>NC_090323.1:16875000-17500000 GCF_040869045.1 Eurosta solidaginis | reverse complement strand
GCATGCTCTTTGATTTTCGATGTACAAGAGCGACAAATTACTCAGCCTTTCTTGTGCCATCGTGCTTCGCAGGTAGTTTTTAATCAATTTCAATTTTGAAAAAGTTCGCTCGGCTTTTGCAGTGATTACGGGAATGGTAAGAAACATCAGAAGAGCGGTGCAAACATCTGCGTAGCTCGAAGACAACGAGGAATTTTGAATAATCAAAAAATGTGCCAACTCTTTCACATCTTTCATAAGGGCAAGTTCTTTCTGAAATGTAGACCTGACAGACAGTAATTGATAGGAAAATGATGCCGATACGTCCTCAGAAAATTTTTGGAAAACTCGTCAGCTTTTTGTTCCACGCTCTTTATCGAAGCATTTGCTAGGAACTGTGGCTGCAAGACTTGATAATCACCTAGAACTTGTTTCATTCCGTCGAATCATATTTTCCAGTTGGGATGATATAGTATCAATCATGGGATAGAAAATAGTCACTCGGAAGCATTATATTATGCTGGATCATTGAATCTTTCATCCTGACATATTTCATCGAAATGAGTCTTGACCCTGCGTGATCTTTTGTTGGAAAACTTTTTTTCTATTTTCCATAAATCGCATATATCTGAAGCATTGCGAAATAGCGAATCAAATTCATTTCCCAACTTCTGGATGTTTCGTAATGCATTTTGCAGCAGATCGTGCGCATTGAAAAGATCAAGTTTTTCCGACTGCAAATGCTTGGAAGGCAAATTTATGATTCTCAATATTTCTTCTTAAAGAACGAGAAAGAATACGAAATTAAAGTTTTCGTTTTTTTTTTTGCAATTCCCAACGCGGCGTTTATTTCTTTAGACTTTTTGGTTTTCAGTATAATCTGGCTCAAGCATTTAAGAACAGCACCTCCCAGAAAAGCGAGTTGGATTAAAGGTTTTTAAAGATGGTGCACCTTTCTCGTAAATGCTTTGCAGTTGTCCCCATCGACTTATGCTATGATCAAAAAACTCATACACCGATTGAACAGTTTCGAAGAATTCTTCAAAATTTCTATTGTACGACACCGCATCTTTCAAGACGAAGTTCAAGTTATGATTAGCACAATGAACGAAATGCGCGTGAGGAACTATATTTTTGATTCTTTGTTGTATAGGCATCGCTCATAACCGCCGCACCATCATATGCTTGACCCCGAGATCAAGATCCTTTTTCTCCCTTTGAATACCTCGTTAATCTGCAAATCGAGAGGCTCTCCTTTACCGCCGTAAATGATGTTAACATACCGGAAAACTTCGCTCAATTGATCAATCTTGCTGGCATCTTGAGTGGTATCCAAAATTAACGAGAAAAAGGGGCACTCTTCAGGTCGCGAATAATATTCTTATGAACTTCTTGCCCCAAGAGACAAATGAATTCATTCTGTATTTGAGGGCTGTAATATTTAACAGAACCTGTAGGTCGTGCTAGTAATTCGCTCAAGATCGGGTCATATTTGGCTAGAAGCGCTATGATGGAAAGAAAATTGCCCTTATCTGAATCATCGATATTTGACTTTGAACCATTGCTCCGGTTGCCACTTGGTAGCTACGGCACTGTCCACCAGCCAATCGAATATGTAAATATTGTTTTTGTTACCGTTAGCAGACCTGGCTCCAAAATTGGTGTTTTTGCATTTAAAAAGTGTACATTGCTCACCCTTTTCACTTCCTATCCCATTCATTTCTACTTTATCTTCAATTTCTCTTTCCTATCCATTCCTTATTCTATTAAAAGGGTCACGAAATAGTCTCGAAATGAAAATTGTGGCGAATTAGTTTCGAAATAATCTTCAAAATCGTTCCGGAGTCTTCCTAACATCATCCCGAAATTCACAGAACAGTCCCGAAGTAGTCTCAAAATGGTCCATGAGTGTACGATACACTCTGCTAGACATGGAGAGAGGTGGCACTTAGCTCCATTTTAGTTGATATGCCTGCATATCCCCCCTTTACCGAATAACATGATGCGCCCCGCTTTAGTTGAACGATAGGGCATGCTTTCCTATTATGGAGAAAAAAAGTTGAGTCCCCGTTTTATTATATTAACCGCTGTGTCTTTATTTCAATGAAAAAAAAAACGATAAGTCCCGTTTTTACTGCCCTCTTTTGTCTAGCCGCACGGATATGTTTATAAGTTTCGCTTTTATTCACTCCTAACATAAATCACATTGTTACTGCCGACCGTTCAGATATACTAGCGTTCCGTCCAGAGTCTATACTCTCCGAACTCTGCCTTATAAATATTATTTCAGCAGAAACTCCAGAAGTTAATATCATTCATCATTTCCCTCGTGTCTACCATCCAGGCAAACCTACAACCATTGATTTTTTTTTATCAGACTAGCATATCCGCCAAAGGTTTTCCTCGCGCTTCCGATTCTGCTTCCTATTCCTGTCCATCTCCATTCCACTGTCCTTCTGTCTTGTTCTCGTCGCACACGCTTCCACTTTTACACCTACTCCCACTCTCCCTCACTTTTCCGTCAACCCTCCCTCCCATTCGACCAAAATCGTATATGATCTTAAATGTACGGGGTGATTGCATTTTGTAAGCGCGTGCAGGCTGCCCCTATACCTAGTACATTCGCTTGGTCAGGAAGGTGGGCTGGATAAGGAGATACCAATTATCTCTGTGATCTAATGGCGTGTGCACAGACTGCATTAGGTGTAACGACATTAGTTATTACAACAACTATAGCGGACAGTCTAAAAGCCTAGCGTTAGTGTGACTTGGAATGTTATAAAATTAGAGTGTAGTGTAGTGATGAAAGTAAAAAATTGTCGCTTTTTGAACTTAAGATCTGATACCTTTATATGAGAAAAATATTTCTCTGAACCTCTCTATTGTGTGTACGATTTGTTACGCGCATCCATACATTGCGTTCCGATCGCAAATACTGTCAAGTTGGACGTCTGTCCCATGAAGAATTAAGAAGAAACTGGTGGTGGCTTTATAAGATTACAAAATCTTACGGCTACGAAGTGCGAATAAGTTTCGATATTTCTAACAGCTAAATGAACTTGTAAAAATCGAATATGTGTTCTTCTAGTTACAGTCATATTAGCTTGTAAAGGGTGATTCTAAACTTCTGAATCTCTTCTTATATAATATGCAGAGAAACTGAAAATCGGTCGGGGGCCAACTAAGTTATAGACTTCTACGATTCCAGAGGTGCGGAACCCGGTTTTTTACCCATAACTCACTATTTTTTTAGGGGTGTTAGATCTTCAATATCTACTAAAAATTGGTATCACTTACGAAGTATTTGAATTTTTGTTTTCTTTCTGTAACACTGTGTTATAGCAGCTGTAGTACTCACCTAATAGCTTCGATACAGCTCCTTGGTGTGACAGCATATGCTGTGCGATATCATAGCCACGCAGACCGCCAAATCGGGATAGTTCCAATAAGCGTTGTTGAGACATTAACGCATTCAAAGTGTTCGGTGAAGGTGCACCACCGGGACCAAAAATTCCAGTACCTGGTATTTGCACGGATGGTGGTAGGCCAACTATAAATAATTAGGTAATTCATTAGTAAGAAGAAAAAAATTATATCCTAAAATCCTTTTACTACTTAAGTAATAAAATTTTTGTTATACATGAAAAATATTGTTTCAGCTTCTGATTTAGGGCCCATTCATTAATGAAATGTTTTTTTAAATATTTATCTACTGATTTTAAGCGCAAATAATAATACTTGAAACTTTTTTCAAATGAAATGAAACTTTTTCCAAGAGAAATGAAACTTTTTTTGCAAAAAAAAAATGTTACGTATACGCAACAGTACCCATCTTTTCGGTTGTTGCGGATATGTTTGCGTGCAATTGATTGGTTTTTAATAAAACGGCGTGCTTACTTTTATTTTTTTCAGAGGAGCACCTTATAATCAAGACAATAAGATAAAAATAACAAAATATCTAGCCAAGCCAAACTCCCGACTACTTTAGAATATATGGGGATTTGGACTTGTTTTGAGATCTGATTCCAATGAAATCTATAAATCTTATAAAATAAAGTCGCTAAATGCCATGTATGCACATAACTTCACACAGAATGCTCCGATTTTAAAACGGTTTTTTGCATTTGAAAGCTTAGCTACGTGAGATGGTACAGTTAATATCATTTGAAGATATATATTACAGGGGCGTGGCAAATTGCCAAAATGTAGTAAAAAATCATAACATTTTTGTTTACACAGCTATAACTCATAAACGGATGGATGGATTTAAAAAATTCTACTTTTCAGTAAAACTTTGAAATATTTACCTTCGATCTGCATCAAAAAAAAAAAATACCTGATTCCTTTCTTATATCAGCCAAATTGTTTAAACAAAAGTAACATTTTTACCAAAAAATTCATGTGTGTGATTGTTCGGTGTCAACTGTGCGAGCAAATTGCTTTTGAGTGAGGCGTGATGCGACACATACGTACATACATAGAATTCGCTGCGTTATTTAACTTCGCAGTATGTATGTATTTTCATATCATATCAGCTTGACATATTTATACGTTGTTGCCAAGTTAATGCAACATAAATGGTTAAGAATGCATACATCTCTTGAAAAATAATCTTTCGTTAAAAATATTAAACAATTCCTTAAAATTCTTCAAAAAAGTTTTATTTTTTGGTATTTTTGCATGTATCACTATCACTACATATTAGAAAACAATGTCGCTTTTTCTGTCCCATGTCCCTTTGAATGCTCAAACCTTTAAAACTACGCAACGGATTTTCATGCGCTTTTTTTTAATAGATAGAGTGATTGAAGTTTGTAGATTGTATAAAACATCCATTAAATAGTGGAGGAATACTGTTATTTTTGAAGTTTCTAATGTGATGTATATATGTACATATATAAGAGAAAGTGGTGCTAGTTACACTATTTATAACTCAAGAACGGATGAACAGATTTGGCTGAAAATTGGTGGAGGGGTAGCTTAGAACCAGGAGACAGACATTTATCCTGTTCTGGATAGGGTCTTGAGATCACAACGTGGACCTGGGTAATCCTGGGATATGTTTGTAAAATGTGGGCATCAAATGGAAGCTGTTTATGGGTACTTTGAGACGGGGTATTTTTCGTACCCGTGGGTGAATAGGGTCTCGAGATGTAGGCCAAAATGTGGACCCGGGTACCCCTAGAATGTGTTTATAGAATATGGATAACAAATGAAAGCTGTTGATGAGTGCTTTAGTACGAGATACCCTAGAAATTGTTTATACAAGAAGGATAACAAATGAAAGCTGTTGATGAGTGCTTTAGTACAGGGTAATTTTCATATCTGTTTGTGACTAGGGTCTTGAGATATAGGCCAAAACGTGGACCAGGGTAACACTAGGATGTGTTTTTACATTATGGGTATCAAATTGAAGCTTTTGATGTGTGCTTTAGTACAGAGTAATTTATACCGCTGCGTGACTAGGGTCTCGAGATATAGGCCAATACGTGGACCCGGATACCCCTAGAATGTGTGTGTAATATGGATATCAAATGAAACCTGGCAAAACTGATAAATATGCATGCGAAGCCGAAAAAAAGCATGAATTGATAATACCCACATACCTATTTACATACGTCCTATTCAATTTGTTTGAAATTTGATATACAAATTTGCCTATATTAGTATTTACGATCCTTTTTTCGGGGAAGTAGACCAGAGACGGGCTGGGAATGCGATTAGGACTAGGATTGGGACTGAGACTCGGAGTGGGAATGGAACTCGGAATGGGACTGGAACAAAATACATACCACCCTCTGGGACTGGCAATAAGGGATGAAAAGAATGGGAAAAACTTGAGAGAAGAGAAAAGAGGGAAGGATAAGGAGACTGAGAAAGAGATATAGTGAGACGAAAATAGAGATAGATGAAGCGGAAAAGACGGAGGGAGGAGAGAATAAAATGATTAAGAAGAAGTGAAGAGGGGAGGGCAGAGTTAGAGAGAAAAGCGTATTAAAATGTATGCAGGTATACCAAATTTAGGGCAGAACAACGTCTGACAGGTCTGCTAGTCTATATATATAAAAAGAAGTATACATTTTGATTGTCACTCCATAACTCGAGAACGGTTCGACAGATTGATTTTAGGAAAGATACAGGAAGGAGAGATGATGGTTAGTTGATTTTGAAATCCCAAATCGGTTTTGCCATATATATATATAAATCAAATTCTGTGTGTGTGTGTGTTCGCTATGGAAACGTATTTCCCACACATCAATAATCTCCAAATTTTGGTTATGGGTTCCTTCGATCAACGGGAAGGTTTTAGGCTAAAAATAATTTCGATATATAAAAGGGGCGTGGCACCTCCCATAAAAATGGAATTTTTGGTACTGCATACCTTTGAAGATATACATGCCAGAACATTGAAATTCAATGAGGAGTTATATGAGGTCAATCCCTAATACCACCAAGAAAATGCGGAATTTGGAGAAAGGGGGCGTGGCACCTCCCATACAAATGGAATCTTTAGTAATGCATAACTTTGAAGGTATACATGCCAGAAACTTGAAATTCAGTAAGGACACAGTTACAGATGAAGATAAAATTGTGAATTATCCAAATGAATTTCTATACTCCTTAGAACCAAAAGGAATGCCTGCGCATATATCAACTTTGAAAATTGGCTCACCAGTCATGCTTCTTCGGAATGTAATCAAAGCAACAATCATCAGCGGTAAAAGCAATACAATAATATAAAATAGGATACAATAAGATACAAGAATAAAATATAATAACAGAAAATTTCACCAAATATGCGTACAAAATTCAATTCAATTTACAGAACAATAAATTAAATTATCAACAAACAAAACAGAAAAAATAACGCAACATCCATTCGATCCCGGGCGTTACAACGTGCGCATGGTAAAGCTAGTTTTCAAATAAATATTTTATATACTAATGATGGAAGTAATTTTATTATTTAATATCCAAATTACTATTAGGACCTTGTAATTAAATGTTTGAACTATAAAATATATATTTTTAATGAACAATAGTAAATTTAGACTGCTCGATCTTCATTTTTCAAGAGTCTCTCATTATTTTTATAAAATTTAAAATTTTTATTTATTCCACTTTTTATCATTTTTGACACGCTTGTATGTTTTCAACTCTTTTATAACAAGCAATAAAAAACGATGTTACGTATACGGCATCGGTACCCGTCTTTTCATGTGGTACGGATACGTTTGCGTTGGTTGGTTTTCAATAAAACAACATGATTCCTTATTTATAAAGTCAAATATTTGAAATACAGAACTTTTAAATTTTCTTTTCATTCTTGAATTATAAGTTTTTAGCCACTACTTCTGTTTTGCTGATTTGGAGGATAATACAAAAAAATGTCGGACAAATATTTTATTTTGCTTTTTTTTTTGTTTTCGTTATGAAGTTTGAATTCTGTACCTCATACATAGTACAAAAGATGGAAGTACTCTTAGTTTTTTTTACTAAACATTTTTTTCCTAAAATTTTGTTAAATTTGTTATTCCTTTTCCCTTTTTTGCTATAGGAATCATATAAAAAAAATTAAGCAATTTTAAACAACTTTTTACCTCTAAGTTAAATTTTTTATATGTAGTTATTTGGTGTTTTTTTTTTTACTTAATATCGAGGATTAAAACAGTTTTTCATGGATGAGTAGTCATTTAGAGTATTTTTAAATATAATTTTTTTTTTTTTTTTTTTTTTTTGAGATTGTATACAAAGTTTATGTATTAATGATAGAGATGCATTTAAATTTTTATTTTGGTATAATGTCGGGAATATTTTGTGGCCCTTTGGGTATTATTTCGGTATCTGTTGAGAAGAGATTAAGTAGCTTATTCTCACTAACAGCCGATATTGACGTGTTATCCGATTGTTATTGACTCACGGCCATCGCCTTTTTATTGTTGTGTCATCGGCAATTCATTGGTTTCTTCTAGCCGACAGGTCACCGATATTATATCGACTTGATGCACTTTCTTCGGTATCTGTCCGCTGATAACAAACCGATAACGCGTCGATAACAAATCGGTAACACACCAAATACAAACAGATGATCCTGATGAAAATAACAAATTGATTACACTGCGGTAACAAATCGATAATACGCCGATTACAAAACAATAACAATTCGATAACCAGCGGGTTAGGGTATGCCTGTCGTAAGAGGCGACTAAAATACCAGATTCAAGGGGTTGTGTCGCGCAATCCTTTCAGTTTTGCCAGCGCAATATATAGCTTCTCCAAACCCAATTGTCAACCTCACCTATCCGTGGTGAATCCTCTTTCATTAACATCCGAGGCTCTGGCGACCACGAACTCTTCATGGATCTAGGGGGCGGGAGGGCGGTAAGGCCAAGAAGGTCGCATGTGGTCATAACAAATCGTTCCCGGATGGTCGGGCTTGGTACTAGAACGTACCGGATCTGCATCCGGAAAAGGACCATCAACATCGATAACCTTCGGGGAGTGTCATTATTGCCACAACAACAATAAAAAAATCGATAACAAAACTTTAAATCGTCGATAACAAATTGATAGCAACCATTCGGTTTCGGTTGCGGTTCCCGTTCTGATTTCAGCTATGCTTTCGTCTCCCATCACTTTGCAAAAATTTAAATAAATGTTCCTCTAATCCATAGTTACATAGTTAAGTTAAATCGGTGCACGGTGCCAAAACGGTTGCAACTAAAATCATTGCGCACTACTTCACACAATAAATAAAGTGCTATATTAAAATTTTTAGAGCTAATATCAAAACTATTCAAATTTAGCACCAAAATAGTGCAATGTGAAGAAGTATGCAGTAATTTAACAGCACCTGTACTTTTTTAAATGTATATACATATGCACTTAAATTTTATATGGACTGCCAAGTGCATAACTTTATGTACACTTAAGAAATTGTTGCGTAGAAAGCTAGTACTGCTAAATTTAAGCACGCATTGTACGCAGTTGCAACTGAAATGTGTCTCTACATTTTATCTCTACACTATTAAGCTGCAGATATTGGTGCGTTATCGGTAACCGTATCGGTAACCTTATAACAGCTGATTCGACCAACCTTATGGGAATCAATGTAATCGATTATTGGTGCCATATCGTAACGCTAAGGTCGTAACCGTATCGTAGCCAACTAATTGATTTTTGGTTTTTCGCCATATCCATAACCTAAAAATATTTGAGTTGGTGAATTTAATAACTTTTTGTAGATTTTATTCATTGTTTTGGATACGTTATGACTAAGAGACTTATTTTTTGTGGAATATGTTTGTAATTTTTTGCGTTTTCTTCATATTTATGAAATTTTCACGATTTTTAGGTTAAGGCACCATTAATCGATGACAATGTATCGTATAGGGTTACGTTAGGGATACTACTTCAGCGATACGACAAACGGCACCAATGACTCCGCTTTTATTCACTTCTATGACAGAAATGTGAGTGTATACATGATTCGTCGCAACCGATTCAGCTATAGGTTATGCATTCTAACCAGCAGAGGTTGTGTCTCCGCTATTAAGCATAACCCGTTTTGAAGCAAGGTATTTAAGCAATGCCGCGAGTCTCCAATAATTGTCGCGAGATGGCTCTCTTAAACATTATATAAGTAATAATAAGCGTTTTTGTTGCCCGCAAATGTAGATGTATATACATGTAAAAAACACCGCTAGTATTACACTTTTCTGACCAAAATTGTTTCCTATTCTTTTACACATTTTGTTGGGTTGACTATTATATTTAACTTGTTTTTTTTTTTTTTTTTTGTTTTTTTTTATATAACAAAATATTGATGTATGTATCTACAAAAAACTGATTTATATAAATTTTTTCTCCGTTTTAATTTAATATTCACCTCTCGGTAGCCAATGCGGTCTTATGTGCTCACCCATTGACTGCTAATTTTAAATTAAATATTTTTCGGTTTGCAAAGAAACTTGAAAAAATAAAATAAAAATTGGCAACGGTTATGAAAATTAACTTCAATTTGCAACGTCAATAAATGCGAAGTTAAAAAGTTTACGCCTTATGCATGTGCCTAATAAGGTTTAACATACTAAAGAAATAAATTAAATGCAAATAGCGTTAACTTTTGTGGGTGGCTGAAAGAAATTATTTAAGTAAATAACAAAAAACAACACTAAAGTTTAGAAAACTCATTTCACTACTTCGTAGGTGAGCGCAGATTGGCAACAGAAGTTATTCATGAGTGCAACACGAGTCACACTCATTCGTCATGCTAAACTTCAAGGTTGGCATATGAGAACCTTGTTCCCCCATAAGCTGATTTCAAATCTCCCACCTGCCCGTGTCTAGAACATAAAACAAAATTAAATTAGGCAATTTGTACAGGTGTACGCTTTTGTTCTTCTGCACGCGCACTTTTATCAATTGCTTTAAAAAATAAAATAAAAATACAAAACAAATAAATTTCTCCTCTGTAGATATTATCAAACATTTTAATAATTACTTATGATCCGTGTGTTTGAATACAAACAGTGTCACATGGTTTCATAAGAAAAAACAATTAAGTTTGAGCAACAAAGGGCACGTTGAGCTATTTAAATATTTTGAAACTAAATATTGATTTAATAATATACATACATATGTTTTTTATAAAGACAAGCAACAATTTTTGTTAAGGTAATTACCAATAATAAAGGCCAAATAAGTAAATTCCATATTTTTATTTATTTTTCCCAATTGCGCACAAATGCCTAATTTAGGTTCACTTAAAAAGAAAAAAAAATATATAAATGAGTATTGTATGAAAACACTTAATAATATTAGGTGATACTAGAGTCGCAGATTTGGCGCAAGGGTACGGGAATGACAGGAAGGACACGTGTATACTGATTTTTCTAAATTAGCAGAAGTTATCGGGCCTGCTATTAACTGTGTCGATGCGGAAGTAACTAGATCACATAGAAATTCTGGAACTAGCGTGCTTAAGCTGCAGTCGCGTCAATATACATACCTACATATATATTCATAAAGTACTCTGCAAAAAATGCGATTAGTCTAGAATGAGTTCGGAATGAGTCAATATACATACATACATATAAGTATATTGAAAGTCAGGCAGTACTTCATGAAGACCCTGTAAAAAATGCGATCAGTCTAGCATGAATCGGAAAGGAGTATGCGACTAATGCCAGTTTTGATCTCTTTGTATGCATTGAGCTGTTCCCTTTTGTTTGAACACGGCCTATGAAGAGACACGGCCTATGTGACGCCAGAAGGCAATGTCCAGTCAAAATACCCGTCATGAGTCTACAGTCCTCTCTTTTTAAGGATAGAAGCAACTTAGTTAGTCTAAGGTTGTAAGACCTACACATAATCTTCGACACTTTACAGCCACGCGCTTGAACCCACGCCTTTCCCGCTTGGTCGATCATGTGCACCTCTCGCCTTCGCTTAATCTCGCCCAGTCTAATTGGGACATCTACGGAGCAAGCTTCATGGGATGCGCGCTATTTAGCTAGTTAATCGACTTTTTCATTCCCATCTTTTCCCATATACCCTGAGACCCAATATAGATGTATGCCCCTCCCTGTCCCGATTCTCTCCAGAAACTGCTTACACTCTAACACGCATTTAGATGCAGTGTTATGCGAGATTATTGCCTTAATTGCTGCTTGACTTTCAATATAAAAGTTAACACGGTTGCAGCTTAAGCTATTCTCTTCCAGGGTTTCTATTGCTTTGGTTACGGCGAATATTTCCGCTTGTAAAACGCTACAGTAATCCAGCAGCTGGTAGGATCTGTTGATTTCCGGATCAGCACAGTATACCGCAGACCCTTTTCCCTCCACTACTTTGGAACCATCTTTGTACACATGTATCGCCTCGTCCTCCATTTTAGCACACTTGCGCCAACCGTCCACCTCTATTGTGACCATATAATCTTCCTCGAAGCGCAGATAGGGAATCAGGTAGTCTGTTTGTCTTGCAAGAGATGACGTTATACTACTATGGCCGTATGGTCGGCGCTCAAGCTGCCCCGAGCTACCGAGCCTGGTCTTTAGAGTTTACTCGCACTATTTTTTGCAGGGTAGTGTCCTGGAATGCAAACAAGCTTTGGAGAGACTTCGCTCAAAATGGATCATATGAGGAGTTCCAACAAAAAAAAAAAAACGAATTTCAAGATAAGTGAGAAAAAGTGCCCAGACTTAAATGCAGGCATATTTACAAACATTCTTTATGAAGTGCATGGTCCAGCTCTAGCATTGTTTGTCAGTAGCTCATTAAGTATTTTTTTTAATTTTTTAGAAAATTCTCGCCCGTAGGTGTTCCATGGAGTACCCTGAAAGAGTATTCGGAGCTGAAGCAAGTGATCCTCGCCCAGGAAATCGCAATGTAAATTGGACCATATTTTGTATACGTATGAGGATCACTTAAGGAGTTCCTCGTATACTCCTGAAATACGCTTAAAGTGCTCCTTGAATCGCCCTTAAGGATCTAAACCAATACTCCACAACTTATCCCTATTCATATCAACATAACACAATTTTCAACTAAAGTAATGCAAAATTTGTATGAAATTATTGCGTTTTGCTATAAAAGGTATTTTTGGGAATGTTCCGCAATGGCTAAATTTTCTGGTTTCTTCGCATGGAGATTATTACATAGATTTTCGAAAGTGGAGTTGAATAACCTACATATCTCAAAAAAAGTTAAGGCTGCACTTATTGCGTTTTGGTTTGGAACTCCGCATATATGTATATATATAGAACTAACGGTCATAAAGGGATAGCAGATAACGAAAAGGCAGCTAAGTTAAGCAAAGAGGGCGCAGCACTCCATGAATCGACAAAAGAAGTCTCAGTCCGTTTAGGAGAATTCAAAGAAATTCGATTATAGACTTGCAAAGTTGCTCATATCTCTAAAGGGAGAAAATTTAACCCTTTCACGCCTACTGGGATAATATTCCCCACCGTTTTTTTTTTTTTATTTATGAAAACTTCTATCAGAACTGCCCAGTACCACTTCTTTGTTTCATTAACTCAACGAACCACATTTGCTCTGTTATGCCTAGGTTTATCTAATAAATAATAAAAGAATAAAATGACCATATTTTTTAATGTTAAACATATGTATAACTGCGAAAATATTTGCATTCTCCTGGGACTCTGACTTTTAAAGTATTCAGAATATATTTTTTTAAGTATTATTCTCACTATTGATATTAGAGAAAAATTGCAAAGTTTACAAACGGCGATGGTTACTAGGACATGTTTCTGAATTTCACTTCTTCATCAGCTAGCTTCTCGGGAGCTGAGTATTGAACTCGAATCTCCAACATTCATACTAGTGTAAAGCCTGATGCATTTAACCACTCAGCCATATGAATGCCCCGCTGCTCGCTTTGCAATTGCTAAAATTCAGAAACATGTCCTAGTACCCACCACCGTTTGTAAACTTTGCCAGCGGCGGATGTACATAAGAGCACTTGGGGCACGTGCCCAGGTGCCCCCACAAGGTAGAGGCCCCACAGAACAGTGGCGGATTAAAACTGCGTGAGGTCCAAGACTGAAATTCAGAATGGGCCCTGCCGGGCTCAGACAGGCGGGGGAGAAATGCTATTAAATTATAATAAATAAACCCTAACTCTTAACCCTTAAACCTGTAAAAGGCAGGAAATCTGAAATACTATGAAATTATAATAAAAAAAACAATACTTCAACAAATAGAGAAATAATTTAAAAATGGAGAAATAATTTAAAATTATTAAAAAACAAAACTTAGTATTTAAAAATGCTGATTTTACTCCCAGTGATAAATTTAGAATATTAAAATTTATACCGTTAGTCGATAATTGTATCAGCGCTTTGAATGAGTGAATTGCGGCATACAAGATGGTTGAATCGAGATTTGGCTTTTTATCGAAATTGGATAAATTGACTCCATGTGAAATAGCAGAGAGTGCTAAAAAGTTACTTAATATTTACAAGAATGATCTTGACTCTAATTTAGAAATGGAATTTCTTTTATTCCAAAAATTGTGTTCTAAATTGCTTGCATTCGAACCTGCAGCTGGGATCAGCATAGACCAAGCGATGTACTCCTTGATAATTGTAAAGGGAGTCTGAGAAACTTTCCCGAATACTGAAATGGTTTTAAGAATTTCTTTAACTTTATTTATAAGTAGCTGTACTGGGGAGAGATCTTTTTCCAAATTAAATCTAGTCAATGATTCCTTGAGAGTATCGGTGACTCAAAAAAGATTGAATCATTTAACTATTATAAGCATAGAGCGTGACATTGTACGTGATATTAATATTGACGATATAATAAAATGTTTCGCTAAAAAAAGGCACCGAAACGCTTCCTATGATTACAGGTAATAAATAATATAATAAACCTAACTACCTACACGTCTTTTTTATTCATTTCTCTTTCAAATCGCTTACAGGGGTGCCTCCACATCATTGGTGCCCAGGGGCCACACTAAACTTAAATCCGCCGCTGAACTTTGCAATTTTTCTCTAATATAAATAACAAAACAATTGTATAAAGTAATATGAGCATGTCTCGCTAATTAAATACATATGGTATTATTCTCACAATTTGGAAAAAAATTCAAATAACTATACAGAGAGTGGAGATAAAACTCCGTCCCCATAGGGTTAAGGCTCATGATGGAAATACTAACTAGGCACTGCCTTCTGTCTTCACAAGTTAGGCTTCGTCAGTATCAGCTGTAGTAAATGCTAGCGAATGTAGTAAATGCTAGCTGCGCTCGTAATAAATACTAATAAATACTAATAAATTTTAATAAATAAACCCTAACTTTTAACCATTAAACCTGTAACAGGCAGGGGAGAAATCTGAAATACTATGAAATTATAATAAAAAAACAATACTTCAACAAACAAAAGATGGAGAAATATTTTAAAATTATTAAAAAAACAAAACATAATATTTCTCTCTCACTCTTTCGTGGTTTAACAAAGTATTTTTTTATAATTGTATAGTATTTCTCCGCCGTCTGTTCGTGATTTAACAAAGTATAATTTAGAGAGTGCCAAGTCACAGGAGGCCCCCTGCAGACGGTGGGTCTCCAACCTATAGCACCATCATGTAGCCCCCTAACAATCTGCCACTGCCAGTATGAAATCACAAATCAAGGCCCTTTTTTTCCATCCTATGAATCTAATTAAATTAAATATGTCATACATAATTAAATATTTCAAAAACTTAATTATTCAATTTCAATAATTAATTTCATTAATTCTCGTATACTTTTGGTTCCGTGCTGTGGACATTCACTTAATCTTGCCGGAGAGAAAGCGTCAAGTGTATCGCCTTATTATTCAGATTATTTTATGTCTTTACAAGAATTGTATGTATTTTTTCAGCATCAGAAAAACGTTGATCTTTGCTAGTCGATATTTTAAAATCGAATAAAATTGATAATGAGAGAATAATGGTACCTAAACGAGCTGAGTGCACTAGGTGGTCAAGTCAAGCTGGAGCTAGTAATGCTTTTATGAAAAATTACCCATAAATATTAGAAACTCTATTATCCATAATGAATAACAGAGAAGAATATGAAGCAAAAATACGATGTCAAGCTGAAGGAATTTATAAAAAAATGTGTACTCTGGAAACTGCTATTATGGCAACATTTTGGAATGACGTTCTTGATAATCTCAATAATACCAGTAAAACAATTCAAAGTCCGAATGTATTATTAAATACAGCCTTGCAGAGCATGCGAGCATCAAACGAATTTATAGCCAATAAAAGAGATTTATTTTTACATTATTAAGATTTATGTAAAAAGTTGGCAAACCTTTTTGATTACAAGAAAGATCGTGTTCGTCGAAGAAATATAAGATTGAATCCACTCGATTATGGCTATGAAGAAAATGCTGATTTTACTCCCAGTGATTAATTTAGAATATTAGAATTTATACCGTTAGTCGATAATTTTATCAGCGCTTTGAATGAGAGAATTGTGGCATACAAGATGGTTGAATCGAGATTTGGCTTTTTATCGAAATTCGATAAATTGACTCCATGTGAAATAGCAGAGAGTGCTAAAAAGTTACTTAATATTTACAAGAATGATCTTGACTCTAATTTAGAAATGGAATTTCTTTTACTCCAAAAATTTTGTTCTGAATTGCTTGAATTCGAACCTGAAGCTGGGATCAGCATAGAACCAGCGATGTACTCCTTGATAATTGTAAAGGGAGTCTGAGAAACTTTCCCGAATACTGAAATGGTTTTAAGAATTTCTTTAACTTTATTTATAAGTAGCTGTACTAGGGAGAGATCTTTTTCCAAATTAAATCTAGTCAATGATTCCTTGAGAGTATCGGTGACTCAAAAAAGATTGAATCATTTAACTATTATAAGCATAGAGCGTGACATTGTACGTGATATTAATATTGACGATATAATAATATGTTTCGCTAAAAAAGGCACCGAAACGCTTCCTATGATTACAGGTAATAAATAATATAATAAACCTAACTACCTACACGTCTTTTTTATTCATTTCTCTTTTAAATCGCTTACAAGGGGGCCTCCACATCATTGGTGCCCAGGGGCCCACTAAACTTAAATCCGCCGCTGCTGCAGCGTGGCCGGAACTCGAGGCAGCAATTACACTATGTCCTAGAAAACTTCTACTAATTACCAGGACGACAGAGTTATTTTATAACATAAGTTCGGATACATACCTAATTGGATTTTGTATCATCAAACAAATTCCGGTAACATTATAGACACATTCATGTGAGGTCTGAGAGCTGAGAAATGCTTAAAAGCACCATACCTCTCATCCATTGATTTATAGCTAAAAAAAACTTTGCCTTGTACCCGCGGTACGCAATATACAAACAAGAGACTTAAAAATCTTCCGAAATTTTTTCTTTCTTTTTTTTGGACCATCCATAAAATATGTAGGTCCGGGCCAATTTGTAGAGAAAATTAAAAAGTTGCACGACGCGAATTAGAAGAGAAGTTCGGTGCAAATCTCCTCAAAGGTAAATCGCGCCAAGTATTTATATTATTTATTTGACCTTGCGAACCCAGGAAACGAAGACAGGACGTGCTCAACCGTGTGACGCCATAAGGCAATGTTCAGTTATACGCCTATGATGAATCATCTCTCTATAGAGATGTGAGCGACTTTTGAAGTCTAACATTCAATATCAATTTTGCTGCCCCGCGCTTCTTTTTCCCGTGTTTCTTGGAGACTCCTGTCGCCTTTTGAAAAACTCTGTACACGAAACTCAAATCGAAAGAGAGGACAAATAAATAGCTCTACAGCACTCTATGCTTAGAAATATTTAAAAATTTTACTTTCGTCTAATCGGGGTTTTTGGTCCTCACTCGCAGCACTCTACGCCATTATGCTACCAAAGACCTATACTCAAGAAATTGTTTTCTAAAATTAGAATAATTGGAAATTCTTCCTTGAAACAATTGGGCTATTCACAAAATCTCCGATTAGTCGTATAGGTGCTATGTTTTTTTTTTTTAATTTTATATTGAAACCCATAAAACAACTAAGAACTTAAGCAGGACCGGATTAACCATCAACGGGGCCCTAGGCAATCATCAATTTGGGGGCCCTTTTTTCATGTCCGTTCCCTTATTTTTTCGATTAAAAAAATACAAACTTATATATTTATTGTCACAATGTAATAATATCAATAAAATTACTATCTACATTTTAAATTTTCACTTTGCAATGACTTACTCAGTGAACGCATAGCAGTCAAAATAGAGTTCAAGACTTCTATATCCTTTTTAGGAACCTTGTCTAATTCGTCGGCCGTTGCCTTTTGAATGCGGTCAATTGAGTTTTATGTCGTTTTTCAACATTTTTTTTCGGCAAATTCATCAATTATATCGTGCAAAGTATACCTAACACCTCGAGTCGCTCTTGTCGCGTGGTAGCCCTTTCAGCAGCTTTGATTCTTTTTAATTGCGAGAACGATCGTTCGGCAGGACAATTTGTGATCGTTAATTTAAAAAAAAAATTCGAAGAGCTATTTCTGTGTTAGGAAATACATCGGCTAATTTATGTTCGATTAGAATCTTATACAAATGGCTATGAGTTTTTTGTGCATCAGTGTATCTGGAGTTCACGTAACTTTGGAATTGTTTAAATTCAATGAAAAAATTTTCCAAATCTTTAGAATAAAAGTAACTAAGTTATTTATAGCTTCGTGGAGGTCTCCATCACTTAGAGAAAAATTGATGAGAAATGCAAATCTCTCTGAAACTCCCATATATTGTCGATGATTTCGAGGAAACCTTTTGTCGATGATTTCGAGGAAACCATTTGTCCTAAAATCATCGAGAGGCGAAAATTCTACTTCTGGAGCATTTCCGTCATTAGGTTGTTTTTTTCTACAACGAGTACGTTTTACGATTTCTGTATAACTTACACCAGGTAATAATTGTTTTGTTTTTTCCTAGAAATCATTGACCTTTTCACGGAATGAAACTAAACTCCTTTCTAACGATCCGTACAAAAAAGCACACGTTTGAACATCTGCTTTTTCACTTTGCAATGACTTACTCAGTGAACGCATAGCACTCAAAATAGAGTTCAAGGCGTCTATGTCCTTTTTAGGAACCTTGTCTAATTCGTCGGTCGTCGCTTTTTGAATGCAGTCAATTGAGTTTTATTTATTTGAGTAAAATTTATTTTCAGTTCTGATTATATTTTTCTTTCACTCTCTAGAATTTTATATTTGTAAGAAAATTTTAGAAGTCATTTTAGAAGTCTTTTTCATTTTTCGGGGGCCCCCTAAAATCGGGGACCCAGGCAACTACTATTCTACCTACTTGTTAATCCGGCCCTGAACTTAAGACTCTACTACGAATACGAGACTCTTGTGCTGGGCTACTCAAATATTTTTATATTAAAGTGCAAATCACAATACATATACAAAATTATACATATGTACACTGAAACTTTTTTAAATTGAAAAAAAAAAATTATTTAAAAGTTTTAAAGAATTTTGATGGTCTCCTTAATGAATACATTTTGAATTAAAATTTTTCTCAGGGCTAAAATATTTTTTAAACATTTTTTGGTGTCAATTTGCTAGTGTAAATTTGAGTATCATACCGAAGTGCGTTGGCTTCATATGGAAGTGCTTTTCCTTTGCACTTTCATATGAAATTCAGGCACTTTCATATGAATGAAATTTATATGTGAGGGCATATGGGGGTCCTATGAAATTTTTTTTTTATATCCAAAGTGTGAATTTGCATGTGTGCCTATTCTTCAGGGCAAAACAAAACAAAAGCGATATATAAAAGGGTGGTCCTTAAAAACAAGTGAACGATTATTTTCAGTCAGACGGTTAAGAGGACAAAATTCAGATTTGTCTATGGGGCTCACTTTAAGTTATTTTTATCTAATAGCCAAACTCAATAATACCCAATTTTCCGATATAACATGTAAATTTTGGTCTATATTTAAAGCGGCTACGATGCGTCTTATTAGGATAGCCCGCACTTTAATACCAGGCGAACACGCCTAAACAATCGCCAATCGTCAGTGGCGGATCTAGGATTTGGTACTGGGGGGGCTTGAAATTTTTTCACTTTCAAATTTTGTGTTAAATAAATGTATACAGAATATAAAATGACATGACAAAACGAGGATTTTCAAAATTTAAAAAATTAAATAACTTACTAATAAAGTACCAGCAATATTTTCTGAAATGAAGTTCTTCTTTTATTCAGCACACTCGAGATAATGATATAAAAACCATATAAAAATAGTTATAAAAACCTTTCTTTCAAACCCACTTATTGCTGGTTCAATCTTCTATCGACCAATCCAAAGATTCGAGTCGTCGGGGCTTCGATTTACAGCAAAGATCGGTTATTTCTTCAATGTCCGTTTCTATTTCTTTGTGGACGTTCCCTAGTGCCAGACCAGTCAGTCGATTTTCAAACATGTTGACTCTCAAATAAGTCTTCAAGCGTTTTAGAACAGAAAAAGAACGCTCTGCGTTCGCTAATGTCACGGGGATAGTCGCAAATATTTGCAACAGTGTCGTCACGTTTGGAAAAAATGAAGAAAAGTGTGCTGATTTAATGATTTTCGGGGCAACAGTAGCTGTTTGAGCACTCCTGAATGAATCACTTTTGCAATGGTTATGCCACAATAAAATCTCATTTTTCAGCACTGTCTCATTGTGACTGGTGAGATCTTCTTTATAAACTTTAGCAGCAAGTACAATTTCTTCAATCGTCACTCCTGCAGAGTATGATGGAATCAGTCCCTCCAGAGGCAGTATCTTCAAAAATTCGCCTTTGAACCTTGACGTCAATGAAGAAATCATGTAGTCCAGGAAAGGGTAATAAATTGTAGCTCTGTAATTCGGGTTTAGCCCCTGGCCCTTTTTTTGGCCCTCTTTAAAATGTTTGCCCTTTTTTGGCTCCAAATCTATTTGGGCATCTCGGATTGTGAAATTTGTAATGTGTGTATCAAATGACATCGAAATTTTATTTTATTTTTTTCGTTATGATGATGTGGCAGCTTGGTAATCAGCTGATAATAAAACATTAATCGATTATCAAGTGTCATCACTTACACAACGTAGAAATGAAAAGGTAAGGAAATATTTTGCATAAAACGCCACTAAAGAATTTTTTTATCAGATATTTAATAAAAAAAGCAAGTGCCAGCAACAGCAGAAAACTTCGAACATAAAGAAAGCGATGAAAGTAATGAAAGTCGTATCGATGACAAGACGAGCCATATGTGCCGGCGTTAAGTTTTTTCTTATATTTGGCGGAACAAAGTAATTTCTGCTTACTTAACGTATTTGGGGGCTAGATCCGCCACTGCCAATCGTGATCAAAATGTATATGGTAGGTACATCTGCGATCATGGTATTACCGTTTGAAAGAGAGACTGAAACAGTTTGTTGCTTACTTTTTGGGCGCTTAATCGTTTAAACGGTTATGGCCCTTCAACAGAGCGCGGCGCGCGAGTCGCTTTTTCGTTGGGCTAACTGACGCTAGTTGGTCACACTAAGAGAATTGAAATCGTTTTATACCTGGCCGTTCCAGCGGAGTGTAAGCCACCCTGTTGTTGTTGTTGTTATAGCAGTGCTTCGCCCCATCCAATAGGTGCAACCGATCACAAATTATCATCAATATCCTCTAACGGGAGTCCAAGGAAACTTGTTGTTCCGACAGCGGTGGACCATAATGAGAGGGGTGTTAGAGGCGTTGGTTCCACATTACAATTAAAGAGATGGTTGGTGTCATGTGGGGACACATTGCAAGCAGGGCATACATTTTGTATGTCGGGGTTGATTCTTGATAGGTAAGAGTTTAACCTGTTACAGTATCCAGATCGAAGTTGAGCTAGAGTGATTCGCTTTTCCCTGGGGCGTTCCTCTTTCGCAAGTTTTGGGTATTGTTCTTTGAAAATTTGTAAGCCACCCTCTTCATCTGCTTTCATAGGCAGTTTCCGATAAAAATACTTTCTTAGCCGGATCATCATTTTTCATTCGCATAACATGGCCTACCCAGCATAGCCGCTGTGTTTTAATTCGCTGGACCATGTTGATGTCCACGCGGCCGCCGTGGTGTAGTGGTAGCGTGCTCCGCCTACCACACCGAATATGCTGGGTTGAAGTTCCGGGTAAAGGAACATCAAAAATTCAAAGACAATTTTTTTCATTAGAAAACTCCGAGTGTATTTCTGTCACGAAAAGGTTCTCAAAGGAAATTCATCTGCATTACAGATGCCGTTGGGAGTCGGCGTAAAAATGTAGATCCCTTCCCGCCAATTTGTTGGAAAATGGAAAGGAGCACGACGCAAATTTGAAGTGAAGCTCGATCTTGTATTTATTCATAATTAAATCTTCTTCAGTAATCGCCGTCGCCAACGCGCACAGTTCTGTAAGTATGCCGGAGAGCTTTTCTCTTGAACACTCCCAGCGGCGCTTTATCTGATGTTGTCATGGTTCATGCTTCTGAACCATAAAGCAGAACGGGTACGATAAGTGACTGCTGATTCCCAAATAAACGAAGTATTTCACTATTTCGAACTAGCAACTAAACGCGCTGACCCTTTGCTTGGTTCTTCGTTTTGTATTCATTTAGCATCATACCCATCCTTTTCGCTTCTTTTTCCAGTTTGAAGCAAACAGTATTTACGACGCTGGTGTTCAGGTCGATAATATCAATGTCATGAGCCTGCGCAAGTAATTGCACGCTTTTACAGGATAATGTTCCAGATCGGTTAAGTTCTGCAGCTTGTTTTATGTTCTCCAGCATCAAATTATATAAATCGCATGATAGAGGGTCACCTGTCTGAAAACTCATTTAGTTTCAAATGATTAGAAGAGAACCTTCCCCTTATGCTCAAAAGGGATCAAAAATGTGTATTTTATGTATGTATGTATATTTTTCACCAGGGTATTACCGTTTGAAAGGAAGAGACTGCAAAATTCGTTCATTTAATTTGTTTTAGGACTGCCCTAATGTGCATATTTTTGTTTAATCTATAACAATTTCTTGAAAAAATAGTATTATGTATATGTAAGTAATAAACAAATACTAGTTTTTTTTTTATTCAAAAAACTTACTATTGCACTGTGGTGGTATTGTGGGCGCACCACCTGTACCCGCCAAAGCTGGTATTCTTGGTGGTTCCATTTTCCAATGCGTAGGTATATTCGTATTTGCGGCGGCCAATTGTCCAAATTTATGATTAATACCCGGTTCAATCAACATGACCAAGCGAGTAAGGGAGCGTTTGCTTTTTTGGAATTAATTTTGATGATATAATTTTGATGTTTTATTTTAATTATAATTTATATATGTATCTTTTTTTTAAATGTGCTACAGAGTTGCACATTTCAGTTGCGAGCAAATAGGGAAGCACAAAGTACACAAAAGTGGGTCGCACCGAGGCGTTACACACTCAAATACGAGCGAATTAAGCGAAAGCAGGGAATATGGGCTAGTTTGTTAAAGTTTTGCTTGCTGTGATTGTTAGCTTCAGTTTTTTTTTTTGTGCTTTGAATTAGCACTTTGCTTGTGCGCGCAATATTTTGTTTTTAATTTTTTGTTTTTCGTTTTTATCTTTTATACTTTTTGTGTTCTTTTCATGTCTAGCTTAGTCGTTTTTTTTTTTTTTTTTAATTTTTAAAAAGTGTTTCATTTCGCATATTTGTTTATTTTTGATTTTAGTAGTTTTTTTAGCTAGATTTTTTTTATATTAGCACACTGCTCTTTCTTTTCATTAATTTTTCTTTTTACTAGTTTTTCACAAACTTCCTTTTTTACTAAAAAAAAAACTTGTTTTTGTTTTTTATAATTGCATACAAAACTTTTTT
Organism: Eurosta solidaginis; assembly: GCF_040869045.1. NCBI lineage: Eukaryota > Metazoa > Arthropoda > Insecta > Diptera > Tephritidae > Eurosta > Eurosta solidaginis. Next base: position 17,476,643 of record NC_090323.1, on the reverse strand, counting down.
TTTATTTACTATTAACTGACGTCCGCACTCAATAATAATATTCAATATACATATTTGTAATACAACGACAACACAATCTACACATGAAAGCCGAACTCGGCGCACTAAATTCCAAAATTCCTCATCAACCAGTTGTAGCGGCTCAACAATGTGCTTCATACGATTCAGTTGTACACCGCGCTGCCCCAGCTAACTTCTTTAATCAACCAACAACTCAGTTATACTCTTTCACACAGCTCTACACAAACACACATACACACGCGCCCAACTTAACCTGTTCGAGCCAATTTGTTTTGTTCGTTGAGTGTGAGTGATTTTCTATGCTCACGCGCTCAAATGAGCAAACGCAATAAGAAAAAAACACCAGAAATGCGCAGTCATTACGTCCTACTTACACACACGCATACACTCTTTTAAGCTATTGTTGTTATAATAAAGCGTCCGCCTTTTTTATTGTTTTTTTGTAACTTTTTTTATGTTTTCATTACGAACACCACCATCACAAACAGTTAACCACCGGTTTTTCGACCTCAATGCACAAGCATAATGGCGGCTACCGCCTAGCGCCTGCTTAACATTAGTGTAAGTGCGCTAGCTAATACATGCATAAAGACTTGTGCTTACTCGTTCTCACATGTACACAAAAATGTTCGCTTTGTGTGCAGGGAAAAGTAGAGTTTTTCCACCATTTCGTTTTTCGTTGTTATTATTGTATTGTGCGTTGATTCTGTGGCCACACTTGCTTACCTAAATCACATTCCATGCATTAATTGCCGGCCGTTTACTGGTCGTTGTTTGTTGTTGTATTTAACTATAGTAGGCTGTGCCGTGCGCTCATGCTTACGTTTCTCAATACAAACAATAATGTCGCTGAGCATATTGAGGTGCGTTGCAGCAGCTTTCTCACTTGCACTTGTTGAAGTTGTGAAGAATTTGTGTTCCCTTCCAGTTGGTTTGATGGAAATAAGCAAAAACAAAAACAATTATTGACTGCATATATTTTTTGTTGCACTTTGCGTACCCATTCCCTGCGCTGCGCACTGGCTGTCACACTACCTATTATCAACATTCCAACCTTATCGGTTTTATGTACCTTCATACCTATCTACTTTTTAGTATTTCCTCCGCTCATATTGGTCATTAAAATAATCATCATTTGGTCTTGTGAGAATTGGGCGCGCATACAAAGCGTAACTCGCCCATTCGATATGGAAATCGTAGTTCTAGTTTCGTAAATATTTATCTTTTTTATCGTTGAACTTGAGCTAGCACCACTAAAAACGCCTTTGAGTGTTGCCCCTTTTTTGTGAATGACTACAATGAATAATTGCCCTTATAGCTGCATATTAGTTAGTGCATACAAATGTACATATGTACTTATTAAATGCGATTTTCGCTAGTGATAAATGCTTAGTTTGTAGAATTAAAGAGATTTGCAATTAAAGCATTTTATGAGAGAGAAATATTGAAGCAAATTTGTATATTTCCGGAGAGCAGGGCCGAATTGAGCCTCAACGGCGCCCTAGGCGACCATCAATTTGGGGCCCTTTTTCACGTTCGTTCCCTTCTTTTTTCTTTTTCATTGTCACAATGTAATAATATCAATAAAATTACTATCTACATTTTAAACATGTCGTTTTCTACATTTGTTTTCGGCAAATTCATCAATTATATCATCAATATCGATTTTCTCCAATAAATCTGATTCAATGCAAAGTATACCTAACATCTCGAATCGCTTTTGTTGCGTTGTAGCCCTTTCAGCAGCTTTGATTCTTTTTAATTGCCAGAAGGATCGTTCGGCAGAACAATTTGTGATCATTAATTTTACAAAAAAATGGAAGAGCTATTTCTGTGTTAAGAAATACATCGGCTAATTGATCTTCCATTAGAATCTTATACAAATGACCAAGGGCGTAGGCAGGGGGGCGCCACGTTGCCCCAGCCTTCGCGAACTGAAAGGTAAACATCAACAACATAAAAGGTTTTTAGTTCCTCACCTTTTTTTTCTTCAAATTATGAGCATAATAATATTTATTAACATAAATTTATTAATAACTACATACACATACATAATACTTACCTATTCTTACTAATAAAGTAACTAAAATGATAAATAACTTTGAATAAGATGAAGATGAGTCTTAAAGACATTGAAAGCAAACTTGCCGATGCCAAGGTTTTTTTATAATTTATATGGTATTGATAATGAACTCGAATTATGGTACAAGGCTTGCCAAGATCAGGGATCAACAGATCTTGTATGTGCCTTTGAGAAGACAGCATTCCATCCAAAAATAAGAGAAGCACTTGAAATTCTGCTTGCAATGCCCTGCACAACCGCAACTGTGGAACGCTCCTTCAGCACTCTAAGGAGGGTAAAAACGTGGTTGAAGAATAACAATGGCAGAATCTCACCTTAATGGTAAATAAAGTTTTTTTTTTAATATATTTATTGTAATTTTTTTTTTTTTTCAAAGGTTTATGTATGCTGAGTGCTCACAGGAAATTGGTAGCGGAAAATGATACGGAGTTAAAAGATCTAATTTTAGATGAATTTACAATAAATCCTCGAAGAATTATACTTACTTAGCAGGTTTTCTGATACTCAGAGAGTGGGTAATGCAATTTAAAATACATCTCTGTAACTAAACAAAGTATGTGGAAAAAGCCAATTTTGTTGAATCTGAAACTCACTTGGGGTATCACATTTCTAAAGTAATTACACCTTGTACTGACCATTAAATTAATATATCTAATTCAACACAATTTTGAATTACCAAATCCAAGACATGGTAGATATTTTAGCGTGCTCTTTATAAATAAATAATAATTTTAACGGACTGCTAGAGCCCACAGCTGGTTCTATAAAGCAGGCTCCGCTTTTACCTAGACGTCATTACTCTTTATACCTATAAATACGCTATGTATGAATCTGAAATTAAACAAAAAATTGTCCCCCCCCCCCTTGTGAAAGGCTGAATACGCCCTTGCAAATGACTACGAGTTTTTTGTGCATCAGTGTATCTGGAGTTCACGTAACTTTGGGATTGTTTCATTTTAACCAAAAATTCTTCCAAGTCTCTAGAATAAAAAATAACTAAATTATTTATAGTTTCGCGGAGGTCTCCATCATTTAGAGAAAAGTTGATGAGAAATGCAAATTTCTCTGAAACTTTCGTATACTTTTACTGTGAATATTGTCGATGATTTCGAGGAAACCTTTTGCTCTAAAATCATGGCGAGGCGAAAATTCTACTTCTGGAGCATTTCCGTCATTAGGTTGTTTTTTTTTTCTACGACGAGTACGTTTTGCGATTTCTGTATAACTTAAACCAGGTAATAATTGTTTTGTTTTTTCCTCGAAATCATTAAACTTTTCACGGAATGAAACTAAGCTCTCTTCTAACGCTCCGTACAAAAAAGCACACGCTTTCAAATCTGCTTTATCACTTTGCAATGACTTACTCACTGAACGCATAGCAGTCAATGTAGAGTTGAAGGCTTCTACACCCTCTCTTCCAAAAACAACCGAAATTTTCCAAAATAAGAACAACCAGTGTACATTTTAAGATAATTCTTTTTTATTATTCAATATACTCTCCTTTCAATTCGATACACTTCTTTGCACGCTAATACAATTTTCAAATGAATGGGAAATGTTAGGAACCTTGTCTAGTTTGTCGGTCGTCGCCTTTTGAATGCGGTCAATTGAGTTTTATTTATTTGAGTAAAATTTATTTTCAGTTCTGATTATATTTTTCTTTCACCCTCTAGAATTTTATGTTTGTAAGAAAATTTTAGAAGTCTTTTTCAATTTTCGGGATCCCTTTAAAATGTAGGGCCCCAGACAACTGCCTATTCTGCCTACCTGTTAATCCGGGCCTGGTAGTAGGTAAATGCGGTTTTTGCTTGTGATAAATGCTTTGTTTAGCATTTTATATGAGAGAAATGTTGAAGCCAATTTGTATATTTCCGGAGAGGGTTATATTCTAAGGAGCATATCTCTAAAGCACTTCATACCGCGTCGAAGAAAAAATTGCTTACCGGCAACCACTGAAAAACAACTGCTGCGATGAAGAATGCCGCGCTGCAACCGAAAGAAGAGACGCTGCCTACAGGGCTACGTTAAAAGCGAGCGCAACAAGAGAGTGTGTGAACGGTATCGCGAGTTGAAAAGGGACGAAAGAAGCATAGGCAGAAAGTCATGTGTGCGATGAGCTTGGGCCACCAGGAATAACGCCCGAGAGTACTTATATTATGGAGGGAGCACTTATCTGCTCTCCTTAATGGAGGCAGCGATCTACCGCACAAGGATGATGAACCCGATACCGCAGATGATGATGCAATTAATGTCCCCTCACCCGATTATGACGATATGGTCGGACGAGTGAATGCACGACGACTGGAATGTTGTTGTTGTTGTTGTTATAGCGATAAGTACACTCCCCGAAGGCTTTGGGAAGTGTTATCGATGTTGATGGTCCTTTGCCGTATGCAGATCCGGTACGTTCCGGTAACAAGTACCATAAAGATAAACTAGCCCGACCATCTCGCGAACGATTTGGTATGACCACAGGAAACCTTCTTCGCCATCCTGCCCTCCCACTTCCTAGATCCATCAGGATGCCTGGGTCCCCAGAGCCTCGGCTGTTTATGAAACAGTATTCGCCACGGGAAGGTGAGGTCGACAATTGGGTTGGAGAAGCTATATATTGCGCTGGCAACCCCTTTAGAGGGTTGCGCTACACAACCCCTTGAATCAATTTGGTATTTTAGTCGTCTCTTACGACAGGCATATACCTACCGCGGGTATATTCTAAGCCCCCTAACCTGTTGGGGTTGGGGGAATCTGAGAGTTCTTTGCGCGTCCACAAGAAAGAGGATCATGCAAACTGCGCCAACTATTGCGATATCAGCCTTTTTAATATCGCATATAAGATCCTGTCAAGTGGATTGTGCTAAGATTGAAGCATACCGTGAATCTGCTGATTGGACCTTATCAGTGAGACTTCAGACCTGGTAAACCTACCATCGACCAGATTTTCACAATGCGCCAAGTCTTGGAAAAAACCCGCGAATTGACACACATCACCTCTTCGTCGATTTTAAAGCCGCCTTCGACAGCACGAAAAGGAGCTGCCTATATGCCGCTACGTCTGAATTTGGTTTCCCCGTCAGGGTGACCCCCTATCGCGAGATTTCTTTAATTTAATGCTGGAGAAAATTATACTAGCTGAAATAATATTCTATAAAAGCGTGCAATGACTGGCGTATGCTGATGACATTGATATTATCGGTCTGAACACCCGCGCCGTATTGCTTACACTAAACTGGAAACGAAGCGGAAAAGATAAGTTTGATGGTGAATGAGGACAAGACGAAGTGCCTGCTGTCATCGAGCAAAGAGGCAGCCATAATTTAAAAATTAGTAAAAGACATCGTTTATTTGGGAACCAGCATAAACACAAATAACAACATCAGCTCTGAAATCCAGCGAAGAATCACTCTTGCCAATAAATGTTATTTTGGACATGACAATATCAGATGAAGCGGCTCTGGAAGTGTTCGAGATAAAAGTTCTTCGAAAGATTTATGGACTTCTACGCGTTGGCGATGGCGAGTACCGAGGAAGATTTAACGATGAGTTGTACGAGCTTTACGCACACATCAACATAGTGCAGCGAATTAAAACGCAACGGCTAAGCTATACGAATGAAGGATGAAAAATATTTTATCGGAACCCGCCTATGGAAGCAGAGGAAGAGAGTTTCTCCCATTCCGCTGAAGATGGGCTGTAAACAGTAGGGTCCGTGATCCAAAAAATTCAGCGCTGATCTGGGGGCTACTGAATTCAAAGTCAATCCGTGGAGAGCGACTCCGCAGGGAGGTGTCCGGTCACCATTGCTCTGGCTTTGCGTTATAAGCGGCATAGTCCGTCGACTGAGTAGAAATGGAGATACAATGGTTATCTACGAAGTATCGTGATCAGCGGAACCGTGCAGGGATCTATGAGGAAGTTTAGTGCTGGAATGGTAAGTGCAGTAGCCAGCGCCTACGATAGATTTGTGATTTGTGTTCCGGAGCATCATAACATGCAGGAAAACGAGACGGCCAATTAGTTAGCACGGCAAGGTTCGCTTCTTGACATCGCAATTGCGAAGGAGACCCTTACACCCCTGTAACTCATAAAGGGTCGCGTCACTCAGCACCGGCTTAGTTAGGCTAACCGAGTTTCTAAGTACATGTGGCCATCTTACAACCAAAACGATTTTCTGCCACTATTGAGATAAATATAAAGAATATATTCACATTAATTTTGGTACACAATGAATACTAGATAATTGGGGATCATGCGACACGAATGTGATTGAAACACAATGCCTTATATCGCAGCCAAAATATTTCAGGGGCGGATGAAATGGTTGAGCACCGACGATGCGAATGTCCAGCGTGGTGTCAAAGTAGAATGAAAATTTTGAGAAAACTCTTGCACGAGAGCTTCTCCGAACTCAATGACGTTAGTCCATGTGAGTTTCTCAAATAGAAATTGAACGGATTAGATATTATTAGTGGATCGAGAGTCCCAGTGGTGATTTTAAAATTCGTTAGATGATTTTGTTCTACAAGGATTGTGAAGATGTTGTTGGCATAGATCAAGTGCCCCGCATTCACGGAAAATTTCTATTTGAGTTTGAAGATCTCGGATCGATGCTTTTTTCGTGCTTGATTGGCTGGAGTCCTTGACCTATTGGCGACATGTCGGATCATTGTTCCGCTAGTGGAGAATCCTCATTATTACTCTTGGAGACAGTTATTCGCCGAGTAGTTCACATTTTTCTTTTCGCACATGAATTACCACCAGAGTACCTAAATAGTATTTACCGCACCGTCAAAATCGTCTGATATATCCATAGATCGCTGGAAAAGAGCCCAAATATTGATGATGCCTCTGGGTACGTAGCCGAGGCGTAAGTTTACGCTTTAAGCCAGTATACTGAGATTAGGTATCGAAACCTGCTTTATGTTTATGCTTCCAGTTGGATACCGAACGATTCTATCTACTCTTTTGAACGTATCAAGAATTAGTTGAGCTTCGTGTCTCTTTTCCGCTTATACAATAATAACTGTGGCAGTCGTAGCTAGAGTTCCACACATCATAACCGTATGAAAATAACTATCAATACAAACTAAGGCTCGTTATGTATGGAAAGTCGGTTATAGTTGCAGCAATGGAGGCCTGATGACATCTATTGCATCTACAAATCGAGCTTAAAAGATTTGCGATCTTTCTTTATATGACTTTTGGAGCTCTAAAATTATCAGAAACTTATAAAAGATACCTACATTTGAAAAGTTTCTTATGATATTTTTTTTTTCGATATAATTAATCAAAGTTCCTATGTCTCGAAACCAAATTTGACATGGGATGACGGAAATACGTTCCAATATACGTCCTATAAGAACTTCAAACAAGATCATTCCCTATCGTGCGAGCTCTAAACCGTTCAGGGGCAATCTATTACGGGAACTAGGGAATGCTGAGTTGTGCTAATAATATTGTTATGATGACAAATTCGCGGGTGGGCGTTGAAGTGAACGAGTACAAGACGAGGCCATCAAAAATAAGATTCGTTGAAAAGTAAAGTCTTCTATCGACGTACAAAGATTCCACTCTATGTGCCTATCCTCTTGAAATATTTGAACGGAAAACTTTCCAGAATATTTAGGGTCTCTACGGTCGTGCTAACAGAGAAAGCTGAATAGATGAGGACGATCCGTCTACGAAGGGGAGACCCCCACTTACTTGGCAGAAACCTGTGGAGGCAAAACTTACCAGATAGCATTGGAGCTCCCAATAATCGTCAGTTATCGCTAAAATAGAAGAGAGAAACTTCTGACGACACTGATATGGTTTATGAAATTTATGTAGACTTTCTGACAGCTTATAATCTTCAGAACCGCTTTCAATCAACATGCAGAGCGAATAATTTATGCGTAGCAAACTACAATGTCGATGTTAGGTCTCACCCCAGCGGGTTAGGTGGCTTAGAATATACCCGCGGTAGGTATACCTGTCTGAAGAGGCGACAAAAACACCAAATTGATCCAAGGGTTTGCCACAGCAATATATAGCTTCTCCAACCCACCTACATCTTCTCCAACATCACCTACCCGTGGCGAGTCCGGTTTCTTTAACAGTAGCGACCCTGGCGATCCCAAGTTCTTTAAAACTTAGAAGATTTCATGTGGTCATACCAAATCATTCCCGAGATTGTCGGGATAGTATCTTAATGGTGCTTGTTACCGGAACGTACCGTATCTGCACCCGGCAAAGGACCATCAGCATCGATAATACTCCCCATGGTATGGTCTTCGGGGAGTGTCGTTATTGCTACAACCACAAAAACAACATCTTAGGTCTCAGTGGGTTTAGATATGAGCAAGTTAACTAGAAGATCTACGTTTCCTTAAGCCTATCAGATCATAAAAAAACTGGTTTCAAGTCTTTTATGAGTGAAATTGATCTTATCCTTTGCACTTAAACAAAAACGACAACTCAAAACACAAATTAGCTCGAAATAATCAAATCAATGTTGAAGTCCAAAAGCAAACTACAGTGGCAACTTTGAAAGACGTAAACGAGCCGATTAAATGTTGTCTTTCAGCTCATGCATGTAATGTGGGAATGATTGATGTGCACAGATCGAGTTAAGGCGGTTGTACAACAACACACAAACACAAACACATATATCTATCTCTATTTTGGTATCTATAACCAACAATCACTCATACAAATGCAAATTTAAGTGTGAATGGCATAGCAGAATTGCTAAAACAAAAAACAAAAACAAAAAAAATTATTATTGTTACAAAAGGAAAAAATAAAAACGAGAAGTGCAAGTGTAACATTGCTGCTTACACAGAAGCTTAATTTCATCAGGCGCTCAAAGGAATTCAGCTATTAATATGTCAAGTTTAACGTGGCATACAACAGCAATAACAACAAGAACAACACAACACGGTTAAAGCTACACACGCAGTGCAGTAAATGGAAGCGAACACGCAATATCAATACAAACAAATTTAAATAAAATATATAAAAATATAAGCGCAAAGTTTACAATGCCGCAACAATCTGTGCATATAATGAGCTAACAACAACAACAATGGAAAAACGAGCAAAGATGCTGGTTAAGTGATAAGAGAAAGAAGAGGACAACATAGATGCAAGAAAAGCTCGGCTAAACTTAAAGCTGGAGACATTGGTGCTTTATCGGTAACCGTATCGGTAACCTTATAACAGCTGATTCGACCAAACTTATGAGAATCAATGCAATCGATTATTAGTGCCGCTAAGGTCGTAACCGTATCGTAGCCAACCAATTGGTTTTTGGTTTACCGTCGTAACGATAAACAGCTGATTACGTTAGGGATACGGATACAGCGATACGACATACGGCACCAATGACTCCGGCTTTAATAAGGAGCAAACTAGGAATATATACATTAGAGAGCGCCAAAAAAACTGTTTATACCTTTCATGAACATGAAATGGTATATTAACTTTGGTCCGATGTTTGTAACGTTGAGAAATATAGAAGATAGACTCACAATTAAGTATACCGAATTGATCAAGGCGACGAACTGAGTTGATATAGCCATGTCCGTCTGTCCGTCCGTCCGTCTGTCTGTTTGAACGCAAACTAGTCCCTCAAATTTTGAGATATCTTAACGAAATTTGGCACAAGGATGTATTTTTGTATTATATTAGACATTTGTCGGATCCGGTAGGATCGGACCACTATAACATATATCTCCCATACAACCGATCGTTCAAATAAGATTATTTTGGTCATTCCTGCCGCAATTTAAAACGTATAAACGTGAAACTCGGTGATATATATTCTAATATATCATAGAAGATATCCTGAAAAAATCACTTTGATCGGAGCTATATATAGTATATATCCCATACAACCAATCGTTCAGATAGAAAGATTTTTGGCCATTTCTCCCTTAGTTTCCAATATAAAAACGTGAAACTTGGTCACATATATTCTAATATATCATAGAAGATCTCCTGTAAAAAACATTTCGATCGCAGCTATATATAATATATATCCCATAACCGATCAGATAGAAAGATTTTTGGCAATTTCTCCCTTAGTTTCCAATATAAAAACATTAAACTTTGTGATATTTATTCTAATATATCATAGAAGATTTCATGAAAAAATCATTTCGATCGGAGCTATATATAATATATGTATATCCGATACAACCGATCGTTCAGATAGAAAGATTTTTACCCATTTCTCCCTTTTTATTTCTCCAATATAAAAACGTTAAAATTTGTGATATTTATTTGATCGGAGCCATATATAGTATATATCCCATACAACCGATCGTTCAGATAAAGATTTTTGGCCATTTCTCCCTCAGTTTCCAATATAAAAACGTGAAACTTGGTGATATATGTTCTAATATATCATAGAAGATTTCCTGTAAAAATCATTTCGATCGGAGCTATATATAAAATATATCCCATACAACCGATCGTTCAGATAAGGGGGTTTTTTGCCATTTTTTATTTTATATTTATCTTAAAAATCGTTTAGGTATGTACATCTATAAATTTCTTATCTTATACATCCGATTATTTGGAGATTACGAACGGGATAAGATTATTGTTCAGCCCCATTCATGAAAGGTATGAAGTCTTCGGCATAGCCGAAGACAGTCCCGTCCTTACTTGTTTTCCTTTTGGTATGGGAAAAATGTTGAACAGGACATAGGTATAAAAAGATAGCCTGTAAAAATGTCATCTCTTTATTTTAATGTTTAGATGGAAATCACATACTAAATAATGTTGAACTTCAACCTCGAATAACTACTAAACTAGTTAGCTCAACCAAAACTCTTGTTTGGTCTTTTTTGTACACCTTGCAATTTCTTATAAGAATATGTATAGCTAGTGATTTGGGTACTAAAAGTAAGAGCTCTGGCACACTTTTTATTAAAACTTGCATAGGTACTTCACATACGATTTTTATGAAAAAAAAGTAAGGTCACGATGAAGCACCTCTAAACATTAAATTAAACAGCTGAAGTTATACAGACAACCTTTTTGTATGTCTTGAACAATATTTTCATTATACCAAAAGAAAACATTTTTTGTCCACCCTAATATACTTATGTGCATATGTATGTGAGCACAACAGATGCAAGAAAAATGATTAACAAATTGTATCACTTTCTTTTGGATATATTAATTATTGACAAAACGTTAATGGTTTGCGAACTAATTTCAAAGACGTTTTCAAAAACTTGCGTAAATTCGAGAACTGTTTAAAAATCTTTATGAAAATTTTGAAAAATTTACTTAGAATTTTTAGAAATGTTTTAAAAATGAAGTTTTGTAGTCCTATCGATTTGTCTCGTACAAAGTATGAGTTAGAAATCTCTGAAAACTGGGAATTTTTTTTAAAGGGTGTTTCAGGTTTTCTCCCAGATAAAAAATAAAATTATGGACCTTTTTATGGAGGATAATCTGAAAAACATCATTCAGATGGGAATAACCCATAGAATAATTATATCTGTTATTTTTGTGTTCATTGCTGCGTTAACATTCGTATATACCTATGTACATTAGGGTGTCGGATATTTATATTAATTTTTGTTGATCAACTCTCCGTGGAAATATTTGGTCATAAAAAAGATAATAAATGGATTTCTAGCTAATCGATCCGCTTGCATTAAATGTTTGGCTTTAACCTCGAATAACTTTTGAGTGAGTGAGTGGATTAAAATTTTTTAAACACCTGCTTTGTAATGCCCCAAAAATATATTAATGTCTAGTTTTTGGAGATGAAAATTTTTAAAGATACATTTCTTGCTTAAAAAGTTCTAAAATCTTCAACTTTGTATAGAAAGTCATATTCGTCATGATTAATAACTTTGGTTTAATAAGTAACGCACACCCTAATAGACATATTTCCGTCTAAGCTTTACTGCTCCTAGTTGTCAAAATCAAAGTGCTTATATTATAAAGTTCTAAATGACATACGTATCCCTTAGCCACTCTACTGCTTTTATGCAGCAAATGTTATACCGAGGACAAAGCAACACAACACAGCGTTACGGAGGCTTATCCTAAAAAAAAGAGAGGGAACATCGCTCGCTCTCTATAAATCCTGAATAAAGCTGCTGATGTATATAAGGAAATCTACGAGCAGTGTGTAAAAGGAAGGGATCTCTGGTCCTCCACTCGTAATAGTCATCCTCCATAATATAACAGCTCCCAATGGGTTGATGTACACCAAGCTACTGCCTACCTCAATCACTTACGGCGTCATATGTATATGCTCTGCTCGGATTACTGGCCGGTCTGTTCAGACCCGAAGGCAATTGCGCTAAATACGGGAGAATCAAACTACGAAAGAGTTAAGGCCAACTCAACGAACCATGTTAATTGTTTTCATATTCTAAGCTAATTGTCAGTAAAATAAAATAAAAAATTATAAGGCTGTCCACTCCTGAGTGGTGATAACTCGAAAGAGAGCAATGCCGGCACGTGCATTGCTTGCGCGTCCCTATCACGACCAATAAAAACTGTACTGCAGGGAGCAGGACAACGCTGAGAGTTAAGGCATTAAAAGCATACTACTAGTTGGACCTTATTATTGCGACTTCAAACCTAGTAAATCCATTACCTACAAGATTTCCATGATATGCCAAATCCTGAAGGAAACTCACGATAAGAGACTTGACACACACCATCTACTTGTCGACTCCACAGCTATTTGTATCAGCGCGAAACCTAGTTGCATTCATGCTGCTATGTCTTCATTTAAGTTCAGGAACTTAGAATATTGGGATACCCAAAGGTTCGAGGGGTTAGAAAAATTCGTTCCCGAGCCCTTCGAGCTAGTACCAGAAGATGATAGTACCAAAGCATACCGGATTAAATCCAGGAAAGAAATTTCTCTTTTCGTAACATATCATAGGCCCTCGAGGAGTGTTTAAACAGATAAAACAACCACATCGAAGGCAAACAAGAATTTAGACATGGCCCTTTCGTGCGATTTCCGTAAGTTCAGAGCCGTATCCTTAAGTCTACCGCTGGCAGCACTTGGGACAAAAGCACTGATATTAAGTTATAAATCAATTGGACAGCTGCTTGGTTGCTACACGTCTCCCATATGGTTGCCGAGCTTAAGTGAAGCAAACTGACGTGAGTTAGAGACGGGTAAAACACCGCGATCAGAACCGATACAGGACGTTGTCTTATGACGATAAAACATTATATTGTAACGAATTTAGTGAAACTTCGCTTATTTTGCACCTTCTACTAACGTTCGTATCGCTAAACTGTTGAATACATAACTCTAATATTCAATAATGTAAAATGGCCTTAATTAAAGTACTTGACAATAACACTGATACTTCGCAACCAATAGCTTGCTTAAATCAAACTGAAACCGATTACTCAGCTTTAACTCCTTTTGTACTCTGTGATGCCTCGTTCGCATACTTCTAGGCGTTTCTATCTTCTAGAATTTACTACTTATTTACCAGCTATAAACTCATTAGCTATAACTACAGATGCACGATTATAGCTTCTCGCATAGCCATATGCGCGTGTATATGTGAGTGATACTTCCACCGATGATTGCCAACTTTTGGGAGTATCTCAGATATATGCATGTGTTTGTGCGTTTCTCTCCGCTGCTTGTATGGACATATGTGTAGACATAATGATTAATTTGTTTACGTACATACAAGTGTGGCAGCTTGCTTTATTGTTGTTTTGGCTTTATTTACTTAGTATCAGATTAGTGTTGTGAGTATCACTTAGTGACACTAATATTCGTCACAATATTCACAATGAGGCGGGCATACTCCCCATAGAGCGAGAAGCGAAATTTCGAAGCAACGGTTTATGTTAAACTCCCAGAAACCTGGTCATCTGAACAGACAAGTGATTGATGCCCTTCCGAGGCATCCGTAAGCACTACGAAGATACCCAGCATACAAGAGTTCAGTCGTTTGAACCAAAATAGCATGAAAAAGCCCTTGATCCCATCATACTGATAAATGCCCAGCGAAAGAGACGCATGCCACTCTAGCACAACTTCGATCAGGATTTTGTAATAGGTTTTACTTTTCTAGAATCAACCCTGACACACGCAATATACATACATATGTATGTATGTCCTGCATGCAAGGATACCAACCATCTTTTCAACAGTAATGTGGAACAAACGCCTCTAACTACATGTTTTCTAGGACTTCCGTTAGAGAATATCGATGACTGCTGGATGGGGCGTAGCATTGCTACAAGAAGAAGAAGAAGAAAGTCTTCTCTTAACGAACAAAAATCGCGCTATATAAGTATTTCATCAAACTTGCCGTGATGTACATATTGTAACGAATTTAGGGAAATTCCGCTTATTTGAAACCTTCTGCTAACGTTCGAATCGCTAAACTGTTGAATAAATCAGTCCAATATTATGTATTTCAAAATGGTCTTTATTAGACTTCTTTGGGAGTAGTACAACTATTCATCACAATTATACTTCACTTCGCAACTGATAGCGGGTTTAAATCAAACTGATTATTATTACTCAGCTGGCGCTGCTTTTATACTCTCTGTTGATTCTTCCGCATATTTCTCCAAAGGTCTAGACGTTTCACATTCTAGAACTCTTGCAGCTCATGCCTGGTTACAAGCCATATACGTGTATATTTGTAGTTTATAACTATATGCGTGTGTATGTGTGAGTAACTATTTCGGCTGATGACTATATCTATGTGTGTGAGATATCTTTTCGTTCCTTCTACATAAGTGTTGATAGCTTTAATGTGTACATATATATGCGAGTGGCTGCTTCATGTTTTTATTGTTGTGTGATTATTTACTAACAGCCTAGTGATGTCAACATTCGCCTAAATATGTCTGGGAGTTATGGACGCTGTAGAAAGAACATGGGTTGGTCATTGACGTGTTCAAGAGAAAATTTCTCCGGAAGATTTATGGTCAGGAACTTAAAAGATGAGCTGTAGAGCTTTATGCACTTATAACCATAGTGTAAGAAATTAAAGGCGGAATACTACGCTGACTAGGTCATGCTATGCGAATGGATTAATTACAGACTTCCATTGATTTGGGGGAAACAGTTGAAGGTAAACTTTATCTCCCTTAGTGCTTCCAATTGCCGTCAATTTCCGCGAAGTAGAGATGACTGGCGTGAGTTGCCAGGCAACGGCTAGGAGGTTAAGTCTCAATAAATGATGACGCTGTATGTAATTTTAAAATAGCTTGCGGCTGCGTAACTTCGCTCATGCTTATGTCGCATCAGCTTTCAAGGATCGTTCATCAGTGAGCTGATGCCAAATAAGATTAGTCGAAACAAATTTATATTTATCAATGTAAGATATATATGTTTATAACGACGAAAAAGCATGAATGCATCTGCCAGTATATATTTTATTTATTTGTATGCCTTTTTTTTTTTAATTTGCCTTTGTTAGTGCCATGAAAAACACGCATAATTATAATCAAATCTCATTCAAAAGTCGTTGTGGAAAGTTAAATTAAAAAGAACCCGAGAGTGGTTTATCAAATCCTGTTTGCTATTCTAGAGCTATAAGGCAAAACATGCAAGCACACATAATTGATATAAATTTTGCATAGCTGCTACTGTTTGTAATTGCATCTGCTTGCTCGTGTTTTATTTGCAAGCGTTCAGAGGCATTGTGAGGATGCTGCGCATGCGTACACTCGACCAGTTTCGTTTTGCTGCACGCACTCTCTCATTGCGAGTCGCTTGACACTGATGATGATGACGTGCAGAGTTAAGTTTCTTGGATTTCCTTAAGATTTTTTACACATACAAGCTGTATGCCAATTATATTGCAGTTAGTAGCAAAACAAAATCATTAAAAATATCAAATCAAGCTACTACTCCATTTTTAGTTTTTCACTTGAATATTTTGCATGCCAACGATAAAAGGGCTGTATTGTAATGGTAGAACAATTTGTTGTTGGCGGGTGTAGCTATGCTATGTTTGTCTTAAATGCCAAGCACCCAAGTGATTTATGCGTGATGAAATGTATATTGTCGGCAGTCACCCAATGTCATCAGCTTGAAAAAAAATGCGGTGTGTACTACTCGTACAAGGTGATGCAAACTCATAAAAGCACTTTTCCAATATCTTTCCGTCGGAGCTTTAACTTAACGTTTTGACATGCAGCTCAGCTAGCATCTTCAAATCTATTTTTTCATCGTTGTTTAGTAAAATAAAAATAAATATAAAGCGCGATAGCTCCGAAGAGATTTTAGGCCGATCTTACCCGCCAATTTGCGTCGTGATCCCTTTAATTCCTACAAAATAATGGGACGGGACCTTCAGGTTTTATGCCGACTACGAACGGCATCTGCAAGGCAAATGAGTTTTCCCCAAGAAGGTTTTTAAGGCAGAAATACACTCACTGCCGATGGGCGACCCCGCTTAGAAAAACTTTCTTCTAATTGAAAAAACTGATTTCTAAAATTTTGATGTTGTTTTGCCCGGGCGTGAACCCAAGATCTTCGGAGGACGATACCACCACACCACGGCGTTTGCAATCATCGTTATTACTACATATACAAGTCAACTCTTTCACCTAATATAAATCATAATGCATTCAATAATTTACTAAATAAACAAACACAAAATCAGCCACCATGAGCGTAGCCCTATCCATTAGCGCCACTCTATCTTACCCAGTAACAGACACTCGAATAAAGCAATTGAAGGCGTCAATGTGCGTAGGTCTATAAGAGATCGGTTTGAAGCAAGGATTTACATGACCGTGAGTGAGGTAAGTAAGTAAGATCTTCTTCAGTTAATGCACCGTCATAATATGCTCTACACGCGAAGATTTGAAACGCCATCAAGTATCACTTTAACAATCAAGCATTCGATTTCATTTTCATACAAAATTATTTATTTACTTAATTCGATTACTGTATTGCTTTTATGATCCCTTCACTACACCCCATCACCGTATGCCACCAGAAATCATCATATGTCTACTTCATAGCTCGTTAACAAATCATGCACTTCCAAGCCAAGCTTCAAAATAACTTGCAACAAATTTGTTGTACTGCAGAACAGTTGGGAATTTAAGTATGTGGTGTATCAAAGCTGTTTAGTTTGTAGTAATGTCTGGTTGAGGTGTGACTAGTTGTTTCTCGGTCAAAGTATTGATGATATAAGCTGAGGAATCAATAGCATCAGGACGTCTGATCAGCTGTTTCAACGGCGCACATTTTTTATTTAATTTTTATTAATTTTAGTTAGATTTTTTTTAGTTTTATTTTTATTTTTTTGCTTTTATCTATTTCAATTTACTTCTTTTTATTTTATTTTATTCTATTTTTTCTATTTCTTTTTATTTTGTTTTGTTTTTATTGTTATTTTAGTTTAGTTTAATTTAGTTAAGTTAATTTTATTTTTTTTGATTTTATTTTACTTTAATTTAACTTTTTTTTATTTCATTTCATTTTTTTTATTTTGTTTTATCTTATCACTTTACTTTATTTTATTTTATATTATTTTTATTTATTTAATTTGATTGTATTTTTTGATTTTATTTTATTTAACTTTTAGATATTTCACCTTATTTTATCACTTTACTTTATTTTATTTTATATTATTTTTATTTATTTAATTTGATTGTATTTTTTGATTTTATTTTATTTAACTTTTAGATATTTCACCTTATTTTATATTATTTTTGTTTATTCTATGCAAATTTATTTAATTAAAAATTTTTTTTTTCGTATATTGTTTTTTCATTTTTTATTTATTTATTGTATTTTATTTTATTATATTACATTTTACTTTATTTTTTATTTACTTTGTTTAATTTTATTTCATTTAATTTTGTTTTTCTAGATTTGTTGAGCTGGAAGGCTTCGCAAGAATAATAAAACTTTTGTTTTCTGTTAATATTCATTTATTTTTTATTTGGTCAATATTTCGACTTCAATCTCAATGTATGCTTTTATTTTATATTATCTGATTTGGTTTTATTTTTTGATATTTTACCTTATTTTATTTTATTCTATTTCATGATTTTGTTTCATTTTGTTCTGATTTCTTTTATATTATTTTATTTTAATTATTTTTTTTTTCATTTATTTAATTTTTCCGTTATTTATTTATTTATTTTATTTTTTTTTTTATTTTTTTTTTATTTATTTTATTTTATCTAAATTATTTTTTTTTTCAATTATTTTTCCCCTTTTTTTGTTGTATACCATTTTTATTTTAGTTTTTTTGTTTGTATTTTTTTATATTTATTATTTATTTCATTTCATTTCAATTCGTTCCATTTTATTTTATTCTATTTTTTTAGTTTGATTTATATATTTTGTTTTTATTTATTTTATTCTAATTCAAATTTATTTGTTTTATGATTTAATCGGGGATTGCCCGTATTGCTTTTTTAAATGTATGAAAACATTTATTTTTTTGATTTTTAATTTTTATAATTTATTTAATAATTTGGGAAAAATTTAAACAACGTGACATCAGGACGGACAAGGCGACAGCTGTTTCGATTATACCTTGTAAATCTCTTCAAAGCCTTTTCTCCCGGGAGTGGGAGTTGACCCGCACTTCTACGATAGTTGAAATGGTTACAAACGCATTCAGCTTTATTTGTTTTATTTTATCACTTTGTTTGCATCCGTTTAGCATTAGTTCGTGACCAGTTCAAATGCACCTTTTCACTTCTATTGCACCCTATCCCGTAAACAAAACTTTTTATGTCAGCAATTCTGTATGAGTAAACTCTCTTTCTTGATACAAGTGTTTTGATACCTTTTATTTGGGTAGTTGTCCCAACCACATATATCCATATACACATGTACATACATACTCACGAGGTTTCTGTTTGTTCTTCATTATGAATGAAATTTATTGCGATCATTTGTATGCTCAATGGCTCAGCAATTCGATACTCAGCTGATTTTTGTATAAACAAGTTAATATTTGTTGTAGGCTTCACTTCGCTTGAGTATATACATTAAATTTTGTGCTCAAGTCACTTGAAGTGGGGCTCATTTTATTTGCTCAGGTTAATTTATGCTAATGATTATTTGGTTCGATAATTTTATGTTTTCTTAAATGAAATTGTTTAAATGGAGCTGGATTAATAACCAGGTAGACAAGCAATTTAACAGTTTGACCAGATATATATATTATATAAATCGAGAGTATAAAAGCAGCGCAAGCTGAGTAATAACGAATCAGTTTTGATTTAAGCACGTTATTGGTTGTCAAGTATAATTGTGAAGTACTACTCCCAAAGTAATCTAAATATGAACCAGTTGGCAATACTGAATATTGGAGTGATTTATTCAACAGTTTAGAGATTCGAACCTTAGCAAAAGTGCATAAATAACCAGGATTCGCCAAAATTCGTTACAATATATAAAGTGTTAAGCTCATGGTCTCATGTATATTTTACTGAACGCACAAGAGGTTCAGGGCTGTTAAAGGCTGATTTTATTCATTTATTTATTGCCAAAATGATCTACCTGTTCAATCCCTTCATATCGGAAAGATTGTAAGACAGACAGCAATTAACTTCGATGTAGGCGTGTAAGACTACAAGGTCTGCAAAGCTGACTGACTGTGCTACAATATGCATATCCACCTCGAGCTTAAACTTCTACTACATACTCTACCATGAACTTCTTTACCTGGATCCTTGGTGGAAGATAATGCTGTAGCGTGGTATTGGACCGTGACATACTTAATGCGTGTTCTATGCGTAGAAAGTCCACCAACATCTGATCGACACGTCTTTGTAATGCCTTAAACATTTCCAGCATATTTTGAAAAGTATTAATAGTTACATGCCATCTTCAACATACGTGCAAATCTTTATTCTCTTCCTGCCAACATGGTTTTGTGAGCGGAAGGTCAACCACCAGCTTACTGGAGTTTACTTCCATAGTAAGGGACGGCTTCCTGTATAAACAACAAACGGATATGATATACACCGATTTTAGTAAAGCTTTCGACTCTGTCAAACATAAGCTACTGATTCACAACCGTGACCTAGTAGGTTTTCCGAAGCGATTATTATTATGGCTCGCAAGCTACCTTACAAACAAGACTTAAAATGTTTTGTATAAAAATATTGCATCTAAGATAACACAGACCCACAGAAAAAAACGTGGGATGTTCAACGGAGGAGACAGGTCAATTCTTATGGATTTTTGGTCGCTGAACACGAATCCGTTGTCAGAATTCAAAAGTTAGCTCTTGTTTTTTGTCAAAGTTTTAAGCCTGCACCATTTAAGAACAAAATTCTACGGTATTTTTGATCGAATTTGACCGTTTTTAGGTTAGGGTCAGTTAGATTGAGTCACAAATAACGTTTTGATATATGTTGAGTGTTGAGTGATCAATATCCAAGGCAGGGATGCACCTTAACGTTAAGCTAATCGTTTATCAAAAAATGTCCACCGTTTCTGTTGAAACACTTCGAAATATTATCGATAAAGAAATTATCAAGATAAATTGCATCTCGTTTTTAACCGAAACGAAAAGCTTTCGTTAACGTTAAAAACGTTAAAAAAAAACGTGATACTTTATGTTTGAATTGTGCTGGCAATGCTATAGCCATGGTGAAGCCGTAAGGTGGTAACAGCGAGCGGACATACACACACAAACTCCATGTAATTTGTTTGTGTAATTCGTTGGTGGTAATGTCAAAAATACTCTCAGAAATGTTCGTACTGTCAAAATTCATGAGAAAAGTTGCAATCAGCTTGGCTAATGCTTTCACCCTTAATGACTCCGCCATCAATCAGCTTTGCCAGCATAGTTTGAAATTAATAATCAACATAAACGATTTGATTTCGTTTTGATAGGGCAGAAAACGAAACAAAATCATTTCGTTAATTTGACGTTCTTAACGTTAATAAACGAAACGAAATGACTTCGTGTTCAGCGACCAAAAATCCATAAGAATTGACCTGTCTGCTCCGTTGAACATCCCACCATTTTTTCTGTGGCGCTGCGTAATTCATGTAATGTACCTCAGGGTAGCCATCTGGGCCCATTGCTTTTTACCCTTTTCATAAATCACTTACCACTAATAATTAAACATTCCCAGGCTCTTATATATGCGGATGATGTAAAACTTTGCCATACATACTTGTCCTCGGACTTGTTTAGTCGGAACCTCCTTCAAGTTGATTTGGATTCATTTCAGAGCTGGTGCACAGCGAGCCTACTCCTTTTAAACTGCTAAAAATGCAAGCTTATGACTTTTCACCGAGTAAAGCCATTTTTGACACTATACTCTAAATTCTACACCTCTGGAGCGATTATCTGCCATTAATGTTTTAGGTGTACTTTTCGACCTAAAACTATATTTTAATATATATTTCATCCATTGTAAATAAAGCAACGGGTAAACTTGGTTTTGTTAAACGTTGGGCCAAAGAGTTTAACGATCCTTATCTCACGAGGATCCTATACACTTCCTTGGTACTTCAATATTGCTCGTGTGTCTGGTGTCCTGGGGAGAGTGGAGCCGTGTGTAGAAGTCCACGAAAGTGGGGAAAGCTTCTGACCGCCATTCACCTGGGAATGGCCGGAGCGATTCTTTTGCATGCGGTTCAAGCAGCTCACTACTGCCGGTCGCTTGCGGCCAAGTATCTTCTGGGTAGCCGCTAAACATCCGTTTAGCGGTGAGCTAATGTGAGAAGGCGACAACCTGGCTAGGCCACTCTGACACTATCGGTTTAAGGGCTAGTCGGGGGAGATCTCATTGGCAGCGTCTGTACACCTCTAGGTGCGGCTGCAAGCGGGCGTCTGTCTTGGAGCAAGCGGCTCGCTATATAAATGTGCAAGTAATGTTTTCACCCCCGCTAAGCGGATTGTGCGCTGGGCTTGGGACCCGCCACGTAAAACCATACTCCAATGAAATATAACAACAAGCCTCGGATAAATACAATCCCTATTGATGACGACCATGGCAAACGTTTGAAGGACAATGAATTCAGGGCATGCACCTGGAACGTCCGCCCCCGAATGGGATTGGTGCAGATGCCCGGCTGTTTGATGTCCTCGTCAAAGCAAAATCTGACATCATCGCCATCCAAGAAATGCGTTGAACGAAGCAAGGAAGAAAGAAGATCAAAAATTGTGACATCTATTGGAGTGGCCATACGAATAAGCGCAGTTTCGGCGTCGGATTCGTGGTGGGAGAGAGACTTTGTCGCCAAGTGCTGGCGTTCACGCCTGTGGACGAGTGTCTCGCCGCTATCCGAATAAAAGCAAATTTTTTTAATATATCATTCATCTGCGCCCATGCGCCGACAGAGGAGAAAGACGATGAGGTTAAAGACACTTTTTCTGAACAATTAGAACGCACATACGAGCGCTGCCGTCATGATATAAAAGTGGTGCTTGGCGACTTTAACGCCAGGGTGGACAAAGAAGGTGTTTTTGGCCCTACAGTCGGAAAGTTCAGCCTACACAATGAAACTTTTCTTAACGGACTGAGGCTGATTGACTTTGCCGGTGCTCGAAACATGGTCATATCCAGCACGAGGTTCATGCATAAAAGGATACATCAAGCTACATGGCTGTCTCCTGATCGAAATACTCGCAATCAGATCGATCACGTTGTGATAGACGGACGGCATGCCTCCAGTGTTTTAGATGTACGCACGATCCGAGGACCTAACATCGAATCGGACCATTATTTCGTTGCAGCCAAAATACGCACCCGCCTCAACGCGGCTAAAACCAAGGAACAAAAAACACAAGGAACGCTAGACGTCGAAAAGCTTCAATCACAACAGACTGCCAATGATTTCGCAACTCGACTCACCTGCTCTCTGAGAGCACAACTCATCCTGAAGGAATACAGGAGCAGTGGGAGTATATCTCCAAAGCACTTCGTACTGCCGCCGAGGAAAAAATTGGTTACCGGCGACCACGAAAAAACAACTGGTTGAAACCGAAAGAAAAGACGCTGCCTACAGGGCTACGTTAAAAGCGAGCCCGACAAGAGGAGTGTGTGAACGCTATCGTGAGTTGAAAAGGGAAGCGACACGCCTTTTCAGGAAGAAAAAAGCAGAAGCAGAAAGGCGTGAGTGCGAGGAGCTTGAGCTGCTAGCCACCAGGAATAACGCCCGAAAATTCTACCAAAAAATACGGCGACAGACGGAAGGTTTTAAGACCGGGGCAAACTCCTGTAGGAATGAAAACGGCGACCTTGTAACTGATGTCAAGAGAGTGCTTAGATTATGGAGGGAATACTTCTCTGCTCTCCTAAATGGAGGCAGCAATTCACCGCGCAGGGATGAAGAACCCGATCCCGCAATCGATGATGATGGAATATATGTCCCTCCGATGGAATATATGTCCCTCCGATTATGACGAATTTAGAATAGCAATAATCTGATTGAAAAACAACAAGGCCGTGGGCGCTGATGGATTGGCTGCGGAGCTATTCAAGTACGGCGGCGAGGAGTTGGTAAGGCGCATGCAGCAGCTTCTTAGCAAAATATGGGCGAACGAGTGCATGACCGACGGTTGGAATCTAAGTGTTCTTTGCCCAGTCCACAAGAAGGGGGATACTGCAAAATGCACCAACTATCGTGGAATCAGCCTTCTTAATATCGCATATAAGGTCATTTCAAGTGTATTGTGCGAAAGATTGAAGCCCACCGTGAACCGGCTGATTGGACCTTATCAGTGCGGCTTCAAACTTGGTAAATCTACCATCGACCAGATTTTCACAATGCGCCAAATCTTGGAAAAAACCCGTGAAAAGAGAATCGACACACATCACCTCTTCGTCGACTTTAAAGCCGCCTTCGACAGCACGAAAAGGAGCTGCCTATATGCCGCTATGTCTGAATTTGGTTTCCCCGCAAAACTTATACAGATGTGCAAAATGACGTTGAGCAACACTATCAGCTCAGTCAGAATTGGGAAGGACCTCTCCGAGCCGTTCGAAACTAAACGAGGTTTCAGACAGGGTGACCCGCTATCGTGCGATTTCTTTAATTTGATGCTGGAGAAAATTATACTAGCTGCAGAACTTAACCGCACTGGAACAATATACTATACAAGCGTGCAATTACTGGCATATGCTGATGTCATTGATAACATGGACCATGACAACAGCAGATGAAGCGGCTTTGGGAGTGTTCGAGAGAAAAGTTCCTCGAAAGATTTATGGACCTCTACGCGTTGGCGATGGCGAGTACCGAAGAAGATTTAATGATGAGCTGTACGAGCTATACGCAGACATCAACATAGTCCAGCGAATTAAAACGCAGCGGCTGCGCTGGCTAGGCCATGTTATGCGAATGAAAGATGATGCTCCGGCCAAGAAAGTGTTTCTATAGGAACCCGCCTATGGAAGCAGAGGTAGAGGGCGGCCCCCACTCCATTGGAAGGACCAGGCGGAAAACGATTTAAACTCCCTTGGTGTGACCAATTGGCGCCGGTTGGCGGAGCGAAGGAGCGACTGGCGCGCCTTGTTGGACGGCCATAACCGTTTAGACGGTTAAGCGCCAATTATGTAAGTAAGTAAGTAAGTCTGGTTGGTTGGCGGCCACCGTGGTGTGATGGTAGCGTGCTCCGCCTATCACACCGTATGCCCTGGGTTTGCACCCCGGGCAAAGCATCATCAAAATTTTAGAAATAAGGTTTTTCAATTAGAAGAAAATTTTTCTAAGCGGGGTCGCCTCTCGGCAGTGACTGGCAAGCGCTCCGAGTGTATTTCTGCTATGAAAAGCTCCCAGTGAAAACTCATCATCAGATGCCGTTCGGAGTCGGCATAAAACATATAGGTCCCGTCCGGCCAATTTGTAGGGAAAATCAAGAGGAGCACGTCGCAAATTGGAAGAGAAGCTCGGCCTTAGATCTCTTCGGAGGTTATCGCACCTTACATTTATTTATTTTATTTTAAGTAAGTCTGGTGTCCTGGACACAAAAAGCATATAACGCGGATTGAGTCTGTGCAGAAACAATTTTTAGTATTTGCACTTCGCGGTCTTAATTGGGATTCCACCAATCGTCTTCCACTTTACAGAAGTAGGCTTCTTCTCATCAATCTGCTTACTCTTGAAAATCGTAGAATTCTACTTGGGGTTTTGTTCATCCATAAGTTGGTCACCGGGGAGATTACCTTTTCTGAGTTGCTAGCTCTGCTTAATTTCGCTATTCCCGCTAGGACGTCGAGACACTACGTGCCTTTTCTTTTACCGCTCAGCAAAAAGTGACCCCCTGCGGATTTAGTGTGCGCACAAAAATGACCTGTATAAATGTATAAGTATCATATGTTCGTTTCCTGCATTAAATTGCCTGATACTTTCTAATTTGACCTGATATTTTATAGTTTGATATTCTCTCTGAATCGATTTGAATTGTTAAATGCTTAAGTTTACTTTTTTTAATATTAATCTTATAATTTATAAGTTTAATACTTTTTGTACAAATTTTATACTTACTAGTCGACCGTTTTCGTTTTGTGTCGACTTTAAATAAACAACAGGACCGGAAGTCGTGGAAACTTATTCATCAAACTTCTCTGATATAAGATCCACGCACGTCTTTTTTGTACAATTCCTCCAAAACCCTGTCTAAATTCATCCCTATAGCGCCGATGGCGCTGTTCTCAGCTTTAACCTCGCTTTTTGCCGAAGAGTGAGGGACTAATACGCACTTATATTTCTAGGGCGTTGAGAACAGGCATTGTGGGTTTCATACCCAAAATAGGAAAAAGGGTTGCATCTCACTCGATAGGGAAGATACCAGCACATTTCAGCTAGCCCAAGTAATGTAATAGAGTGTGAATTTTCACCTTGGCTCTCACATTATTCCAAAATACTATGGAAAAAAGAGATGAAAATTCAATACCCAAGGCTACAAGAGCCATAAAAGTGTGCAGGTGTATTACAGGTAAATAATAGGGACTCTGCCTAGCGCCAAAATCCTAAGTTTTATGTACACCACACGTTATGGTCTTTTTCAAGATGAATTCGTTTCAAAATATGGGTGGGCGACCTCGTGAGATATTTCAACAATTGAGAGTTGTATGACAAGACAAATGAAGACACCAAAAGCCATCGGACTTAAAATTTTCTAACCTATGAATAAATTTGTCTTTTCCACTGGGAAAATGTAGCTATTAAGCGGAAATATTCTCCACTCCGCAAAGAGAACGCATAAAACATTGCAAAGGTCTACAAGTAGGATATGTAGCAGCACGCACATACACAGCCACGCTCACCTGATAAAATGCTTGTTCTTGTTCGTTTTTTTTTTGTGGATGCTATATGGCACTGTTGTACTTCTTAGGTCCAAGAAAAGTGTAGTAGCTGCTAACGAAACCTGCGTAAAATTTTTATTGTAAAATGACAAAGAAATATCCTTATTTACTTTCAAACGAGCACTTAATTACAATTTGGACAATTTTAGTTAACAAATTGTGATACTTTATTACCGGGACGATTGCTAAACCACGACCAAAACCGTCGGGGGAGGTATTAATATACGTTTTTTTGCCTCGCTTCCAATAATGCGAATACTTTTTCGCCTTTGGACTATTGATAATAGGAAAAAACGCGTATTTTCATTTCTCTTTCCACATTTTTGGACGGGTTATTGCAGTCGACCTCGGTTTCAAACGGTTTTTCGCGGAGAACTTTTGAACGCGTAGAAAAACTTAGCACCCGTGCTTGTATTCTTAATACTGGAATAACTACGCGTCCTCAGATACCCCAATTCAAAACTTTTGTATAATTTTCTGTAGGACCCATATAGTTGCACTACATTTTCATACTAAATTCGTCCAAAAAAATTTACTATCACAGCAACCCATATCTGATATTCCGCTCCTTTTTTTGTTTCCCTGCGTCGTTTTCCACGTAGTGTATTAGAAAGAGAAAGTAATTGTTTCCTTCTTATACATATCATACTTGTAAACCTGTACTGTGGCAGAAACGTTGGGCAGACAGGCACACAAAAGCCATATAAAGAAATATCAATCGACAATCTATACTGGCTTACTTATACAGAGCTGCAGACTCAAAATACATTTGCACAAACCAAACATTTACTGTATGTAGTCCCTTTTTGATTTTAAGACGGAGCTAGACTTGGATAAGAGACTGCGCTGCTCAGAGGATAGGGTGTTCCTCGCCGCTCTAAAGTAGTTTTGGGTGTTACATTTATTAATTTTTATTTATTTTGTAGTAATTGTATGAATCAATATAATATACTGTTTTGATTACAATATTCATAAATATGTAATGCAGCTCTTAATATATATAGCATAATGGCTTTAAAGCACAATATTTAAGGACGGTCAGATATACATTTATAATTTGCTTCCATATAGATTTCGAAATAAAAATTTACCTACTTTTATTGCATTTTCCGATAAAATAAAAAAAATTTCCAAAAAGTTGTAAACATATTTAAAGTTCGGTAAACTAATTTTTTAAATAAAATAGTATAATCTATTGCATTTAAAATATACCTCTCTTACAAAAAAGATGTTAAGTAAAGCAGTGTAATTTATTAATATTATTGTATAAAAAAAATCATAAATATATTTTGAAAGTTGCAGTCATATGAAGTATTAATATCTTATTTATGTATGTATATACTCTTATTTTTATATAGACCTTAGGAAAGTAACAGAAATGCGCTTACCGGAAACGGAACTTTAAAATTTGCTTTTACGAAATCAAAACCGAAATAAAAGGTCCGAGAAAAGTGTTCACAGGTGACATACTAAATACACACTTGCGTAAACTCCATATGTTTTCAATAAACCTTTCTTCTGATCGAATTCCGTTATAAATCCGATGCCAACCGGAAATTGGAAGCGGAAGCCTAACTACATCCCTTATAGGCACCACTTATCTCACTTTCTTTGTTCGAGTTCGTTGCTTAAGTCTTTTGTTCTTTTAGCGCTTAGTAACTATCTAATACGTTTGTATATTTAAGTGTGCATATTAATTATACTAGCTCTTTGAGCACTTATTATTGTCTGAAAATTACATCTGTTCAGAATTTTGTATTTCTTATATTGCAATAGCTTATTACTGGTGTAAGATAATGATATGATTTTTGTTCAATTTACTTCCCTTAATGCATGCGTATTTTATGCGCCTTCAGTGCATATATATGACCAAAAGCTTTGCCGCACATTTCGCAAGCATGCGGATTTTTTGTCAAATGCCTAGCATCAATGTGGCGCGCCAAACTCGATTTATTTGGGAAACGTTTAGGGCAATGCTCGCACAAAAATGGTTTCTCATCTGGTTTATGTACATAAGAATGCCGTATAAGGTGTGATTGTTTCGGAAAACCTTTGCCACATTCATCACAAATTAATTTTGGACGTTTGGGTATGCAATCATGTATATGTTTAATATGTTCGAGTAGATAACGCTCCTCTACATATGCTTCTGAACAGTGAGTACATTTGAAAATACGTACTTGTTGCTCTTGATGAACGTCTGATAAATGCATGCGAAACTTTGTTGCATAGGCAGTGGTGAAATTGCAAGCATCACATTTAAATTGATTAAGGTGGCGTTTAGGTGGACGACCGCGTTTATTTTTCCCAGGTGTCTTCTCGTTAGTTTTGGATGTATTATTAAGCTTATCAGAATTCTCGGTGGTATTTATTTTATCTAGACTCTCAGTAGGTATATCTTGTGGTGTTTGTTGCAAGTCATCAATAAGCTCATCCTCTTTCCATATATATTCAATTAAATCTTCAAATCCAGAATCCTGCTCTGATGCAACTGAATTCAGACAGTCGAACATTTCCATGGTAATAACTAAGAAATAAGATAAAATCATATTTATAAGGCTTACCGGCAACAATGAAATAGAAGTTACAAACCTTTTTATACTTATTCCACAGCTAGCCTAACGAAGAACTTTCAGTCATTTCATTACTACTCACACATGCACGCCGTCGTTCAATAAAGTCATGTACGTTTTTTGTTTTTTTTTGCTTTCTTCGCAATTAAAATTCTTCACAGGTGGCACTCAACAAGTGGCTTAGTTTTTGTATACTAAATTAAGAAACATTAAAGCAACTCGGAGTTTAATGTTTTTTATATAAATTTTTCTTTTATTTTACCCAGGTCTCCATGGTTTTTTACCAAAATGAACAATTTTCATTTAGTTATTAACACTAGTAGAACGCTTGTTTCTTTGTTTGTAATGGCCGCTGTTTGTATGTTTGTATTGGACCGGCGGTCTTCAGCTAATACGCGTCCAAAAATGTCAGCAAGCGCCTAAAACCGGCAAATTATTTGCATTCATTGGCCTTTACAAATATCTTTGACAACTACTTGTTCGTTCATTCATTACTTCTGGCTATTTTATTCATTGAAATTGTTTCATCTTTGGTGTTTACAAAATTACAAAGAATTAAATCGATCCTCCATGGCGGAACCATACAAGGTGGCAGTACGGTGACACACCTACAAACATAAATAAAAGTTCCATGTACTTTGTTTTTGTAAATCGATGGATTAATGTCAAAATCGTACTGCGATCCTCGATCATCTTGCAGTGCTGCCAAGTTGATGTTTCAAGATCAATTTAATGCAAGGTGGTGTTATCCCATCAGCTGATTGATTCTTCTTATTAATTTCCAAGCAACGCCTTGATCAAGGCGAATCAATACCAGATGGTGACAAAGCGAATTCAACCAATTTGCCGTGCAGAAGAATGTCAAGTCAAAACAAAATTTTCATTGGTTTCGATTAATTGACATATTGGGGTACAAGGCCTTGTATGGAAAATTATCATGAAGAAGCAATCAGCTGTTGGGATAACAACACCTGGTACCAAGGCGAATCCATACCAGGTGGTGACAAAGCGAATTCAACCAATTCGCCGTGCAGAAGAATGTCAGTTCAAAATAAAATTTTCATTGATTTCGATTACCTGATATAAAAAAAGGCTTTGTATGGAAAATTATCAAGAAGAAGCAATCAGCTGTTGGGATAACACCACCTCTACTGAATTCGCCTTGCCTGGTACTGAATTCGCCTTGGATTTGGTACAATAAAATCGAAATCACTACAAATTTTCTTTTGATTTGACATTCTTCTGGGCTTGGATTCGCTTTCCCATCACTATGCATAGATTCGCCTTTATCAAGATTGAAGCAGCAGTTACCCACCGACGTGTGTAACGTCCGTATACATATGCCGTACATACACACATTTGAGGGAAATTTATGCCCGTAGTGGCAACGAGAAAAATGCTGCCATAGATCTGTTTGAATGCATGCTTATGGAAACATCAACTTTTTCTATTTTAATTTTTGATGTTGTAAAAGGTTGGAATTAATATTAAATAAGTATAAATAGATTACATATTTATAATCTGCACTTTTAAATAATTATTTCGGATTATTTTCACAATGTTTCAAACTTTAATTAGGTGTTTTTGCATAAAAAAGCTTGAAGCTCTTTGATCAAACAGCTAACTCTGATCGTCAAAAAAATATTTCTTTCCCATAACCCCACAGGAATTCCAAGGTTTTATATATATATCCTCTTTGTCACCAATGGCGTTTGAGTTTGCGGTCCGGCGTTGTCTGCCAATTAAACAAAAACTCGACGCCGTGCAATTTTCAATTCGCGCAGCTGCCATGTATAATTGGGAATGATTTTTGACAATTCGTCTCCCACTTTTTTTGCCGCACTTTGACACAGCTCCTGACGTTTTTACATAATAATCTTCGTAAAAGGTTTGTAATGAAATTTTTGGCTAAAATAATTAATAGAAACAAGTTTTGTGATCAACTTCCTTAATATTTTCATCATTGTTTACAGTACAGAAGCCAAGCAAGATGTCACTAACCCAAATTGCACGTAGCTGCGGCCGTATTGCTGGTGCTGCAAATGCATTGCGTGTGACCGCCGTAGTATCATCTTCCGTGTGTAAGATGCATATGAGCAATGTTAACACACCTGCCATAAACATTTTGGTTAATCAAGTGAGTAAATGAATTTGTGGCAAAAAAACTATACAATTCAAAGTACTGCAATTGTCTTAACCTCAAAATCGTTTACAAAGATGGTTGTGCTGGTATGAAAAAACAGCATTTTCCAAAATGATTATAGTATCTAACACATATTGCACAACCTACCCAAAGATTTTAAAGGTATGACATCGACTAGTACAACTTAAGTTTGTCATTTCAGCTTTTTTAGTTTTAAATATTGTAAAAGTATTCAGGCCTTTAACAAGCAATATGTCAACACAACCTCTTTCTCAGCGATATAACGCGGAAGTTTGACTACAATATATGCAGAAATATTGCAGTTTCTACTATATAATTTCGGTAACATTGTTAAAGCTGTGAGAGACGTCCGTTACAAATACAATAGCCTCGGTTCATAAAAAGACTATCTAAACCCTCGAAAAAAAGGCTCCATAAAAATTACCATGGGGGAACAATTCACTCTCATGAAAGTGAATAAACTATTTCGCCTACACCCTTAAATTCATGGTATGGTGTCAGTATTTAATGATATGCATTCCTAACACCCATTAGTCACTATCGAAAAAACTACGCGGTAGATGCTAATGCGCCACACTTGCGTTATGTCTAAATAATAAGAGAAATGGACTAAGCATATAGACGCGTACGAACAGCTTGATATGACTTCGTTGTTGTTTTAACATTATCATGCAGGTTTTGGGCAGTGCCATCGATGTTAATGTTCCTTTGCCGGGTATACATCAGGTACATTGCGGTAACAAGCACCTAACGTACAAGGTGGACTATCTCGGGAACAATTAAATATGACCACATTAAACATTCTAGGCCATCTCGTCACCCACTTAGGGGATAATATGTGGATAAATTTAATAAGCAAAATTTGGCTTCTTAATGGGACAAATCGCTTCCACGGCAGTTGTGCTAATACCGTAGAGTACCTGATTAATATCCAGTGAAAGGCGGCTTTTATCTGTAATAATTTCCTGAACTTCCGTGTCGTGTATTTGTGGCTAAATTAACAGCCAGGCAGCTTATTTATTTGTTTGAGCTACAATCTTTATACTCAATAGATTCAACAGCACAATAGCTTTGTTGCTAAAACTATTTGAGATAAAATCTTCACAAGCCCGGGACTGCACGGAGTAATCAGGCAATTAACTAGGTGAACCTTTAAAACTGTTCTGGTAAGCCAGGATTAGGGCGTTTTTTTGTAGCCATTTTTAGAGATGGGCTTTGAATTTTGAGCTTAAGCTCTCTAAAGTTAATTGCTTAGTAAAGTGAACCTTTTTTAAACCATATTTCAAATTCGTGCGCAGTAAAACTTATAAAATTCATATTTTGCATTCAGAGTATTTACAAATCATACGTTGTGCGCAATTATTCTTCGGGTAAACGCAGTATGGAAGAAATAAAAGATCGTGTTTTAAAAGTAATTTCCAGCTATGATAAAGTGACTGCTGATAAGGTAATCAAGAAATGTTCAATAAAACTAATGTATTTTTTCTTTTTTGCTCTATTTTGCACTTGTTTTCGGTTCGCTAGAACAAATCTATGTGGCAAACACAATCGTTACGCACATATTCAGCTAAGCCGCCGCTTACACTCAAATTGATCAACGAACGCGTTTTGCTCGTGCTGAAATTATATGACAAGATCGATCCAAGCAAGGTAATGAAAAATCTGAGTTTGTAAGCAACCAAACTAGAAATACGAACCGAAAGCAAGTTTCGTTTTATTCTTTTTATATATTAAATTTTTTTATACAATAGCTCAGCGTTGACTCGCATTTCATAAACGATCTTGGTCTTGATTCATTGGATCATGTTGAGGTGATAATGGCGATGGAAGATGAATTTGGTTTCGAAATACCCGATTCAGATGCTGAAAAGTTGTTAAAGCCTGCCGATATCATAAAATATGTGGCCGATAAAGAGGATATCTATGAATAAGCAGTTGGGAATATTTTTTAGATCTAAAATAATGGGTAGCAATTAACGAAAGTGAAATGTAATTTGAATAAAAAACATGGAATACGTGTAAGTTATTTACATACATAATTAAATGTTGAAACCAAATATATCTTAAAAAGAATAAAAACTGGAATCACATTTAAAATATGGTTGAGTTAAAATTTGTCATCACAATATTTATTCAAATCTATTATAGCTGGTGACGAAAATTGTGTAAGCGAACCGAATGCCTTGGTACGGCCAAAAATGAACTGCGGCTTCGTATTTGAAGAGTTTTTATGAAAAGAAAAAATAATTGTCTGAAGTTATGATCTCCTAAGCGAAAGAAAATCCCTATTAGTTATTTATGTATGTTTAAGTATTGCGAGAATCAGTGGCGAA
Source organism: Eurosta solidaginis (assembly GCF_040869045.1). Taxonomy (NCBI): domain Eukaryota; kingdom Metazoa; phylum Arthropoda; class Insecta; order Diptera; family Tephritidae; genus Eurosta; species Eurosta solidaginis. The sequence goes on along the minus strand of NC_090323.1, from coordinate 17,443,202 downwards.
CACGATAACAGCAGTGGCTTTTTTTTTTTTAACAAATTTCATCAATTTTGTTCTTTTTAGTTTCAATAATTTAAGAAAACAAAATTTCATGAATTATGCAACTGAAATTATGCAAATCAATCTCAAAATCATCGAAAGGCGTAGGAGAATAAGAAAAAACAAAAGTTTTTGTCTTTTTATTTATCGGCCGAACAGCCGAAACTAATAAAAATTATACTCTGGCCCAAAATCACTAAGGATCTCAAAAACATTTTTGGAATTTCGAGATGTTTCAGATTTTCTTCCATTTGAGATTGGGCTCACATTTGTTAAAAAAAAAATGCCACTGCTCTTTTCGTGGTCCCAGCTGTACGAATATGATACCTTTAATCTTTCCAATCAATCTCCATTTTTCCTTTACGACATATCAAAATATACATTTGGAAGGATATCGGACACGTGATTCAACCGTCACAACAACCAAAGCGTTGTTGGATATGTCCAGGACTGCTTTTTAAGAGCGCCGTCGAAGACAAGTTCGCAGAAAGCTGATTTGTCTGTATACGGTCTTTTAAAGCTATTTTACCGCATGTTTACTGATCGTCATCGGAGCCCGTAACAAATTAATCGCATAGGTGTTATGTACAACTAGTCTCGTAGCTTTTAATATATTACGAGTTTAAGCCCCGATTTTTCTATGCGAGCTTAAAATTTACTAGAGCTCTACCCTGACACTTCGGTCGCTTAAGCTGAGATTAAAAACAAATTTTTATTTTGGGCCCATTACTTTTGCCCTGTTCATTAATGACTTCCCTGCTAGACAGCTATCAGTCATTTGAGGCATCAATTGACAGATATGGCTGATGGAAATTTACATCACAGCGTAAAGCAAAGTTTCTATCAGGTTGTTAGAAGCGACATGACAAACCTGATGTAAACATTCTGTATACGTGTATGCATGCACATGCATACCATGGTTTTCCATACGAATAAAAGGAAAAATTTATGCGAGTGTATTAGTGATGTCAACAATTCTGTTAATGTGTTGGAGTTTCCGTTAGCTCTGTCTAGCAGGGTTACCACAGGTTATCTTACACTCTAGAGTTTTTATGTATGCAGATCATGTAAAACTTTGTTAAACATATCTGCCTTCAAACTTGTTCTGTTTTGATCAGCTTCAGGCCGATCTTGACTAATTTAAGAGCTGGTGTGCTGCAAATTTACTTTTTTGATTTACTCTAAATGTAAGCAAATGACTTCACCGGGTGAAGCCGGTCCTGACATCTTATATACTTAACGGCAACCCTTTGGAGCGGATATCTGTTGTAACTGATCTAGGTGTAATTGTTGATCCGAAATTAAGTTTTACCATACATATTTCAACCACTATAAACAAAACATCTGGTGTACTAGGATTTATCAACCATTGGGCTAAAGAGTTGTTGACCCTCATTTCACCAAGATTCTTTATACCTCACTCGTACGTCCTATTCTCGAGTACTGTTCATGTGTTTGGTCTCCAATCTATCTAACCCATATAGATCGGATTGAGTCGGTACAGAGGCAGTTTTTAATATTTGCATTACGAGGTCTCAACTGGGAATCAAGTACTCATCTTCCACCATACAGGAATAGGCTTCTTCTAATTAATTTGCCATCTCTAGAGAATCGTAGAGTATTACTCGGTGTTATGTTTATTCACAAGCTCATCATCGGCGTGAATGACTCCCCTGACCTAGTCAGTCAACTAAATTTTGCTGTTCCTGCTAGGGACTCCAGACATTTTGTGCCTTTTTATTTACCTCTATGCCGACAAAGCTTTGCCAGAAATAGTCGTTTGCGTCATTGGTGCTCGCGTTACAATGATTTGTATAACTGCCTCGGTTATGAATGTTCGTTTGCCGCTTTACATACTGCCATTCTCTTGTGTTTGGCCTAATATTTTAAACGACATAAATAAATTACTATTAACCTCGTTGCATGCAGTTCGCGTTCCCCCTACTAAGCATCCGGCTCCTTTAAGAGAACGTGCCGTCAGCACCCTTATGGGCACCGAGCTCCTTTCTGAGCACCTCGCTCCCTTCTGAGCTCATCACGATGGCCCCCCACTGGGCGCACTTATGACGTATCTCTTTTAAATTCTTTAATCTTAAGGATGGCTTTGTAATTACATGCATATCTGTTCTACTACAATAATTAGTCGACCGCTTTGTGTTTGTTCGCGCCTTAAACTTTCAAATTTTGATTGCTCTGGCAACTCGGAACTAAATATATCATCCATTGTGAATTCATAATGATGTCCCACCATTTATTTACCAACCAATTTAAATGAAAATGCAAAATCATGTCACGTCCAAGTCTTAATTTTGAAGAAATTTCCAAAAACATTTATAAAAATTACAAAGAGCATGAAAGGCGTATTAAGGAAAATTGGGTAAAAACATCTGTCATTAGTATGTCTGACCTTTATGATGGCTATCAGCAAGAAATTAAGGAAATCAACTCCGAAATTACACCTTCAAAGGATAACCCCACGGTGGCGGATTTTGCTGATATTTTCAAAGCATTCGACGAGTATCCAGCCAATTTGCAAAAACCTAAGCGACAAACAACAACACAACAGCAACGTATGAACTGCACCATGGCACGAGATATAACTTTAATGACAAACTCGCGTGAACAATCGCCATGTAGCACTTCATTGCAGAATATGATACGCAGCGCCGCAGAGCTACCAACAGCAACTGAAATTTACAACGATTTTCGAAAATTCCAGCAAAAGTTTGCCCAATTCCTTAGCGAAACACAGGAGCAGGAAGGCACCAAAGCTTATGAGAAGCGTTTGGATCAACTATGTGCATTTGGCAAGCAATTAGAAAAGTTGCGCCCCACTTCAAAAAATGTAGTGGCAGCTTTCACCGATGAGGAAGAAAAGAAGTTGCAATCAATACTAATCAATTTGGAAGAACTCAATTTTATACGTGAAAATCAGGAAGTATTTTCAAATGGTGCTCCAACAATAACCGGGCAGTCTGCACGCACTGATAGTTTTATGAATTTGATAACATACCTTTTAAATACTGTTTCTAGTTTGTAACTATAAGTTGTTTAATTTGCTAAATATACCATGAATATATGTTAAATTTGCTTATTTTGCTATTTGAATTACTCTAAATGTAAGCAAATGACTTTTCACCGTGTGAAGCCGGTCCTATCATCTTATACACTTAACGGCGACCCCTTGGAGCGGATATCTATTGTTACTGATCTAGGAGTTATTTTTGATCCGAAATTAAGTTTTACCACACATATTTCAACCGCTATAAACAAAGCAACTGGTGTATTAGGTTTTATCAAACGTTGGGCTAAAGAGTTTGATGACCCTTATTTCACAAAGATCCTTTATACCTCGCTGGTACGTCCTATTCTCGAGTACTGTTCATGTGTCTGGTCTCCGATCTATCAAATCCATGTTGATCGGATTGAGTCGGTCCAGCGACGGTTTTTAATTTTTGCATTACGAGGTCTCAACTGGGAATCAAGTACTCATCTTCCACCATACAGGAATAGACTTCTTCTAATTAATTTGCCATCTCTAGAGAATCGTAGAGTATTACTTGGCGTTATGTTCATTCACAAGCTCATCATTGGTGTGATTGACTCCCCTGACCTAATCAGTCAACTAAATTTTGCGGTTCCTGCTAGGGCGTCCAGGCATTTTGTGCCTTTTCATTTACCTCTATGCCGGCAAAATTTTGCTAGAAACAGTCCCCTGCGCCATTGGTGCTCGCGGTACAATGATTTGTATAACTGCATTGGCTTTGAATGTTCGTTTGCTGCTTTACATACTGCTATACTCTTATGTTTAGCCTGATATTTTAATTTTATTTTTTCTTATACAATGCGATGTCAAATGTTTATAACATACAAATTTTCTATGTACCTTTTTTGAATTTTTTAATTTTAAGAATGGCTCTGTATTTTACATATATATCTGTCTATTACAATAATTAGTCGACCGCTTTGTGTTTGCGTCGACTTTAAATAAATAAATAAATAAATAAATAAATAAAATTAAAAAAAGTGCAACATCATGCACTTGCGGGCAAGTTGCCACATTCATTTTCCAAATTTTCATCATCAGATTCCTCTAGTACAACTGTTTTAATTTGAACCATTGTATCGCCAATAGCAAGTAATTTTCGCACACAACTGCTTAAGTATTCGGCGCGTTGATGGCTCTGTTCCAAATACTGTTCAAATTGGTCACTATTTTGACTTAAACCAGCAGCAAGTGTTTGCATATTGGCGCTGAAAAGTTGCGGAGCATTTTCAATAATTTTTGCTAATATATGTACTGTCTCCTTTTTGCATGTATAAGCTTTGAGCGTGGCATTGTTTGTATTACTGTTATGGGATTGATTTGTATTGCTGCTGCTTCGCGTAGACTCAATTTGCAGCAAAATGTTGTTCGATTTATCGACTACATCTGAAATGGCGCTCGTTTGCTTTGCCATGGATTGGCGGCTGGTTGCTGCATAGGGAGACATTTGTTGGTAATGTAATTTATTTAGTTTTACGTACCTTCTATTCATTAGTTATTACCTAATTCCGTCAGCATTTCGTCAATTAAACTTGATTTCCATTTGGTATTCATTTTTGCGTATTTCCAAAAATTTAAAACAATTTACTGCGATACTTCTTCTTTAGTAGATGGCGTAGTCACAATGACATACACCATGGTTCAATTATGTACAGGTTGGCTCATCTCATCAGCTGATTTTATTTATGTCATTGCATGGTCGAAGGGATTGTCAAAAGATGGCAAACTCAAAATGAAACCAACACATTGGCAACATTTTACTTACACACACAAAAACTGCTAAGTTTTATATTTCCATTCCATACCATTCGCACCAACACCGATACACAGATTTTGACAATTTGATCAGACATATTTTGTTGCTTTACAGATGAGCCAACCTGTATATAGTTGAACCATGGACATACACTATGTAACAAATTATTTATGTTTGTAGTTTTTCAGTAATCGATATATTGCTAGTACAATACACTCGCATTATATATATATGAAAAATGTTGAAAAGGTTTATAGGTAATAAATCACAGACCCAAGTTTCAAGGGATGTTGTGGTTGTTGTAGCGATAAGGTCTTGGGGAGTGTTATCGAGTTGATGGTCCTTTAACGGATGCAGATCCGGTACGTTCCGGTACCAAGCCCGACCATCTCGGGAACGAATTGTTATGACTACATGCGACCTTCTAGGCCATTCTGCCCTCCCACCGCCTAGATCCATGAGGAGATCGGGGTCGCCAGAGCCTCGGCTGTTAATGAAACAGGATTCGCCACGGATACGTGAGGTTGACAATTGGGTTTGGAGAAGCTATGTATTGCGCTGACAACCTGAAAGGGCTGCGTTCAAGGGATCAAGGAATCTTCCGTTTCGAAAACGTTTTATCTCAGAAAACGTCTGAGTATGAAGAACGCCCATCTCAGATTTTGTTACAAATTCAATACATTTTGACAACAGCTGGAGTGTTTAAAAAAAAAATAGGGTGTATTCCACTTAGCAGTCGATATTATGAAAACCTCAATTGGCGTCCGATAGAACTCCTTGTGATTAGAGATTAGAATTTTCCTGTTCAGAACGGTTTTATGACATATTTTAGACCCCTTTTATATTTAAGCGCGCACCGTAAGTTTTGAAGATGTAACGAGTTCATATACCTATAATTTTTGAAACCCAATAAGTTTCAAAACTGTTACTTGTGGAATGAAAACAACAATGTTACTTTTTTTAATTGTTATTATAAATAAATGTGATAAGTGGTACAACAACAACAACACTAGACAACTAACCATATTCCGACTGAATGGTAAGCGCAAATTGTCCTTTATTCGGAACGGAACTGCCATGATACCAAACTCTTGTATCGACTAGAACTACAATGTGAAAAACGGGTAACGATATAGCCTAATATTTCAGTTAGCGCATAGTGCTTACCTGCATCTCCAGGCTCTACATAGAAGGAAAACGATTGACAAACGTGATCACATTCTGGAGTTGGTGCCACAATCCAACTTTTGTTGCCATGCAACTGAGCTTGCCACATCAGACGTGGAATATAATCCAACTAAGGGTAAATTAGTGAAGTAAAAAATAAGGATATAACAAATATTATGCACATAAAAAGCTCACATGCATAAAATCGCCTTGATCATATCCAATAAATATATAATCTACATTTGTCGTCTCAGCATCAACAGGTAAAAAATGTGGACGCGGATAGATTTTACGCAATTCTTCCAAGACAACTTGATGGCAATTACTCCAACCAACATACCATGGCATCTCTCCATCACTAAGATTAGACCGTGCGGTAGGCATAGCAAATACTTCACGGAGTGATTTGAAGTTTGAGCGAAAGTGCCAAAAAGGGCAATTTGCATCTATTGCCCCCGGTATTCTTTCAAATAACGCTTTCAAAAACTGAAAGTTTAAGGTTTTCCTAGCCGTCCAATGTGCCACAGCATTTTTAATAATAATTGGATGTGATGAATAGGCGTATGGAGCAAACTCTTCACGGGTGAGGTTTTGTAAAACTTTTGGACCTACAACATCTCTGTAAATACATATTCAAAATATGGTATTATTTAATAATTTTTATTTGCAAATAGTAGACATACCTGCAAAATCCACAATCACTTATTGGACGTGTCGCTTCCGAAACAATGTAATTGTTGGGCAAAAAGCAGCGTACGCTCAATAACAATGTCAGCAATTCAAAAAAGATAGGTGTTACAATCATAATGAATGCAAATATTCCCATTGCATACCACATATTTGTTCTATTAGGACTACGTTCAGCATCGCATGATTTTCTATATGCTTCCTGCAAATCCGCTGTTGTGACTAAGCCAGTGCGCAAAACTTCATCATGTAAGGCATCTAATTGCCTAACAAATTCTTCACCTAGCGCATCACGGGTACGTTGCGCTGCGGGGTTTGCGTTACCTCCTGATGACCGATTCCAAAACTGACTCCAATAAGGAATTAATTTAGTAAGTACTTACCCTTAATTTGAGATCATAATTGTTTAAGCGCATAGGGAACTCACCAAAAACATTATAAATGCGTTGGCTAGCTTTTCTCGTCCAAGACTACACTTCATTTATCATTCCAAAAGGTATATTTGAGAGGAATTCATTACTCATATTGATTATTATTGTATTTAATGTAAATGCAAAAATTATTAACATTTGCAAATTATTCAAAACAAATAACAGCTGTTCAATTTCGCGATGTGTATTCTAATGGAATCGATAATTTTCCGAAAAAGCGAACACGATTCAAAAGCGTTTAAGTCGGCGCAAGACAAGTTTTACGTATAACTTCAAATTTAACGCAAGAACGTATACCAATTTTAGGAAAGTTAACAGAATTAATGCATTTACTTAAACGCATATCGAAAAGTTTAACAATAACCAAAATGGCTATCAAGCATGCTTCAATGCAAATTTTACCAATGGATAGTTGTGATCTAACGTTGCATCAACTACTGCGCTCCAATAAATCTTTTTTATTAAATGCTTTGGACGCGTTTTTTTATCCGCTATAAAAACCACTCTTGACACCTTGCTTCCCGTTAGCAGCGTCGGTAATGCTATACGACAGCATGACACTGCTAATACGCTACCAAAAATACGACGCGTCTTGACATCAGTATTAATAATCCCAAACCTGAAAATAAAAATTTTAACTCGTTCAAAAGATATTAACGAAAAACCGAAAAATGACCCGCGGGTACCTCCGAAACAGGGGGTGGTATCCATAGCATTTTTGTGCGTTGGCGGCCTTCGGCCGCGCTAATAAAAAATTAACCTGGGTGGGTCCTACGCCGGTTTGTGGACCAAAACTATATCGCGCAAAACACTTATGTTCACAATTTTTTTGTGGGTATACGACATTACAACAACCACATGAAAATCGCCAACTTCAACTGCAAATATTTTCCGGTTTCGGATTATTGTTGTCGAGATTATTACGCGTCTTTTGACACCATAAATAAAAAATATATGAGCTTTCTTTCTCGCTTTACATTCAAAGGTACAAATCCGCGACGCGTCAAGAGTTTTATGTAAATCTATCTACGGTCAGATATGTGGTCATCGTATGACGCGCTCACAAAAGAACACGAAATGAACATGAATTTTCCCCTTCTCTATCTAGCAGTAGCATATCTGGCAACGCTATGTAAAATGCAACCATTCACTTTGGAAATCTCAATTCCCCAACACCATCCCCCCAACTAACACCTGATTACAACATTTCAACATTTTTTCTTTTATATTGGCTCGCGTGTTTGCTCTATTCGTTAAGATCGTTGGACTAATGCGGGGTAAATTACTTTAACCTATCGTTTGGATCCGTTTCGTTGGGGGCCACTTGCATTAGAGATTATTTAAGGTGTGCTGTGGAGTTTCAGCTCATGCAGTTGATACGTTGTTGATCTACCGGAGATGTTAATTGAACCTTGAGCTGAGCATGCTTATGTTCATTCAGGATATCAAAGGTTAATGAGAATAAAATAATCTAAGGTCATTGACAGAAAAAATTCCACCACTTTCACTTACGTTTAAAAAAGAAAATTCAAAGGTAAATCGTTGATCAATTGAGATGACTAACGATAAGGATAAGACAATACGAGTGGGTTCCAGAAAAAGTGAAGTAAGTGCTAAATATTTTCTATTACACAAGTATCTATGAAACTCATAAATAAAGCAGTTAAGTACTCAAGTTTTTTAGCGCATAGTGCCCATTTAACTTTGAATAAAATTTGTGGTATTAATTTAAGCTTGCCCAACTTTAAAGTTTGTTTTTTGAAATATTTGGTCTTAATTAATCTCACAAAAAAAACTAGAAATATATATACATATTTTGTGGTTACTAATTACACAATCGCACACTTCGCACGAGAAAAAAGAGCGTCAATATTCATGCACTTGCGACTACAAATGCTTGTGATGGTGCACTCGTAGCTCCAATACAATACAAAAGTGGGGCTTGGTAACAAAGGCGACTCAGTGGATTGCCTATAATAGATACGTTAAGATATCAACTTCTTAAAAAATAAAAGACAAAAGTATGGCATTGCAATTTTTGCAATCGGTAATTATACATACGTACATATATTTTTGAAATGGAAGTCATTAAGTTAGTGCAATGAGAAACTCATTTTATTTATTATAGCTCACCATTTTTACTTGCTTAGCTCCAAACTCTTTGTGTTGTATGGTACCTATACAGGGTGTTTGGGCGCAAGTACGCATCGTAACGTTTATTTTAAAATTTACCAAAAAATCAAAACGATTCAAATTTGTACACTTAGTTAAGGTTATAAACCAATTAATATCACTGATTCCTTTTGCTTTCAACGTTAACGATTGCATTTCGTTTCGTTGATTAATTTTTCAAAAATTATTTTGTTATTTTTGCGCTTAACCAATGGTTGTTATTTTGTCTTGCAGGGATTATGTATGGCCGAGGTATGTTCGTGTCTACAATATGATTGGTCGAGATTTGGCCATGTTTGGAAAGTGTCCTTTAGGTAGTGTCATTTATGCTGACGGTCCTAATCCGAACATACCGGACCGGTTCAATATGACCACTTCAAAGCCTTTAGGTCAACCCAGCCAGTCCTTCTGTGAGAAACTTGGAGTCGCCAAAGTCTCGCCTGCTAAATACCTGTATGATACATTTATATTTTTTATCAAGATTCACAAAGCCTTTGAATATAAGTTTGTGTAAAGTCGGCATTATATTATTTACCCATATTTTTTTTTTAATCTTTAAACTATCTGCAAAAAAATTACAAGCGTCTTCTGTTGGGTAGTTCGTTTGAAAATTTGAGGTTCTTGCTTCAAGTATATGGGGTGGTTTTAAAATGAAAATGAGCACCCTGTGCAAAAACGGCTGTATCCCTGCAAAAATCGTTGGCTCATGTGATCCACTTTTTTCATAATTACTCTGATGTAATGCTGAGCTGGAATATATGGTTCAGTCATAGGACATCGCAATGTTAATTGTGCCATATGTTTTGTATAAATTGTAGTTAATTTTGGAGCACTCGCTTGGTCCATAGTGAGTACTCCATGCATGCATGCATGGAGTACTCGCGATTTTTGTAGGGATATACCTTTCCCTTATAACTTCTATATTCGTTATAGAACTCTCACGATATAAAAAGCCCTAGAAATAAGAAAATTTTTCCCCGCCAAGAAATGGTTTGCGAGGAGCCCCGAATGCCCACTTTTAGTTAGATCACTGGGTTTACTACGTTTTTTGTATATAGGCATGTGCTTCATTTCACTTTCACTCGAATTCGCTCGCTGTATTCGGAAAATAAATATAAATATGAAAATATGAAAAATATACATGAATTCCGCAACCCCCTTTTGCACAAAACTCGGAAAAGTACGATAAATAACAAATGGTTGGGATCTAAAAAAAGCTGCTTTCCAGTGAGAGTTGTTGCTGTTGTTGTTGCAGCGATGAAGACACTCCCCGAAGGATTTCTTGATGGTCCTTTGCCGGATACTGATCTGGTATGTTCCGGTAACAAGCACTATCATGGTACCAGCCGTCCATCGCGGGAACGATTTAATATTTAATTTAATTAAAATTTAACATTTAATATGACATTGAAACTTTTAATATGACATTGAAATTTTAGGCCATCCTGCCCTCCACCTCCTAGAACAATGGGGAACTTGGGTTTGCCAGAGGCTCGCCTGTTAATATGTGCTTAAGAAATTCATATTTGTAAAAGGATTCGCCTCGTGTAGGTGAGATTGACAATTGGGTTACGGATGCTCTGAATTGCGCTCACCAACCCCGTGAATCACAATGAGAGTAGTGTCTCAACCAAAACGGAGTTAATCGTAATCCAAAACTCTATCATTTTAACGCATTTCACATAAAACTTAAGAAAAAATTTCTAAAAAAATATTTCACTTATTTACCCTACACCTTGTATTTTACCAATAATGGTTCTTTCGTGTCTCGATCACGTTTAATGTCAAAACTGTTCATTTGAATGTGAATAATGAATATTAAATTAGAATTATAAACAGTTTTCAACGACAAGATTTCCATTCCGGAACAGCAGCGCCTTAAATGAAATGCCATTATTTTTAAGTAGAATTTGCGTGCGAATGAAAAAAAAAAATAAGAATAAAAATCACGCATGGCGGAACGATACAAGGTGACAGCATGGTGACATACCTAAAAAAAAAAACAAAAAAAAAATAAATGTAAGGCGCGATAACCTCCGAAGAGATTTTAGGCCGAGCTTCTCTTCCAATTTGCGTCGTGCTCCTCTTGATTTTCCCTACAAATTGGCCGGACGGGACCTATATGTTTTATGCCGACTCCTAACGGCATCTGCAAGGCAGATGAGCTTTCACTGAGAGCTTTTCATGGCAGAAATACACTCGGAGCGCCTGCCAAACACTGCCGAGGGGCGACCCCGCTTAGAAAAATTTTCTTCTTCTTTCTAAAATTTTGATGTTGCTTTGCCCGGAGTGTGAACCCAGGGCATACGGTGTGATAGGCGGAGCACGCTACCATCACACCATGGTGGCCGCCATGGTGACATACCTACAAACATAAATTAAAATTCCATGCACTTTGTTGTTGTAAATGCGATGGACAAATGTCAAAATCGTACTGCACCGGAAGTTGATGTATCAAATCAAATAAAAAAGTTTATGATCAGCCGTCCCATGCTGGCACCTTGTATCGTTCCGCCATGAAATCACGGCTGGAAACAATCATTGCTGTTGTGCGTATCATGATTTTGGGAGCTATAATCTACATATTTCCTAAAAAAAAAATTGCCCAGTCATTACAGGGTTCTTATAAATTGAGCCTTTGATTTTGAAAGGGGTATAAGTCATATTTTCCTTATTTCGAGATATTTAGAGTTTTGCATTTTAAAGGATTAAAAATATTTTTGTATTATGGAATATGATTTTTCGACAGTAAAGTAAGGCTCGTGAAATTTATAACCATTTCTAAAAGGAAATGTGGTTTTGAAAGGTTGAAATGACTTATACCACTTTCAAAATCAACTGCATTACTTTATAAATGACTTGCACCAACAAGCAAACATTTTTATTCCTAATTAACATTTTATTCAAACTAATTTCATTATAACTAAGTAAATTATTTATTAACATTTAGGGAAATAAAGTGTTTGTGAAAAATTGGAGGGATATAGGGTAGTAAATCATCATATCTTTACGTTTTTCTTCTGTATAAATCAATGTTTTCGTATATTTTAGGTCTTCCTCTTTTAGGTGAGAGGTCTAATGCTTTGAATTCGGAATTGTCATCCATGGAAGCTTTATAAAACATCTTATATGGAGCATTTTTTTAGAAATCTGATTTATTATATTATTAGCCAAGACGCAGCATCTCCGTTGGTGTTTTTCTTTCTATTGTTCGTTGATTCTTTTAGTTGTTTTGTTGAAATGACATCTTTCTGAGCCATTTGTACTACCAAAAATGGGTGGTTTTTTTACATAATTAAATTAAATTATAGCAATGCTCAGGGATGTATAAATAATTCGATCTTTTAATTTTAGTTTCTATCAAACCAAAATCGCGATCATTTGGCGAAAAAGAATGGCCGGATACCATAAATTTATGATCAACGGCTTCAAAATTATTATCAGATGACTAAACAATTTTTAACCAAATTAAAGCTATGTTAATGTTACGATTTTGTCCTGAGCAGGCATCACTGTAGCTATGACATGCTTTTGAGTTGTAATGTGCCGAATGTGCTTTAAGATGCAGGACGCAACTTCCCGTGATCCTATTGAGGCGATTTTTGCATCCCATGTATACATTTTAGCATTTTCGTAATGGAAATTATGAATCCCTAAATTATATACATACATGTTGCGCTTATAATAAGCTACCGAAACAGAAAGTTTTGGATAAGAAAGTGCTTTCTGTAGATCAAATGTGAATCCGTAATATTCACTAGGGTTATCTTTTGCTTTTTGTATGTCATCTGTAAAACTTTTTCTAGCCTGTTCGGCACTGTTAAGATGTGTATCATGAATTTCTATAAGATGGAACTTCTCGTCTTCATTACTGGATGCTTCAATTTTTAGTTTTAGCGAATCACACTTTTCGCACGTGTCTTTACGAGAAGTATGAAAATTTAGGTTGGACTCCGTATTGAATATTTTCCTGTAAGGCCACTCCTTCACGCGTGATGTATTATTTTCATCACCTTTTTTTACATGCAGCTCATACATTTTTCGAATATCTAAGTGAACACTTATATACTTTCGACCTGAAGTGTGATGTGATCTCGTGTAATGGCTCTCACATGCTGGAAAACTCCGAATATATGTTCTCCTACCACTTTAATTTTTTCTTCATCTGTTTTTCTAGGTGAACCAGCCATTTTGCCACGACCAACCGTTCCAGGTGTTTTATCATTTAAGACGCGGCTTAATCTCTTTACATTAAAAGACATTAGAAAATTACTAATTATTTTGTCAAACTTTGTGAACAGACTGACTTATACCACTATCAAAAAAAACAGTAACTCTATTTTGTTCACCAACCAAAAAATAAACACATTTATCGAGCTAGTTTTCATGGTATACTGCTAATCTCTTCAGATTATGTTATTTTATTAGGATTTGATAAGGAAAAGCTGATAAACTAGATTTTTAAAAATTTTGACTTGTACCACTTTCAAAATCAAGGGCTCAATTGCAGTTACTCACATACATGTAGCATGTCGTTCCTCTGTATAACAAACACAATCACCTATGAAAAGCTGTCTTTAAGATTTTGTTACATTTTAAAATTAGTTTCCTTATAAGATTTAAATAATTGTTTTATTATTCTCTTTTCTTTATAATTTCAGTTAGCGCTCATTCAGACGAAACATGTTATTGCACGTCTACAAAAAATGTATCCCAAAAAGAAATTCGAAATTCGTAAGTTATTATTATTCAATTTATATTGTATGTATGTAGATACAATTTTAAGAAATTTGATTTGAATGCATTGTTATTCATATTAAGTTATTGTACATACATATATGTAGATATGTAGTACTTATCGTTGTAGGCATATGTGGAATTCTGACAAACAAAAAATCCAACTAATGTGATTTTAAGTACATACATTAATAAATAAATACATATTTACATAGCTGATATAGTGTAACGCAAAAAATGAACCAGAACTATACTGTTTATCGTCAGTGTGTATATAAACGTGACCAGCTCTTAACAATATTCAATGATATAATGAATAGCTTTAAACACACATCCGGCAGAAGTAACGATATTAATGCCCACTAGGTTTCCTTATCACTTTTTTCTCCGAGACTTCTTTCATTCGTAATATGAATTGTATTTTGAATTAATAAAGCACAGGGAAAGTCAGATCCAGAGGTAAGCATGCCTGACGTCAGAGGCAAAAAAAAAAAAACAATCGACAGACCTAGGAGATTCAACGTGGTCATATTAAATCGTTCCCAAAATGGTGCGAAAGCACATTTCCGGAAAATTCCGGATAAATATTCGGTTAAATATTAGCAGCAGATAAACTTCATAGTTAATTACAAGGAGGATTAGAAAAATTTTCGGTCACATTATTTATTTTTCGTTTTAGCCATTTGAAAAATACTGATTTTAATTAATCCCCCTCCTGGATCCTTAATGTAAAGTTCACCTAAAAATCGTTTAATACATTCAACGAAAATATTGGATTATGCTTGCTGAGATTGGACTTATGCACTTTCGGCAGATTTGTTTTTGCAATAAAAATTATATAGCTAATTACTGCGTGATTGACTGCATAACTGTTCATTTAAAAAGAAGATACGTGGCGTTACTAAACTTTCAAACAAACATTTCAAAAAAAAAAAAACAAAACGTGATTTTAAACCAGCTCTAACAAGAAATATCTCGCAATCATACCATAAAACAAGCAAATACACCTATTGTATATGACTTCTTGAGTTTTTTGGTATATTATGCTAATTGCAATGACAAAGCACAATTTCATTTTGCTCGATAAGATTATATATAGTCACAGCAGGAAAAGGTGCGGCCACCGTGGTGTGATGGTAGCGTGCTCCGCCTACCACACCGTATGCCCTGGGTTTGCACCCCGGGCAAAGCAACATCAAAATTTAGAAATAAGGTTTTTCAATTAGAAGAAAATTTTTCTAAGCGGGGTCGCCCCTCGGCAGTGTTTGGCAAGCGCTCCGGGTGTATTTCTGCCATGAAAAGCTCTCGGTGAAAACTCATCTGCCTTGCAGATGCCGTTCGGAGTCGGCATAAAACATGTAGGTCCCGTCCGGCCAATTTGTAGGGAAAATCAAGAGGAGCACGACGCAAATTGGAAGAGAATCTCGGCCTTAGATCTCTTCGGAGGTTATCACATCGCGCCTTACATTTGTTTATTTAGTAAAAGGCGGGCACGAATTTAAATACAAACAAGTAAAGGTGTCTTAATTCGGCTGTAACCGAACATTATATACTCAGCGTGAGCTTCAATTGTACATTTCATTTCAGATAAATTACTTTTCTACATAACACGTGGCACCGCCAGTCTCCCCATTTCCTCTTACAATGAAACATGATAAGTGAAATATCACTGATTCAAAACTATTTTTTGCTAAGTTATAGCTTATTATTTTCGTCTACGACCCTTTAAAAATCTTTTATATAAAAGTGGGCGTGGTCTTTAACCGATCTCGTCCATTTTTCCTAGAAATATTTCCTGCTATAGGGAAAATTTGTGTACACAATTTTATTACGATCCGTTAATTTTTCTTTGAGTTATGGCTCCCGAAACATAGAAATTGCTTAGTCATAAAAGTGGCCGTAGTACTGCATTTTTGCACCATTTTTTTAAATTTGCAGTTTTTTCTATTTATTGTTATAAATCCACTTGGGAAATGAAATACCATTGATTTTTTTTGCAAAGATATTGCTTATTTTATTCGTCCACGACCCTTTTAAAAATCTTTTATATAAAAGTGGGCATGGTGCTTAACCGATTTCGTTAATTGCAGTGCCACGCCCATCTTACATTTTTTTTTTCAAATATTTATCAAGAGTCTCATTTTAACATTCTAGATGTATTATTTACTAAATAATCAGGTTTTTTGTGTTTCCAAAATGTTATATATATAAAAAGTGGGCGTGGTTATCATCCGATTTCGCTCATTTTCAATACCAATCTATTCTGGGTCCAGATAAGCTCGTGTACCAAATTTGGTGAAGATATCTCAATATTTACTCAAGTTATCGTGTTAACGGACAGACGGACGGACATGGCTCAATCAAATTTTTTTTCGATACTGATGATTTAGATATATGGTAGTCTATATCTATCTCGATTCCTTTATACCTGTACAACCAACCGTTATCCAATCAAAGTTAATGTACTCTGTGTACAAAGCACGCTGAGTATACAAAAAATCTCCGAAAATATGTATCATTACGTTTATTGACGTCGAAAATTAGGAGAATTTGTTTGAAAAGCCCAAGACTAAGCTGTTCTTAAGCCATCATCTCTTTCTGGATTATCCTAGTATTATTCAAAACCTGTAATTTCTAAGTTTTTTTAAGCCCAAATCTAAGAACAGACATTTTTATTGTTGTTTTTACCAACCTCATACTATGGTTCACCAAAACTGCATCTGCCGCACGGAATGCTTAATACACAACTCAACAAATTTTGATTAACTTTAGTCTCCAAGAATAAAATAGGCCTTCCCTAAAGTGAAATTTTCTCCTGATTCCGAATATGACTTCCATTTTCCTGTGGCAGATCTAGTTTCCGAGATATCGGATATGTGAAAATTCCCATTTTTGCAGAACACTACTTCATATAGGTACGGCAAAAATTTGTATTTTTCATTTTTTCGTTTTAAACTATTATGCATTATAATAATTCCCATAGACATTTCTTGTCTTCACCTCAAGTATCTTCAGTAGCTTGGCCACTATGCCAAAAAACGTTCAAAAATGTTGAAAAAAAACGAAATTTTTTACAAAATTTCAGATTTAACCACTTTAAAATCGGAAAAATTCTATTGACGAAAAAAAAGTTAGCCCTCCTATGTTGTAGGTAATTTAATTACGAAAATTTTAAGCATACCAGTACAACAATCAGACGTGCCGTCTATCCTACAATTTTTTATAGAAACAATTTTTATTATATGTTTGTACGTTAAACTGTATTCAATTGAGTAATATGAGTATAAATCAGCAATTCAGTAAAAAACAACAACGACAACACCATTAAATACATACATACCTACATCTAAAAAAAGTCAAATTGAGCGATTTTACCGTGGTGGTCAATAGTGAGGGACGTGGGTACTTTTAACTACCCGTTTATAATTTTCTGGGTTTGTCTCCCGTATTATTGTCCAGCAATAATCTCCCATCATTTATTCATTCCAAAAACCTTGGTAACGCTTTTCAAAAATCATGAGGTCTTGGTGAAACCTTTCACGCTGTTCATCATTTTCAGCACCTAGGTTTGCCGGAAAATTATCCAAATATGAAAGCAAAAAATGATTTTTGAGGGACATGTTGCATTTCATAGCTCTGTAGTTTTTCAGCAAGGCTTTGACCATCTCTCTATAGTTGGGATCTTTGTTGGTGCCAAGAAATCCACTAACGACTTGCTTAAAGCTGTCCCAAGCCGCTGCCTCTACTGATGATAAATGATTCGCAAAATTTTTGTCTTTCAGCAACTTTCCAATTTGCGGACCAGCAAATATACCTTCTTTTAATTTGGCTTGAGTTATTTTAGGGAAAAATTTGTTAGGTACTGGAAGGATGGCGCGTCCTTATTTAAAGTTTTTACAAAATTTTTCATTCATCCTAATTTGATGTGAAGTGCTGGCAAAATAACTCGTTCGGGATTTACTAAAGGCGGGTTTGCGATATTGAAGGCACCTGGTTCGTACTCAGCTCTTGGTGGCCAGTTTTCCTGAATATAATAGGTTTCTCTAGCACGGCTGTCCCAAAGACAGAGAAAACAGCAATATTTAGTGAAACCTCCTTGAAGTCCGAGAATTATAGCTACAACCTGGGATGTATTTAATATACTATTTATTTTAAATTGTACCACCGAAACTGCTTACCTGTAAGTCCGCACAAATTTTCCAATTAAATTGTTTATATTGAATGAGCTCAAGTAAATTGGATATGCTTAAATAAGTTTCTTTAGTATTCTCAGAATGTGCCACTGGTATTGACGGTAACGAATTTCCTTTATGGAGTACTGCTGCTTTTAAACTATGCTTTGAACTGTCTATAAACAAGCGCCAATCATCCACTTTATTTTCTAATTTTAGTGCTTCAAATAAACCTTGAACATCATTGCAGTAGCAAATATTTTCACTTTTAGTAAAAAAAGAAGAGAAAGTCTTGTGTCTATTTCGAAATTTGGAAGTACTTGTGGAAGGGTCCAGGCTGTTCCATTACTGCAAACGAGATCCTAGAACTTAGCTATCAAATTTCGATAATTTCAAATCTCTGGCCAAGTCATTAAGTTCGGCTTGTGAGACTCGATTTGGGACCTCTCCTTCTTGTTCACTGTCTGAATTATCCGCTTCGGAGTCACTTTCGCTTGAGGCTTCAAAACTTTTAGGCGGCCTAGGTATGGGTAAGGTATGCTCATGTAGTTTTGGTTTTTTAGCTGATGCCACATTTGGATAACTTATTGATTTCCTCTTTTTTTTCTCGTTTTACCTTTAAGGTCTATGACGCAAAAATAGCACCGGTCGTGGTTAAAGGGTTTAGTCCACATCATTGGAACACCAAACTTCATGTTATGACCTTTATCCGATACCCATCTCATTAAAGTTAATCTAGAGGAGGCGTAAATAAAATGTAGTGTCCAAGATTTATCGAGATTTTTTACACGGAAACCGAAATAATGAAAGTATGCATCTTTGACAGAATTGGTTATTTTCCGAGCTGAGTTTCCGAAAATATAATGTCCGCAAATAAAGCAAAAATCATCCGGATTATTTTTACATTTAAAATCTCTTTTGCAACAAGCCATTTCGTAAACATATCTATCGATAAATTTGCACTACAATTTGCAAAACAAAATTTACAACAATACTTGATGTCTTTTTAAATTTATTAGACCCTAAGGTAGAGTGACCAAATGAAATGTCTCGCCAATTTTATCAAAGTAATACTAAAATTTTAGGATAGACGCTTGCAAGTTAACGAGGCTATAGTTTCAATGGCACGTCCGATTGTTGTACTGGTATGCTTAAAATTTTCGTAGTTAAATTACCTACAACATACAACTTTTTATCGCCCATAGAATTTTTCCGATTTTAAAGTGGTTAAATCTGAAATTTGGTAATAAAATTCTTTTTGTTCTCAAAATTTTTGCAACGTTTTTTGGCATAGTGGCTAAACTACTGAAGATACTGAAAGGAGGTGCAGACAAGAAATGTTTATGGGAATTAGCATAATGTATAATTCAACAGTTTAAAACGAATAAATTAAAACTACAAATGTTTGCCCTACCTATATGAAGTAGTGTTCTGCAAAAATGGGAATTTTCATATCCGATATTCCGATATCTCGGAAACTAGAGCTGCCACAGAAAAATGGAAGTCATATTCGGAATCAGAAGAAAATTTTACTTTAGGAAAGGCCTATTTTATTTTTGGAGATTTTTTTTGTCGAGTAGTGTTATTATTCTTATCATTCTCATTATCTCCACTCTACGCTCATTTCCCCCATATTACGCTTTTTTTTTTCACACTTCTACCAATACTTACAGAGATATGAAAATTTGAAAAATTCGATTTGTATGGGTATTGTTACCATATTTGATTACGCTCAGTTTTCCTAGAGGTATTACCGATTAAACACACTTAATTTTTTAACAAAACTTTTTTGTTTGGGACAGATTATCTATGTATAGATAATACCATTATATCATCTTACATTCTCACATATATATTCTCATCTTTATTCGCATTTAGATACCATGTCAACCATAGGTGATCGCGTCCTCAACGTATCACTGCCGAAAATCGGAGAGAAAAGTCTATTTACACGTGATCTCGAAGATGCGCTACGTAATGGTGGAGTTGATTTTGTTGTGCATTCACTTAAAGATTTACCCACCGCTTTACCAACTGGTATGGCAATTGGTGCTGTACTTGAACGAGAGGATGCACGTGATGCATTGGTATTGCGTGAAGAATTCAAAGGGCATACAATTGAAACACTGCCAGAGGGTTGTGTGATAGGTGAGATACATAAATTATTAGCGGGGGCTCATATACTACCAGGCTTCCAGTTTCCAAAAAGTTGGGATCAATTAAGAGGGGGAAGAGGGTGAATAGCTAGACGTGGAAGGAGAGATACTGAAGGGAGTATAACGAAATTTTACAATTCTCTTCCCCACAAGGAAATATTGGAAAGGCGGGGGGATCACTCAGAGATTCGACATCTCGGTTTTCACGGAAGGATCTAAAATGGCTTGCGGAGTGGAAGCGGGAGTATTTGCGACTGTCCCGCCCACTCCTTATGTATCCGGCTTCCCGACTCGGCAAGCGTGTTTCAAGCTGAGATTTTCGCTATCCGAGAGGCGTGTAAAGCGTTAATGGATATCAATGGTAACGGTAACAGGGTAGCCACTTTTTCCGATAGCCAAGGAGCTCTTGGGCCCCTCGGGTCAGAGACAATATCATCAAACCTGGTTGGGCAGTGAAGGGAGAGCGCCATGATTCTGGCGAGCCGGCAGATCATTACCCTGATATGGGTGCCGGGGCATCGAAACATACAGGGTAACGAGATGGCGGATGAGCTGGCACGGCGTGGAGCGGCTATTAATGTCTCAGGAGCGAAGGAGGTCCTTGCACCCCTAGGACTCATCAAGGATCGCAACTTCCAGCATTGGTTGATCGAGGCCAACAATAGGTGGAATCGGTTGCGGCCCTGTAGTTTCCAGGACCATGTGACCATTATATAACGAAAAACGATTCTATAGCTGTCCTTAAGACGAACAGAAGGAATATATCCAGAGTAGTAGCGGTGCTCACGGGGCATTGGACAATTGGGATACATGCGGCACGGATGGGACTGGAACACAATACCTCCTGTAGCAGCTGCAAGCGTCCGGAGGCGGAGAAAACGGTTGAGCATCTGCTGTGCGAATGCCCAGCACACTGTCGAAGCAGAATATAGTTTCTTGGAAAGCGCTTTTTCGAATGTTAGGCCGGGAGAGCTTCTCAAATTTATAAACTCCACGGCATGGATATGGGAGGACGGATTTCCCTGACGCGCCTAAAAATATTTATTAGTCTTCTTACAACAACCTTTCATTGGTTAACTCACGACCAACCAACCAATAGCGAAATTTTAAGGATGGAGAGTAAAATGGAAGTGGTGTCCAAAAAAGGATAGGGAGGAGAAGAGAAATATGTAGAGGTAGAGATAACTATGTAAGAAGATCTAAAAGAAGCGATCGAGAAATAGGGTGGGTCTCAAAGAGAGAGGAAATGCAAAATGTCTTCACATTTTTGTTACCACTTCGTTTACCTTATTCAAAAGCGCTTGAATTAGTGTTATAAACTCACCTAGTTGAATTTGAATCTCCAACAACTATATTTTTTTAAATGTCCTCTCTTTTCTCCTCTATCAGGCACCTCCTCGTTGCGACGCACAGCACAAATACGCCGTCAATATCCACATCTTACCGTTTGCGATGTCCGTGGCAATCTAAATACGCGTCTCGCCAAATTGGATGCATCAAATTCTAAATTTGCTGGCATTATACTTGCGCAAGCTGGTCTTGTACGCATGGGCTGGGACAATCGTATTAGTCAAGTACTCGAACCAACTGATTTGCTCTATGCGGTGGGACAAGGTGCACTAGCAGTTGAATGTCGTGCCAATGATGAGGTTGTACTTTCAATGTTACGTAGTTTAATGTGCCTTTCGACAACCTGTCGTATACTGGCTGAGAGAAGTTTCCTCAAAACATTAGGCGGTGGCTGTAGTGCACCAGTAGCAGTTTGGAGTAACTTAGATGGCGATTTATTAGAAACAAATGAAAATAAGACAAGCAGTGCATTATCCTTAGTGGGCGCTGTTTGGAGTTTAGATGGCTCTACAGAAATACGTGACAAAAAGGCATGCACATTTACCATAGAGGATTTAACGAATAGCAAGTGTAAAAGGATTAATAGCATAAATAACGAGAACAGCATTGATGGCGAGAATAGCAATGAGCCACCAACTAAACGCAGGCGTAATAATCAATCTAGTAGCCGTAGCCCAGAAACGCAACAGCATAGTCCGCCTGTCATAAATGATGATGCTGATGCAGAACAATTAACAAGCACTTACAGCATGGGCGAAATTATAGAAAAGCATATGAATTTAGTTAAACATTGCCCAGTAATAAGCGCTGACTTAAACAAGATTGATAGCTTCAACATGAGCATGCAGAGTAATGCAGAAAATGGCAATACAATTGTAGATTATCGTGCTGGTGGTGATTCAAATGCAAATACAAATCCACATTGCCCGCTAACAATTAATGTTGGACAAGATTTTATGGGTGAATGTCCATTTGTCAGCCAAGAGCAAAAAGTTACTTTAGCTTCGGCTGGCAAATGCCCTGTAACAAATGAATTGAAGCGTAAGCAAAATGATAAGCTAGATAATGCTAGCGCTTTGAATGCCAACATAACAGCGCCGCCGCTGCCATCTACCTCAAAATGCCCATTTGCTAGTATGCATAGTACGGCAAGTGATAATGAATACTCAAGTAGTGCAGCAGACGCTGTTGCTGGTAAATGTCCCTTCCTACAGAAAACTGTGAAAATGTTTGATTATTCAGATGAGGAGAAACCATTACCGCATAAAGTACAAATACTAAGCGAAGATGTTGATAATTTATATTGTGGTTTATATCAGCATGCTTGTTACAATCGAAAATTGTATATACAAAGTAATGCGTTAGGACAACAATTAGCTGAAGAGTTGATTAAAAAAGGTGCCTTAGAAGTTATGAAAATTGCACAAGATGAAATACATAGCAAAGCATAAAATGTATGAAGATGTAGATATGTATATATTCATATTGTGTATTCTGTGCCAATGCATCCACGGGATTTTGATGACTCTTAATTTTTAAAATTAATGCACTAATCTGGTTTGAAAGAAATTGACTGTTATTAAAAATCAAAATTTTGCAACAGGTGGTCGAACAAAGGTTGAATAAACGTGAAAGGCTCATATTGTACATGGGCATACATAAACATATAAATAGGGAAAAGAATTAACGAATAGAAATAGAAGAATATTTAGTTTTTAGTTTTGTATGATGTTTTTGCTTTAAAATGTAGAGGTTAATGATCGTTCTGTCATAAATTGATTATCGATCGGAGTCGTTATTTTTTTGTATCGAATAAGTTAATAATAATTATACTGCGAATTTTCCATAACTTTTGAACTAATTTATGCCCGAACTTCATTTGATACCCATGGAGGATCATTAATTCCATCATTATCGTTTTCGGTCTCGGGTTCATCATCCTCCCTCAGCGGTACACCGCTGTCTCTATTTAAGAGGTCGGAAAAGTTTACTCTGTAAATCGGTAACAACCAAATAGGAAGAAAAATAATATTAAAGTAAATCTTCCGATCGAAGAAGAAAAAATTCTTAATTTGTATAAAATGAAAATTTCCGGATGAAACGTGAGTAATATTAGCAAAGCTGTAATGCGAATAATTCAACGATTATATTTGTTATAGTTCTTTATATGTTTATTGAATTAAAAAGTATACATCTACAATCAATTCTAAATTTAGTTGAAAGTTCTTATAGTTAATTATATAGAAGTTGGTTGGCTTCATTAATTTAATTGTTTTTGATGTACATATTTATTGTTATTATGTGGATTGGCAATGTATCTGTATTTTTAATATTATTTACCATCAAAATAAAACAAAACTACTAAGTTGATCAGAACGAAAAATTTGTTTTTTTTTTTTTAATTTTTGTAGTAAACATATATGTATGTTATGATATCTACATATTTAACTAGTTTAAGTGCGTAATGTATGGCAAAACATGTGTGCAGATGTATGCATATTTCTATATAGTATATACAGTTGTGAACAATAGTAGTACAAAGTACTTAATTTTATTGTTTAACTTTTAGTTTAAAGTTCTTAAGTTTTATCGTTTGCACAACTTTTCATTGCAAAAATATTTTATTTTCTATTTTTCCAATCAAAACTGAGTATAAAGAAAAAGTATCATATGATATTTCAAGAATTAAAGTTATTGAATGTACAAGAAATATTGTTGCTTACAGTAGCACATTTTTTTTTATTATTTTCGTTGTTCAAAAAGTTTTTAAAAATTTCTAAAATTTTACTAAGAAAATAGGTAATTCTTTACTTTAGCTCGCAACTGCTAAAACCCGTCCGAAAATATCGGGAGGGATGACAAAAGACGCGTTTTGGACCCAGGACCACGAATCCCAAAGCGGAAATTGAAAAGTCCATTTCTGTCAAAAGATATTTCCAAAAAACCGAAAAATTACTCGGGATATCTCCGAAACCAGGGGTGTGATCCATAGTATTTTTGGGCAGAACACCTTTCTGCATTGGCGGTTTTCGGCCGCGTTTAAAAAAAATTACCCTGGGTGGGTCCAACACCGGTTTGGAGACCAAAACTATATCCGCTCAAAACACTTTTAGCCACAGTCTTTGTTTGTGGGTACTACAAAATCATCAAAATTACAACAACCACATGAAAATGTTCAATTTTGTTTGCAAATATCTCTGGAAGGAAATAAAAATTTTCGGGTTCGTGATCCTGAGTTCATAGCGCGTCTGATGACACCTCTCCTGATATTTTTGGACGAGTTTTAGCAGTTTTGAGCCATAGTAAAGAATTACCAGAAAATCTTGTAGTCCAATCAATTTCAGACTAACAAAGTATAAGTTTTTCAAAATATGCATTTATACATATATTAATAATTTTTTTTAAGTGTTTTTTTTTTTTTTTGTTTTTATCAAAAGAACAAAACTTTACACACTTTTTATAGTATACAGAGTTTTCGTAAAGATTTTTACACACTTCTCGCATTTTCGAATTTTACATAGTTTTAGTTATAAAAATTCAAGACTTAACAAATTAACTTAATAAACAAGAACTGTTAACAGTTGTAATAATTTTTTCTGCTATTTTACAGTCCAACTTGTAAAAAAATGTTTAGATGCTTTCCAGGTAAATTATATTATCGAAAGTGGATGTTTGAAAACAATATTTTTGAAAACTTATTAAGTATGTATTTTAAAGTTAGTCCAGCTCACGTTAATACAGTAATTTAAAATACCTGTTTCTCCGTTTGGAAACTGAGGCATTCCAAATTTAAACTAAAGAAAATTTTCAATTAAAACTACAATTATGTAATGCTTTCTTTTATGCAACCCGTTTGTATGACGCCAAACAATCAGGGCTGTCATGGAATCCAAGTCGGTTTTGCGTTTTGTCGGAATTACAAACCAATATTGATTTCAATTGGTGTCATAAAACCGTATTGGTTTTGCTCTTTTCGAATGTAAATAAAAGCGATGTTCGAATCAGCTGTTTTGCGATGCACCGGCAATTTTGATGTTCATTTTTTTGGCAAAATTTTATAAAATAGTTGTTTTGTGCAATTAAACAGAAATATATCTAGAAATATATATATATAGAAATAAAAAAATTTATTGACATCAAAATGGCATCAGCAGTTGTAGCAGTTATATTATGGAATTTATATTTGGAAGAAGAAAGTTGCGAGAGGGTCAAAAGGAAAATTTTGAGAGATCGCAGCAATCCGTTTGAGTTGCCAGAGACAGCGTAATTAAAAAATGTCTTAATGTGGGTTTCTAAATATTTATAGTGTATTTGCAGTTACATTGAATAATATTGCATAAACAAAGAGGCTTTCCGAATGGTATTGGACACCATTGAAAGATGCTTAACCCGCTCGAAAGTTCTGCCAGTGCTGCAACTAGCAGCTACATTACGATTTTTAGCTGAAGGATCCTATCAAAGATCAGTTAGCAAAGATTCTAGCATGAGTGTAGGTAGAAAGAAGCACGTTGTCAACGATTTTAGATGATGTGCTTCGTGAAGCCCTTCGCAATATCTGGATGTTTCTCCATAAATTCAGTCAAAATACTGTTTTGCATTCAAATTTTATGTTTTCCCCTATTAAGAATGAAAATATATGTAAATTTACATTTATTTTTATAAAATAAACCTTTATTTACTTAAATTTTTAGAAAATACTCAACTGCAAGAGAAATACAACTAGGAAAAAATTAAATCCAACAGCATTTAACTGATTGGATTGTTTCCGATAGCAAAACCGATATTATCGGATTCTGTGACACCTAAAACCGACACTAATTCCAATTCGAACATTAAACCGATAACATTGGATTTCATGACACCAAAGTAATTATTTTGTCGTTTTTAAATTCGATTCCGACAACAATTGGATTCCATGACAGCCCTGATTATTCTAATTTATTTAATTTTAATCATGCTTATTTATGCAGTTTTAGGTTAATCGAAAGTATAAAAAAAATTACCAACCAAATCATTCTGGTACCTTAATTAGACTTTCAAATTCACTGCCTTGCGTTTAATTCGTGTAATGACTGTGATAAGTTGCAGAGGATCTCATACGACCGATAAATGTCGACATATATGAAATCATCCATTTCTATTAGTGAAAAGTAATAAGCCATAATAAAATGTTTTTGTTTATTTTACAATGAATAATTATTGACACATTTCATCAGCACTATGGTATTTATTCAAATGGTTCTGCAACTTTTCTGCTGATGAAAATATTTTACCACAAATAACGCAGGACAGAACGTGTTTGCGCTTAGCCAATTGTTTTGAAGGAGATGATTCTGTATCTGGCGAAGAATATCCTTTTTTGTTTATTTCAAACGAATTTTTACGCTTTCTTAAACGCAGAGTTTCTAGTTTATCATTGTCTTGACTTGAATTCGAATATGTAGCCGGAGTTTCATACTTTGATGATAGATGAATGGAATGCATCATGGTTACATGACCTTTTAATGATTTATAATACCCAAATGCCGCAGTGCAATAAAGACATTTATAAATATTTTCATCGTTTAAATCATGTTCGTTTTTTATATGCTCTTTGTATTCTTTTCTTTGCTTAAATTCAAAATTACACTGCGAGCATATGAAAACCCAATCATTTTTAGATGTTAGCTTTACATTCATTTGATGAGGCGATAGGTTTTGCGGAGTAAGGAAAAAGTTGTCCATACTTTGTTTATCGCTATAAATATCAGCATTTGGTATTTCCCCCAATGTTGGGCCCAAACTTAATTTGCTACACACTTCTTTTTGTGACGTTTGAGAGCTATTCTTATCAATATCGCTTTGTGTCGTATCTCCGTTTTGTGCGTTTATTTCATGTTCTTGTTGTTGTGTATCCTGAAATTTTGGAAAAGTGTTGATGGAGGAACTTTTATCCACCTCGAAATTTGATTGCAAACCTAATTTGTTAAGCAATATTTGGGCACTATTCTCAGCAATATGACTTTGTGTCATATCTTCTTTTGGTACGATCGTAGGTTCACCAGATCGTGTATCCTGCAATTCTTTAAAGGTGCTGCTAGAGCTACCATCTTTAATCGTGTTATCGTCATGATTAAGCGCGACTGTTATAGGAATGGTTACCATTACAGCTTTTTTATTATTTTCTGTCATATCCCCATTTTGTGCTTCAATTGCAATTTTTTCAAGGGGTTGTTCTCTATAAACTCTTTGTGTTGCCGTTTTACGTTCCTCCTGGCTTTCGCTTTTGTCATCAGCTAGTGTATCTTTAAAGGCAACATATTCGTTTGCAGTATCAGCAATTGGATGTGGCGCTTCATGATGCCTTTTTAGTTCATTAATGCCTTCTGGTTCGAAATTACACTGCGAACATTTCAAATGCACCTCGGTTTCAGCATCACTTGCTTCTTCCTTGACATCATTGATCTCTATTTCTTCTGACAATATAGTGCTGCAATGTGGTAAAGATTTGCGCTTTTGTGTGCTTTGCCGTCTTTTCCTTTTTTCATCATGCTTACAAGCAATATGATTATCTAAGGCAGTTTTACGCACAAATCTAAGTGGACATTTTTTGCATTTGTAAATCTTAGCATCTTCCACACAGTGTTTAATTTTTAAATGTGTTTTCAGCACTTGGGTGTCTGCACATTCGTAGTCACATAAACTGCATTCGAATATGTCTGGCTCACTTGCTCTCCCCATCTGGTTATCATGTAAAAATGTGGCATCCTGAGAATTTTCGCTTATTTCACTATCATTTATTGAGTTGTTATTTGATTGTTGTGTTTTCCGACGCATACGTGTCGGGTGTGGTTTATTGCCGTGTAAATCTAAATGAAGTTTTATACCCACTAAACGTTGATATGATTCATTGCAATATGGACAATGATAAATGGGTGGATTTTTCAACTGATGCTTGGTGATTAGATGTCTTTTATACCACTTTGACTTGTTCGAAGTATATTCGCAATGTGTGCAAAAGAAAGTCCAATCCGAAAGCAGTGTATCTAAAAAAAAATGTGGTTTATTTAACGTCACGAAATCGCCACCAGTATTAAGTGATGGTGTATTACTGATCCCGAAATCTTTTTCATTTTCTTCATCTGTATGGTCCTTACGTCCACTCCTCCGGTCTTGCTTTGTTGAAGAACTAAATGCATTTTCGTCTTTCAGTATTACTACACGTAAACGTTTTAAGATTATTTCTGCTTGCAATAAGGCTAATGCACATTCGTTGCATATGAGAAAATTTGCCGGGAGCACTACTGACTAAAGTTAAGCGGAAGATAATCAAACAAAAAGTTGTTTAATAATGACTTTACTTACTTGAACGGATAATACATTTTTGACTACATTGAATAGCTTTGTATCAAGAAATTTGTCTCTAAGTTTAAGTAACTTATTATAAATTTTTTTACATAAACTGCAAGCCATTTCTTTATAACCTTAAAAAAATCCACAAATCAATCACACAATATCAATAGTTACGTTCCATTGCGACTTGAGCGCATAGTGTACTTATACCAAGTGTGTTCACTAAGCGATAAACGTCAAAACTACAAACAGCCTCGCTCACCTGATGGAAATCTCAGGTCTAGAGTCGCATTTTTGGTCTCAACGACAACATTTTTGACTACCAATCGTATCGACTTTTTCAATTTTTCAATCATTCGACGCACTCGGTAATGGTATCCATTTTGAATTCGCTGTCATTCCGAATCCAGCGAGTGCCTGTCAGAATGCTTGACAGATAAGTCAACACACTTGTCCTTGTACACTATGCCTACGATGACGTAAACATTGATACTCAAATTTATGTACGTTCCTTTGATCGCTCACGCATGTCCGCATGTTCCCAACGACAGCCTATAATCATGAAAAAGGACTCAAACTGTGAAAGCTTCGGACACCTGGTACAGAACAAAAGAACATGCAGCAGATACCATTATGCATGTGAGACAGATACATAATTCTCAACGGAATTTTATGTATGCGAGAACAATTTATCCGATTTAATCATGTTGTCACTCCTGACTGTCATATGACAATCAAATGATTATCACGGTTGTTTTGTTATTTTTTAAATTCCGCCATTTTCAACCGACGAAAACCATATAAAAAATAAGTTTAACAAATGAAAAAGAGAGCATTTCAAAGCTTCATGCTAAAAGGAAATAATATTAAAAAATACCAAAAGCTGTCTGAATGTATGGGGCGCACTCAAAAAATTGATACGCGAAAAATAATAGTGGTTAATGGTGATTCATTTTTAAATGTGTTTCCGCATGAGGAAAGCGCTCTTCTGTTGTTTTGTAATTTTCTGAATTTAAATTGAACATTCTGAACTCGAATTCTTATAAAACTATTTATTTTAAAGAAATAAGAAACACGTATGCTTTTATCATGTACAAAATTAAAAACGTAATGAAATAAAGTAAATAAAAAGCAAAAATCATTGTTTCATTTTTGGCGGAATATAACAATGGTCATTTATGATAGTATAACAGTCAATCCTGATATCTACAGTAAACTATCATTTATGACACTTTTTGATAGTTAGAGTGTCAGCACTGATCCAGGAAAAAGAATGAGAGTGAGCAGTACGGCTATATACTTAATCAGTAGGCGATGTTGGTGTATAAGAAGGAGACAAAAACTCACACTTACACAGTTGTTTACATCACATTTGCGCAAGTCCCCTTAAGTTTGTGATAGAAAGTTTGTATGAGGCGCTGATCGTTAGGTTGACATTGCTGACAATCAGATGGTAGTCATATGATAGTCAGTATTCTTGTAGGGAACGTTGTGATCCTCATATTTATCTGGTTCAATTTCTGATCCGTATAGCAGTTCAATTCCCCTACAAGAAACGCTGATAGCTTTACTAATACACTCGCACTTGTAATTGACAATGCTGATCCTGCGATGACGTAAACATTGATACTCAAATTTATGTATGTTCCTTTGTTCGCTCACGCATGTCCGCATGTTCCCAACGACAGCCTATAATCATGAAAAAGGACTCAAACTGGGAAAGCTTCGGACACCTGGTACAGAACAAAAGAACACACAGCAGATACCATTATGCATGTGATACAGATACATAATTCTCAACGGAATTTTATGTATGCGAGAACAGTTTATCCGATTTAATCATGTTGTCACTACTGACTGTCATATGACAATCAAATGATTATCACGGTTGTTTTGTTATTTTTTAAATTCCTCCATTTTCAACCGACGAAAACCATATAAAAAATAAGTTTAAAAAATGAAAAAGAGAGCATTTCAAACCTCCATGCTAAAAGAAAACAAATCGAAAATAATATTAAAAAATACCAAAAGCTGTCGGAATGTATGGGGCGCACTCAAAAAATTGATACGCGAAAAACAATAGTGGTTAGTGGTGATTCATTTTTAAATGGGTTTCCGCATGAGGAAAGCGCTCTTCTGTTGTTTTGTTGTTTTCTGAATTTAAATTGAACATTCTGAACTCGAATTCTTATAAAACTATTTTAAACAAATAAGAAACACGTATGATTTTATCACGTACAAAATTAAAAACGTAATGAAATAAAGTAAATAAAAAGCAAAAAGCATTGTTTCATTTTTGGCGGAATATAACAATGGTCATTTATGATAGTATAACAGTCAAACCTGATATCTACAGTAAACTATCATTTATGACACTTTTTGATAGTTAGAGTGTCAGCACTGATCCAGGAAAAGGAATGAGGGTGAGCAGTACGGCTATATACTTAATCAGTAGGCCATGTTAGTGTAGGAGGAAGGAGAAAAAAACTCACACGTACACAGTTGTTTACATCACATTTGCGCAAGTCCCCTTAAGTTTGTGATAGAAAGTTTGTATGAGGCGCTGATAGTTAGGTTGACATTGCTGAAAATCAGATGATAGTCATATGATAGTCAGTATTCTTGTAGGGTCGTTTCGTTTTCTGTAGTAGATTTTTTGACAGCTAACCACTTTTGAGTTGGTAGCACTCATGGCTCAACTATATGGTTGGCTCATCTCTACATCAACAACACACCTTTGTTCACATTAACAAAATCAGCATGTAGGTGTTAGACGAATGGAATGGAGTGAAAACATAAAACTTAGCAGCATTTGTATGTAGTAAGAAAATGTTGTAAATTCGTTGGTTTCATTTTAAGTTTGCCATCTCCTTGTGACAATCCCTACTCCACTGAAATGAAAAAAATAAAATCAGCTGCTGAGATGAGCGAACCATATAGTTGAGCCATTGTAGCCTGAACTAAATATGTGTACATTTGTGTATACATACAAGATTTCGCCATATTTAAAAGCAAAAACAATGACAGAGTAAACAACTTGAAGATGATGTAAGGAAAATAGTTTGCTTACGTGCAAAACTATTTAAATGTTAATAATTCTATCAGCATCATAAAATTTTGTGTACGCTTCTACTTATTTTCAACAAAACAGATGTTTTTTTTAGTGCTGCCAGCTCTCATAAAGTTGATCCAGATCGTTCTAATGAGATTTGAGCCAGAGCCAGAGCTCGATAAACCAATGGAACGGCCCTATTATTAACTATATAGTTTGGCAGCTTAATTCGGAGTTATGTTGCGAATAGAGTGGAAGGCATTGTTTACTATATAGTTTGGCAACTTAAACAGAGGTTATGTTGCGAATAGAGTGGAAGGCAGTGGACTAGGCAGTCGAATGTCATAAAATGAAGGAATGGTGTTCGGAGTTTTTTCAAAATTAAAAAAAAAATTGATAAAAGCTTTAATAAAAATAAAACTACTGTTTTAATAACAACAAAAACGCCTTATATATTCTATGTACATAAATTCGTAAAGATTATCTCACTTTAAAATTTGAGTTAAATAATCGTAAGTTTTGTTTTGAAACTGAGTCGAGAACTGTTCGTGTGAATGTGCAAATTTTCACCGATCAGCTGTTAGTTGCGCTACTTGGAAAAATTTACAATGGTGGAAGGCATTGTGAATGATGACAAAGTGTGTTATCTTATCTGTCAACTGCCTGACAGGCTGTTCAATATGGCTACTTTTCAGCGTTTCGACAGGCTGTTCAATATGGCGGCGCCTATCTTCAGCGGGTGATAGAAAGAGATACAGAATGAGTCAGCGATAGTCATTTACAAATCAGATGATCCAATCTCTATGGAATTTTGACGTTTATGCAGAAGATATCACACTTAGTCATCATTCACAATGGAAGGCACTCGCAAGCCATGAAAATAGGCACTCGAATGGGGTGGAATGAAGAACATTAGGAAGACCAGAGTTGCATTGGATCAATCATTGCATCAATATTAAAGATAAATTTAGAAAAAATAATTAAATACTTGAGTATAAGCAAACATTTTTTTTCAGTTACTGCAATTAAGGTCTCCTAGATGCTATATATTCCAAAATTATAACATTTTATATCTGTTTAAAAATTTAAATTCAATTTCCCTAAGATTTCCGTAATATGGCCATTAGTGATGTTTGTGTGTGTGCAAATTTTGAGCGATCAGCTGTTAGTTGTGCTACTTGGTAAAATTTACAATGAGATTGCGCATTCCGCATGCATTGTGAATGATAACTAAGTGTGATATCTTCTGCATGGTACAATAACCAGGTAAAAGCATCAGAGTTGCATTTTACATGTTTTTTCATTCGAAGGTGGTCATAAAATGTCAAACTTTGTTTATGTTTACATTTTTTGTTTATTTACTTTTGATGTGAAAATTTATTAGGTAATTCTTTACTTTAGCTCACAACTACTAAAACTCGTCCAAAAATATCGGGAGAGGTGTCAAAAGACGCGCTTTGGACCCAGAACCACGAATCCGAAAACGGAAATTGAAAATTTTATTTCTTTCCAGATATATTTACAAAGTTGAACATTTTCATATGGCTGTTATAATTTTGATGGTGTTGGGTACCCACAAAAAAAACTGTGGGTAAAAGTATTTTGCGCGGATATAGATTTGGTCTCCCATGGTAATTTTTTATAAACGCGGCCGAAGGCCGCCAACGCAGAAAGGTATTCTGCGCAAAATTACCATGGATCCCACCTTCGGTTTCGGAGGTACCCTGTTATGGAATCGCATTTACGATGGAAGCAGTAAGGAAGGCGGTCGGCATGATGTAGTGGTGCACAGTGGCTAGTCATTGTCGGCTGGGGCGGGTCCTTGCCAACCTTACTGTTCCTGCGCCATAAGCAGAAAAATGTTCCTATCATGCCTATCAAAACGAGCAGCTGTCAAATTCAAAAAACCTGGCAGAAGCGCAGAGACCGACTCAAAACGCTTATCAATACAAAATAAAACAACATCCGGCTGAACCGGATGTCACGGACAGACCGTTAACATTCCAAAATTTAAATTCAAATTCAAAAAAAAATAAAAAAAACTGACGCAAGAAAAAATTACCGAACCGGACATGACCGGTTACTACTCTGAAATCAAATATCAATAAAGCTGAAAAGTAAAATAACAAAACTGAAAGGAAAATAAAAGGCCGAATACACAGAGGGGCGCCGCGGGTGTTGTTGCGACGCCCGGTGCTTAGTCCCACCCTCAAATAACCATGGCCACCGACGCACCTAAATTTCGGTGGCCCCTTACCTGTATACCCTACGTGCCTTCTAAAAGAATGAAGATGCCAACATTCCCATTTTTAATTACAATTTTTATTTATAATCCATCATTTAAAAAAATTTAATATGTAGATGTATATACTAATCAATCCTGAGTTTTATCTAAATTTGCTTTCTTCAAAATAAGTTGTACGCATTAAGTTACAGAGGAAACGATGAATAAAATGCTTGTTTAAGAAGTAAAAGAAATAATTTCGAACAAAGAAATTGTACATAAGTATCTAATTGACATAATTCATTACGATCCCGGTATTAAGAAACATGAATAGTAAATATTACTTTGTAAAGCCAAAGCAATAATTCCTTTTAGGGGCTTTAAACGTTTTTAGATGGTTCTAAAATAAGTTTGGTTGCAAGTTTATTGCAGCTTATCAAATAAATGATCCTTCTTTTACTAATAAAAGGTGTTTAATATCTTCGACTGCTATTCTTTTGTTCGCAGCTATATGTACATATAACATTTTTTTTGTTGTAAAAAAAAATTATACAGGAAGTTGTATTCCTTCTTATTATAACTAAGTTTGATAACATTGTTGCGGTTGTTGCTCTGGTTTACAGGTCATTTGCTGAAAATAATGTGGAATTCATCTAAATGCTCTTTCGAATCTATTTCCATACTGCTGAATAGATTTTAATTTCATAGGTATGCTTGTACATAGCAAATAACGTGGAAACCAACCGAAGCACACTGGAGTAAAAAAAAATACC
The DNA here is from genome assembly GCF_040869045.1 of Eurosta solidaginis. Classification (NCBI taxonomy): domain Eukaryota; kingdom Metazoa; phylum Arthropoda; class Insecta; order Diptera; family Tephritidae; genus Eurosta; species Eurosta solidaginis. The sequence goes on along the minus strand of NC_090323.1, from coordinate 17,408,111 downwards.
TTAAGAAAAATGTAGTTATTTGGCTCAAAATTCCTATAGTAAATCGTAGACCGCCTTACAGAGTTTGCAGACTTCTTAACATTTACATTTTCTTATTTCTAACTTAGAATGTTCCTTTTGTTAGGATTTAATTAGATTTTCTTATTTCACATCTATTTTAAATTATAGTTTTCCAAACTTCAAATTTACTTTTGGATTGTATTTAGTAAAATTTTTTATTTTTTTTTTTCTAAGTTCCAATTTATGATAACTGCATTCGATTGTATCCAATTACGTTAATTATACTTTTCTCATATCAGCAAGTTCAATTGTATTAAATTCATTTCATTTGTCTTATCTCGAGTCTATGGAAATCTGATTGCCACACCAATGGATATGGTCGGCAAAACTCTCGTAACAATTTAATAAGCTTTTATAGCTTTAGTCTTCGTTGACACATACTAACTTGTGCCGTGTGGTCATATAGAGAAAAAATATTTATGAACTTTCAGGTGACGTTTCAGTCGCAACAGTATAGTGGAGCAGTAAAAAAAAATATTTCAAAAAAAAATTATAGAAAGAGTTTATTTGTTCCTGATCACCAAGACGTAGATCCTCTATTTCTTGTTGCGACTAGATTCTAATTTCTCGCGGAAAGGCATATGTCGCTAATGTGTAATGCATTACCCATCCGCATGGCTTTCGCATGTATGTATAAAAAAAAATATGGTTCCGAGTGACACATTCAAAAATGTAAGGTACTATATGTACTAGTGACACTATTCTGTAACTTGACTGGAATAAAATTATTTGCAGAACTCAAACTTTTATAATTTAGGTTTTCTATTTCTTGGCTGTGTTGACCTTTCACAAGCTTTACAGAACAATGTTTCTTACTCGCAAGATTACAGAACGGGTTTTACATTGCACTTATCCGACGGGTCAACAGAGTTAAGAGCACCAAAGTGTCCGAATTCATATACCGTATGTTCGAATCGAGTTACAGAAAGGGGTCTTTAGGTTCATTAAGCGTGCTTGGAATGAATTACAAAAATTTGAAACGATAATCTGTAAGTGACGAATTTTATCACTTCATATAAATACATAATATAATTTCACCGAGTTGGAACGGACTCACCCAGTTTCAAACGTTGTTGTTGTAGTTGGTGTTGGTACTGTTGGTGGTTGTTGCGCTCTGGCCCGAGGTGATCGAGTGAACCTGGTGGCAATAGACTTCGTGATGACCTTCACGAACTTGATGACTTGGTGCTAATTTTGACGTTCGTTGGGTTACGCTGCCGCGTGCTGCCGCCGTCTCTCAATTGTCCTTATGTTATTTGCTTCATATATGGGTGTTTTATGCTTGGTGGCGATAATATGATATTGTTACCGGAGACTGATCTTTTCCACTGCTTTCGACAATTCACCCGAGCGTGTGGGAATCGATGTATTACCCCAGTCAAAGAAAAGTGCTGTAACCTTTTTAAATTTTCTCCACACAATTGAGTGTTGTTAGATTCAGTCACACATAAATTAGCAGCATTTTTTTGTTTGTGCTTTTCGTTAAAATTTCATTTTCGGCCATCAGCGTATGAACTTAATTGATAAGCGACTTTCTTGTCGCTGTTCTACAAAATTTTTTTATAATAATCGTAGTGTATTATGTGCAATACAAATAGCGGGAAAACAATCGCTTATTGTTGTCCAATTTTGGGAGTTTTTCCTTTTTCTTTTCGCTCCAATCTAGCTGAACTTTTATGGCCGGAACCTCGTGCTAAAAGGCCAAATTTTCCTTCTTTTTTCTTTTTCCTCGTGCCTATCTGCTGGCAAAAAAAACTCCATCCATTTTCTTGTGCTCGTGATGGCAGGTCTGTGTGTTCCCTTCCTTTTTGATATCTTTTTATCGCAACATTCACCACATCGCTAGGTGTGTTCGCGTGAACACGCTCCCAAGCGGGTCGTAGCCGTAGGCCGTAGCAGCGGACCGTAACAAACCTGCTTCGCTTTGAAGACCTGACGACGAAGCGAACAGGAAACCGGGTCATCTGTGGGAATCTACTGCCAGGGATCTTCGACGACAAGCAACGTGGGGCACGACTCACCCCTGAGATAAGAGTCTCAAAGTCCTACTACGAAGCTAGCCGGGCAACATAGGTCTGTCAAAAAAAAATTAAGTCAAGTTGGGAATAATTTCTGTTTCCTAGTTATAAGGGCTTTGCGGCAATTAGACATTTGTTATGGAGAACTCGTCAAAACTCCGAAAGGTTTTAGTGGTTATCGCCCCCACAAAAGGCCAAAAAAAAATTTGGGTAGACATTTTGATAAAGGAGAACTCGTCCAAACTCCAAAAGGCTAGTGGTCATCGCCCCCACAGAAGGCCAAAAAAAAACGTTGGATACTCAATGGGAACGCTGACATCTCCTGTTCCCCGAAGGCACTCGGGCTCCAAAAAAAAATCAAAAAAAAAACACAAACTCATTCATTCTTGTCCCTAGTGCTCCCAACCGCAACGCATAAGGGGGGTCTTAAGGACCTGACTCTGGGACTGGTTGGGGCCACTAGGGTCAATGTCCTACACACCCAGGTTGGTCCCAACACACCCAGCCGCAACGCAGAGGCGGTCTCTGAGGACGCGCTAGTGGGACTGGCTGGGGGTGCTGAGGCCTCCCGTTCATTCACCCTGGACACCCCTCCTGCCTCCGCCGCAATGGGTGGAGCGGTTTTGCAACCGCTCCCCAGTCTGGCGGGACAGGAAGGAGTGCCACTCGGAATCCCAGCTCAACCCATCACCCTCCAGGTGGTATTCCAAGCTACCACCTGGGACGTGGGATGAGCTGGGGTCCTCACTACACGCACACACACATTCACCCTGGACAACACAAATTCGGCTAAAGGAAACTAAAAGAACAAAAAAAAATTTTTCTAAAAAAAAAACCCAATTAGCGGACATATTATTACCAAACCGACTAACGGACAACATTCCGGGAAAAATAAAAAAAAAACCCCAAAATCTACAAAAAAAACTTAAGTGCGTGCAGCACTGCCTCATCGGGTGAATACAAAATCCCGATAACTGACGTAAAGTCGCGTGGATCCCTCAGCTACCGGGGACGATGATCACTCCGGACACCCTGATCCGTCGAACCATCCCACCGCAACGCAGGTGGCTGCTCCTGCGGCTGCTCACCCCGGACTGGTGGGATGGTCAACTTCACAAGTTGACCAGGAGTGACCCTCGCACCCGGCGCCTCAGGAACCACGTTGGGTGCCATCTGTTATGGCGCCCTCAGCAACTGTCATCGATGATCATTCTGGACAACTTGATCCGTCCAACCATCCCACCGCAACGTAGGTGGCAGCTCCTGTGGCTGCTCACTCGGACTGGTGGGATGGTCAACTTCACAAGTTGACCAAAACGACCAGCGCGACAGCGCCTCGGGCACCAAATCCCGTTGGGCGCCATCTGTTATGGAATCGCATTTACGATGGAAGCAGTAAGGAAGGCGGTCGGCATGATGTAGTGGTGCACAGTGGCTAGTCATTGTCGGCTGGGGCGGGTCCTTGCCAACCTTACTGTTCCTGCGCCATAAGCAGAAAAATGTTCCTATCATGCCTATCAAAACGAGCAGCTGTCAAATTCAAAAAACCTGGCAGAAGCGCAGAGACCGACTCAAAACGCTTATCAATACAAAATAAAACAACATCCGGCTGAACCGGATGTCACGGACAGACCGTTAACATTCCAAAATTTAAATTCAAATTCAAAAAAAAATAAAAAAAACTGACGCAAGAAAAAATTACCGAACCGGGCATGACCGGTTACTACTCTGAAATCAAATATCAATAAAGCTGAAAAGTAAAATAACAAAACTGAAAGGAAAATAAAAGGCCGAATACACAGAGGGGCGCCGCGGGTGTTGTTGCGACGCCCGGTGCTTAGTCCCACCCTCAAATAACCATGGCCACCGACGCACCTAAATTTCGGTGGCCCCTTACCTGTATACCCTACGTGCCTTCTAAAAGAATGAAGATGCCAACATTCCCATTTTTAATTACAATTTTTATTTATAATCCATCATTTAAAAAAATTTAATATGTAGATGTATATACTAATCAATCCTGAGTTTTATCTAAATTTGCTTTCTTCAAAATAAGTTGTACGCATTAAGTTACAGAGGAAACGATGAATAAAATGCTTGTTTAAGAAGTAAAAGAAATAATTTCGAACAAAGAAATTGTACATAAGTATCTAATTGACATAATTCATTACGATCCCGGTATTAAGAAACATGAATAGTAAATATTACTTTGTAAAGCCAAAGCAATAATTCCTTTTAGGGGCTTTAAACGTTTTTAGATGGTTCTAAAATAAGTTTGGTTGCAAGTTTATTGCAGCTTATCAAATAAATGATCCTTCTTTTACTAATAAAAGGTGTTTAATATCTTCGACTGCTATTCTTTTGTTCGCAGCTATATGTACATATAACATTTTTTTTGTTGTAAAAAAAAATTATACAGGAAGTTGTATTCCTTCTTATTATAACTAAGTTTGATAACATTGTTGCGGTTGTTGCTCTGGTTTACAGGTCATTTGCTGAAAATAATGTGGAATTCATCTAAATGCTCTTTCGAATCTATTTCCATACTGCTGAATAGATTTTAATTTCATAGGTATGCTTGTACATAGCAAATAACGTGGAAACCAAGCGAAGCACACTGGAGTAAAAAAAAATACCTTAAGAAAAATGTGGTTATTTGGCTCAAAATTCCTATAGTAAATCGTAGACCGCCTTACAGAGTTTGCAGACTTCTTAACATTTACATTTTCTTATTTCTAACTTAGAATGTTCCTTTTGTTAGGATTTAATTAGATTTTCTTATTTCACATCTATTTTAAATTATAGTTTTCCAAACTTCAAATTTACTTTTGGATTGTATTTAGTAAAATTTTTTATTTTTTTTTTTCTAAGTTCCAATTTATGATAACTGCATTCGATTGTATCCAATTACGTTAATTATACTTTTCTCATATCAGCAAGTTCAATTGTATTAAATTCATTTCATTTGTCTTATCTCGAGTCTATGGAAATCTGATTGCCACACCAATGGATATGGTCGGCAAAACTCTCGTAACAATTTAATAAGCTTTTATAGCTTTAGTCTTCGTTGACACATACTAACTTGTGCCGTGTGGTCATATAGAGAAAAAATATTTATGAACTTTCAGGTGACGTTTCAGTCGCAACAGTATAGTGGAGCAGTAAAAAAAAATATTTCAAAAAAAAATTATAGAAAGAGTTTATTTGTTCCTGATCACCAAGACGTAGATCCTCTATTTCTTGTTGCGACTAGATTCTAATTTCTCGCGGAAAGGCATATGTCGCTAATGTGTAATGCATTACCCATCCGCATGGCTTTCGCATGTATGTATAAAAAAAAAATATGGTTCCGAGTGACACATTCAAAAATGTAAGGTACTATATGTACTAGTGACACTATTCTGTAACTTGACTGGAATAAAATTATTTGCAGAACTCAAACTTTTATAATTTAGGTTTTCTATTTCTTGGCTGTGTTGACCTTTCACAAGCTTTACAGAACAATGTTTCTTACTCGCAAGATTACAGAACGGGTTTTACATTGCACTTATCCGACGGGTCAACAGAGTTAAGAGCACCAAAGTGTCCGAATTCATATACCGTATGTTCGAATCGAGTTACAGAAAGGGGTCTTTAGGTTCATTAAGCGTGCTTGGAATGAATTACAAAAATTTGAAACGATAATCTGTAAGTGACGAATTTTATCACTTCATATAAATACATAATATAATTTCACCGAGTTGGAACGGACTCACCCAGTTTCAAACGTTGTTGTTGTAGTTGGTGTTGGTACTGTTGGTGGTTGTTGCGCTCTGGCCCGAGGTGATCGAGTGAACCTGGTGGCAATAGACTTCGTGATGACCTTCACGAACTTGATGACTTGGTGCTAATTTTGACGTTCGTTGGGTTACGCTGCCGCGTGCTGCCGCCGTCTCTCAATTGTCCTTATGTTATTTGCTTCATATATGGGTGTTTTATGCTTGGTGGCGATAATATGATATTGTTACCGGAGACTGATCTTTTCCACTGCTTTCGACAATTCACCCGAGCGTGTGGGAATCGATGTATTACCCCAGTCAAAGAAAAGTGCTGTAACCTTTTTAAATTTTCTCCACACAATTGAGTGTTGTTAGATTCAGTCACACATAAATTAGCAGCATTTTTTTGTTTGTGCTTTTCGTTAAAATTTCATTTTCGGCCATCAGCGTATGAACTTAATTGATAAGCGACTTTCTTGTCGCTGTTCTACAAAATTTTTTTATAATAATCGTAGTGTATTATGTGCAATACAAATAGCGGGAAAACAATCGCTTATTGTTGTCCAATTTTGGGAGTTTTTCCTTTTTCTTTTCGCTCCAATCTAGCTGAACTTTTATGGCCGGAACCTCGTGCTAAAAGGCCAAATTTTCCTTCTTTTTTCTTTTTCCTCGTGCCTATCTGCTGGCAAAAAAAACTCCATCCATTTTCTTGTGCTCGTGATGGCAGGTCTGTGTGTTCCCTTCCTTTTTGATATCTTTTTATCGCAACATTCACCACATCGCTAGGTGTGTTCGCGTGAACACGCTCCCAAGCGGGTCGTAGCCGTAGGCCGTAGCAGCGGACCGTAACAACCCGCGGGTCTTTTTTCGGTTTTTCGTTAATATCTTTTGAACGAATTAAAATTTTTAATTTCCGCCTTCGGATTATTAATACTGTTGTCAAGACGCGTAGCGTATTAGCAGTCGACCCCTCACCTAGACTATTACCTGCGCAAAAATACTATGGATTCCACCCCCGGTTTCGGAGCGCTCCGGTGCCATTTTTCAGTTTTTTGGGAATATTTTTTGACAGAAATAAAATTTTTAATTTTCGCTTTCGGATTCGTCGTCCTGAGTCCAAAACACATCTTTTTGATATCTCTCCCGATATTTTTGCACGAGTTTTTGTAGTTGTGAGCTAAAGTAAAGAATTACCCCGCAAGATCAAGGAAGAGGAAAAATTGGGAAAAAGCTTGTGGCATTAGCTTCCCTAAAATGGCTTAATTTTTTCGCTCCATTTTCAGGCCTGTGACCTTATTGTGGGAGCTCATTTGATGCCCAACTCCACTCCATCGCTATATTTACCGTCTTTGATGTAAATATTGTTTCCCGAATGTTGTAAAATAAAAAATATAATATAATTTTATGTATGACTTAGCAGTGCTAATCAAGAGTTTGTAAAAAACGGAAGTTGTCTCATCGTCCCCAACGGTCATTCCTACAGTTATCTACCAAAATATCGGACAATACTTTCGCCGCTACAACGTGAAGGAAGGGCGAAGGATAAATAATAAAGTCCCTTCTACATGTTCGCTTTTTTTTAAGTGACACCGTTGGAGCGAAAGGTCAATACTTCGCACGGAACAGCTGCAGCACACAAACGGATATGCATGATGTACCACGAACAAGCCGTGAAACCCAGACGCAGTAACTTCCCCTAGTTTCAGGGCCACCATTAGTTTACAAAGAGCGAAAATATGCTATACAAGTATACGCAAAACGGCCCTTATCAGGGCCACCACTAGTCAACAAAGAGAAAAAAATGCTAAACAATTATACCTACGAAAAGCGGCCCTTATCAGGGCCACAAACAGTTTGCAAAGAGAAAATATTGCTAGACAATTATGTTTTATATGCTATAGATTTACTTTTGGATTATTTATATCATCCATTTGATGACAAGAAAAAAACTGGAGTATAACCGATACTGGAGTTGAAAATGGAAATATTCCAAGCCGAACTTTTACCGTAGCAGGTACCGATACCTGATCCAACCTAAAGCCGAAATTGCTACAAAAGCCTCCTGGCTAGAGCCAGAAGGAAAACCCGGAACCGTAATTGAAGTCAGTACTACAACCGAACTAGTATCCAAAAATTAAACCGAAAGCGAAATCGGTTCCGATCAGAGGAGCCAAAAGAAAAATTTGATCAAAACAACCATGAAATGGCGCTGAACGCGAAAGTTCTGTGGCAAAGCGACTCATTTGAAATTTTCAACACACCCGTGCTTTTTTTAATTAAAAAAGATTACATCTAAAGACATGGAGTACATATCCTTCAAAGAAATCTGCACCTCAAATACCGACACGACGAGTTTCCAACGTTAAACGTTATTATGTATATATGTATCTTCGATATTTATTAGGTTACTAAATTACTTAATTTTTACTTTACAAAATACATGTTTATTTTAAAATAAATCAGTACTTATTCATGAACATACTCAGCATTTTATATACAATCTCATCCCAAATTTTCAACATCTCGTCTAATGTGTACAGGTCATCATTCACAATGGTGTACAGAATTCTTTTTTATATTCAACGACAGCTGTCACCAAACATGGCTCAGTTATATGGTTGGCTCATCTCATCAGCTAATTTTATTTATTTCATTGCATGGTCGAAGGAATTGTCAAAAGAAGATGGCAAACTCAAAATGAAACCAACACATTATTTGCCCATCATCCGGTGGCAAAATTCTGAGCCAGATAAATAATTTTGCATGTAAATGCAACAACAACGATTTGAGCCAGATAAATCCAGATAGAAGTCTGGTTCAATTTGTGAGCCAGATAATTTGTTAATTACTTCTTTTTAGTTTGGCAACGCTGCCTCTAATAAACATAATTTTTCAAAAATAGATGTCGCTGCTTAGCCTATCGCCGTATGAATTAAATGAAAAACAGCAGCGATATCTGCCTATCACATTTCACGTGTGCGAAAATTTCACGACATCAGAGGCCCTATTCAGTAACTATGAGTTTTGAAATGTACATTTTTCTCTCATATAAATTATATGAAGAAAAAGTGTACATTCTAAAACTCACAGTTACTGAATAGGGCCCCTGCTTCTCAAGTCTCTCAATGATCCAGAGCATTGTAAATTTTACCAAGTAGCGCAACTAACAGCTGATCGGTGAAAATTCGCACATTCACACGCACAGTTCACGACTCAGTTTCAAAACAAAACTTTAGATTATTTAATTCAAATTTTAAAGTGGGACAATCCTTACAAATTAATGTATACAGAATATATACGGCGTTTTTGTTGTTATTAAAACAATAGTTTTATTTATATTAAAGCTTTATCATTTTTTTTTTTTAACTTTGAAAAATCTCCGAACACCATTCCTTCATTATATGACATTCGACTGCCTGGTCCACTGCCTTCCACTCTATTCGCAACATAACCTCTACTTAAGCTGCCAAACTATATAGTAAACAATGATCCAGAGCATTCACGTGATAATTGAGCGTGAGCTGTAAAACTCACTGGAAGACGGCAATTGGCTTGGCAACATTTTCTTAAGCTGCAAGTATGCACCGACGTGTGTCGCACGTACGGTCGTTTGTCGTACGAAACATTGTGAATGATGACTTATGCGGCAGTTACTCACGAACGTACGTACCAAAAACGTGTCAGCTGACACGACCTATCTTATGAGTGTGCAATGTAAACGAAAACTCACCGACGTGCAACGCCCGTACGTACGTAGCCCGGAACGTAGAAATCAAAACAATTTTGATTTTTTCCGTAAGAACGTGTCAGCTGATCGCTCTCTCACTAGACAGAGTTGCCTAGTAAACTTTTGTGCGCTAATTTTTGACCGTTTGCAATTTTATGCAAAAACGCCTAATTAAAGTTTGAAAAATTGTGGAAATAATTCGAAATAATTATGTAAAAGTGCTGATTATAAATATTTAATCTATTTATACTTATTTAATATGTATTCCGGCCTTTTACAATATCAAAAATTAAATTGGAAAAAGTTGATGTTTCCATAAGCATGCATGCAAACTGGCCAATGGCAACAGTGCTTTGTTGTAAACAATACACACACAAATATGTTATGTACATGTACACGGACGCACACATTGATTCCTACGGACTTGAGAGCTCGGTCAAACGTGCTTCATACGACAAACGCCCGTACGTACGGCACACGTCGGTGGGTAACTGCCGCATAAGTGTGATATCTTATCTGTCAACTGCCTGACAGGATGTTCAATATGGCTACTTTTTAGCATTTTGACAGCGTGTTCAATATGGCGGCGCATCTCTTCAGCGGGTGATAGAAAGAGATACAGAATGAGACAGCGATAGTCAATTACAAATCAGGTGATCCAATCACTTTGGAATTTTGACGTTTATGCAGAAGATATCACACTTAGTTATCATTCACAATGGTACGAAACACGTTTGACCGAACCCTCAAGCCCGTAGGAATCAATGTGTGTGTCTGTGTACATGTACATAACATATTTGTGTGTGTATTGTTTACAACAAAGCAATGTTGCCATTGACCAGTTTGCGTGCATGCTTATGGAAACATCAACTCTTTCCATTTTAATTTTTGATGTTGTAAAAGGCTGGAATTAATATTAAATAAATGTAAATAGATTACATATTTATAATCTGCACTTTTACATAATTATTTCGAATTATTTTCACAATTTTACAAACTTTAATTTGGCGTTTTTGCATAAAACTGCAAACGGTCAAAAATTAGCGCACAAAACTACTAGGCAACTCCGTCTAGTGAGAGAGCGATCAGCTGATAAGTTCTTACGGAAAAAATCAAAATTGGTTTGATTTCTACATTCCGGGCTACGTACGTACGGGCGTTGCACGTCGGTGAGTTTTTGTTTACATTGCACATTCATAAGATGGGTCGTGTCTTCTGACACGATTTTTGTACGTACGTTCGTGGGTAACTACAGCTTAAGGTCGTAACCGTATCGTAGCCAACCAATTGGTTTTTGGTTTTCCACCGTAACGATAAACAGCTGATTACGTTAGGGATACGACTACAGCGATACGACAAACGGCACCAATGACTCCGCTTTAAAAGTCGTAAATATTACGACGAATTTTATGACTTCGAGTTATTGTCATCGGTACGTTTCACTGATCTGTCAACTTAAAATAACGCTAACGAATCAACTATGACGGTTACACTAATAAATTCAAAGCCAGTGTGTTCTGTGCTCAAATTACATATTCCGTGATCGACACGGCAACCCTATGAAAAATAATTACGTGATATATCAACATTCAAGTTGATATTTAAAAAATCTTTTATTTTGATTTTAAGTATAAAAATTTATTTTTGTTTATTTTTGAGTTTAGATATTTTCCAACTAATTAGAATTTTCTTTTTTTGAGGTTATTCAAAAATTTTAAGTTAACACGAAAACTCAATTAAAAATTATTTTAAAAATTAAAGTAAAGAGTACAAAGTAGTTAACACTATATTTACTCCCCCTCCAAGAAAATTTGAAACAAACAAATTATTAATTAATATTAAATGTAACCTTTTTTTGTTTTTTGTTGTTTAATGTATTTGTATTTAAATTAGTGTTAATAAGTATGTTTGCTGGTTTAAGTAAATCAATTGAAATATTTTTAATAGTATTATTGAATTGAATTGTAAATGTTTTATGTTTCTTAGATATAACTTTAAAAGGTCCTTCGTAAGGTGATTCTAAATTAGATTTACGAAGAACTTTAACAAAAACATACTCACAATTTTCTAATTGTTTAGAAACGAAAACATTTTCTTTGTTATGATGAAAAACTTTAGAACGAACAAGTGAAAAATATTCTCTTATTTTATGAAGAGCGTCATTAGAAAAATCATGTTCTTTATTACTATTTGAAATAATTAATTCACCAGGTATTCTAAGTGTTTGGCCATAAACAAGTTCAGCAGATGAACATTCGTGAAGTTCGTAAACCAAGTAGAATGAATGGTAAAATGTCAGACCAATGAACCGAGTCGTTTGATGCTATAATTGCTGCTTTTAAAGTTCGATGAAATCTCTCTATCATGCCATTTGCTTGGGGATGGTAAGGAGATGTATGAATTTTATGAGAACCTAAAAGTTTAGTTAATTCTGTAAAAAATTTTGAGGTGAATTGTGAACCTTGATCTACTGTAATATTTAATGGTATACCAATTCGTGGTATATAATTTTGAATAAAAGTTTTTACTATAGTATTTGTTGAAATATCTTTAAGCGGATAAGCTTCAGGCCAACGTGAAAATCTGTCAATAATTGTTAAAATATAACAATTTCCATTTGAAACTGGAAGAGGTCCAACAATATCCATATGAATATGTTCAAAACGGCCTGATGGTATTTGAATTTTTTGGATAGGAGATTTAGTATGTCTTAAAATTTTGGATTTTTGACAATTGATGCAAGATGAAGTCCAATCGTTAATCTCTTTACGCATGTTAGGCCAATAATATTTATTTTGAATTAATTTTCTAGTTGTTCTTATACTTGGATGAGATAATGAGTGAATTTTGTCAAATATAATTCTTCTCATAGAATGTGGAACATAAGGTCGAAAAGGTTGTAGAGAAACATCACACCATATGTTTAAATTAATAACTGGAATATGAATTTCTTTTAAATTATTTTTAGAATTTTGATCAGAAATGGGTTTTTGTAAAAATGTATCAGTTTGTTGTTCTTTATATAAAGTTTCTAAATTTATATCTTGAGTTGAAATTGCATTTATTTCTGGAATACGGGAAAGTGTGTCGGCAACTATGTTGTCTTTTCCACGTATATATTGAATATCATTTGTAAATTGAGCAATATATTCAAGATGACGTAGTTGACGAGGAGATATATCTACTTTAGAATTTAGAACATGAATTAAAGGTTTATGATCAGTATAAATTGTAAAAGTTCTACCTTCAAGAAAATGTTTAAAATGTTTAATTTAATTATAAATTGCCAAAAGTTCCCGATCAAATGTTGAATATTTAGTTTCTGTTGTAGTTAATTTTCTTGAAAAATAAGCTAAGGGTTCTAGTATATTATTGCTAGTTTGTTGAAGAACTGCTCCAATAGCACCATTTGATGCATCTACTGCTAATGATAAAGTACCATTTTTGTCGAAATGTGTAAGTAAAGTATTTTTAGCAAAAAGTTGTTTAACATTTTCGAAAGCTGTTGTGGTTTCATTTGTCCAATTTAATTGTTTGAGTTTGTTTTTAATTGCATGTGTTAACATTTCATGCAGAGGACTAAGTTCTGTTGCTAACATTTTAATATATCTGTGATAGTAATTTATCATACCTAAAAATTTTTGTAACTTATTTATAGAAATTGGTTTTTCAAAATTTGTTATAATTTCAATTCGATCTAAAGATGGTTTAATACCTTCGCCTGAAATTTCGTAGCTTAAGAAATTTAATTTATTTACACCGAGAGTACATTTTGAAGGTTTGGTATTTAAATTATATTCTTCAAGTCTTTTGAAAACTGATTTTAAATGATTTATATGTTGATCTTCATTATCACTGGCAATAAGAATGTCATCAATGTAAGTAAATACAAAATCGAAATAAGAAAATACTTCATTAATAAAGCGTTGGGAAGTTTGAGCACTGTTTCGTAAACCGAAAGGCATTCTTACGAATTCAAACATTCCAAAAGGGGTAGTTATTGCAGTTTTATGAATGTCTTCTTCTGCCATTGGAATTTGGTGGTAAGCACGCACAAGATCAATTTTGGAAAAAAATTGTTTGTTTTTTAAATCAATTGTTAAATCGTGAATATGTGGTAAAGGATACCGATCTGGTGTAGTAATAAAATTAAGTCTTCGATAGTCTCCGCAAGGTCTCCAATCATTTGGTTCTTTTTTAGGAACGGGATGAAGTGGAGATGCAATAAGAGAATTTGAGGGTCTGCTTATACCCGTTTTAACTAAAAATTCAAATTCAGCTTTAGCAATTTTAAGTTTGATTGGATCAAGACGTCTGGGTTGTGAAAATGGTAAAATACCTTTTGTTTCTATCCTGTGAACCGTATGGTGTTTAACTTTTTTAGTATAGTCTGGTTCACAGGTAATAGATGGAAATTCATTAAGTAATTTTGAAAACTTATTTTCGACAATAGGAATTTTGAGTGAGAAAATATCAGAAAATCCAGAAGATCCAGCAACTTTAATTTTTGTAGTAGAATCTATTATTTCTTTATTTTTAATATTGACAATAATTCCGAATTTTTCTAAAAAGTTTGCTCCTAAAATTGGTGTATCAATGTTCGCAATAATGAATGGAAATTCAAAATCTCTTCTTAAACCTAAATCAATTTTAAGTAGTTTTGTACCGAAAGTTTCAATTGAAGAACCATTTGCTGCGGTCAAAGTAAGATCCGAATTTCTTTTATAAATTTTAAATTTAGAAAAAGGAATAACTGATACAACTGCGCCGGTATCGATAAGAAAATTAAGTTTATTGAATTTATCAAATATGAATAGGCGACGAGTAGGTTTAATAATAGTTCCATTATCCGTCACCGTCATAATGGATCGTTTCAGTTTAAATTTTGTTCGTAATTTGAATTATGATTTTGATTAAAATTGCATGGGGGTATACATTTGAGAGCGTTATTTTTAAATTTTTTGTGATACCAACAAATAGTTGTTTGTGAATTAAAATTACGATTGTTTGAAAAATTTCTTGATCCTGAAAAATTTCGAGATTTAGATCTATTCCTATCTTTAGATCTTGAACGGATTTGTAATTGATTAATATCATTCGAAATTTTATTTAAATTTTGATAAATAGCTGTAGTTAATTCAGTTAAATTTTTAACGCATTGTTCTAAAATATTATTATTTATACTTGAGACTACAGGAGATTTGGAAGAATGAGGTTTATTGATTAAATCAAGAAGTTTGTCAGCTAAAATAATAATTTCATCTCTGTTTTGATTATTATTGGAAGTCAAGTGAATTTGTATTTTTTGTGGTAATTTACGAATCCACAATTTAAAGAGTAATTCTTGGCTAACTATGGAGGCAGAACCTATAAGTGATTTCATAAATCTGAATAATTCAGATGGTGAACGATCACCAAGTTCAGTTTTTGAAAATAATTGTTCTAATCGTTTTTCTTCGCTAAGAGAAAATCTTTCACATAGAACTTTTTTGATTGTATAATATTTATTAAAAAGAGGAGGAGGGTTAATAACATCTAAAATTTTAGATATAGTATCTCGTTGAAGAGTAATTAGAATATTTTGAAATTTTAAATTATCATCATTGATATTGTTAATTTCAAATTGTCCTTCAATAAGCAAAAACCAGGCATCAGGAAAATCTTGCCAAAATTGTGGTAATTTAATAGATTTAGTAGAAGGAAAATTTGTAAAGTTATCTTGTGTTGAAGTATTTTGTGTTGTATTAGAGATGTTGTTTTGTGTTGTATTAATGTTAGAATTTTGAGTTGTATTGTGAGTCATGATGTTATTTGTATGGTTGATATTTTGATTTTCTGAATTTGTAAATTTACGAGTTCGTATTGGTGAACGTAGAACCATATGAAAAGAAATTTAAATGAAAAATTTGAAAATAAGAAAATATTTAAGAATTTTTTGGAAAGGGAGTTAACAATTTAAATACAATATTTAATTTTATATAAAAAATAAATAAATTTAAATAACTTATATTAAAATTTTTAAGATATACAAATAATCTTAAAATAAATTTGAAAGTTAAAAGGTTTAAAATTTTAATTTAAATTATAATTGAAAAATTTAAATTTAATATTAAAATAAAAATTATACTTACATAAAATTAAATTTAATAAAAAAATATTAAAATTAATAAGTAGTTGATTGATGATTGTTTAAAAATATCTTGAAATTAATATCTGGATTGTTTGATATCGTAATGCTTTTAAAATATGCAATGGCTTTGTTGTTTTCTTTGTAAATCTCTTAATTTTCATCGTGATGTCTTCATTTTAAATCTGTTCTTGTGTGTATTGCGTGCAAAATTGTTGTTGTGGCTTGGATAACTCAATCGTTGCTTTTAAGAGTATTAGGTTGTAAATGTTTTTATTTTGTTTACACACACGTTTTTAGAGTTTTTTATGTTTTTAATTTGATTTTCAACATTTATTCTATGTTTTAATGTTTCGTATATATAATTTACAGCGACTGTTATATGAAATTTGCACAGAATGTTGTTGTATTGCTTCTTGTTCACAAATGTATAGGGAACACAAATATAGTCAAATTATATGCACAAGAATTTCAATAGTGCTATTTATTAAATTTTTATTTAGTTAATTCTTCAGCGCGTACTGCATTATGCTATTTTAATTATAACAAATATGGAGGGATAGTTATGTACATTAATGATCCCAGTTTTCTTTAATTACATCACGTTACTATATATTGCGAAATCACATAAAAGCAAAATAAATTCGTCTATGATCCAAGTTGATTTTAGTTTTAAAGTTCGGTTTAAAGTTCGTTTTAAAGTTGTAGGCTCATTGGCAGGATCGCCAATATATCAACATTCAAGTTGATATTTAAAAAATCTTTTATATTGATTTTAAGTATAAAAATTAATTTTTGTTTATTTTTGAGTTTAGATATTTTCCAACTAATTAGAATTTTCTTTTTTTGAGGTTATTCAAAAATTTTAAGTTAACACGAAAACTCAATTAAAAATTATTTTAAAAATTAAAGTAAAGAGTACAAAGTAGTTAACACTATAACGTGACTAATCCTACGCATGTCAATATTGGTATTATGGTGTACGGATCGTATCCTAATTTCTTACAATTTGTAATAGATTAACGCCGGATTGTAATAGAAAATTTGACAATGAAATATCAGCTTCTATATTTGTCGTCTAGTTAGTCCTTATTAAGAAAAACACTGTATTTAAAATGCCTTCGTGGCTAACAATATTTATTAATAAGAATAGTTGAAATAAAGTGAGACTGTTATTTGTATAGATTTATAAATTTATGACATTTAAATGCATTAGCGCATTACCACGTTACCGAATTGGTGCTTTCTCTGAGTTCAATTGACTGTTTTCATTCAAATGGCTCAGTCGCATTCAGAGTTGTATTTGACAGGGTTGATATGTCTACGTATGTATGAAAAGTATTGCATGGTCTGGCAATCCAACGGCTGAGTCACATTCTAATCGACATTCCACCCCCTGGTGAATTCTCTGTGGGATTCACAAACTCTAAGGCGGCTAGCTTTGATGACGGACGTTTTATGATACCGTGACTAGTTTGTACGTTGGCGCTTCTGACCTGCCCGTCCTTAGCTGTGATGACGTCTAGTACGCGACCTGTTCGCCACTGACTTCGAGGCAAGCTCGGATCGCAGATGATAACAAGTTGTCCTGGCTTCAACGGTGAGGTTTCCTCTTGCCATTTTTGACGCGTTAACAACTGCGGCAAATATTCATTAATCCACCGCTTCCAGAAGCGGTCCTTCAAATTCTGTGAGATTTTCCATTGCTTTCTTAAGCAGATCTTCGTTTCGGATTCACACGGCGTCTGGGTTGAATTTACTCATCCCAACAAAAAATGATTGGGAGTCAATGGCTCTTCGCTGTTTGGTGATAATGGAATGTCGGTCAAAGGACGGCTGTTGATTATATTCTCCGCCTCTATTAATACGCTGCGGAAGGTTTCTAGACGTGGAGCTTCTTCTTTAAGTACTCGCTGCAATATTCTTTTAACACACTGAACAAGGCGTTCCCAACAGCCACCAGCTGAGGGATTAGCTGGACAGTTGAAGTTCCATTCTATGCCTACTTTGGACACCTCCTTTTGGATTTGGTCAAAATCAAAAAGCTGGCGGTCATTCTTCAGCTCACGTTGAGCTCCGATGAAGTTAGTGCCATTGTCGCTTCTGAGGCGAACTGGTACACCACGACGATTAACAAAATTTCTTAAACAATGTATAAATGCATCTGTAGATAAGTCCACAGCAACCTCTAAATGCACCGCTCTGGTCGTCAGGCACGTAAACAACGCTACCCATCTCTTTTCCTGACGGCGACCAATAGCGACTAGAAATGGACCACAATAATCCACACCCGTGTAAGAGAAGGGTCGCACATATGGCGTCAGACGGTCAGGTGGCAACTGACCCATCAATGGCACGGCTGGCTTGGCATTGGCACGGATACAGAGTGGACACCTCTTCTTTACTGCAGCTAATAAGGAGTGAGCCCTGGGTATCCAGAATCGCTGCCGCATTTCATTTATCGTAAGTCTACTATTCTGGTGGTGGTTCTTCCGGTGAAAGTGATCCATTACCAGTATGGCGAAGTGATGATTACGTGGAATAATTATTGGACGACGTGCTGAGTCGGGTAGGCAATATGCGGCATCGATGCGCCCATTGATACGTAAAACCGCATTCGTGTCTAGCATTGGTGTCAACTTAAACAATGAACTGGACTTCGGTAGACACTTCTTAGCTTGAAGTAAGTCGATCTCGGGTTTATAGAATTCGTACTGAACTTGTCGACATAAAGCAATTTCGGCGTTCCTCAATTCATCAGACGACAACTCACCTGAAAGTCGTAGCCTAGACCTGATGTTGGTTATAAAACGTAATATCCATGCAACTACTCGTAGGGATTTCCCAAGTGTGGAATATTTGCGAACATCTACGAGAGAAATAACATTAATGACATGCAATGACATTTTCTTACGCTCTTCCTCTTCGAGTAGATCATAGTGCAAGTGTGTAGGTTCGACTGGCCAAAATTCCTCATTTTCATACAGGAAAGCGGGGCCTGTTATCCACCTTGAACTAGACGAAATTTGCGTTTTCATTTTTGTGGCTTCATCTGCTATGTTGATTACTGTCGGAAGCCATCGCCATTGATTAGCATCTGTGCTTGACAAGATTTCTGAGATTCGACTGGCTACGAATTGTTTAAAATCTCTTTTTATTGATAGGATCCAAAGCAACACGGTTTTGGAGTCACTCCAGAACGTGACACTATGTATACCCCGGTCTAGACATTTTTCCACTAACGTCCTGAGTCGGCTGCCCAGGACTGCAGCTTGTAGTTCCAAACGTGGTACTGTTGTCTCTCTTTTCGGTGCGCATCTTGATTTGGCGGCCAAAAATTTTACTTGTATATCGTTAACATGTTTAAGTCGCAGATAGACCACTGCAGCGTAAGCGGCTTCACTGGCATCTACGAATATGTGTAGTTGCAATTCCTCTGCGGTGGAGTATGCGGGCGAATAGCATCTTGGAACTGAAAAATACTTGATCTCTTGGAACGATTTCCACCATGCAACCCATTGTATGTTGAGACTGAATGACAGTTGTTCATCCCAGTCTATTTGTTGTTTCCATGTATCTTGCAAAATTAGGTTGACCCCGACGGTAATGTTGGCCAGAAAACCGAACGGATCGTAAATGGCCATAGCTAATCCCAACAATTCACGTTTCGTTGGCGGCCTACTGCAATCGATAACCTCGCGCGGTATTTTGTGGAATCTGAAATGAAACTCCAAAACATCATCTCTCGAATTCCAATACATACCTAAGACTTTATCGGTTGTGGGCTGACGCTCCATGGCCACTACATCGGAAGTTGTGATGGCTCCCTGGTTTAGTTCACACTGAAGCTTCTTGCAATTTGAGATGAAGTTACGCAAATGGAATCCAGCGGCCGCATTTATTAAGACAGCTTCCTTGACTACCTCTTCGGCTTCTTGTGTATGATCAAAGCTGGCGACGAGATCATCCACATACGTACTTTCTATGATAGCCTTTGCACCTCGGGGCATCCTTTTCTTGAAACTATTGGCGTTGAGATTCTTTATGTATTCGGCACAACAAGGCGAACATGCAGCACCGAATATCATTGACGACATGACATACACTTGGATCGGTTGAGACTGGTCGCCATTTCGCCACAGAAAGCGTTGCGATTGTCTATCCTCAATACGGATCTTTACTTGTGAGAACATTTCTTGTATGTCGCCAGCTACTGCAACTTGACGTTGACGAAATTGGAACATGATGGCCATTAACGGCTGAGCCTGCTCTGGCCCCTTCAATAGTACTGAGTTCAATGACACATTCGATGTGGATGCTGCAGCATCAAATACTATTCGCAGCTTATGTGGCTTGTGAGGATTTACCACCCCAAAAAGGTGGTAAATACCACGTTAACGGACCTTCAACTCTCAGTTCTTCGATTGTTAGAAGCTGAGCGTATCCCTTTCTTATGTATTTGTTCATCTCAGCAATGTAGCTTTCGGCATATTTATTATCTTTAGCCATTTTGTTTTCCACCTTTATGAGTCTACGCTTGGCCATTTCGTAACTTTGTGGCAAATTAACGGTATCTTTACGCCACAATAAACCTACTTCGTAACGCTTATCAATGTATTTCGTCGTCTCCTGCAGAATTTTGATTGCTCTTAGATCATCGTTGCTCTGAAGCGGCACAGCTGGACTCTTCACTACTAGGCTGTCCAAACTGAAATATTCTTCAACTAATTTATGCAACTGTTGAGTCGCGAATGGTTTACGAACATGAAGGAATTTAGTACTTGAAAGCTCCATGGGATGTGTTGGCCCATAAGCAACCCAGCCCAACTTAGTATTCACAGCTATTGGCCCATTAGGGTCCGAACTAATTATATCTTTAGCTACGCTTAAGTGACTGTTATCTAAACCGATTAACAAAGTTGGTTTGACGGTTGTGTAATTGGGCATGGGCAAATTACGCAGCTGGCTGTAACAGTTTCGATCAAATGTCTGTGTTGGCAGATCTAACTGTTTAATAGTGTGCACATTTTTTAACTGAAATGAATCGTCTCGTCCCTGTCCTTGTATTTGCAAGTTCACTACCCGTGACTGCTCTGTTATTTGTTTGTTATTGTACCACTGCAAAGTGAGCGGCAGATTACGACCTTTTATACCCAAAATGTTGGCGATATTTTCTTCGAGCAGCGTTATCGATGAACCCTCATCAAACATGGCATATACTGCTATACTTTCTTTGGGACCTGTAAGAATTACTGGCAATATTTTGAATAAACACTCACCATGTTGGTTATCGCGGCAATTCAAGAGATGTTTATCATTGTGGTTAACTGAAGTTGTCATTGACTCGACCTGCGTATCAGAAATAATCGGTTGATGCAGGAGAGGATGGTGCATACGCTTGCACTCCTCCAGTCCACACTCGCGCCTGGATCGGCATTCACTCAAGCCATGACCTCTTTGAAGGCAACCAAAGCACAAACGGTTGTCCTTTACTAACTTCCATTTGTTATTCAACATAAGTGCCTTAAATTCTGGACATTCACTTAATTTGTGCGATTGTTTGCATTTTATGCAGTATTGTGACCGCTGTTGTTGCTCATCAAAATCTGACTCATTACTGTATAACACCCTACGTGAAGAATTTGTCATTGGGCGGCTGGACGATAATTGCATTCCTTGACGGCTATTCGTTGATGATTGTGGCTGAGCTGCACGTAGTGAAAACGTAAACATCGATGGCATGAGGCTTACAACTTTAGCGATATCCCTCAACCAATCGGCGAATGTCTGTAGATTTGGATGTGATGATGCATCGGCTACGCACCGAGACCACTCAAACTGTTTGGAAGCTGGCAGCTTGAGGACTAGTTCCTCCAGAAGCATTGGGTTATACAAATGTTGTTCACACTGAGATGATTTTAAAAAGGCGACAATGTTCTGAACTTGATTGGAGAAATCCAAGATTTGTTCAAGATGACTGTCAGTTATGTTCGGAAATTGTTGAATTTTCCTCATTTGTACTCGAATCAATAATTCAGGTCTTCCAAAATTAAATTGCAATTCTTCAATGACCTGTGGCACGTTATTAGGGTAAATTAATAAAGATGATACAAGACGTTTTGCATTACCTTGTAATGCTCTTTGAAGCCTCATTAAATTTTTACGATTGTTGTACCCAAACTACCTAGTTGTATCATGGTAACAAGCACTGAATAGAGGCCAATCCTCTGAGTTACCATCAAAGTAAGGAAGCGGATACAATTTAGCAACTATATTATCTACATATGAAATCACACCATTGTGTGAGACGTTTGACGATTGTGGCAAATACTGTGGACGTTGTGTGCCCGGCGAAGGTATATTCATATTTACTATACCAGAATTTGTCTCCGGCGGAGATATATTCATATTTACTATACCCGAATTTGTATACGTTGATTGCAAGTGCAACTTGTTCTCCATTAGTAATTTATTTGACTGTTCTGCTGTTTTTTCTGTGGCTGCACGAGCGATTCCATTTCCCTGTACTGGCTCTGCTGACGTTGACGCTGCAGCGCTGTTGCTATCACCCATTCTGATTGCGCTACGAATTTGTTCGTTGTCACGGCGAAGTTCATTTACTTTGTCATTTAATAAGTTTATGCTTGCTAACAATGCGCCAATATGTTCCTGAGTAATTACAGAACTCGCTGCACAATCACCGTCTGTTTCCATAGGAGAATTTTCAACTATTGTATTATTTAAGCTTGAATGATTGGACATTTCTTCTTTTTGTGTATTACTTGTGTATGATTCTTTTTTGTTTTTCTTTGTTTTGCTTCTTGTACGCATTTACAATACTTATATACTAAGTGTGAACGAGACGACTATACTATTTATGGCCGCAAATAATTTGTGTAGTTGACGGCGACTAAGAGCGAGCCGACACACTATTTATGGCAACAAATAATTTGTGTATTTGACGGCGACTAAAAAATAAATTGACGGCGACTAAGAATATTAAATTCAACTGACGAGTTCACTGAAACTCTTTAAACTGCGAACGTTACGCACATCGACTGCTACTGAAGCTGACGGAGGCAGAATCCACTGTTGACTCTGCTGACGGCAATATTTGTATGCTTACGAATTCACTGAAATTCGGTGTTGTTGCAACTTAAGCGAGACTTACTGATGCTGCTACTGAAGCAACTAATGGTGACATGTACATATGTGAGTACTCTGACTGCGATCAAAGCACGACGATTCCTGTTAGCTGCTACTGAAGCAGATATATATATTTTGAAAGCGAAATATGATGCAATGTTGGTCGAAATGTATTCACCAATGACGATTTATTACAAATGCGTGTTAAATTTTGTCTCACTAACGCAGAAAGCAATTCGGTAAACTTAAATGTCGTCTAGTTAGTCCTTATTAAGAAAAACACTGTATTTAAAATGCCTTCGTGGCTAACAATATTTATTAATAAGAATAGTTGAAATAAAGTGAGACTGTTATTTGTATAGATTTATAAATTTATGACATTTAAATGCATTAGCGCATTACCACGTTACCGAATTGGTGCTTTCTCTGAGTTCAACTGACTGTTTTCATTCAAATGGCTCAGTCGCATTCAGAGTTGTATTTGACAGGGTTGATATGTCTACGTATGTACGAAAAGTATTGCATGGTCTGGCAATCCAACGGCTGAGTCACATTCTAATCGACAATATTTGTAAAATAAAAAAATTTGTTTTCCGAAAAAAGCATATACAATAAAAAAGGTAATTTTATACGACAGGATGACACGCTAATGCGCGTTCAAAAATATCGGAGGAGGTGTTAAACGACGCGTCTTGAAATCAGTATTAATAATCCGAAACCGGAAAATAAAAATTTTAACTCGTTCAAAAGATATTAACGAAAAACCGAAAAAAGACCCGCGGGTCCCTCCGAAACCGGGGGTGAAATCCATAGTACTTTTGCGCAGAAGACCTTTCTGCGTTGACGGCCTTCGGCCGCGCTTATAAAAAATTACCCTGGGTGGGTCCAACACCGGTTTGGAGACCAAAACTATATCCTCGCAAAACACTTATGTTCACAATTTTTTTTGTGGGTACCCAACATTACAACAACCATATGAAAATCGCCAACTTCAACTACAAATATATCCGGACAGAGATAAAACTTTTATTTTCCGGTTTCGGATTATTGTTGTCGAGATTAGTACGCGT
This sequence comes from Eurosta solidaginis, assembly GCF_040869045.1. Taxonomy (NCBI): domain Eukaryota; kingdom Metazoa; phylum Arthropoda; class Insecta; order Diptera; family Tephritidae; genus Eurosta; species Eurosta solidaginis. Next base: position 17,384,205 of record NC_090323.1, on the reverse strand, counting down.
CTTTTGACACCCCTTTCGATATTTTTGGACGCGTATTAGCAGTATCATGCTGTCGTATAGAATTACCATAATATGGAACCTACCCCCGGTTTCGGAGGGACCCGGGGATCGTTTTTCAGGTTTCGTTAACATCTTTTGAACGAGTTATTTTCTCTTGCTATTTTAGGTAGAGTATTAGCAGTCGACCCCTCAACTAAACTTACCAAAAAATTTGTAGCAAGAATAATTTAAAAATTGTGGCAATTTCAAAAAACATCTATAAAAAGAAATGTATTTTGACAATTGAGTCATATGCGAGTGAGAAAAGCCTTTTTTGTGCCAGTTTTCACCTTTCTATTTTAAATTGATCTAATAGAAGCTTAAAATACTTAAAATTATTTTTTAACCAGTTTGAAAAACGAGGAAACTTCAAGGGCATTCGAATGTCTTTTTGCGATCGAATAGAAACTTGCGACGTTTGAGATTTGTTGGCTACGTTCATTGTATTCATAATATCAAATTACGATAGCAGCTATGCGTTCATGTATGACGTAATACTTAAAGGGCACCTTTAAGAGACGAGTGTGCAGTTCACGGAATACATAATCCGGACCCTGGTTCCGCCAAGGATGTACTGAAGATCAGAGCTGTAAAAAGATTGAATCAATTGGGTGTGCATTCTCTCAGCATTCTTTTAAAAATTTGTGATTTTTTGGTTGCATATTATAAATTCCCATTCCTGAATGGCTTAATATACCTTAACTCAAATCTAAAGTGTGAGTGTTATTGAATGGTAAAACATAATTTAATATAGAGTGTGAATGTAAACTTATTGAATGTAAAATTGAAATGAATGCACACTTTTTTACCATTCAGTACTAATTTTCTTATATCAGAGTTGATATTTTTATACTTCAGTAGCTATACAGGTATGTTAAAGGAATGCTTTCTTTAAAAGGGTATAAATCTATGTGATGAAATATGTAATTTTTTAATCGAAACGGCATATGTTCCGTCTAGCGTCCCATCATGTTCGTTTCCATGAATGCGTGTATTTTTGGCAGTTCATGTACGCTGTGCCATTGTGGCGAGACGATGGTTCCTGTACTAAGCAAAATATGTATTTGTATACCAGATACTCAATTTTGTAAATGTTGATTGAGGTATCACAATGAAAACCATTTAATTATGATAAAAAAGAGAAAATCGCCCGAAATTTAAACACGTCATCAAATATTTCATGCGGTAATCAAATGTAATTGCAATTTGAGGTAAATGTAGGGGTATAGAACATTAAAGTTGTTATAACGCTTATAAAAAATTAACAAAGTTTAGAATATATCAACAGCAAAACCATATTAAAAAGAATTAACTTTAATTAAGAGAAGTTTTTCAAAATTTTCGTCAGAGAGGGATCCACGGCGAGGTGCATTCAATATAGTTGCTGCTGAAAACAATCTCTCTACTGATGCCGATGAGGGCAAAGGAGTATTAAATTTCATATAGCACTTTTTCAGCTCTGGATACTTATAAAGCATTCCTTTATTAGTGCTGGGATCTGCAATATAATTGGAATATTCATTTTCGGCTTTATTGATTATCAAACTTTCGGATGCAACAGCTTCATCTATGATTTTTGGAAAACCTTAAAATATATAATGTGATATATGATTAAACTAATATTTTAATTACTTCTGTTTCCAAAATCGCTGTTTATGATAAACGGTCATGTCAAGCTATACATATGAGTAAAATTATTTGAAACAAAGTTAAGTCTGATGAATTAAACACAATACTTTAAATGTATGAAAAAGATCTGGTGATGCCTAGCATTGTAGATAATAATAATTTATATATATTTGTTCGCCCAATTCGATACATTTCGATGTTGTTGTTGTTGTAGCGATAAGGTTGCTCCCCGAAGGCTTTGGGGAGTGTTATCAATGTGATGGTCCTTTGCCGGATACAGATCCGGTACGCTCCGGTACCACAGCACCATTAAGGTGCTAGCCCTACCATCTCGGGAACGATTTATGTGGCCACATTAAACCTTCAGGCCATCAACTCTCTCCCCACCCCCAAGTTCCATGAGGAGCTTGGGTCGCCAGAGCCTCGTCTGTTAGGTAAACAGGATTCGCCGCGGATAGGTGAGGTTGACAATTAGGTTTGGAGAAGCTATATATTGCGCTGGCAACCTGAAGGGTTGCGCTACACACCCCTTGAATCTGGTATTTTAGTCGCCTTTTACGACAGGCATACCTACCGCGGGTATATTCTTACCCCCTTACCCGCTGGGGGTAAAAAAAAATACATTTCGATCTGGATACTTCATTCTTGGAAATATCGAGAGAAATGTATCGATATACTATCGTATCCTTTTTAAATCCCTATCAATCTGACATAGTGATGGACGATATGGCTATTTTGAGCTATCAGTGAAAATAGATATGGCTATTTTTGAATCACGGCTATTTTTTATAGCTATAGCGATCGCTTTATTTTTACAAGCGATTCAATACAGAAGATATGATGGGCGATACAGCGATTTTAAGCTATCAGTAGATATGGCTATTTTTACAGCTATGGCGATCGCTTCATCTTTGATAAGCGAATCTGCAATTATTTGTATACTTGGATATAAAAGTTGAATGTTTAAGTTTGTTTACCGGAGTAGATTGAATATTATACATTAATTTAATTTAGTATACAGAATATATGAACCAAAATTGGAATAAAAAGACGAAAATATGTACCTTTTATAGTAAACTGATGAAATGTGAAATTCTAATATGTTCAGTCTCGTATTACACTCAATGAGATGAAACTAGCTGAAGTAGATGTCTATGCATCTTTGTTTTATAAATTTTGCTAATTGAAAATGCTTTGATTTTTAAATGTAAGATGAATCAACCCGAAATAAATCGGTATATGTAACACCATAAAAACATGATTTATTTACTATATTATACTACACCGATGTATTCAGAAATACTCCGTATGAATTTATTCTGAAAGTTGTATTTGGCTGCATAATATTTATATAGTAAAGTGAATCAATTTTTAATGAAAAATACAGAGGAAAAATATAGCAAATTCTTCAAACTATTAAAAAAATATTCTTTAGCAGAAAATTAGCCACCCACTTCAGTGCCCTAGAAATTAGCCGGAGAATTCAACCATATACAAACCATATGACAAAGCTTGAATTGCATTCTCCCAAAAAACTTAAATTTTGAGTTAATCTGTTTACAATAAGACGAGTGATATATGGTTCTATAATTCTTTTATTTTTCCATCAAAAACACAAATTTTATAAAACTGTTAACGGCTACAGCCTAGAAGTATTAACTTATGAATAACATATGCATTAGTTTCATGTCCGAATCTGTTTTAGGAAGCGTAAAATATGCTATTGTTTCTATGTTTAGACCAACGTCCCATCTTATTTCTATACCCTCCTGTATTTGCGATCCTTTTAAATTTTTATCGTATTCTGTTTCTAGGCGCACAAGTGGACCAAAAACTATCTCGTATTGATAACCATCTGCATAACGCTATAGCACTTGTGATGGTTCAGTGTCTATACCTGGCTTCTCTAAATCCTGAAATGTTGCATCGATATTTTCCTTCCATAATTCCTCTAATTTGTTTATTTGTGCTGCTGATATTTGTCGTGCACGCCACTGCTCCTGCTCGGTAGGCACCTTAACCAACCATGGCAAAAACGAACGATCAGTTATAAGTGGCTTCCATTGTTCTTGATCCCAATTCATATACATTACGTACGCCACACGAGTAAAATTTTAGTACTGTTTCTCGAAGTGGACCTTCAGAATGTAGGGTGACTTCCCTATGTTTAGCCGTCACCGAAAGTTTAACAATTTGGGATCCAGATGTGCTTCCACGCCTATTGCAAAACCATTTTTTGCAATTATTGCACATCACTTCGTCGTCGAAATTGTTGTTGCACAAGTTTGCTTTGTTCCGTTCGCCGTTTCCACAATTTCTCTGCACAAAAAGCATATTTTTTTCGCCCTTATTTACCACTATCTGTTGAGAAATTTTTTTGTTGTGCAGTTCTTAAGATAACTATCCCCATTTTACGATAATAGCTGGCAAACTTTTGTAAAAGTATATTTTTTCCAATTTTCGAGAAAATTATTCCTTTTTGTCGCCAATACACAGTCGGAAAGTCCACAGATGAGTAGTGATGAACGATATTTCACTATCGATGATTGCATCCCCGCCATCTATATTATGGCTGGTTTTCATTATGTCAAATTTCACGTCAAACGTTGCCATTTTAATGAAAACGGGTTTTCATATAGTGTCATTTGTGTTTGTCGTCACTTTTGACTACGCTGTGTCAATTAAAATGTCAGCTAAATGAAAACGGCCCCATTTCTGTTTGCCAGTTGATATGGCATCATTTGACTGTCAAAATGCATTTGGCAGCATGTTGGCATTTTTCTCTAGGTTTGACATTTACACAGCTGATTTCGTAAGCCAAAAATCAAATTGCAAATTTATAGCTGAATTCAGTAAGCCGTCTCTAGTCACTATTAGAGACTATTTGGGGTGAAAATCACTTTTGAGACAATTTGCCATTCTGTAAGCTGTCTCGCGTCTCCAGCCTCACAAAAGCAATCACTAATTTGTGAGCTGGTTCGGGGCAGATCACAAACGTGAAAATTTCAGAAAAAGTATGAAAATTATTTGCGAAAAACGCTTTAAATATATTCTTTTTATTCTTCAAATTAAAATAAGCATAGAAAAAAATAAAAAGCAGAAAATACTTAAAAAAACAGAAATACTTAAAGAACTCTGAGATTCCGCTGAGATTCGAACCTACACACTTTCGGATTTTCTATAAATGTTGTGACCGGTGTCTTAGCGAGCTGAGCCACAACACCACTCAACATCGCGTTGACAAAATGCGATGCTATATTATTTGTTCAATGTATGAGTAAATTTTCATTTTGGTGAATTTCGTTGATATGGTGAATTGTTTTTGTGACTTTCGTTTACTGAATACCGAAATCATCTCAAGTCACAAAAATTGTCTCTAAAAGAAAATCTCAAATTTAGAGACTTGAGATGAGACTGAATTACAGAATTCAGCCGTTAAGGTAAGGAAATTAATTATTTAATATAATATATAAAGAATGATATATGTATTTAAATTGTTTTCGTTTAATTTATGAAAACTAGATAAATGGACGAAATGGAAGCCACGCCACCAACCCCTGCAACCAAAAAAAAAGTGCGAAAGCTAGCGGAACATTGGACAAACGAGCGAATGGAAAAACTAATTAATGAAGTGGAGTCGAGGGAAGGGACCTGGAACTTCTTGTCCAAAGAATATAAGGACAGGAATGCAAGGGAATCCCTTTGCCAAGAAATTGCTGAAATTATGGAGCTGCCTAGGTCGGAGGTATCCACAAAGTGGAACAGTCTTCGTTGTTCGTTTCGGGTAAGTTATTGTGTTTTGTGTCACCAAAGATATTGTGGGATTTATTGTAGATTTCACAAAGTAATAGTGAAACTACAATTTAGCAGTAGCAGTATCGTGGCAGCGGCAGTGAATTTAGAAACAGTGCTAAACTCGGCAGTATTGCTTCTTACTGCCACTGTGCAAATGTGAGTTATTACTTGAACATTCCCTAAAAAAAAGTAGCCACTGCCACCGTCGCTGTTAGTGCCAAATTGTAATTTCACTATAACGAACTGACTCAGCTTATAGTAATTTATTGTCTTTGGTGTCACATTCAAATACGTTACAGAATAATAATCATATTGTTTTTCTCTACAAATTTAGGCCGCATTTAATAAAATGGGACAGACAAAGAGTTGGCAAGGGTCAACGTCGTCTACAGCAAACCCTATACACGCATCCCTTAAATTTTTAGAACCAATGATGCGAAATGAAGCGCCAACAACTTCGAACTTGAATCATGTAAGTATATACAGAAGTGGAATACTAAAATAAGCCGTTTTCATCATCTCCGGTAAACGCTTACCGACAGTTGAATTGACAAATCGTTCGGTTATCTGTCAAAACATTTCCGGCTAGCGGGTCAGTAAGCGTATACCGCAGATGGAGTTTCTTTTTCCTCTTGGTTGAAACTCAAAGAAATATGCCCTTTTTTATGAAATTTAGTTTTTGACAGATCTTTTATATAGGAAGTAGCGTCTTTTAGCAGTTTCCATTGAAGACAACATGTGTAATTTTGTTTTCCGGGCCTATTTCATTAAAATCCCGCATTGAGTGGAAAATGGCAATACGGCCTTTTGTTTAATCACTCTTCATTTAATAATACTGACTCATCCAAAATATGTGTATGATTTCAATTTAGAAAAGCCAAATCCCATCACTTGGATCTGCATCTGCTTCCGAACATTCTCCAGAAGAGTCCTCTCCGACACCATCCACATCAGGCACAAAGCGACGAAGATATGACAATTGTCATGAGGATGGTTACGCCAAAGTTGTTGAGCGGTGCTTAGAAACTGTAACTGCTGCTACAAAAAGTGATGCTTGGGATGATGTCGGACAATTTGTTGCCTCAAATGGACGCCTGTGGGAAGCCTCAAATCCCCAACATGCACACGAATTTAAATCAAATATTTATGAGGTTGTACTCACATTTCAGAAAGGCTTACAGAGGTGAATACTTACACTGCATATGGATGATCTTATTAATTTATATTCTTCTACAGGTCTATCCAGCAGAATATCTGATGGATTAAGGATCCATTCAACGGAAATTTATTTAATTTATAAAGGAAAAAATGTAGGTTATGGCCTTTGTGAATAAAGGTAACAATTTGTATTTACGACAATAATTTTAATTTTTATTAATATTAATATTGTGGATACCTCTGATCTAGGCAGCTACATAATAACTGCAATTTCTTGCCAAAGGGCTTCCCTGGCATTCCTGTCCTTATATTCTTTGGTCAAGAAGTTCCAGGTCCCTTCCCTCGACTCCACTTCATTAATTAATTTTTCCGTCCGTTCATTTGACCAATGTTCTGCTAGCCGCAGCGTACTAAAACAGTTTTAAAAATTCTTAAAAAAAAAACTTTACTTTTTACGAAAATTCGATGGCTTTTATAGAAAAGTAGTTGAGTAATTTTACTGTAGGCAAAATTGGTGAAAATTACAAAAAAAAAAAAGAAATACATGTAAGCGGACTTAAGTTATATTAAAGAAAAAAGTGTATGCAAATGGTTCCACCATTATAAATGAATTCAAATCTATTTCTCTTGCTAATGAAGTAATTAATTTATTTTATTTTCTTTTTATGCGTAATTTAACAAACTGTAAAGCTCAGTAATTAGTGTTATAACCATACCTGGACACAGTGTACAAATTTTCATTTGAAGTACCACTACACTTTTTCCAGTTTAAGTTCAGAAATTTACAATTCATATTCAGAAAATTACAATTCAAGTTCAGAAATTTCAAATTCATATTCAGAAAATTACAATTCAAGTTCAGAAAATTACAATTTAAATTAAGAAAGTTACAATTCAAGTTCAGAAATTTCCAATTCATATTCAGAAAATTACAATTCAAGTTCAGAATTTCCAATTTAAGTTCAGAAATTTACAATTCAAGTTCAGAAATTTCCAATTCATATTCAGAAAATTACAATTGAAGTTCAGAATTTCCAATTTAAGTTCAGAAATTTACAATTCAAGTACAGAAATTTCCAATTCATGTTCAGAAAATTATATTTCAAGTTCAGAAAATTACAATCTAAGTACAGAAAATTGTTCAGGTATTTTTATTTCATCCAAAGGAAATCTGCGCATGCAAAATTGTTTAAACATATATGTTAATTTTATTAATTCGTACATAAATACATACATAGCTTCCTCTTCAAAAGAGCATGTGGCTTTTCCAAAATAAATATGTAAACAAAAAACCCTTCCAGCGTGCGCCAACATCGCGAGCTTGCGGTGGCTGGTGGAAGTCGTTCCAAACCTCCAAAGGCAAGGCACGAACGCGCGGTTTGAGGTGGTGGATAAAGCGCAAATCTCCACGGTACCAAAAGTTAAGGTATGGATACCATGCGTGATGAAGTCGGAGGATACACTGCGACTTCTGCAGAATCAGAATCCGAACATACCGACACAGGATTGGAAGGTACTTACTGTATCTCGGCCTACCGAGGATGGTCAGTTCTACATCTTCCAAATAAACAAGCAGGCGGAGGATATTTTGTACACGCAGCTTGGCAAAATGTCCTTTGGCACTGGCAAAATTTACATGCGACTCAGGAAAAGAAGTCCCGAGGATAAAAATCCTAACACGCTGGAAGTGGGCGAAGTCGAAAAGGACCTCAGAAGCCTAAGGGAAAAAAGACAGGTGGAGGTCCCCGACGTCACCACGAACGTGCTAGAAGAGGACCAACCGCTAAATGGTGCTGTGACTCGCACAGAGGAACACACGGCACAACATTCACGAGGGGCTGAAGGGGGCCTCGAATACTCTAAACCAAAAGGGCAAGCGGAGGACGACGAAGGTGCTGGAGGGGGACAAACAGCCCAATGGTGCTGCGAGTCCTACAGATAAACCTCCAACACAGTAAAGTGGCGTCGAGCGAACTCCTCCTAACCCTTCAGGAGGGTTCGTTTGACGTGGCGCTGATCCAGGAGCCGTGGCTCTCATCGGGAGGAAAGGTTTCTGGACTTAGCGCGCGGGTTTGGCGTTTACTACGCACAAACGGAAGGACGGGTGCGAGCTGTAGTAATGGTAAGGAAACAGCTGCATTCATATATGCTGCCTAATTACACCACCGAGGATCTCGTAGCGGTGGCCGTTGAGCAAAAGAATAAGCAGGCATTTATCCTGGCGTCCTGCTACATGGCCCATGCTGCGGAGGTTCCACCGATGGAGTGCAAAAGGCTAGTACAGGAGGAAGGGCGCAAAGGGCGGTTGGTCATAGGCGCAGATGCAAATGCGCACCACAATGCGTGGGGAGGAGCAGATACGAACGAGAGAGGCGAATCTCTATTTTGTTACATCCTGCAAACCAATTTGCAGATAGCCAACAGGGGAAATGTTCCTACATACATTGGTCCAACATCCAGCAATGTTCTGGATATTACATTGAGCTCCGAGCGTGATATATCAAGGTATGATTGGATGGTTATCAATAGACCATCCTTCTCCGACCATGCGTATATAAGCTTCAGCATCCCACTAAAGAGGGTAGAGAAGGGAGGAACCTTTAGAAACCCTAGGGCAACGAATTGGACTAAATTCCAGAAACATGTAGAAACGAAACTGGGACAACCCAAAGAGGTTGCTAATGTAGAGGAACTGGAGGAGTCGAATGAATTCCTAACAAGGACAATGAGCTGAGTCTTCTAAGAAGACAGGTAAAAGAAATGTTTAAACTCGCAAAGACCGCGGAAAGCGAAGCGTGTCGGGACGAGTACAGGGATCTACTGAGGATCTACAAGCGTGAAATTACCAGGGCGAAGAGAAACTCATGGAAAAGTTTCTGTACGGACATAGAGTGCTCCAGTGAAACAGCACGGTTGAAAAAAGTCCTAGCAAAGGGAAACATAGTCCAGGGACTAATAAAGAAAGAGAACGGGGAATGGTCACGTGATAGTGAGGAATCCCTTGAGGTGCTTCTCGATACACATTTCCCATCGGGAGACGGTTTAGAAGAACCAGCAGACATCACTCACACTTCGATCACGGAGCTAGTGGTGCCGGGCTTGGTGACCGATACGAAGATCGAGTGGGCAGTGAAGACGTTTTCTAAGTTTAAATCGCCGGGCCCAGATGGTATATTCCCGGCCATGCTACAATTCTCAAGCAGGGCGGTCGTGGAATGGCTTAAAATAATATTCGATGGGTGCATAAGACTGAATCATGTTCCGCACTCTTGGAGAACTGCTCGTGTAGCTTTTCTACCAAAGGCGGGGAAGATCGGTCACGTGTATCCCAAAGACTATAGACCCATTAGCTTAACATCATTTCTGCTCAAAACCTTTGATAGGCTGATAGATGTGTACATAAAGTCCAACGTGGATGGAAAGCTGCTCTCCACAACACAGCATGCGTACACCAAAGGCAAGTCGGTAGACACCGCATTGCATAGGGTGGTAATAAGCATAGAGAAATCCCTGGAATATAAGGAGTATGCTCTAGGAGTCTTCTTGGACATTGCCGGGGCTTTCAATAATGTTGCAAAATGGGCGATTATGGATGGTCTTAATTACATTAAAGTACATCCTGCCTTAATCAGATGGATCGGCTGCATGTTAAATTGCAGAAAGATTACATCACAATGGGGATTGTACGAGGCCACGAAATCAGTGGACAGGGGCACGCCGCAGGGAGGGGTGCTATCACCTCTGCTGTGGACACTGGTCATCAACCAACTGCTCAGGCAATTCGATGAGGGACCCGTAAAACTTACGGCTTACGCAGATGACGTTGCAATTGTCATAAGTGGAAAATGCCTTCCAACGATTAGTTCTTTGATGGATCGGGCGCTTCGGGATATTCATACCTGGGCATCTAATGTCGGACTGAAAGTCAATGCGGAGAAGACGGATATGGTCTTGTTTACAAAGAGGTACAAGGTCCCAAATTGGACCAGGCCTAAGTTAGGAGCGGTGACCTTACAGGAGAAACCTTGCACAAAATATCTAGGAATCATCCTAGACAGTAAGCTGTCATGGAAGCTCAACGTGGAGGAGAGGGTCAAGAAGGCCTCAACGGCACTCTATGCATGTAAAAGAATGCTGGGGTGTACGTGGGGCCTATCGCCCTCTCTTTCTCATTGGGTTTTTACAGCGATTGTAAGCCCTATTCTATACTATGGAGTTCTTGTTTGGTGGAAAGCCACACAAAAAACAACATACCTCAAAAAATTAGAGGGGGTATGCAGACTATCGATGCTTTGCATTACGGGAGCCCTGAAAACAACCCCGACGGCTGCACTGTATGCCATTCTGCACATTTCACCTGTAGACCTGGTAGCAAAGAACAAGACGAACAGACTACATGATTCCCTACCTGCACTTTGAGGGAGATCTTAAGGCCACAATAGAGGTGGACGGTTGGCGCAAGGGTGCGCAAATGGCGGACGAGGCGATACATGTGTACACCGATGGTTCCAAAATAGTGGAAGGAGTAGGGTCTGCGGTATACTGCGCTGATCCGGAATTAAGCAGATCCTACAGGCTGCCGGATTACTGTAGCGTTTTCCAAGCGGAAATATTAGCCGTAACCAAAGCAGTAGAAACCTTGGAAGAGAATAGCTTAAGCTGCAACCGTGTTAACTTTTATATTGACAGTCAAGCAGCAATTAAGGCAATAATCTCGCATAGCACAGCATCTAAATGCGTGTTAGAGTGTAAGCAGTCTCTGGAGAGAATCGGGACAGGGAGAAGCATACATCTATATTGGGTCCCAGGGCATATGGGAATAGATGGGAATGAAAAAGCGGACGAATTAGCTAAAAAGGGCGCATCCCTTGAAGCTTGCTCCGTAGACGTCCCAATTAGATTGGGCGAGATTAAGCGAAGGCGAGAGGTGCACATGATCGACCAAGCAGAAAAGGCGTGGGTTCAAGCGCGGGGCTGTAAAGTGTCGAAGATTATGTGTAGGTCTTACAACCTTAGACTAACACAGTTGCTTCTATCATTAAAAAGAGAGGACTGTAGACTCATGACGGGTATTCTGACTGGACACTGCCTTCTGGCGTCACATGCCTTTAAATTAGGCTTGGTCAGTGATAGCAGGTGTAGGAAGTGCGGGTTGGAGGAGGAAACGATCGAGCACGTTCTGTGCTCGTGCCCTGCACTTGCCAGGCTAAGACTCCAGCTATTAGGAGTGATACAGCTGTCAGATCTAGAAGCAGCAAGTGGCTTAAGTCCTAGGAAGCTTCTAGTATTTGCCAAGAGGACGGAGTTATTTTATAACATAGGTCCTGGTTTTTGATAGGGTTTTTCAGTTTGGTCGTTAAAACAAACTTCTGGTAACACTACGGACTCAATCAGTCTATGTGAGGTCCTCATGGACCGGCCAGTTCAACCTACCTACCTACCCTTCCATATGAATATCAGAGAAACCTCGCTACATTCCATTACGCTTCGCTTTTTATATATTATACTTTGTATGAATGTGAAAAAAATTTTTTTACCTTGGCCGCGCACGTGTATTTACATTTACAGAATGAAGTAAAATCATAGGAATTTTGACTCAATTACTTTTACGAACATGTGTGAAAAAAAGTGTGAAAAAAATTTTAAAGCACAAAGTAAAATTTTCTGAAGTTGAATTGTAATTTTCTGAACATGAATTGTAATTTTCTGAATATGAAAATTTCTGGTCTTGAATTGGAATTTCTGAACTTGAATTGTAATTTTCTGAACTTGAATTGGAAATTCTGAACTTAACTTGGAAATTCTGAATTTGAGTTGTGATTTTCTGAATTTGAATTTTAATTTTCTGAATATGAATTGGAAACTTCTGTACTTGAATTGTAAATTTCTGAACTTAAATTGGAAATTCTGAACTTGAATTGTAATTTTCTGAATATGAATTGGAAATTTCTGAACTTGAATTGTAAATTTCTGAACTTAAACTGGAAAAGGTGTAAACCTTTTAGTGATAGCGGAATTCTGAGTGCACTAAAATTTTAATGCACCCTGCCCAGATATGGTTATAATTATGTTACGAAAAATTCGAAATTTGTTGTACTGTGTAACCAATATGCAACTAATTTGTTTATTATTAAAACTAAATAAAATTGCAAAATCTTATGATTATTTAAGTTTACCTAAATTTTGTACTTCTTACTTAGGCGCTTTTAAAAAATTTCAATTATGCAGGGGTGGCTTTCCGTAATTCGTAATAACGTATCAAATAATCGTTTTTTTCGCATGCTCCGGTTTCACATCCATTGGTCTTCTGAGAATTCGAAAACCAGACGCACATATTCCGAACACATTCTCAATTACATTTCTTGCCCGCGATAGCCTATAATTAAAAATTTTGTGCGACATCACCTGTTCCCGATAGCAAAATGGTTTCATTAAGTATGTTTTTATGGGAAACGCGTCATCAGCCACAATCACAAAAGGCATTTCAGCAATTTCTAGCGGAAGCGGCCTTGGAGGCGGGAAATTTAATGTGTTGTCAGCAAGAGCACTTGAGAGAGGGCATCTGAAATTTTGATTAAGTTATGATAATTCTGGTGCAACATGCATGTGATTTACCTTGCGAAAACGCCCCCGTCAGACTCACGGCCATATGCCCCAACTTCAACAAACAAAAATTTGTAGTCAGCATCCGCCAAAGCCATCAGGACAATGCTGTTATACTTTTTGTAATTGAAATACTCTGAACCGCAGTTTGATGGAGCTTGAATAGCAATATGCTTTCCATCTAATGCCCCGCAGCAATTAGGAAAATGCCATCGCTCGTTAAAACGGTCAGCTATCTTCGTCCATTCGTCATGGGTGCTCGGAACCTTCACGGAAGATAAAACATATTTTTTAACGCTTTTTGCAGGAATACACATGTTACGCTCCCCACCTTTAAAAATTCTTCTCCTAAAACAGTATAAAGAGCCCGACATGTCTCATGTATTATCTTACAAATGGTGGTTTTCCCCAGAAGGAAAACACTCATCAGACTAGAAAAGCTGTCGCCAGTTGCTAAATAACGCAAAGTAACAGCAATTCTTTCGCCAACCGAAATAGGTTTTCGAAAAACTGTTTTTTTCTTGCAAATATATGGAGTGAGGCGCTCCACAAGAAAATCAAAATCTTCCACAGACATTCGCAAAAAATTGCTTAGCCACTTTGGATCCCGCTTGACCAGCTTAGTGCGCAACGTAGAATAAAACCCACATGTCTCTCTATTCCGCAGACCGGGTCGAATCCACCACTGTTTCGGGTTTCTTTGGTTATACCTTTTATTTTGCCAAGCTCGTAGCGATGTTACCAAACAAAGAGCGGCAGTAGCTATACTAATTTTTATATTTTTACGCATTTTATTTGTTTATATTATTTTACTTTCTAATATTCTTTTTATTTATATAAAGCTGATCATCTGCCAAAAAATGACGTTTAGGCTTTTACATCAAACATGAAAATGGAATGTCAATCAACTGACACGTAAGGTTTGACATCAGAAATGAAAACGGAAGGTCAATCAATTGACGCGTAGTTTTGACGAAGGCGTTTGACACTCATACTTTGTGTCAGTTAAGGAGATGTAATGAAAACGCTTTTGACACCAAATGACCAGCTGTCACATGATGTCAATATTTGATGTCAGTAGTTTTGACATAATGGAAACCAGCCTTTAGTATTAGAATTTCATGCTGAAGGAAAATCGCCAATCGCTATAATCGCTATTGGCGATATTCTGCCAGAGGTGATTGCCATTCAAAAGAATCGAATGAAGGAAAATCGCCAATCACTGATATTTTTGGATTTCAATAGCGGCGATGCAATCACCAATAGCGAAATATCGTTCCATCACTAATCTGACAGTAGACAAAAAATTATTTAAAAATTTCATTGCCACAAAAAGTTGCTGAAAACAATATAAAACAAAATTCGTATATTGGATACTTTATTGAAGTACACCAAACAATATTACTTGTGCGTAAATGTGCACAACATTCGTGAATAAGCTACAAATTTTTGTACCATCAGGCTCTTGATAAATTGTTCCCTCAGGGCGAGCGACAGTCGCTCTTTAGATAAACAACCCCTAAACTCCAAAAAAAAAAAATTGTCACGTGCATACGAACCTTTTTCAAAATTTCAAAATATTTAGTGAGCAGGATTTCGTTTCCGCCAATATCATATTTTGCAGCAAATATTGTCTCCGAGAAAACTGAGGTTTCGTCCATTTCTCTTTCAATGCCTTCTTCAGTTGTTTTATTGTTTTCATCGTTCGCTTCATGTACCATATCACGGCTCTGTTCAAACAGAGAATCCCCGACAATTTCGAAGAACTCTTCAAAATTAACTTCCGCTGATTCGCTGTCGTAATTTCCCATACCGATGTAAACGTTTTAATCCGACCCGCCAAGAAACTCTCAAGAAATATAATAAATGAACAATTTTCCATTAAAATTTTTTTCCAGTTTTCAAACTTGAAAACTTTTAAATAGGTTCTTGGTTTCTCTATTTACGCTACCAGTACTTCGTCATGCACAGTCGACACGTCCACTGAGGGAATTATCAACGGAAGTCCAAGGAAATTTCTGTGCCAATAGATGTTTCTGTTTAGCTTTTAAAAAGATGATTTTTGTGGTGATCCACATGTAAGGCACGCGTTGACCAGAAAAGGGGTTAACCTGAATCTTTCATCTGAAGTTGGTATCATTCTGTCCCAAAAACCAGTGGCACTTTGGAGCCAATTTTATATTTTACAAGTTTTAAATACATAGAGAAAAATCGGATATTACTATTGCATTTTGCAAACCCACGGACCAGTATAGAGATACAGTATTTGACCATATACCGCTAAGAAGAATACATGAAGGAACTTGTACTAAATATTTTTTTTATGAATTGCTTTTTCTTCAATTGTTTAAACTCCAATTGAGGACGTTCAAATGTAGGTTAGTACTTTTACATGCAAGTACCTTTTATATGGCACATTGACAACACTTATTTAGAACGATGACAATTTTCGGAACAGGGTTGTTGAAATATTTGTCATTTACTTTTTTTATTATTAAATTTTTAGAATAATTTTAATAAAAATGCTTTTTCAATTAACTTCTTTGTGCTTTATTATCATTTAAATAACGAAAAAACTGGTCATCACTGTACTTAACTAAATTTTTGTGTTGATATTTTGAAGTGGCTTTAATTAAAACAACCATGTGTTATTTGAGCGGGTTTTGTGCTTGTACATTTTTCATAATTGATTGGTACTAGAAAAGTGTGTGCACACTCAGCAAAGGCTGCATTCATTTGATTGCTTATTCTGTGTTGAAACATTTTTGTGTTTCATTCAGTTACTTCATTCTTCGAAGAGTTCAAGAGTGCATTCTTTTTTTCTCACTAATGAATGAAGAATGGGTTGACTTTTAAGCCACATTACTAAACAAGGAATGAAATAATGAAGAAAGAGCATTATTAAATCAATCACCCCTATTCTGCATTTCGATTACGTTCCCGTTCTACGCTCCGCTACACTGAAAAACGTTTAAATTTTATTGGTAATAGTCTAGTTGAGGGGTCGACTGCTAATACGCGAGAGAGGTGTCAAAAGACGCGTCTTGACATCAGTAGTAATAATCCGAAGGCGGAAAATAAAAATATTAACGCGTTCAAAAGATATTAACGAAAAACCGAAAAAAGACCGCGGGTACCTCCGAAACCGGGGGTCGGATCCATAGTATTTTTGCGCAGAACACCTTTCGGCGTTGGCGGCCTTCGGCCGCGCTTATAAAAAATAACCCTGGGCTACGCCATGCCACGTCCGGGTGTGTGGTTTAACCGTGGCTACCGCCACGGTGATGTACAATTTTTTTGGTGGGTACAAACAACAACAACCACATGGAAATCGCCAACTTCAACTGCAAATATCTCCGGACAGAGATAAAATTTTTCTTTTCCGCCTTCGGATTATTGTTCTCGAGATTAATACGCGTCTTTTGACACCTCTCTCGATATTTTTGGTAGCGTATTAGCAGTCGACCCCTCAACTAGACTATTACCATTTTATTATCCACGCCATTTTGTACAAAAAAAAGCAATAGAATATATTGCCGCAGTGTTATATTTTTTTGAGTGAAGTGCTTTCATAATTGTAAGTGCGTTTTTGTCGTTCTTTTGGTCAATTCCCTGCCGTGGCCACCAAGTTTTGTTAAAACGGATTCCTGCACGAATATAGTTGACATTTTTGAATTTTAAGGGTGCTAATTTCATTGCACTGGCCTAAAATACTTTATAAAGGTTTATTTATTCTTTCCGCAAGGATTGTTTACGTTTTCGCTTCACCTTCCTCTACTTCGGCAGCTTGCATTGGCATATAACTAGATCCAACGAACAGACATAAATTATAGCTGGAATCAATAGCCGCGGCATTATTTTTGGAGTTGGAAAGCAAGGCATACGAAAATTGCTAGGCGAGAATGGAAAGGCAAATATTGCGAAATTTGTGTAATCCATTTGAGATGAGTGACGAATTGTAAGAAATTGAACTTAAAAGTGGTAAAGTTTAATGACATATTTTCTTATCTAGGTTCAAAAAAAACTTTCGACTTAACAAGGATGCTTTCAAGTATGTGTTAAGATACTTTTGCGGGGCAAATACGTCCAAGGACTTCGACATCGACATGTTGTTTTTGACCTGGAAACATATAAAAAACAATCATCATCAAGCCTTCTACGTTTCTTAACAAGTTTTACTTACATTTTTGTTAATATTCTGTTATAAATTAATAAAAAAAATAAAAAGAAAATATTTTTCCGCCAACTAATTTGCAACTTAGAAAAACGGAACTACGATCGAAATGCAGTATACAAAAAATCGAACGATTCGAAAGAGATTGGAACACAGAATACCAAAATTGCCAAATCGAAAAAATTCCAATCCAAGTCGAAATGCAGAATGGGCTGATTATTTATTATTACGGCGTTTTAAGCCTAAAACTTAGATTATTACAAATTATACGTATATTTTAATAATAGTATTTCTAGAATTTGGGGTAATCCATAACTATATTCGGAAATATATGATTGCGTTAAAGGAAATTGCATATTCGTAATGATATAATTCGCAAAATTAGTTTTGATAATAATATTATTTAAAACATAACAAAACAAACATTTTATAAAGAAATTATTCTTGGATGACATATTTTAACCAACGAATTCTGGATGCTTGTCAAGCATATGTTTTTTCATTTTTGATAATTTATTAAAAATCTTTGTACAGCTTTGATGTTGGCATGCATACGAATCAATGCCCAAACATTTCTCTGTAAATAAATGTTCTTCATATTTTTCAATTGAACGAAATTGTGCGTCACAATTTGTACAATGCTTTATAAAATCACCCGCATGATTTTTATCCATATGAGCGCGCAACTTATCGATGGTTGCAAATGTCTTACCACAAACAACACATGCTACTTTTTGTTTTGCTTTCCCTCCGATATCTTCAGTTTTATTACGCTTCACAATCTGTTCGGTTTGTTTGATATCTTCGTTTTTACGCTTTTTTGCAGTTGATAACCCATTAACGTTGAGTTCTTGATTTGATTCGATATTGGTTGGTGGTGTATCATTTATTCCCGTCAAATTTATGCTGTGCTTATTGGTTACATGTGATAGTAATAGGTTATAACGTTTGTAAGCTCCAGCACAATAAATACATTTGTATATATTTTCATCGCTGGAATCGTGTTCGGTTTTCATATGTGTTTTGTATATTTTCCTTTTTGTACTTTCGAATGTGCATTGTGAACAACGGAAAATCCAATCGTTTTCTAGTACATTCACATCTCCCTCATTATGCGACTTTTGATGCGGAGCATCATCCTCATTATTATTTTCCTCATCAACTACTAATAAGCTTCCATTTAGATTATTGCTATCAATTTCATGCTTTATAACCGTATGATGTTTAAGGCTCTTGAAATTATTTGTCTCATAGGCACAAAACTTACATTTAAATTCATTTTCGACTTCTTCATGTCTTATCTCACCGACTAATCCGAGCAATTCCTTATCTGTTGTAGTACTTAGCTCAAGATCTGGTATTACAGACTTACGCCTTTGCGGCAACGGACGTGGTTTATTTTCATGTTTGTAGGAAATATGATTTTCCAAGGCGAATTGGCGCGCATAAGCACAATCGCATTGTTTGCATTTATAGATTTTCGATTCCTCTATTTCATGTTTACTTTTTAAATGATTTTTAAAAATTTTCGGAGATATATTTTTATATTCACAATGCTCACAAGTGAATTCGTACGCAAATTGTGAATCATCTACAGATT
Source organism: Eurosta solidaginis (assembly GCF_040869045.1). Classification (NCBI taxonomy): domain Eukaryota; kingdom Metazoa; phylum Arthropoda; class Insecta; order Diptera; family Tephritidae; genus Eurosta; species Eurosta solidaginis. The sequence continues at coordinate 17,365,207 of NC_090323.1, read as the reverse complement.
TTACCACTTTAGTTGTATTAAAAAGTGTATCATCAGTTTTGAGTGGTTTTGTAATCTTTTCCTCATCAGCAGCTTTATTCACTTTGGCTGCCTTAACATCAGTAACAGCATTCGGCAGTGGGTTTTCACGCTTTCCCTTAGGAGCTTTATCCAATTTGGTTGCCTTAATTTTACAATCAGTTGTTAGTGGTTTTTTAAAGTTTTCTTCATCCGCAGATTTGTTCACTTTGGTTGCCTTAGCAGGTGTGACATCAGTTATTGGTGGATTTCCAAATTTTTTTTTATCTGCAACTTTATTCACTTTGGGTGCCTTAACTAGGGAAATATCATTTTTGAATTGCTCTCCAATTTTTGTGCTGCTCATTAATGGAGGTGTATCCAAAGCAGTTGTCTTGAGTCGCTGCCGCTGCGGTCGTGGTTTGTTTTCGTGCACGTACGCTATATGATTTTGTATACCGTTGACACGTTGATAAGATTCAGTGCAATACATACATTGGTAAATACGCGGATATTCTAAGTTATGTTTGGCACTCAAATGTTTTTTGTATAAATTTGGTTTCTTAGTTGTGTAATCACAATGCCTACATTTGAATATCCATTCGGCTATGGGTTTATCCAAATCTGATACGTCTCTATCATTTTCATCTATTCTTGATATATCACTTGGTTCATTTTCTTCTTCTAGCTTCATCTCTGGAATTTTTTTACTTTGTACACTACTTTCTTCTGCTTTACTGCTACTAAACGCGTCGTTAAGACGTTTAAATAAAATTTCGGTCTGTACAATCGATATGGAACACTCTCCGCAGATCAGAAATTTTTGCGGAAACTTAAGTTGCTGCAAGCAGAAGCACACCTTAGTGAAATTCTTAATTTTTACTCAAAGTAATTACCTGATCGTGTCGTATTGATTTTATTACGCTAGACAATTGTGTGCCAAGCACTTTATCATGGGGTTTCAATAATTTATCATGATCCTTTTTACACAAACTGCATGTTTTAATATCGGATGTATTCATTTTTGTAAAGTTCAGTTTGACAAAAAAGCGTGTTGGCGTCTTCTTATCCGATGACATCTTTGGCCATAGTACAGGTTTACAAGTATGATATGTATGAGAAGGAAGCATTTCCTTTCCTTTTCTAACACATTGCAGTTTGACACTTCGGTCAGTGTCAAACTATTGTGGAACTCAGTGGAACCTGCGTGGGACATGCGTTTGACACTGAACGAAGTGTAAAAATTACCGGGGTTGCTGTCGTTGGAAGCGACGCAGGGAAACAAAAAAAGGAGCGGAATATCAGATATGGGTTGCTGTGATGGTAAATTTTTTGAACGAATTTAGTATGAAAATGTAGTGCACCTATATGGGTCCTACAGAAAATTATACAAAAGTCTTGATTTAGGGTATCTGAGGACGCGTAGTAATTCCAGTATTAACAATACAAACACGGGTGCTAAGTTTTTCTACCCGTTCAAAAGTTCTCGGCGAAAAACAGTGTGAAACCGAGGTTGACTGCAATAACCCGTCCAAAAATGTGGAAAGAGAAATGAAAATACGCGTTTTGTCCTTTTATCAATAGCCCAAAGACGAAAAAGTAATCGAATTATTGGAAGCGAGCAAAAACGCGTCTATTAATACCTCCCCCCACGGTTTTGGTCGTGTTTTAGCAATCGTCCCCGGTAATAAAGTATCACAATTTGTTAATTAAAATTGTCGAAAACATATGGATTCTAAAGAAGGATGTAATTAAGTGCTCGCTTGAAATTAAATAAGGGCATTTCTTTGTAAAATTACGATAAAAATTTTACGCAGTTTTCGTTAGCAGATACTACACTTTTCTTGGACCTAAGAAGTACAACAGTGCCAAATACCATCCACAAAAAAAACGAACAAGAACAAGCATTTTATCAGGTGATCGTGGCTGTGTATGTGCATGCTGCTACATATCCTACTTGTAGACCTGTACTATGTCTTTGGCCATAGTAAAATTTACCAAGTAGCGCAACTAACAGCTGATCGGTGAAATTAGCACATTCACACGCACAGTTCTCGACTCATGCGGCAGTTACCCATCGACGTGTGCCGTACGTAAGGACGTTTGTCGTACGAAGCACGTTTGACCGAACTTTCAAGCCCGTAGGAATCAATGTATGGGTCTGTGTACATGTACATAACATATTTGTGTGTGTATTGTTTACAGATAAGCACTGTTGCCATTGACCATTTTGCATGTATGCTTATGGAAACATCAACTTTTTCCAATTTAATTTTTGATATTGTAAAAGGCCGGAATACATATTAAATAAGTATAAATAGATTAAATATTTATAATCAGCACTTTTACATAATTATTTCGAATTATTTCCACAATTTTTCAAACTTTAATTAGGCGTTTTTGCATAAAATTGGAAACGGTCAAAAATTAGCGCACAAAAGTTTACTAGGTAACTCTGTCTAGTGAGAGAGCGATCAGCTGACACGTTCTTACGGAAAAAATCAAAATTGTTTTGATTTCTACGTTCCGGGCTACGTACGTACGGGCGTTGCACGTCGGTGAGTTTTCGTTTACATTGCACACTCATAAGATAGGTCGTGTCAGCTGACACGTTTTTTCTACGTACGTTCGTGGGTAACTGCCGCATCAGTTGCAAAAAAAAAAAACTAGATTATTTAGCTTAAAGCTGGAGACATTGGTGCTTTATCGGTAACCGTATCGGTAACCTTTTAACAGCTGATTCGACCAACCTTATGAGAATCAATGCAATCGATTATTGGTGCCGCTAAAGTCGTAACCGTATCGTAGCCAACCAATTGGGAATTGGGTTTTGGTTTGCCGTCGTAACGATAAACAGCTGATTACGTTAGGGATACGGATACAGCCATACGACATACGGCACCAATGACTCCAGCTTAAATTTTAAAGTGAGATAATCCTTACCAACTGATACATATATAGAATATATAAGGCGTTTTTGTTGTTATTAAAATAATCTTTTTATTTATATTGAAAGTTTTTATCATTTATTTTTGAACTTTATTTACTGAATGAAAATGAAAGCATCTACAAAAATAGCATTAACACAATTGCTTAGTTTCATTTACGATTTATTGAGTTTGCCACAACGCAAATTTTGTAACCGTTCCTTACTAAAACCTAACTGCGCTATACATTTTATTTTATTGCAATCAAGCAAAACTAGGTTCACAACGTTAGATTGGTGAAAGACATAGTCTTATCCTAAAAATTTGAAAATGTGATACCTAAAGGTACACTTTGTTTTTGTTTGTGCAGTTGTAACTAAAGCCAAATGTCCCCTTTATTAAAATTTTATATAGGACACCCCTGAAACATCCTACAATTTTCGCTTTTTACAACAAATAAAACTAAAATTTGATCCTTTTTTTTCTATTCCTTTTTGCGATTAGTTTTGGTCCCAAATGACAACATGGTGTGGCAACCGTATTTGAGAATTCACGTGGTAAGGTTGGAATTTTACGATTTTTTAAATAATGAAATAGTAGTATGCAACCGACTGCCATAGTAGTAGACATGTACATGAATATTATGAACAAAGTTTAAAGCTAAAAAAATGTCTTTGAAATATAATCTAAGAGAAGATGGACACGAGGCGTAGCTTCATAGACGCGTATTAGGCACAGCATAAGCAATCTTGAGGTGTAGAGATCTTAACTGCGTGCCATATTTTGCAGGCGTCTACGAAGCTACGCCTCTTGTGTATCTTGCCTAAGTTCAACTTTTTAGGAGATCTAACATTTTTAATTAATATTGATAAATAACACCTAAAGCAAATACGCTTTAGGTGACTTTGGCGTCGTTTGGCCACTTGCGTTGCCTCTACACCTGACTTTGAACACACGTGCTTTAATTGCTTCAATCCATAAGCAACGCAACGCCAACGTCAAAGCAACACACAAATAATTAAAAACTTACGTTCTTCTTGAAGTTTCTTGCATGTTAGAAAAAAAAACCGATTTTCTATCGCCGTTCAACTAAATAAAAAACATAATTTTGTATTCATGTCGATTTCGTGATCGAACAGGAGAGACGGTGGAACATATCCTCCTGGAACGCGACGCAATCTGATGAGGGCACAATAGATCAACGGTCGCATTGCAATCCCCAATAAATTTTCTATCTATCTTCATGTTATAAAAATAGTTGTATTTCATTTTTCCTCATGTGACAGGGGAACTTTTAACGTCCGTTATTTTAAAGTAACCCTTATTTGACGAATCACTGAACGATTTCTTTCAAATAAAGTGTTTGTTAGCGTTCACCGAAATGGTGAAAACGGCCCTGGAATTGTTAGCTTATATAGCCAGGCCCGAAGAGAGGGGGCAGGAATAGAGGGATTCCCCCGGGCCCGGGGTTTCTCAGCAACGAATTTCAAAAGCAACGAATATTGATAATGATTTTTTGCCTGGGTCTGAGGAGACAATAAAAACATCAAACAAAAATGTATGTTTACATGAATCCGAAATCGTAAAGTTTTCGTGGTGACACTGATGAAGGTTCATCTTCAAAAAGTCTTCCAACAGTACCACCAACTCTGTATCAAAATCCAGATTATTTAAAAGACTTTGATATCGGTACAGTGAATAATGAGTTTTTGCGATCTGAAAAAGTCAACGAAATAATTCGTCGAGGTCATCAAAAGCGTCCTGTTATTTTTCCACGTGATTGTCATGACGTTGCATTTCCTACTTCGTTGTTAAACAGAATCTTGCCAAATGGAGACAAAGTGGAGCGTGACTGGTTAGTGTGGAGTGCCAGTGGCAATGCTTTTTTTTTGCCTACCATGTCGTCTATTAACCACCAATACTTTAAATCGACCTAAAAATTTGTTGTCCTGGCGGATATTCAAAATTCCAGGAATGATAGAAGCTATACGATAAACTGCCATCACACGAAAATACTCAAAATCACATTAAATGTTGCGATCTTTACAAAATCTAAATCAAAAGGGGCTACAATTGATACACCTATCAATGACCAGATAATCACTGAAACTCAAAAGTGGAAATAAATTTTATATAGAATTTTGGACACTATTTTCTTTTTGGGTAAAAGAGGCTTAGCTTTCAAAGGCGAAAATATATATCTTGGTGAACGAAACGATGGAAATTTGTTGGGCATCTAAGATCTCATAAGCCAATATGATCCGATACTTAGAGCTCATTTGCCATACTTGATTGAAGATTGTCGTGCACAAGGGTACGATAACCGCGCAGCAAAATTTGCTGAAAAATACAAGTAGGACATTTCTCAAAGCTTAGAATATGAAATAATTCACTTGAAACACATTTACGAAGCAAATATTGATAAAGGTCTGCCACCATTGGAATCGCTAAATGCTATCTACATATGTTCAAAATCTGCATACGATTTCCCCCAACATTTGTGTTGCTTTACGTATATTTTGCACTATATCTGTCACTGTAGCTAGTGCACAACGTTCCTTCAGCGTCCTTTCAAGAATCAAAAACTTTCATAGATTGTGTTCATCTCAAGAGCGAGTTTCAGAACTTGACACGCTTTGTGTTGAATCCGTTTTGGTAAGACAGTTAAATTTTGATATTATTATAAACATTTTGCAGCGAAGAAAGCAAGTAAAGACACTCTTTCATATCCGAACTTTCTATATTGAATAATTAAAATTTATAATCATCATTAAATTTATCAGAAATGTTTTAAAATGTCACCAAATAACTAGAAAATATTATTTGAAATAATATGTGGCTTTTAAAAGAGAATTTTATTTGTACGTTGCAATAAAATAGTGTAAATAGTAAATATTCTGTGTTAATTTTATTTTCAGCTCTTAGTCCAAAAATCATTTAGTTGATGTGGCAAAAATGTTTTTTGACGTAATCCATCAATAATGATTCATGAATGAGACGTCACTAATTCAAGTTAGTCAAATGTATTAGTGGATTTTTTATAGGGGGCCCGTAAATTGTTTAGTCTCGGGCCCGGATTATCTATCTACGGCCCTGTATATAGCCAAAGAAAGTTATGCATAAGCAAAATTTAGTCAGCACAAAACGAATAGTTAGAGAAAATTTAAAATATAATGCATATGTATAAAGTGCATGCAATTTATGAAATCATTTTTATTATATAAAATTAGTTTGACATATCAGATTTGTCAATATTATTTTAGTCCTGCTACTCTTAACACATTTATAATATTTAAGAAGAACATTTAAGAAGTAAGAAACATGAATAATGTTTAATTAATACGTGTTTCATTTATTTTCATTGAGGAATAAGTTCGTAAAACTAAAAAGCACGTTTTTATAAAGTGCATGTGAAGCTCCATAGATAAAATGAGTAATAGAAGGAACATTGGTTTATATATTACATTTCTAAAATGAAAATCTCCTGTTAAAAAAGTAATAGAATGAACATTGGTTTGTGCATTACATTTTTAAAATGAAAATCTCCTGCTAAAAAAGAAAGAAAACCTAACTAAATTTTTTCATTTTCGTTCTTAACTACACTCCCTTTTCTGATTCAGGATTTCGGGCAAAGTTTGAAAAAACTCCGAACATCAATTCCTTCATTATATGACATTCGACTGCCTTCCACTCTATTCGCAACATAAGCTCTATTTAAGCTGCCAAACTATATAGTAAACAATGTCTTTGACAGCTGTCAATAATGCTGCCAGTGTATTTGTGTATGGTGCTACCAGTAATCGTTTTATTAAAAAGACAAAAAGGTTTTGACCATTGTGAATGAAACTAATATCATTGTATACTATATAGTCTGGCAGCTTAAATTTAGGTTATGTTGCGAATAGAGCGGAAGACACTCGAATTCAGTGGAAGAGACACTCGAATGGAGTGGAATGAAGAACAGTAGGAGAAGCAGAGTTGCATTGGATCAATCATTGCATCGATATCAAAGATAAATTTAGAAAAAATAATTAAATACTTGAGTATAAGCAAACATTTTCTTTCAATTACTGCAATTAAGATGTCCTAGATGCTATATATTCCAAAATTATAACATTTTATGTCTGTTGAAAAGTTTAAATTCAATTTCCCTAATACTATGTTCAAACAGAGAAATAAATTGAGGCAATTTTGATTTAAATTGAGTGGTGTTGGTTAGCTCAACTCTACAGCAACAACATACCTTTGTTCAGATTATCAAAATGTGCGTGTTAGGAATGAAAACATAAAACTTAGAAATTTTTGTTTGTTGTAAGAAAATGTGTTTAATATTTTGGTTTCATTGTGACTTTGCCATGTTCTTTTGACAATCTCGACTCAAGTGAAATGAAAAATATAAAATCAGCTGATGAGATGAGCCAAACATATGGTTGAGCCTTGCGTAACTAACGTTTAAATCTACTCACTAAACATAATTTACAAGGTTGCATTTGCGGTTTGAAACAATTTATTACGCAATTTTTTTTAAATTGGCAATTTATTGTATGATAAGTTACGTAATAAATTGCCAAAATAGTATAAATTGACAATTTGTTGTGTGTTTGTACATAGTATAAGTTTTCCGTAATATGGCCATTATTGATGTTTGTGTGTGTGTGCAAATTTTGAGCGATCAGCTGTTAGTTGCGCTACTTGGTAAAGTTTACAATGATAATATGCTAATGATTTATGCTCAAGATTGAATAATCACCCCTATTCTGCATTTCGATTACATTCCCGTTCTACGCTCCGCTTTAATCAAAGTTTGGTATTCTGCATTACGACGGAATCGTAAAGAGAAGAGGAAGAGCAAATGATTTTCGAAATCAGCTGTTGGTACGGAATGTGTGAACATTGCAACAAAATAAATTAAAGAAAATTTGTAAAAAAACACTGAAAAACGTTTATATTTTATTATCCACGCCATTTTGTACAAAAAAAGTAATAGAATATATTGCCGCAGTATTATTTTTTTATTGAAGTGCTTTCATAATTGTAAGTGTGTTTTTGTCGCTCTTTTGGCCAATTCCCTGCCGTGGCCACCAAGTTTTGTTAAAACGGATTCCTGCACGAATATAGTTGACCTTTTCTGAATTTTATGGATGCTAATTTCATTGCACTGGCCTAAAATACTTTATGAAGATTTATTTATTCTTTCCGCAAGGATTGTTTACGTTTTCGCTTCACCTTCCTCTACTCCGGCAGCTTGCTTTGGCATATAACTAGATCCAACGAACAGACACAAATTATAGCTGCCTATTATACTGGAATCAATAGCCGCGGCATTATTTGTGGAGGTGGAAAGCAGAGCATACGAAAATTGCCAAGCGAGGATGGAAAGGCAAATATTGCGAGTTTTGTGTAATCCATTTGAGATAAGTGACGAATTGTAAGAAATTGAACTAAAAAGTGGTAAAGTTTAATGACTTATTTTCTTATTTAGGTTCAAAAAAAACTTTCGACTTAACAAGGATGCTTTCAAGTATGTGTTAAGATACTTTTGCGGGGCAAATACGTCCAAGGACTTCGACATCGACATGTTGTTTTTGACCTGGAAACATATACAGCCCTATTCTGCATTTCAACTTGGATTGGAATTTTTTCGATTTGGCAATTTTGGTATTCTGTGTTCCAATCTCTTTCGATCCAACTTCGAATCGTTCGATTTTTTGTATTCTGCATTTCGATCGTAGTTCCGTTTTTCTAAGTTGCTTTTTATTTTTTTATTAATTTATAACAGAATTTTAACAAAAATGTAAGTAAAACTTGTTAAGAAACGTAGAAGGCTTGATGATGATTGTTTTTTGTCACCACTATTCTGCATTTCGATTACGTTCCCGTTCTCCGCTCCGCTTTAATCGAAGTTTGGTATTCTGCATTACGACGGAATCGTAAAAAGAAGAGGAAGAGCAAATTATTTTTCGAAGTCATCTGTTGGTACGGAATGTGTGAACATTGGAACAAAATAAATTAAAGCAAATTTGTAAAAAACACTGAAAAACGTTTATATTTTATTATCCACGCCATTTTGTACAAAAAAAAGCAATAGAATATATTGCCGCAGTGTTATATTTTTTTGAGTGAAGTGTTTTCATAATTGTAAGTGTGTTTTTGTTGTTCTTTTGCCCAATTCCCTGCCGTGGCCACCAAGTTTTGTTAAAACGGATTCCTGCACGAATATAGTTGACATTTTCTGAATTTTAAGGATGCTAATTTCATTGCACTGGCCTAAAATACTTTATAAAGGTTTATTTATTCCTTCCGCAAGGATTGTTTACGTTTTCGCTTCACCTTCCTCTACGCCGGCAGCTTGCTTTGGCATATAACTGGACCCAACGAACAGACACAGATTATAGCTTTCTATTATAATGGAATCAATAGCCGCGGCATATTTGTGGAGTTGGAAAGCAACGCATACGAAAATGGCCAGACGAGAATGGAAAGGCAAATATTGCGACATTTGTGTAATCCATTTGAGATGAGTGACGAATTGTAAGAAATTGAACTTAAAAGTGGTAAAGTTTAAAGACTTATTCTCTTATTTAGGTTCAAAAAAACTCTCGACTTAACAAGGATGCTTTCAAGTATGTGTTAGATACTTTTGCGGGGCAAATACGTCCAAGGACTTCGACATCGACATGTTGTTTTTGACCCGGAAACATATAAAAAAACAATCATCATAAAGCCTTCTACGTTTCTTAACAAGTTTTACTTACATTTTTGTTAAAATTCTGTTATAAATTAATAAAAAAATAAAAAGAAAATATTTTTCCGCCAACTAATTTGCAACTTAGAAAAACGGAACTACGATCGAAATGTAGAATACAAAAAATCGAACGATTCGAAGTTGGATCGAAAGAGATTGGAACACAGAATACCAAAGTTGCATTGCAGAGTTCAAAATTGCTTCGTTCTGCGCATCTACGTCACACTTGCCTGCTTGAGCGAATGAAAGAAAGAGAGAAAAAACAAGAGCTAAAGGAAAATGACGTAAAAACTGGCCATAAAAAACAGCTGATCTTTTGTTTACATGCGTAATGCCCAATCTTGTGTGCGTGATTTGTGGGCTGGTATATAGCATTTTGGATAAGGCGTCAATTAGTGGTAACTTATCCATTAATCAGCTGTTTATCGTTACGACGGTAAACCAAAACCCAATTGGTTGGCTACGATACGGTTACGACTTTAGCGGCACCAATAATCGATTGCATTGATTCTCATAAGGTTGGTCGAATCAGCTGTTAAAAGGTTACCGATACGGTTACCGATAAAGCACCAATGTCTCCAGCTTAAAGCCATAACCAATATTAGCCGTGTTTTTTAACACGCGCGTATACGTTTCGTTTGCGCGTGTAAAAAAACGCGTATCTTCGCTTAGATAATGCTTAGGAGACCCATCTAGCGGCTGTGGTTAAACAACTAGCTACAGCAACAGGGTGTACCGAAAAGCGGAGACGCAACGCTCTGATGGCCATAGGGTTTAACATATAGCTGAATAAGTTGCGATGAATTGTGGACACACATAGAATACATAGAATTAGTGTAGAGGGTGACACAAAGACACATATTTCAGTTACATCTGAGTATAATGCGTATTGAAATTTAGTAGGACAAAATTTATGCGCAGCAATTTCAGAGGTGTATTTATAGTTTGTCCCTTAGCAGTCAATATAAAGTTTAAGCGTAAACGGATATACGCGTGTTAAAAAACACGGCTATTGTGACGAATATTAGTAGCACTAAGTGATACTCACATCTCTAAGCCGATACTAAAGCGCCAAATACACGACACGAACATTTCCGCGAACATTCCCGTTATGTCATGTTTCTGTGACCTTTTCTGTCGTGTATGGTGGTGTTTGCCAGTTCGCCCAAATGTTCGCCAAAAATCAAAATATTTAAATTTTTGGCGAACATTTGCGCGAACTGTTCGTGCGTGTATGGCGAAATAGCTCATAATCGTAGTAATTTCTGAACGGAACAGACGTGCGCGGAAAAGTTAAATGGACAATAAAAAATTTCTGAGTGAATTTATTGAAATGTATAAATTTTTTTTACGCTTAATTGCCACAGCGAGCAATATTGCTGCAGCACAATTGTTGTGCTGTCTGAAAGAGAACTAATGTTCGGCCAAAAGTTCGCATGGTGTATGGCCAAAGCTGCGAACAAGATTGCGAAATGTTCGCGGAAATGTTCGTGTCGTGTATTTGGCGCTTAAGCAGTGATTTGTATGCACATCAACAAATCAATCATTAGCCGTGTTTTTTTTTACACCCGAATACGTTTCGTTTGCGCTTGAAAAAAACGCCTATCCTCGCTTATGCTTAGGAGACCCATCTAGCGGCTGTGGTTAAATAACTAGCTACAGCACAGGGTGTACCGACAAGCGGAGACACAACCATCTGTTGTATTTCTGTGTATAACATATAGCTGAATCAGTTTTGATAAATAGAGGACGCGCATAGCGCATAGAATACATAGAATTAGTGTAGTGGGTGAAACATAGACACATATTTCAGTTACATCTGAGTATAATGCGTATTGAAATTTAGTAGTACTAATTTTATGCGTACCAATTTCAGAGGTGTATCTAAGCGTAAACGTATATAGATGAGAAAAAAAAAAACACACCCTTCAAAAAACGCGACTACTCCATATATAATGTAAGGAATACTCCTTTGGGAGTATAGGAGTGTACCAAAACTAATCTGTATTCATACAAAAAATGTGCTCCAATTAACATTGTGATGTCCTAGGGGAGGAGTAGGTGATCCCACTCTCGCTTTGTTTGTGAGTATTCCATGGAGTACATACGTGCGAGTACTTTCCAAAGTACTTTCACTCTAGTACTCCATAGAGCACTCACAGAGGATCATATGCCAAAATACTAAAGAGGAATTGTGTTGTCGGAAAGAATTATCGGAGTGAATTTAATTTAAAATGAAAGTAAACGAAGTGGGGCAATACAACTTTTATATTTTATACTACGAATATTTTTATGTTATTTAGCATTTGCGTGAATAAAGAAACTAATATTTCTCTATACTATAGTATGTATACATAAAACCAGTGCGCTGTTGCATTTTATCAGAGTTGCCATAGTAAAATCTTATCATCAGTTATTTGTATGCAATATTTTACTTTTGGCAACTCTGTTCGATCGTCATCGTGTTGTGATTACGGTCGTTAAAAAACGATCGGCTGATGGTGGTCCGCAAACGCATTGCAAAGGAGTATTGTTAGAGTACTCCAACATGAAGAAAATGGAACACGTAATCCAACAATTTTTGCAGGGCAGCTATTATGGCTACCCATATGTCCACACAAGCAGCGGAGAGCAACGCACAAACACATGCATATATCTGAGATACTCCCAAAAGTAGGCAATAATTTGTGCAAGTATCACTCACATATACACGCGCATATGAGAAGCTATCCACGTGCATCTGTAGTTATAATTTTATAGCTGCTAACTAATAGCTCCGACACATAAGCAGTTGCCGTCTTCCAGTGAGTTTTATAGCTCCGGCTCACGCTCAATTCTCACGGGAATGCTCTGAATCATTGAGAGACTTGAGAAGCAGATGTCGTGAAATTTCCGCACACGTGAAATGTGATAGGCAGATGTCGCCGCTGTTTTTCATTTAACTCATACGGCGAAAGGCTAAGCAGCGACATCTATGTTTGAAAAAGTAGGTTTATTAAAGGCAGCGTTGCCAAACTAAAAAGAATTAATTGACAAATTATCTGGCTCAAAACGTTGTTGTTGCATTTACATGCAAAATTATTTATCTGGCTCAGGATTTTGTCACCGGATGATGGCTATAGACTAGTGTGCTTTAGACTGGGTCGAAACAAAGTTGCAAATGTCCGCTCCTAAATTTGAAGCTTATGTTGAGTGAGTCTCGGAAAATCTTTTTTTGTTCCTTGAAAATACAGCCGAAATTGTTTTTTGTCGTAACTTTGTTATTTTTTAATATCTGATTTTGTCTTGAAAATCTCTATTATTATTTCTAATGTTCTTTTGAGTTCCGAAGTCGAAAAGATAATGACAAATAAATATAAAAAAAAAAATTGGATATCAAATAACCAAGCTGCTAAAAAAAAAACGAAAAAAATTCCGAGATCCTCTCAACATAAGCTTCAAATTAAGGTGCTGACTTTTGCAAATTGTTTATTTTGTATGGGACCCGGGACCAACCCCATATGATGTATATTCGGTACGTTTCGGTAACAAGCGCCATTAAGGTACAAGATCGATCATCTCGGGAACGATATTATATGACCACGTTCAAACTTCTAGGTCAAAAAGAAGACATGTGTGCGCACCGGAGCAGCACGTTTTATTTCTCCGACCAAAAGCTATACTTTCAATAAACCTACTTATGCTTAATACTTTAAACGAGTTTACCCGTCCAACAAGCCGCGCCAGTAGCTTTTTCGCTGAGCTAACTGGTTCCTAGCATGAGCTTGAACACTGAGCTGCACTAAACTACGTGACAAAATGTTCTTTGCGTATAATTTTTGGACAATTCATATCTAGCGGCAGCAGCACTACGCGACGCGGCCAAGAAAAAAAGTACAGAAGAATTAAACAAAGGGTACCATAGGGTGGTGTACAATCCCCTATTGGTTAACGTCTACATATCGAAGCTCCCTTTGTCACCAGAAGGAGTCACCGTTGTATCCTACGCCGATGATTGTCGGATAATGGCTACAGGTCCCGGCCAACTAATCCTTGAGCTATGTAATAAAAAAAAAACCAACTATCTTGTTCCCAACATGGACATGACAAATGTCGAACCTATTGGACACCCATGTCGATGGCATTACACTACCGACTGTTATACCCAAAAATACTGGGTGTGGCGTTCGATCAGGATCTACGTTTTGGCGAGCAAGTAACCACAATTGTACCTAAAATTCAGAGCCGTAATAAAATCCTCAAATCTTTTACCGACAGCAGTTGGGGCAAAGAAAAAAAGGCGCTCTACTGGAAGAAAATACAGGCCTGCCAAAACAATGCCTTCAGAATAGCTATGGGCTGTCTTCTTATGTCCCCTTAACACCACCTACACAGTGAAGGGATAGTACTCCCTATTAAGGAGAGGAATGAAATGCTTAACGAACAGATTCTGTTGAATTCTCAGAAACCTGGGTATTCCAACAGACATCTGATTGAAGAGGCTCTGTCTCTTAGGGGCTTAAGAAGTCATCTCCGCAAGCATTATGACGAAATACGGCACTTGAGAACATAGCCGTATGTAGAAGAAAAACACAAACAGGTCCTCAGTGATATCCACAAAAAGATGTCGGACCTCTATGCCACGAATTGCCTGGCGAACGCCGTTCCATTAGATAAATATCCTGAACTCACAGAAGAGAACCCCATTCTCCCTAGGCAGACCCGCGTCACTCTAGCTCAACTTCGATCTGATTTTTGTTACAGGTTAAAATCCTACTTATTCAAAACCAACCCCGAGATACATAATGTATGTCCTGCCTGCAACGTTTCCCCACATGACACCAACCATCTTTTTAAATGCAATGTGGAACCAACTCCTTTAACACCCTTTTCTCTCTGGTCCACCCTTGTTAAAACTGCAAGTTTTCTTGAACTCCCGTTAGATGATACTGATGACAATATGTGAGTGGTCGCACCTATTGGATGGGGCGAAGCACTGCTACAACACAATAACGACGCCAAAAGTGGAAATGTTGATCAAATTCACTTGTATGTATGCTTGTTTGTAACTCTGTAGGCCAGGCGCGCAAAAGAGAGTTATACCCATCTAGCGGTAATTATTGAAGTGTTAAATAACTCGCTACAAAACGAGTTGTGGTTAATAGCCACAATAGCCGTGTTTTTTTCACACGCGTATACATTTACGTTTGCGCGTAAAAAAAAAACGCTTATCCTCGTTAGATAATGCTTAGGAGACCCATCTAGCGGCAGTGGTTAAATAACTAGCTACAGCACAGGGTGTACCGAAAAGGGGAGACACAATCCTCTGATGGCCATATGGTATAACATATAGCTGAATCAGTTGCGATGAATTGTGGACACACATAGAATACATAGGGTGAAATATAGACACATATTTCAGTTACATCTGAGTATAATGCGTATTGAAATTTAGTAGGACACATTTTAAGGGATAATTAAACTTACGTAACCCTAACGCCATAGTCGTAACCATACCCATATCCATAACCATCTTCAATGTGATCGATTAATGGTGCCTTAACCTAAAAATCGTGAAAATTTCATAAAAATTAAGAAAACGCAAAAATTTACAAACATATACCACAAAAAATAAGTATCTTAGTCAAAACGTAACCAAAACAATATATAAAATCAACAAAAGTTAATAAATTCTCCAATCCAATATTTTTAGGTTATGGAAATGGCGAAAAACCAAAATTAATCGATTACATTGATTTCCATAAGGTTGGTTCCATCAGCTGTTTTATCTGGTTATGGATAAGTCACCATTAATTAGCCCTTTATGCGCAGCAATTTCAGAGGTGTATTTAACGTTTGTCGCTTAGCAGTCCATATAAAGTGTAAGCGTAAACTTATATAGAAGTAAAAAAAACACAGCTAATATTTGCGTGTTTTTTTAGTTTTTTTAAACTGTATTTATAATTTTTTTATTATAATACATTGATTTATTTATTAAACATAATTATTTAAAAGATTTTAGAAAATACTTTACGCATTATTATATGTGACCCGGCCCATAGTGTACCTATACCAAGTGTGTTCACTAAGCGATAAACGTCAAAAATACAAACAGCCTCGCTCACCTGATGGAAATCTCAGGTCTAGAGTCGCATTTTTGGTCTCAACGACAACATTTTTGACTACCAATCGTATCGACTTTTTCAATTTTTCAATCATTCGGCGCACTCGGTAATGGTATCCATTTTGAATTCGCTGTCATTCCGAATCCAGCGAGTGCCTGTCAGAATGCTTGACAGATAAGTCAACACACTTGTACTTGTACACTATGACCCGGCCTATGAAAAGGTGACTTATGACTCAAAAAAGAAATTGCGAGAAATAGCTGTTAACAGCTGTTTTTTTTTGAGTCATAAGCCACCTTTTCATAGACCGGGTCACATATATCGTTAGCTTAATTTACAAAGGCCCGAACCAACAAATTTAAAATTTTGCAGGAGAAGTAAAAAACATTTATTTTCACATTCACTACAGGCGAGTATGGCATTTTCAAAGTGGCATAAGTACGTAGTTATTGGTTCTAACATTTTAATACTTTCACTTAGGGTGTGCTGCAAGATATCGTACCAAAATCTGTGAAAAACAAGGTTTCGAAAAATCTGTTTATTAGGGCCTTTGTGAATTAAACTAATGACATATAAAATATCTCTACAAAATTCTATCGTTAAATTAAATTTTATAAAATCTGGAATGAATCTGTAGCAAAGTTCACGTAACAAATATAACAAGAATATATAAAATACATGCGTTGTCTTAAAGCCCTGATTGTTAGTTAAAAAGTGGTAATCACTTCTTTTATGGATATTTATTGGCCAGCAATCTGAAAAATAAAAGAAGAAATATTCAATAAAAATACAAGAAAACAAGTAAGGACGGGACTGTCTTCGGCTGTGCCGAAGACTTCATACCTTTCATGAATGGGGCTGAACAATAATCTTATGCCGTTCGTAATCTCCGAATAATCGGATGTATAAGATAAGAAATATATAATGAACAGATCTACATACCTAAACGATTTTAAGATAAATATGAAATAAAAGATAGGTAGGTACTTTGTGTGAGGATGCAAAGTTTCAGGTTTTTTATGGTCTGCGTGTAAAAACTATGACTACGAATCACGTATTTCAACAATATATGACGTAATCGCCGAAATTGCAAAAAATATATGTATATACTATATATATACTATATATACCATCATATATATTATATATATCACCGATCTCTATGATTTTTTGACACAACAATATATACTATATACGTAAGCAATCGTTGAAATTTGAAGCCTCTAGGTCTTAGAATAGGGCAGTAATTACGAAAAGTTTCTTATCTGAACAATCGGTTGAATGAGATATATACTATATTTACAACCGATCTCTATGATTTTTTCAGACAACAATATATGCTATATAAATAAGCATTCGGTGAAATTTGAAGCTTCTAGCTGTTAAAATGGGGCTAAAATTGCGAAAATATATATATATTACTACTATTTATACCACCGATCTTTATGATTTTTTCAGAAAACAATATATGCTATATACGTAAGCATTCGTTGAAATTTGAAGCCTCTAGCTCTTAGAATAGGGCAGTAATTACGAAAAGTTTCTTATCTGAACAATCGGTTGTGGGGGATATATACTATATATACGACCGATCTCATCAATTTTTTCAGGCAACAATATGTGCAATATACGAAAGTATATGGTGAAGTTTGAAGCTTAAATCTGTTAAATTGAGTAAGATATTACAAAAATCATCTTTTTCTGAAAAATCGGTTGTATGGAGGATATATGCTATAGGGGTCCGATCCGGCCGGTTCCGACAAATGTCTAATCGGACACCCAAATACACCCGCTTACCAAATTTTATCAAGATATCTCAAAAATTGAGGGACTAGTTTGCATACAAACAGACAGACGGACAGACGGACGTGGCTAAATCAACTCAGCTCTTCAATCTGATTATTTCGGTATACTTAATGGTGGGTCTATCTATTTTCCTTTAAGGACTTACAATTTTGGGTTTCGTGACGAAATTAATATAACATTTCATTTTCACGAAAGGTATAAAAATAGGTAGGTACTTTGTGTGAGGATGCAAAGCTTCACGTTTTTTGTGGTCTGCATGTAAAAACTATGACTACGAATCACGTATTTCAAAAATATATGACCTACACGTAACTATTTGATGAAATTTTATGAATTTTGAAGCTTCTAGCCGTAAAAAAGGGGCAAAAATTACAGTTTATGTGAAGTATATAATATATATACCACCGAACTCTATGATTTTTTTAGACAACAATATATGCTATATACGTAAGCATTTGGTGAAATTTGAAGCTTCTAGCTGTTAAAACGGGGCAGAAATTGCGCAAAGTTTCTTATCTGAACAATCGGTTGTATCAGATATATACTATGTATACTACCGATCTCAATGATTTTTTCAGACATCAATATATGCTATACACGTAAGCATTTGGTGAAATTTGAAGCTTCTAGCTGTTAAAACGGGGCAGAAATTGCGCAAAGTTTCTTATCTGAACAATCGGTTGTATGAGATATATACTATATATACTACCGATCTCAATGATTTTTTAAGACATCAATATATACTATATACGTAAGCAATCGGTGAAATTTGAAGCTTATAGCTGTTAAAATGGGGTAGAAATTGCGAAAAGTTTCTTATCTGAACAATCGGTTGAATGAGATATATACTATATATACAACCGAACTCTATGATTTTTTTAGACAACAATATATGCTATATACGTAAGCATTCGGTGAAATTTGAAGCTTCTAGCTGTTTAAATGGGGCTAAAATTGCGCAAATATATATATATCCTATATATATATACTATATTAGCTGGCCCGGCAGATGTTATCCTGCCCGGTAATATTCCTTCCAGTGCTTTACATTATTTTCCTGGAAACGGTAGCATTTGTCATTTAGAAGCCCTATAAAAAATTCCGCACTTCGCTTCCTATCTCAAGCTTTACCTCTCCGTTCGCTTTCTCCCTCTTTCCTCCTTTAAATATTTCTTTATTTTTCCTTTCTCTTCCCCCTTTCTCTTTCCCTTTTTCCCCCCTTTTCCTTTCATGTGGCACCCCCAATTTAACGCCTTCAGATAAACTTCAAGGATAATAAAACACAAATAGTTCAAATTTCAATGATATTTATTTGAACGGAATCGAAATCAGTAGATAGCCATATGATGAACAATGTTTTTTGTTTTGTTTTCCGGCGCAAAAAGAAACAAGGAAGACGTTTTCCCAACACGCGAACTGGCAACGTACAGCTGACCGTGCGAAAAACAGGGAAATTCGAGATCAATCCCGCAGACTTCCAACGATTGGCTTTGCGATTTATTGATTGTCATCGCAAAAGCCAACCAAATGGGAAACTGAATCCGCTTGAATTAGAATGGAAAATCTGATGGAATAATCGGAATTCGTGGGATAAGGACTTCCTCTCCCTTGATTTTGCCTTTGATGATCGTAGCTTGAATCACATTGTTCATCAGTTTCTTGACGGACAACCGCGTACCGTTGCACAATTTCGGATGATTCAGATTCCGCAACATGATTATGATCGATCCCCCTTTCAACTGTAAATTATGCGGCGGAGTTCCTGGCACATCAAGAGAGTTCAAAAATTTTTTCCGATAGTTTGTCGCTTCATCCTCGTCGGGCACGCTGTCAACGGATTTGTACGAATGCAGTTCTCCAGCTATTTGACTTTGAATAATCAAATTCAAGCTACCGACGTCCTTATTCTTCGCTGCAAGTATTGCCCGTTCACTAATCCAATCGAGATTTTTATAATATTGTGCAATGCCGGGGAACACTTTGGTGATGAGTTCTTCTTTCGACGATGTGAACTCGCAAAAATTTGCCGGCAACGATATTAATCCAGTGGAAACATCAACAGGTATTTGGCCATTGCCAAGCGCCAGCAGTTGTCTCGAGAATTCAAGAGACGATGAGTCGTTCTGCAACGCAACTCTCATGTTCGAGGTCAATTTCAACTTCTTAAAATGCCGCCACAAAGACGACGATTTCAGGCATGCATTAAGTTCATCGGCAGCAGTAGATTTCGGGATGACAGGTAGCGTTTGGCGAAAATCTCCGGAGAGCAATATCATAGCCCCACCAAATTGTCTCGAATCACCTTGTACATCCTTCATCGTTCGGTCAACTGCCTCAAAATCTTGTTTATGTGACATCGTGCATTCATCCCAAATGATGATTTTGCATTCTCGCATCAATTTCGCTGTCGCTGAATTCTTGGTCATTGTGCACGTTGGCTTGTCTACCGTGAGTAGATTCATCGGCAGTTTTAAAGCTGAATGTGCAGTTCGACCGCCTTCCAACAATGTGGCAGCAATGCCAGAGGAAGCAACAGCCAACGCAATTTGAGATTTTGCCCGAATTATAGCCAGAATCAAAGAAATTACGAATGTTTTTCCTGTCCACCGGGAGCATCAAGAAAGTAAATGCCTCCCATTCCATCGTCAACAGCCTTCATCAGGGAATCGTACACGTTCTTCTGCTCTGCATTCAACAGCTGCACATTTGTTCAGACTCTTTCGGCCAGCTCATCTCGATCATAGTCTTGCTCCCGTTGCAGTTCCCGATTGAATGCATAGTTTATCGAACGATTTGGCGCTGGCATTTCCAATGTCGACACCAGACTGCCGCACATGAGGATGCACATGTCTTCGATCAGAACTAACGCTTCGTTGCGCATATCGTCATTAATTTGAAGATTGAAATTCAAAGTTGTCATGCGAAATCTGCGTAAAATGTCGTCAGCCATCTCGTCCTTATATTTGTCCGACAATTCGGTCGGGTTCGATGGATGACATGCGGCAATGATGATCGCAATCAATGTACGAATTTGATTCGCTGGCGAAGAAACACTTGCATCGACGGGAGTGGAGTCCCAATGTATATCGTTTTCAAGCAAACTCAAACGTTGGCAAGCCTCTCGAAAAGTGGCGCATAGCACACCATCCACAGTACGCAGGGAATCGAAGGATGTAGGGCCTCTGATGTTAACCAAAAGCAAGCGAAGATAGAAGCATTCGTCTTGGCGTGGATGAACTGTGTATATTCGTCCGAGAGCATCGGTGGAATAGACATCAGTAAAGCCAGCAACAACATTACCTTTTTTCCGGTGTTGAAACTTCTTTGATGCAACGCTAAATGTATAATAGCGTGGAATTTCCGAATATAGTAAAGTCCTTGCGGACGGATCGCTTTCGCATGTCGAAAAGAAATTTGTCAACGATGTAGCTGGTGGTTGTTCTGCTCTTTGCGCCGCGTTTGCATCCGTAAAGTAGACTCGCTGGCCTTTCTCCAAGTGTACTGCCAAATGTACCACAGTCGGGTGACGTTCATGAATCCGAAACGAAAACAGCCGCCAAATTGCCTCGTTACAACTCACGTAACGTCCAAGTTGACATTTCGTTATCTCGTCGTTTGCATTCGGTTCAACAATTCCAAATACCGCCATGTCGCTCCCTTTGTTCACGTATTTGCAAACGTATTTGATGGATTTAATGGAATTGCAGTACTCAACATTGCAGTGAGTTGAGAACGTTTTCGACAAAAGCGGACAATATGGAACGATCCAGCGGTTATCGACGATGACATTGTTTCCTTTCATTTTCATCACGATTGATCTGCCATTGTCATCTGGAGAACGACGCCGATACAATGGATATCCATCGATTCCAGAGATTGTGTCAGCCACCAATGGACGTGGGAAACGTTTTGTGCAATTTCCGTTTTCCATGCACGGCGAGTCTGGGTTGTGGACTCCGCAAGGCCCACGGATCATGTTCGCTGTCACAATGGAATACAGCTCCGGATCAGTTTCTGGATCTGGTATTTCCGCCGAAATGATCGAATTAATATCATCTGGACGGATCGTGTCGAGCATCCAAAGCAAATGTGTGCGTGTGTTAAGCCACGCTTCTGTCAATCAATCGAGTACATCCAACAACGGATTATGCCAAAAACCTTATGCTTAACGATGTAATCCATGAGTACTTTGATCTTTTGTCTGAACACTCGTACAATGATGTCATGTCGATCGCTGGATGTTTGTCCTGTCAGCAAGAGATTCGTAATTTCAGGCCATTTCGGATTGCAAGTGAACGTGATGAATAAATCCGGCCGTCCGTAATTCCGCACATACGTCATGGCATCCTGAGCGTACTCATGCATGTGGCTCGGGCTTCCAACGTAAGTAGCTGGAAGAATGGTCAAAGAACCGATGTTGGTTGCGTCTCCTTCAGTATCCATGGCATCACGCAAGTGTATGTATTCATCTGATCGTAACTTGGACTGATTGAAACGAATGAAATTGAGGCGCTCCGTTTCGACCTTGACGTACATGTCAACGCAGTACTGTTGAAACAACTGGCGATATCTCAACAGATGATTGTCAACATCGCGCCGAATCATCAAACGATACGCATAAAAATTCATTGAGCTGACCTTATTCGTTTCTTCTCCTGAATTATGAATTCGAACTCGGTTGCAAAATAAAATAGAAGTGATGACTTATAAACAAACCTATCGATGGATTAACCATCTTTATATTGAAGTGATATCCATCGTCTCCACGACAGAACATCAACGGGTATTATGCTCATGCAGAAGATTTTGTAATTGTTCGGTCATTTCACGTTTAGTCTCAGTAAAAATTGCACAACGCTGATCTAGTTCAATTGCCGAATCACCAACGAAATAGATCTGAAAGAACTTATGATCTTCGTTCGGTAGTGGTAACAAAGCGCCCGCTCGATGGTGAATTTGCCCTTGAATCTGAATGGAATGTTTGGAAGCAATTTCGAAAAAATATAACAATAATTGTTCATTTTGATAATAATGGGACATCATTACCTTAAAAGTGGGATTATAGCCGGGTACATCAACAACTTGGACTCCAAATGAATTCATTTGAAAGCATCCGTTATGTTTTTGTGTATTCTCTAGAAAATGTTTTGATTGGATTGTATTTCCATAGAGTAACGAATACAATGGCTCTGGCGGGTGGGTTAAAACGGGTAATTTCACTTTGCCACCAGCGCAGCATAAGCCGGTGGCCGGTGGTTTCTGATTGAAATTTCAAAGCAATGCAATGCTGGTATACGACAGACAATCAGCCGATATCAACGCAGCGAAGATCTTTGTAGGCTATTGCGGAATCGTATTCGAAAGCAGCGCGATTCAAGCCTACATTTATGACTGGTGTTCTAACAACATTTTGTTGAATTTGTTGTGGTTATTGTGCAGCGCGAACTTGTGCAACATGGGCACGTCTCCATTCATTTTCTTCTGCACGTTCCTCTTGCGTTTGATTATCACGGACATTCTGACTAATTATTGCACGGCGTGTACGTCGTCCAAGGTTTGATCGTCTAATAGGAGGCATTAGTCAAGCAAATAACTCTAGCTAAAATGCAATAAAGTTATTTTTGACTAATCCTATTAAAAAGAAAATTCTTAAAAAAAAAAAAATACTTACGGAATGAATGTATCGCAATATATGCCCGCAGTTCTAGAAGAAAACCTCACTTTTTACACGCACACTTATTTTCTTAAAAAATAATCGAATTGATAAATATCGCAATGGAATTTCAATTGATCGCAATGCTTGTACCGTTTGTGGATGTGATACGCGATATATGACTATCCGAAATCAGAAAAATAATTCGATGAGCACGAAAATCAGAAAAACTCGAATCAATTGCAGCAAGAAAAATAGAACATTTGTTTAATAAAAAATGACAAGGAGAAAAGTGCACCTGTCAAATTACGCCCAACCTAAGCACAGCACCATCTGTTATTTATCTGTTTAAACTCTGTTATTTGAGCCAATTCGGTCCTGCCGTTCTCAATTTTCGATTTCTCCAATTTTCCGACTTTTCCGCAGGGTTTTCCCAAAATTTTCTTTCGTAAAAATCTTCTCCTAGCAATTACGAAGAACTGAAAAAAAATGTGAGCCAAATGGGTCCTGCCGTTCTCAATTGATGAATTACTATACATTTTTCACACCATTTTTATATATATAGATATACCACCATATATATACTATTTATACCACCGATCTTTATGATTTTCAGAAAACAATATATGCTATATACGTAAGCATTCGTTGAAATTAGAAGCCTCTAGCTCTTAAAATAGGGCAGTAATTACGAAAAGTTTCTTATCTGAACAATCGGTTGTGGGGGATATATACTATATATACGACCGATCTCATCAATTTTTTCAGGCAACAATATGTGCAATATACGAAAGTATATGGTGAAGTTTGAAGCTTCAATCTGTTAAATTGAGTAAGATATTACAAAAATCCTCTTTTTCTGAAAAATCGGTTATATGGAGGATATATGCTATAGGGGTCCGATCCGGCCGGTTCCGACAAATGTCTAATCGCACACCCAAATATACCCGCTCACTAAATTTTATCAAGATATCTCAAAAATTGAGGGACTAGTTTGCATACAAACAGACAGACGGACAGACGGACATGGCTAAATCAACTCAGCTCTTCAACCTGATTATTTCGGTATACTTAATGGTGGGTCTATCTATTTTCCTTTAAGGACTTACAATTTTGGGTTTCGTAACGAAATTAATATACCATTTCATTTTCATGAAAGGTATAATAAGAAGATGAGAAATGACACCCCAATGACATATATGCAACTATAACAAGTCAAGGTGTTTAAGTTCGGGTGTAACCGAACATTATATACTCAGCGTGAGGTTCAATTGTACATTTGATTTCAGATAAATTACTTTTCTACATAACACATGGCACCGCCCGTTTAAAATAAATGTCTCCACATTTCCTCTTACAATAAAACTTGATAAGTGAAATATCATTGATTCAAAACTATTTTTTGCTAAGTAATAGCTTATTATTCTAGCCTACGACCCTTTTAAACTTGTTTTATATCTAAGTTGCCGTGGTCTTTAACCGATCCCGTCCATTTTTACTAGATATATTTTCTGCTATAAGGGAAATATGTGTACACAATTTCATGGGGCGGTGCCACACCCATTTTCAAAAATTTTAGTGTTTTCCAATTTAATGTTATAACTTAATTTAGAAAGTAAAATTCTATTGATACAAAGCTCTTTTTCGCTTAGATATAGCTTATTATTTTCGTCTACCACCCTTTTAAAAATCTTTTATATAAAAGTGGGCGTGGTCTCTAACCGATCTCGTCCATTTTTTCTAGAAATATTTCCTGTTACAGCGAAAATTTGTGTACCCAATTTTATTACGATCCTGCGAAATTGCTTAGTCATAAAGGGGGCGGTGCCACGCCCATATTTTAAAATTTGAAGTTTTTCCTAATTATTGTTATAAATCAACTTGGGAAATGAAATACCATTGATATAAAGCTATTTTTTGCAAAGATATAGCTTATTTTATTCGTCCACGACCCTTTTAAAAATCTTTTATATAAAAGTGGGCGTGGTCCTTAACCGATTTCGTAAATTTTTCTTCAAAGTACTTCTTATGGTAAAGGCAACCACTCTGCCGAATTTTGTTACGATAGCTTTAACGATTTTTGATTTATGATTAATAATATTTGTAAAATTGATTTTATCACAAGTGGGCGGTGCCACACCCATTTAAAAATTTTTTTTAATTTTTATCAAGAGTCTCAATATCAGCCCACACGTCAAATTTCAACCTTCTAGGTGTATTATTTACAAAATAATCAGGTTTTTTGTGTTTTCCAAAATGTTATATATATAAAAAGTGGACGTGGTTATCATCCGATTTCGCTAATTTTCAATACCAATCTGTTTTGGGTCCAGATAAGCTCGTGTACCAAATTTGGTGAAGATATCTCAATATTTACTCAAGTTATCGTGCTAACGGACAGACGGACGGACGGACATGGCTACATCAAATTTTTTTTCGATATTGATGGTTTTGATATATGGAAGTCTATATCTATCTCGATTCCTTTTACCTGTACAACCAACCGTTATCCAATCAAAGTTAATATACTCTGTGTGCAAAGCACGCTAAGTATAAAAAGGCGGTTCCACTCCCCCTACATAAATAATTTTAAAATATATCATCGACTTAGCAAAAAATCACACTATCTTAATGATGTAATGTTAAAAAGTAGGCATGTCTTAAAACAGATGTAAAATCTTTTAACAAAATTCTAACAGGCGCGTCTAACTAACAGCCACCTGACTCGCCTTCATATAATTTTGATTCCCACGATTTATACAAGTCATGTCGGTATAACTAACACTTAATAGGGCATTTTTGAAACAACTTCTGATATAGTGCATTCTTCAAAAAATTCGAGCCAACCGCCGCGAAAAGGCGATCTTTCATTCAGCCATTGCCCTTAAAATATGAATAGCCCAAATTGTGAACTATGTAAATTGTACAGAAATATGTTTTAATAAGCATCGAGGTTATAAGCCTTAACAGTAGATTGAACTTTATTACACGAGAAAGAGATAATATTGTTCAACTTTGTTGATGTTTCGTCAGTCCCTTAATTCCTGAAAAGGCTTCTCAAATATGGGATACTGATATAAAATACTGATCAAATCGTATGATCCCAATGCCCAAACTCAAAAGTTTCTACTCAGCTTTATTAGAGAGAATTAAATAACTCTTAGATAACCGACAGAAGATTGCAAAATATGACGTAATGTGGCTGGAAAGAGCCTGCGTGAGGCAAGCGAATGAGTGATGCTGTTGTTTTATCAAAGATAACAGCATTTCAAACACAGTTTATAGAAACGTTGCTGATGTGGGCATTGATTTTTCGGGTTGTTGTTGTTGTAGCGATAAGGTTACTCCCAGAAGGCTTTGGGGAGTGTTATCGATGTGATGGTCCTTTGCCGCATACAGATCCGGTACGCTCCGGTAAAAACGCCACCATTAAGGTGCTAGCCCGACCATCTCGAGAACGATTTATATGGCTACATTAAACCTTCAGGCCATCCTTCCCTCCCCATCCCCAAGTTCCATGAGGAGCTTGGGGTCGCCAGAGCCTCGTCTGTTAGTGAAACAAGATTCGCCGCGGGTAGGTGAAGTTGACAATTGGGTTTGGAGAAGCAATTTATTGCGCTGGCAACCTGAACGGTTGCGCGACACAAGCCCTTGAATCTGGTATTTTAGTCGCCTCTTACGACAGGCATAGCTACCGCGGGTATATTCTGACTCCCTGACCCGCTGGGAAGATTTTTCGGGTAATGATCCGGTATTTATGTTTCGGTTTTAAAGTCATATGTACAATAAAATCTTTGAGCATTCTTTATCTTTTACAGATGAGGTCAATGTGTGGCTTAGGTACGCTCTTGCCACGAAAAGTTTGGGAAACGTATAGTGAAGCACTTTATGTGACGGAAGGTAATAGAGTGATAGTGCTATATCGCAGGCGTAATATCCGTAGATCAGCCTCTAATACCAATCTCCCTATGGTCCGCTCCTGTAGAAACTTCCAGTTTCCTTGGACTTTCGTTAGAGGACTTTGATGACAATTTGTAAGTGGTCGCATCCATTGAATTAGGCGAAGTAATGTTAACACAAAAATAGCAATCAGCCATAGAGTTACTGTTTTTATTTTTTACGGGTTTCAGACGGCCAGAAAAAATATCCGATCATATTATTCCTGATGTATTAGTGTATCAGATTCCTCGCCATGTTGAAGGAAATCTAATATAGAACTACAATGTCATAGAATCTAAATTTCGTAAAGGCCACCTGGATAACGAAAAGTTCGTACAAAATGTTCTTGCAGAACCTGGACGACGCATAGACACAGTCATAAATGGGTGCGCTGCGCATGAATGTTAGTGTAGACCCGTAGGTGAAAATTGAGATATCCGATTCCTGAAGCAGTTATTATTTCCTAGTACGAATGATAATGTTATAGTTAATATCGGAGAGGGTAATAGGTGAATTTGATAAAAAAAATCGATCGGTGGCATGATTCCTTTATAACTACATATAAAAATGTTATTTAAGTTAAACTTACAACCACAAGATGACCACCCTTATCGCGTATTATGCCCGGCTCTGCGCCAGTTTGAATATCGATAACGCCTCCTTTGCCTTTGACGACATTGTGTTCCAAGCTGAAAAGAAAAACGAGACACTTGATCAGCTACCGATAGTCTCTAGACAATTCTTAGTACTTACGAATCTCGACTAACGATGGTGAATATGTTGGCTGTACCCACTGTGTCCACAACCAAAGTACCCAGTTCTACAATGTACGGTATCTCGAGTATCAAATCTCCCTTGTCCTTTTTAAGCTCGAGCGGAATGCGTATGACAACTAAACTATCACTGTGATTTGTGGTGACAAAATCGATCTTATCCAATGGCAGACGATGCTTTTGCTTATAACTTTTACCATC
Organism: Eurosta solidaginis; assembly: GCF_040869045.1. Taxonomy (NCBI): domain Eukaryota; kingdom Metazoa; phylum Arthropoda; class Insecta; order Diptera; family Tephritidae; genus Eurosta; species Eurosta solidaginis. The sequence goes on along the minus strand of NC_090323.1, from coordinate 17,337,062 downwards.
TAATACATAGAGCGCCTTATTGCTAAGCAATACAAAACGTTCTCTCGGCTTATAACCGTGACGATCGAATTTTGTACATGGCGATGCATACTTCAAGCTTTCACCATTCAACGAAGTGCCGATAAAGTTATTAATTTCTGTGTAGCTCTCCTTTGGTATACGATCGTTTTGGAACCAATATGGCACACTGGCCAAATAATTAGATTTCTTATCTTTGAATAATTTCTCAGCAAGCACTTTCAGCTCGAATTGTCGTTTACGTTCGTTCGATAAACTCAAACGATATTTACGAGCCAAATGTAAACGATGCAAACGATGTAGGTATGTGGAGGCCTCTTGACAATGCACTGGCGCAGATGGCCAACTCTCATCCAAAACTTTTGTCGGTAATTGTTTGACTAAACGTAAAAGCCACATACGTTTCATATTCGCAATAAATTCTTCGTTATACCCATTCGGTGCATCATTGCGTGTAATAAAACCTTTGATGAAAGCTCGTATTTTATCGGCCGCTTCACGTCGACGTTTAAGCGCTTTTATGGCCATGTGACGACGGCAATACGATTGCAATGTAATGATTTGTTCACGTAGCTTGAGGTATTTCTTACGTTGTTGACGTCCCTTCCACCGTGATTGTATTATGGCAGCAATTTCGTGTTTTTTCGCTTGGAAAGCGTCTTCCGTGTCGAAGAGGGTCTTTGGCAAGCGTATAAAAATTTTCGTTGCACCCAAACAATATTCGTCAGGTGTATATTTCAAATCGTTAGCGAGAATGCGTACACCTTCTTTTGCAGGGCCTTTGTAATTTGGCCAGGTTGCTTTGCTCAGAGACTTGTAACGATTGAGGAATGCATCATAAGTTCTGTGAAGAAATTGGAAACAGAGAAACTATAAGCAATCTAGATCTAGCAAAGCAATACCCATTTTTTATTCCTAAGTATTTCTAACTTTAAACGATTAAATTATGAATCAGGAAGAAGATAGAGACACAGCGCACCAGGTGCAGAGACACATCGTGCTGGAATGATTTAACGATAACTGAAATTGTTGACCTTATTGCCTTGTAAGCATTTCGGATTTGTAAGCTGTGTATTTCCCACTGTCATAATTTTTTCGAAATAGAAACCGTCATCTCTCAAAATGAGCTAGAAAACGAAAATGTTTGGGAATAGCATTTAAACACAGAAGATCGTCTCTGCCTTTTTGAGACTGATGAGCTTAAACCTTTATATGGTGAAACTGTAATAGGTCAAGGTCACTGTGAAGTAATTATAGAAGACGAGCGATAATTTGGGAATACCATTTGAGTTATTAATAGTGATTGTAATTTTGTCTATTGGAGATATACATTGTCGTCCTGGTTCAGGTTTATGTTCATGCGCATAGTGCAAATGTACATCGGGATCTAAATCCGCTCAAACACTTCTGATACAACAGCTCGTCTCCAATTTTAGGACATAGATTTGGAGTGACAATAAAAACAACCGATTTTCCCCTAGAGGAGCTTTGCAAACCAAGAGAACTTAACGATTCTTAATTTTAGATGAAATCGTGAAGTAAAAAATGTCATATGAAATGTTTCCGACTCTTCCTGAGAAACATGAAGACTTGGATACACATACATTTAGCAACTTCTACTGGACTTATTTATTATCTACCGATTAAATCTCTTATTCGTCTTAACCTTTTATCAAAATCCATGAAATTTCGTACCTTCAACGATCTGAGGTAATGAAAATATTTGAATCTTCAAAGAAGCAAAAACGAGAAAAAAAAAATGCTCGAAGCGCTAATGATGGGTGAATCGTCAGGTACATCGGATTGGCCCATCTATCATCCCGACTAATCGGCGTGACAGTATTATTAGAGAAAAAGAGATTGCCTCATATTTAATTTTTACTGTTATTATTATCTATATATTAATACGCTAACAAAATTTCCATACAATCAATTGACAGGCGGTTTCGCATAGTTAGCATACGTAAAATCATATAAAAGTTATATGAATCGTTTATAATTAGTAGAAAACGTTTTTGTAAATCCAACAATCTCTCCAAATATCGATATTTACTTTCTTGCATAAAAGCGTGCCATCTGTGGACCAATTATGTAAGTGCTCCAAGACACAAACCTACATAAGCGTACGCGCTAGACAGTGAAAGATTAAAACATGGTTTCCGATTGTTGCCACTTACCTATAATAGCCTCTACCAAAATCCTAAAAAAATGTTCCAAAATAATTTGTAGCGTACCAAAAAATCTTAAATATAATTAATTTTTGACCGGCCCATTTTTTGTGGAAAATTTCACTTACACGTAAATACATTGGCCTTTATTTAACAGATTCTTTGTTTTTTATTTTAGTTGTTTTCAAAAAACATGAAATCACAAATACTGAGTTAACTTTTGTTGAAACTAAATTTATTTATAACAATTAATAACGGCGGCCACCGTGGTGTGATGGTAGCGTGCTCCGCCTACCACACCGTATGCCCTGGGTTCGCACCCCGGGCAAAGCAACATCAAAATTTTAGAAATAAGATTTTTCAATTAGAACAAAATTTCTCTAAGCGGGGTCGCCCCTCGGCAGTGTTTGGCAAGCGCTTCGAGTGTATTTCTGCCATGAAAAGCTCTCTGCGAAAACTCATCTGCCTTGCAGATGCCGTTCGGAGTCGGCATAAAACATATAGGTCCCGTCCGGCCAATTTGTAGGGAAAATCAAGATTTATACAAAATTAAACTCGGTAAAGCGCCAATTGCATACCTAAGGGGTGGCGTGGAATAGGCTAAATTCCTTTAGCACGTTTCTTCGTTTTTAACTAAAAGTTCGTGTTTTTTAAATTATGACACTATTGAAGTAAATGGGCGATATATGCATATGGGTGATATAGGCCTACTGGGGAACCGAGCACCCAAAACTAACTTCGGTAGCGCGCCAACGGGGACCTTCCAGGTGGTGTGGAAAAAACTATTTTTCAATTCAATTTCAACTAATTTCACCATAATTCTATGTCAATTTCATTTGATTTTACATAATTTTTTTATATTTTTGTTTAAGGAGCTCCATACCAAAACGTTATAGGTAATTACATTTGAAAAGTTTGTAGAAAATTTAAGAAAATACAATCAAAAAGTACAACGTCTTAGATCAAATTCAAAATTTAAATGAAAAATTTAAGTAAGTTAGACCAGTTTGCTATATTTCCAACACTTGATGCATAGACTGAGTTGAAAAAAATACAAGTTGGCCGAATTTCGACCACAGGTGATATTAGTTATTATTATTATATTAATGGTTACCTATCTGTGAGGACTATGTCCTGTAGATAAAAAAAAAATTAAAAAATAAAAAATTCTTTTGATTTGGTCTACTAAAAAATCATGCAAATCATTTGAATATTCATGATAAAGCTAAAAAAACTCTCCCTGACTTAAAGTTACATGAATTATTCATTAAAAATTAAATTTGATATTAACTACGTGTCCTTCCTACCTGCGATAAGCAAAACCAGCACGGCGAACTCGTAAATTCTCCATTAGACCCAAATACTTGACTTGATGAAGCACCAACTCATCATCAAATATGCACGCCTGTTGTTGATCGTTCGGCTTAATGCAACGTATGTACGATGGCTCCTTAACCATCAATATATCCATAAGATTATTCAAGGAACTCCTAAATTGTGTAACCGCAGTATCAGGCCGTTTCTTATTCTTGTATTCGCCTTCAGGGAAACAAGAGCGCACAATTTGATTTCCCGCCTTACTCATGGTTTCTTTTAAATCTCTAAATAAAAGATCATTATTCTTATCCAAAAAGCCGTTAACATTATAAGTCACATCGCCAGCATAATGCACCAAACGAAACTCATCACGTCCCATTGTTTTTTGCACTTGTGTCGAAGATTTCTCATGACAACGGTAGTGTGCATGCTTGGAAAGTTTGTCAGTGAGTTTCGCCAAAAATGTGATATCGGTGGGTTCACCGGGCCGTAAACACTCTTCATCCAATATGGATATGATACCCTTGTATTTCTCTTCAATCAAATTACAAATGACTTTGTTATCAAAATATTCCACTCGCTCCCATTCAATACCTTCCCGCCGATATTCATCCTGTTCTGATTTGAGGGTTAGCTCAATAAATAGTTGTTGTAATTTTTCATTACAAAAATTAATGCAAAATTGTTCGAAACTATTCTTTTTGAAAATTTCAAATCCGTAAATATCCAAAATGCCCATGACATTGTTTATAGCACCGCTGAGATCTTTTGCTTGTAGCGAAATATTCAAACGTTGCACCAACCAAGTGAAGAGACGATCATAGATCGCCTTTGCAAGCGCATCACGCGCATAGATGGCCAACTCGCGATTTAACGGTGATGTCACAACATCACCTTGTGCATCGATTGTGCGATTTGTTAGCGCGGCGGTGAGTTCATTCTGATCAACTGCAAGCAATTTGGCGATAGCTGCAACTGCCTCGGTTTTTGTTATTTTCGCGATACCATCCACTTCGGTGAAGCTTACATTGCCTAGATGCAAAACACTTGCAACAATATTAAAGACTTCTTTCTGCTCTGATTGTGAGAAATCGATGACACTCATGGCCTGTTGTACAGCTTTGAAGTTGGCAGCATCATCGATGCCTCTCACGATACCCTTTTGCTGAAAAAAAAAGATGTGAATTAATTTTATAATGGACGTTTTTATTGTACTAGAATGGAACAATCATTTTTAAGGGCTTCGGGGTTGGAGAACAGGATACTCAAACTCGAAAAGGGCTTTTGTAAGCACGGATCGACGTTTTAACTTTTGGTCTGTCCAGCAAATCGCCGTAAAATTTATAGAGAAAAAAATTAGTTCATTATTTTTCAACTTACCCCATCACTAAGATAGTAATAACTGTCCAACGAACTTTTCAGCTGTAATTCGTGCAATTCCTCAGCACTAGCACCAGCCAAGAGCTGATAGAAAATATGAAAATTACGCTCTCCAGCGTTTTGATTAACTACACGTGACTTTTCCAATAAATAATTAAGTATATGACCACCGATCGGTGTGCCCGAGAAATCAAATTGTATATCCATATACTTGCCGAAGCGTGAAGAGTTGACATTACGATTGGTTTTGGCATTACCGAAAGCTTCCAAAACGGGATTACTTTTGAGTAATTTCTCTTTTACACTTTCCACAGTGGCTTGGTGACCAGAACAAGCGGCGATATATTGTAGTACCTTTTTGGAGGCCTCCGTTTTGCCCGAACCACTCTCACCTGTTATAAGGAAAGGATTAAAAAAAAAATTAAGATTTAAGAGTTGCTACAAATTTAGATACTAAATCATATTTAAGTGCATTCATCTAAAAGCTTAAACCTCATAGTCATTTTCATAATTTTTATATATTGTTTGTAACAGATAAATTAATAAATATTCCCCTGATGATGCTAAAAATAAAAATATTAGCGAAACGTTGGGAAAACAGTGGAATAATTTAGTTTTATTCGCACATAAAATATAGATTGGAAAGCCTACTTACACATATATTTAATATTAAACCTCATAGATTTGTAAATAAATAAATAAAATTCTGTTTAGTTTTGATTTTAGTTGAATATCCTGATTTTAGTTGAATATCCTGATTTTAGTTGAATATCCTGATTATAAATTTCGATTAAGTTAATAAAAAATAAAACAAGGAGCGATAACCTTCGAAGAGATTTGAGTCCGCAATTCTCTTCTAATTTGCGTGGTGCTTTAATTTTTCCTACAAATTTGCAAGACGGGATCGACATACATGTTTTACGACGAATCCGTACGGCATCTCATATGAGTTTTCACTGAGAAGCTTTTCAGGGCAGAAATATCTCGGGGTGTTTACCAAATCACTGCCGAGGGGCGCCCCGCTTAGAAAAACTTTTTTCTAATTGAAAAAACTTGTTTGAACAAAGCATCTTCGGTGTGGTAGGTGGAACACGCTACCTTCACACCACGGCGCACAGTGGCATTTTGCATGATTTAGACGCGAAAAATTAATAACTCACTGAAAAATGAATATATTTCATTCAAACCAAATGTATATGTTTGTATGCCTTACCCCTCATCAGTGTGGATAGACGAGGGGGGGGGGAGGTCTGCGGGGATGGACTCTCCTCCAAAAATTTAGAATTTACTCCAAACAAAAACTCTCTTATAGCCTGATCTTATTCTTTTGTTCACAATTGAACATACCTATATTTAAATTTCTCATCTTCTTCAAACCATGAAGCAAACTTTCCAAGAAAATTAACTTTTGTGTAATTTACTTGAATTCATCTCATACAAAGTTTGATGTAAACAATCGAACTTTCATCATACAAACCCTCGTCTCTATTTACTCCCTCCCTAAAACAGTACAAACGTGGTATAAAACGGCTTTATCCTTTTGCTTTTGGCCACGTTCTGCAACCCACACCTCATACAACTTCCACTTTGTTATCGTCATTACATCAAACATTGAATTATAGCAGAAATACAAAAAATATTGCGGTTCAGCATGGTTCAAACTTTTGGCAGGCTTTTCTTTTCACGGTTTTATATACATATTTTCAGCACAAAAATAATACACATTAATAAACTCATAATTTCGTAAAGAATACTTAACCAAAAAAACTTTTGAACACTTGCTAAATAATATAATTACGTGTAGATTTTAAATAACCAAAAAATATTTTAGCTTTTCTTCCACCACAAAGTTTTATTTAATTTTAAACCACGCGTTATTTCACTTCTGTAAATTGTACTACTTGGCGCTTCATCAACAACTCACAGTTTGACAGCAGATTATTCAATGAAGAACAATAATTATAAGAAATGATAATTAACGTTATATACTGTGGACATTTTAAAAACAAATTGCATTCAAATTTCCAAAAAAAAAAAAAAAAAATGACTTGAAGATTTTTACTTTTTCGCGTCTAAACGAAGCAAAAATGCCACCACTGTGCGACTAGTGTTATATTGTTCTTATGTAAAGTTAAATCAATGCTTATGAGCAGTGCTGCTCAAAATTTTTTATAGGGAAGTGCGAATCACAATACATGGTCAAAATTGTATGTGCACTGAAACTTTTTTTGTATTTAAAAAAATATATTTAAAAAATTTTAATTGTTTCAGGTCGGAAAAAGTTGAATATTTGGTTTCATGCTACAAAATATTTGCTTAAAATATTACGTTAATAGTTATATCACCAACATACAAGAGCCAACAAATTGAATTCTGAAAGTAGCGAAAAATTGCATTGACCTCTAGCCTCAAGTTTTGTAGTAACATGTTCTATATACATATGTATATCGTCGGAATTTGGGTTTCAATAATCATACTAAAAGTGAATATAGAGATTTCCGCGAATGTTGCATTTGAAATTGAATTTGAAAACTTTTGAAATGCTTAATTAGAGCGCTCCGCATGGTTTGTTTCAAATTTGTGTTCAAATTTACATACATATATTAGCAACAGAGAGTACAGAGGTGCTCAAATACCATTTGAATTTAATAAAATGTTTAACAAGTAAATGATAGGCATGGTTACTTTACGGTTCCTCCCACTTCCAGTCAAAAAATGTCCCATGACCAAGAAAAATAATATACCGAATTGAAATAAAAAGTCGCAGAAACTACCCCGTAAGGAGAATCTCTGTTCAGAATATTTAAGTGCATTCCTTCTGCATTCTGAATCACTAATAGTTCGCCATCTATCTCTTTTACATGTTTTCAACTGGCGAATTTAACATGGCGATGTCCTAGGCGGTGGAAATTGTCTCCGCTGCTTTAACTTTTCACTAGTTCCTAACTATATAGAAAATTTCTTTTTGGTATTTTTTCGATAGTTACGTACTGGTGGAATAGTGTTGAGAAAGAGGCACACTCATATGTTGCCGCAGCTCGTTAAAGCTGGTAGCAGTTTTTTAGTCGATTTTATAACTGAAAATCTAGCTTTTAACGAACTAACACTTATTTGGCACTCTAGGTCTAGTTCTGAACCAGAATTTTGTATCACTAGTTACTGACTTCCTTGAGGATAATTAACTAATATCATATGAAGTTAGAAGAGGCTCCTCTTGTTTTGGTACAGTTTTGCTTACATTCTTTGGTCATATGCCCTATGTATTTCAAATATCTATTTGATTTTTATTTATGAATCAATTTTGATTAAAAATTTTTTCAGTGCTACAATGTTTTTGAATATTTTTCGGTTGTCAAATTGTTAGTGTAAATTTTTTTATCATACACAAGTGCCTGAGCTTCATACGAGAGTGCTTTTTCTTGGCACTTTCATAAGAAATTCAAGCATTTTCATATGATTTAAAATCATGATTCAATTTGTTCTTCAATGCTGACATATCTTTGACACTCCCAAATTGAAAAATCTGGACGGGTTGCTTTTACGCGGTAAAGAAAACGGGGAATAATTCAATCCCCTTCAGTGAAATTGTAGTAGACAAGTATTTTTGGTAGTATATTAGTAGTGATAATGATTTGTAAATGCCAAAGGTTTTTGGATAAATAATTCATTTTCTACTAAATGTTTCGTGAATTGATATGGTTTGGTCATTCTTTCAGAAACTGTTTGAAGAATACCGTACGTTAGAATTTTATTCAAAAATGCACTATCTCAAAACTTGTTTCCAAAACTCCCTACATAAGCATAAGTTCAATCATTTTGTCATAAGAGGGTGTTAATGAAAAGCATTCTGATATGAAGCGTTTCTCAATCTAACTCTAATATAGGGCGGGTTTGTGATAAATCCTGAATTGGGAAATTTTTGAAAAATATTTTGAGATAGCATGATTTTGAACATACGCTACTCAGCAGCCGCAATGAACTGACAAAAACAAAAATAAAAGAAAATGGCTTATTGTCTTAGAACTTTATATTCTTACCTTGACTTTGACAGAAGAGTTAAACTTTTGCGCGGTCCGGCTACACAGGGAGTATTCACCTTTTTATTCTGAAATTTCGGAAAGCTCTTTTCCGATAAGTATTCATGGAAGCGTTCCGGATAAACGGTTAATTTATAATATTCGGAATACGTCCATTTGATATTACCTCACGAGGTCCGAATATGTATAATAGTCCAAATATAAACCGATTCTCCAAATTCTTAAATGGAGACGAATGTTCCGAACGTACGGAATTAATAGAACAGAAGGTCGACTTTTAATACGTGCCCAGAAATATCGAGAGAAGTGTCAAAAGATGCGTATTGACCTCAATAACCATAACTCGAAGGCGAAAATAAATATTTTAGCTCGTTCAAAAGATATTGACGAAAAACCGAAAAATGACCCCGGGTTGCGTTGGCGGCCTTCAGCCGAGCTTATAAAAAATTACCCCGGCCGGTTCACCAATGAGGTGGGATCAATATTAAATGCGTGCAAAATCCCTTTGTACACAACATCTTTTTCAGTGCACAAAAATATTACAACAACCACATGAAAATTGCCAACTTCAACTGCAAATATCTCCGGACAGAGATACAATTTTTCTTTTCCGCCTTAGGATTATTGTTGTCGAGGTCACCTCTCTCGATATTTTTGGATGCGTATTAGCAGTAGACTCCTGTTTTAGACTTTTACCTAAATAAGTTAACATGCCCAATGAATACATATCGTTATGGCATCTCCATTATTTACTAATGACAGTTTTACGTGAATAGATTTAATAGTCGAGGTTTAGGTTTCGTATGTTCATATGTATGTAGGTTTACGAGAGTGCACGATTCCTTGGTGTCCGTACTTTTCATAAAACCTATGTTCAGCCACACTAATAGATCATGGCATAGTTAATATGTAAATTTATCATAAAATTAAAATAAATGTTCTAAGGAATTATGCAGTTAAGTACTTATCGGGTATTTGTAAACTGATTGCTTCCCATTTATACTACTAATATTTTTCGAAAATTCGCAAAGAAACAACACAGTTAACGGATGTCAATTCGATTTGGGAGCAAAATGGCTGCAATTGTCAAAAAATGTGTGTGCCGAGCAAACCTCTTGTGATTGAATCATGATTCGAAATTATATGTGAGGGCATATGGGAGTGCTATGAAAAGTTTTTTTATATTCAAAGTGTGAATTTGAATCTGTGCCTATGATTCAGGACAAAACAGAAGCAAACGTGCTATAAGTGTATAGGGGTTGAGGAGCACTGCTTATGAGTAAGATATTCTATAAAAAAGCTCAAGTATTCTCGTACAATTTCAAGCCGATGGCATGTTTAACAAGTAATATTATCGGCAATCGCCAGCCGCCAATTTTACCACTTGAAGATTTCGTTTCAATAAAACTTTATGTTTTATGTATCTTTTTGTTTTATTTAAACAAAAAATATCGCTAATTAAGGGTGCAAATCTTATCTTAGATATCTTATTGCAATGTTGTTAATTAAGCTTGTTCAACTCGGTAATATTCATTTACAGTTTTGTCAAACTAAAATAAATTGCAAATAAATATTTGTATAATTTGGCGGATATTACATATTAAGTCTAATTAAATAAATTTTAAATACCGAAAAAAGCCCGAAAAAATTGATGTCAGATAAGATAAAAATAGGGAAATATGGGCTCATTTTGTTTCTTTGATTTTCCTACAGGGCGGTAATGGATGTATGTTGGTACGATTTTCCGGCATCTCTCATTATTTGGAGGCAAACTGTTTGCGGCGTTGTGTCATCATCAGTATAATTTTTCGTATTGTCATAATGGATGCTTGTGTGTGTGGATGTGCTGTGTGTTCATTCAGCTAGCCACACAAATTGATCAGTCAAAACCACTGCGTTTTTAAATGATCACACAATACGTACATCAACAAGACAAACGAAAACAAAAAATCAGAATGAACAATGACACTGAAGATGGTGCAACGCCGAAACCGGGTCCGGACAGTTGCATAGTTATAGTTTGAGTGATCGTGAAACGTAATACGGTCCCGGTTTGTCTGCAAACCAAATTTGACAAGGGATGACGCAAAATCGTTCCAATATACATAACCGGTGTAGAAGACAGCGTCTCAAGGTGCGATCCCTAAATACATCCTTAAGAAATCCCCAAATGCAAAATGAAGTATGTAATGCTAAAGTATTTCGCTTTACTTACCAGAAATTAGGACGCATTGATCTCGGTTCTCTTCAATTAATGACCGAAAAGCATTATCCGTCACTGCAAAACTTTTAAAAGAGAGAAGAAAAATTAGAAAATTCTGTTGATGCGGCAGAACATATATTTTTATTTATTCACGGTATCATTTCGAGACAATTTCGTGAACATTTTTATATATTTTGGGACTATTATCGGGTCATATCGGGATCTTTTTCTTTGCTATTTGCGATAATTTCTAGACTGATAGCGCATTCTTTTCGGGACCGATTAATCACGTTTTCAAACAAGAATTTCGCACCATTGTTTTTGGAATCGTTGTATTAAAATTTCGGGATATTTTCGGTGTTGTCTTTTTGTGATAACTTTGAGACCACATCGAAATTGTGTGGAAAGGATAATTTTAGGACTTTCAGGATAACCCCGAGATGGCTTTAGGGATAACTTATAGATCATTTCGATAATAGTTTAGTAGGGTATGATCGGCCGAAGGCTTCTACCATCCCCTGATCCAAAGACTGGTACCAAGTACTTATGATATCCAAAAAAGATGATCTTGGTACCGTTTTTTCCCATATCCTAGGCATATGCTCTGTATTCTGATAGTATTCGGAATTATTTCAAAATAAATTCCGTAAGGACTTTGGGATTATTTACCGATAATTTTTCGCTTTATTTAATTATCATCAAGTTTATTTCCGGATTATTAAAGTTATCGGTTAGAAATCATTTCAGGACTACTTCTTAATTTTTTTTGGAACCCTTTTCAGAATTATTCTTAGGATTAATTTTGTTTTGCTTAAAAAATTATACTAGCTGCAGAACTTAACCGCTGTGGTACAATATTCCATAAGAGCGTGTAATTACTGGCGTGTGCTGACGACGTTAACATCATTGGCATTAACACCAGCACCGTAAGTTCTGCTACTCCAAACTGGAAAAGAGGCGGAAAAGATGGGTTCCATGGTGAATGACGACAAAACGAAGTACCTGCTGTCATCAAGCAAAGAGTCAGCGTATTTGCGCCTTGGAAATTTCGAAGCAGTAAAGGAAATCGTTTACTTGGAAATGAGCATTAACACAAACAACAAAGTCAGTGTAGAAATCCAGGGAATAATCACTTTTGCCCAAAAATGCTACTTTGAACTGAGTAGGCAATTGAAAAGTAAAGTACTCTTCCGATAAATGAAGAACATGCTCTACAAGTAACTTAACGTACCCGTCCTGTTATGTGGAGTAGAAGCAGGGCCACGTCAGCATTAGATGACGCGGCTCGGAAAGTATTAGAGAGAAAACTTCTTCGAAAGATTTAGTGAGCTTTATGCAGCCACCAATATAGTCCAGCGATTTAAAACACAGTAGCTGCGCTGGCTACGTCATGTTATGCTCCCGCCAAATATGTATTCTTATCGCTCCGCTGGAAGGTCCGGGTTGAAAACGATTTAAATTTCCTTGGTGTGACCAATTGGCGGCAAATAGGCCAATGGCCTTGTTGAACGGCCATAACGGTTTACACGTCATCATTGGTTGAGGATTACGCTGGAACTACTTCGGCATTATTTCAGGGTTGTTGCTCCCTGCTGGGAACAGTTTGTTTTTAATAGTGACTCAACCTAGACCAATACTATGGGTCATGTACATACATAGATCGAGGTTTAAGCAATTTTTGACATTTAGCTAAACGAAAGTTTATTATTTTTTCAATGCCACTTTTTTCTGACTTGATATAAAAATTTATGAACTTGATAACAAAAAAAAAACCCAATATATACTTACACATGTGGTGGTATCTCGTAGAAGTGTTTGTTTCGATATTCTTTGATATCATTTTCACCATAGATTGGCAGTTGCTTATATGGGTTTACTGATATGAGAACTTGACCGATATATGTCTAGAAAGGAGATGTGCAATAAAAACAAAAATTAAAAATAAGTATTTGTTCAACAATTGAATATCAGACAAATATTTACAAGCTATTAGCAATTGTTGAATTCATTTGGAAATAGACACATCTTAAGAGTATTCGTTAAACCTAGCACTTTGAATACATATGTAAAAGCACTAATCATTATCTATTCTACTCTGTGAGAGGGTTGAGTACAAGATGTTAGCTGATTGCATTGCCGGGGAATCGGAACTGTGGCAAATATATATTTCGCTACTTCATAACGAAATGTGTATGCTTACCGGAGATAGTGCAAATGGCACTTACACTGCTACCTAAACTGAATGTTTTCGCTAGTATGCAATGCAAATTTTATTGTTTGGTGAATACCCTTATAGTAATTCTTTGCTAACACTTTTTTTTAACAATTTGTAGCTGACTTAATTATTATTTGCTTTCAATTCTTAAGTAGATAAAATAAAGTATTTGTTACCCACTTACATAGATTAGATTTTCTTGAAAACGCTTACGTAAATTTCCAATAAATGCATCTTCACTTTGAAAGTTTTCAAGCAGCACAAAATCTTGTACTCCCGCACGATCACGGTCATGCAATCCGCGCTCCATAACTGACCGATTTGTGGTTTCGCTGTAAAAAATAGAGAAAAATATTAGGTAAATAAACCACTGATAAATATTTCGGATTACAAAAGGAAATTCACTTCAAAACTTGTTTATAACAATCTAACTTAAACTAAAATAAGGTGATTCAACATATTGGTTGGTCAATAGTATAGGTTAGCTAAAATTGGTCGGCCAACAAAGACGGAGAAAGATACGCGTATAAAGATATAAAACAAGCTAAAGGTGCAAATCCCAATTTTTCTCCTCTGTTTCACTAACTTCGTACCATATTTGACTACGGGCTGTAAATACAGGTGATACAGCCTTTAACTTTCAGGTGGTATTCTTTGGCGTTAATATCAGGGGTGGAAAATATTATTCCTTTTATAATATAATTCCTTGCAAAACTATTAATTTTGGACTTTTAACATATTTGGATCAAGATAAAAACTATTTTCGGATTTTTATTACCTGAGTCCGATAGAACTAGTTAAACTCGGACTTTTAAAAATAAAAATACGGAAATAAAAGTTAAATCCGGACTTTTATTTTTTAAGGCCAAAATAAAAGTCCGGCTTGATAACAAAGAAACGGCTTATCCGAAATAAAAAAATAAAAGTCCGGATTTAACTTTTATTTCCGGACTTTTATTTTTAAAAGTCCGAGTTTAACTAGTTATATTGGGCTCAAAAAATAAAACTACAGATTTTACTTTTATATGTGGACTTTTATGGAAAAGTTAGAAAAATGAAAAGGATGCTTGATTCGACATGATATTGCTATAGGGCTACCTGAGAACTCAAACATTTTCACCTAGGACACTTTTTAGACCTGGAATTTTTCCACTCCGAAAAAAAAAATTATTATTTTCCGTCCCTGGTTAATATAATAATCCATATATCTCTAGTCACCTATCTGTCCAGCTCGCCGATTGTCGATATCGGGTATTGCTTGATAGAGCACTTTAAGTCGCTTGTGGTAATCCGGAATATTGAACATTGCAAAATTAAACCCAGAGAAAGTTATGCGCTGTGGCCATAATTGCCCAATAAAATACTGTTGTACCCAGAGTCATATGGTTTTATGTTCATTTAAACTTGTCTTTCATACCAGTAAAACAAGAGAATACAATTTGAACACAGTGGAAGTGAATGGGTTAAGAGTTAAAAAAAAATTGTTATGAACTTAATGAAATCAATTGTTTCAAGTAGTGACCGCATTTATCACTATTGGATTATGGTTTTAATGTTTCTTAACAATACATCTTATCGTTTAGAAATACCTGCGTGTCTATATACAGTAACGACAAATAGTCGTGTGATAAAAACACATTTGGCTAATAAATATTTTTAATGTCAATAATCTGTTTGATAGTAAAAAGGCCAATAAAATTGTGAATGTATATCAAACGTTTGAAATAATAATGTGAGCATTGAAATCAAGTTTTTTGAAGTTTAATCAATAAAAAAACAGTTGTACAAATTAATAGCTTTTCGATAAAAAATAGTTCAGATAAAGATCTTTTATACTTCAAATAACAGGCTTGGAGGATCCATAAGTACAATAATTATTATTAATTAATTAATGACATCACCCTCACTAGGGTAGGCACCTTGTCGTTGGTGTGAGGGCTTAACCGATCTCCATAGCGCCCGACTATGAGGCGGAGCTATTTAGGACTGGCATTTACGCCGTTTCGCCTCATAGAAGGGCGGCGGGATGTCGGTGACCAAGAACTGCCAACCCCCTAATCCAGGGTGTTATGCGGACCGTGCCTATTGGACGATTTGCAGCCAGGGGTTTAATTCGGCTGTATTTGAACGGAGCCTTCCCTAGACCGGGCCACCTCGGGAAGTATTGATGGCCTTACCACAATAAGGGGCGCTACTGTGGCTGACGGTTCCTTCCCCGTATATAATACTGGACCGCTGAGCCCGCCTTGTCGGGCAGGTGGTCGTACGACCAAGATGAACGACTCATTACCAAATTGTAATAAGGAGGATGATAAGAGGAGGACTGAGTCGCAAGCCAAGGACGACAAATACGCATTAAGCGATGCGTCGGACTCGGGGAGCGAGAGTAGTGCTGATTCAATGAACTCTGTGTTGGAAAAGCACAGAAATAAAAACGGAGTAGAAGAGTGGAGAAGGGTACGGAGCAGAGGAAGTAAAAGAGCTCTCTCGCAGTACCGCCTGGGAGCAGTGGCCGACCCAACAGAAGTGGAGATCGAGCGCTTGGAATAGGCCCATGAGGCGGTAGAAGTCGGTCGAAGGTAGTTCAAAAGGTTTGCTGTTAGAAACCCTCGGTTCTTCAACAGGAATGAAGAGGCAACGTTCGGCGGAAGGCGACAAGAATGCTTTCAAGAGGCAGAAATGACCCAGTCCCAGAGCCGCGAGGCAGGGCTGTCGCATAGAGACAAGTAGGCCCAAAGCTGTAAGACAGATGGGCCCCAATAGCGAGGTAGCAACTACCTCGAAAGCTGCGGGTCAGAGGGAAGTTCCAACTACGGAAGTAGGAGAAAAGCCAAAGGGAGATAACGCTAAGACTCCGCCTTTCTCGAAGGTGCTAAAGGGAGTTAAAGCTAAGACTCCGGCTTTCTCGGAGGTGCCAAAGGGAGTTAACACTAAGACTCCGGCTTTTCCCGAGAAGATGAGTGATGTGGCAAAGCAGTCACTGACTGTGGCGCTGGTTGATCGTAGCAGTCCTTTCGGACAGATCACTAGCGAAAGGTGGAGATCTGTGGAAAGGGAGCTTATTAGCTAAATGCTTAAGATGATATGGGAACAACCAAGTAAGCCCCTTCCAACCTTTGATTCGGGGGATGGTATAATGGTGTGAAAATGATAGCGTGCGACAACATCGCGAGCTTGCAATGGCTACAGGAAGTGGTTCCAAACCTCCAAAGGCCAGTAAGTGGCGAACGCGCGGTTTGAGGTGGTGGATAAAGCGCAAATCTCCACGGTACCAAAAGTTAAGGTATGGATACCATGCGTGATGAAGTCGGATGATACACTGGGACTTCTGCAGAATCAGAATCCGAACATACCGACACAGGGTTGGAAGGTACTTACTGTATCTCGGCCTACGGAGGAAGGTCAGTTCTACATCTTCGTAATAAACAAGCAGGCGGAGGAAAAATGTCCTTTGGTAAAGGTAAAATTTATATGCGACTAAGGAAAAGAAGTCCCGAGGATAAAAATCCTAACACGCTGGAAGTGGGCGAAGTCGAAAAGGACCTCAAAAGCCTAAGGGAAAAGACAGGTGGAGGTAGCCGACGTCACCACGAAGGTGTTAGATGAGAACCAACAGCCAGATGGTGTTGTGAGTCGCACAGAGGAACACCCGGCACAACAGTCACGAGAGGCTGAAGGGGCCCTCGAATACTCTAAACCAAAAGGGCAAGGGGAGGACGACGACGTCAAGACGAAGGTGCTGGAGGGGGACAAACAGCCCAATGGTGCTGCGAGTCCTACAGATAAACCTCCAACACAGTAAAGTGGCGTCGAGCGAACTCCTCCTAACCCTTGAAGAGGATTCGTTTGACGTGGCGCTGATCCAGAAGCAATGGCTCTCATCGGGAGCACTTAGCGCGCGCGGGTTTGGCGTTTACTACGCGCAAACGGAAGGACGGGTGCGAGCTGTAGTAATGGTAAGGAAACAGCTGCATTAATATATGCTGCCTAATTACACTACTAAGGACCTCGTAGTGGTGGCCATTGAGCAAAGGAATAAGCAGGTACTTATCCTGGCATTCTGCTACGTGGCCCATGCTGCGGAGGTTCCACCGATGGAGTCCAAGAGGCTAGTACAGGACGAAGGGCCCAAAGGGCGGGTTGGTCATTGGCGCGGATGCAAATGCGCACCACAATGCGTGCGGAGGAGCAGATACGAACGAGAGAGGCGAATCTCTATTTTGTTACATCCTGCAAACCAATTTGCAGATAGCCAACAGGGGAAATGTCCCTACATACATTGGTCCAACATCCAGCAATGTTTTGGATATTACACTGAGCTCCGAAAGTGATATATCAAGATATGATTGGATGGTTCTTGATAGACCATCCTTCTCCGACCATGCGTATATCAGCTTCAGCAGTAGAGAAAGGAGGAACCTTTAGAAACCCTAGGTCAGCAAACTGCACTAAATTCCAGAAACAGGTAGAAACGAAACTGGGACAACCCAAAGAGGTTGCCAATGTGGAAATACTGGAGGAGTCTAATGAATTCCTAACAAGGACGCTTATGAATGCGTATAACAAAGCTTGCCCTCTAAGAAGATTCAGAGGAAAAGCAAAGCCGCCATTGTGGAGCAATGAACTGAGTCTTCTAAGAAGACAGGTAAAAGAAATGTTTAAGCTCGCAAAGACCGCGGAAAGCGAAGCGTGTCGGGACGAGAACAGGGATCTACTGAGGATGTCCAAGCGTGAAATTTCCAGGGCGAGGAGAATCTCATGGAAGAGTTTCTGTACGGACATAGAGTGCTCCAGCGAAACAGCACGGTTGAGAAAATTCCTAGCAAGGGGAAATATGGTCACGTAATAGTGAGGAATCCCTTGAGGTGCTTCTCGATACACATTTCCCATCGGGAGATGGTTTAGAAGAGCCATCAGACAGCACTCACACTTCGATCACAGAGCGGGTAGTGCCGGGCTTGGTGAGCGATACCAAGATCGAATGGGCAGTGAAGGCGTTTTCTAAGTTTAAATCGCCGGGCCCAGATGGTATATTCCCGGCCATGCTACAAGTTTCAAGTAGGGCGGTCGTGGAATGGCTTAAAAAAATATTCGATGGGTGCATAAGACTGAATCATGTACCGCATTCTTGGAGAACTGCTCGTGTAGCTTTCCTACCAAAGGCGGGGATGATCGGTCACGTGTATTCCAAATATTATATACCCATTAGCTTAACATCATTTCTGCTCAAAACCTTTGAGAGGCTGATAGATGTGTACATAAAGTCCAACGTGGATGAAAAGCTGCTCTCCACAACACAACATGCGTACACCAAAGCCAAAGGCATGTCGGTAGACACCGCATTGCATAGGGTGGTAATAAGCGTAGAGAAAGCCCTGGAATATAAGGAATATCCTCTAGGAGTCTTCGTAGACATTGCCGGGGCTTTCAATAATGGTTCTAAATGAGCGATTATGGATGGTCTTAATTACATTAAAGTACATCCAGCCTTAACCAGATGGATCGGCTGCATGTTAAATTGCAGGAAGATTACATCACAATGGGGATTGTACGAGGCCACGAAATCAGTGGACAGGGGAACGCCGCAGGAAGGGGTGTTATCACCTCTGCTGTGGACGCTGGTCATCAACCAACTGCTCGGGCGTTTTGATGAGGGACCCGTAAAACTTACGGCTTACGCGGATGACGTTGCAATTGTCATAAGTGGAAAGTGCCTTCCAACGATAAGCTCTTTGATGGATCGGGCGCTTCGGGATATTTATACCTGGGCATCAAATGTCGGATTGAAAGTCAACGTGAATAAGAAGATTATGGTCTTGTTTACAAAGAAGTATAAGGTAAATTGGATAAGGCCTAAGTTAGGAGGGGTAACCCTGCAGGAGCAACCTTGCACAAAGTATCTAGGAATCATCCTAGACAGTAAACTGTCATGGAAGCTCAACGTGGAGGAGAGGGTAAAGAAGGCTTCAATGGCACTTTATGCATGTAAAAGGATGCTGGGGTGTACGTGGGGCTTATCGCCCTCTCTTTCTCATTGGGTTTTTACAGCGATTGTAAGCCCTATCCTATACTATGGAGTTCTTGTTTGGTGGAAAGCCACACAAAACAACCTACTCAAAAAATTAGAGGGGGTATGCAGACTATCAATGCTTAGCATTACGGGAGCCCTGAAAACAATCCCGACAGCTACACTGTATGCCATTCTGCACATTCCACCTGTAGACCTGGTAGCAAACAACTGCAACCAGGCTCCGTGCCTCGGGGCAGCTTGGGCGCCGACCATACGGCCATAGTAGTATAGCGTCATCAATCACAAGAGGAACAGACTACCCGATTCCCTATCTGCGCTTCGAGGGCGATCTTCACGCCACAATAGAGGTGGACGGTTGGCGCGATGGTGCTCAAATGGCGGACGAGGCGATACATGTGTACACAGATGGTTCCAAAGTAGTGGAAGGAGTAGGGTCTGCGCTATACTGTACTGATCCGGAAATAAACAGATCCTACAGGCTGCTAGGTTACTGTAGCGTTTTCCAAGCGGAAATAGTAGCCGTAACCAAAGCAGTAGGAACCGCGGAAGAAAATAGCCCAAGCTGCAATCGTGTTAACTTTTATATTGACAGTCAAGCAGCAATTAATGCAATAATCTCGCATAGCACAGCATCTAAATGCGTGTTAGAGTGTAAGCAGTCTCTGGACAGAATCGGGACAGAGAGAAGCATACATCTATATTGGGCCACAGGGCATATGGGAATAGATGGGAATGAAAAAGCGGATGAACTAGCTAAAAAGGGCGCATCCCTTGAAGCTTGCTCCGTAGACGTCCCAATTAGGCTGGGCGAAATTAAGCGAAGGCGAGAGGTGCATATGATCGACCAAGCAGGAAAGGCGTGGGTTCAAGCGCGGGACTGTAAAGTGTCGAAGATTATGTGCAGGTCTTACAACCTTAGACTAAAAAAGTTGCTTCTATCACTAAAAAGAGAGGACTGTAGACTCATGACGGCTATTCTGACTGGACAGTGCCTTCTGGCGTCACATGCCTTTAAATTAGACTTGGTCAGTGATAGCAGATATAGGAAGTGCGGGTTGGAGGAGGAAACGATCGAGCACGTTCTGTGCTCGTGCCCTGCACTTGCCAGGCTAAGACTCCAGCTTTTAGGAGTGATACAGCTGTCAGATCTAGAAGCAGAAAGTGGTTTAAATCCTAGAAAGCTTCTAGTATTTGCCAAGAGGACGGAGTTATTTTATAACATAGGTCCTGGTTTTTGATAGGGTTTTTCAGTTTGGTCATTAAAACGAACTTCTGGTAACACTACGGACTTATTCAGTCTATGTCAGGTCCTCATGGACCGGCCAGCTTAAGCTAACCTAACCTAATGACATGAGAAAGAAATTGCGAAATTAAATTTAAGTCATTCATCCTTGAACTTCACAGTAATAGTAAGGACTACTATTCGTTGTGGTCATAAGTAAAGATTCAGCTATATATATCTTAAAATTTTAAGCTGCTAAAATGAAATTTTTTAGACTTTTATTATTCACTAAAAGCTGTTTTTGTTCTACCTTTCTGTAAGGTGATTTTTTTTTTTGTCATGCCCCTTACTATTCGAACCAACTGCTATACAAGGGCCCCACGTTGGGCGCCAACTTATCTTTATATTTTAAGTAAACTTTCAGAGTTACAAAAATTATTCAGCTTACTATGAATCAACAGCGATAATGACTGTCATAATAAATACAGTATAAAAAATAGCTTCTTTGACATCTACATCCAAAGTTGAAGGTTTTTCTAAAAAAAATTTTTTTTTAAACTACTTCGCTGGGAAAGAACCTTCAATACATGCTTTAATATTCTCAGTTATTGGTTCTACTCTAGTTCAGGGCAATCTGCAACTGGACAGTCTAAGGTAGGCTTTGAATTGAATATAGGCATTATAGACAACGGTACATCTTCGAGTCACGTCTGTCAAATGGCCTAATAACTATTTAAAATGTATGCTTTACATAGGCGACATCACAACAGACAACTTCTGGATGCGGAACGGTCTTCAAGTAAGCAGACAACTGAATGAGTAGATCTGGTAATATACAAAACAGCAGTTTGAATTACCAGTGCACCGACGCGATTTAGAAAGCATTAACAAAAATATCCTGGTTATTCCTATATCCATTTACGTCCATCAAATACCGTAATTAGAACCTAATCCCAACCAGTTGCAGAGGAAACACAAACTCAAAACCAATATATCAGCGAAAATCTAGACCAAACTTGGTCAGTAGGCTGTGATCTAACAAACTTTTATTTACAAAATTTACTAATTTCCATTCCCAATTGAACACATTCATCTAAAACTAACTTCACTGTGGCTCCGCTCTAAGTATATGCCTGAATTAGGCCATGTTGCTGGAAAATAACTTCTCTCAAGAATTCATAGTTGCCATTTGATTTTCCTAAAAAAGTAACTTTCGGTTGTCTGAGAACTCAACAGCAGATTACAAGATTTCTATGAGAAATATTAGATTGATCGCGGCTTGCGCGCCAAAAAACTAGTAGCTTCGAAATTATTAAGAAAAAATTTTTGTATACCTTGCCATTATTGTATAATTGTTTTTCTTGATTTATTGCACTGTTACCGTCTCAATATTTATCGCACACTTTGAAGATTTTTGAAGTTATTTGATAGTTTTGTTTATCCACGAAATAGTGCGTTAACGAGATCGTCGCATCCACTTGTTCGCTTCCCGGATCGAACTGAATCGAAATATTTGCAACTGAGCAGCAAAACCAATTCAGCAATATTTAAATATATTTCACTCTTACTAGTAAATATTATCTTTGATATAACTGATTATTTATTACCTCTTTAGGTACCTCATATTTTAGAACTTTACTCCTTTTAGACGTTTTATTTTTACACACTCTTACTAGTTTCTACTTGAGCTTTTTATTGGCACAATAATTGTGATTAGATAAATAAAATATCTCTATGTAGATTTTGCTATGAGCTGAAACAAATTGCACATTGTAATTATGTTGAAATGCGAAAGTAGTTGAATGAACATTAGGGTGGCTAACAGTTTTTTTCTTTCTGTCGC
This sequence comes from Eurosta solidaginis, assembly GCF_040869045.1. Taxonomy (NCBI): domain Eukaryota; kingdom Metazoa; phylum Arthropoda; class Insecta; order Diptera; family Tephritidae; genus Eurosta; species Eurosta solidaginis. The sequence continues at coordinate 17,314,628 of NC_090323.1, read as the reverse complement.
AACGGACACAAACGTTTCGTTTGTAATGTTTTTTAACGCGTCTATTGAGTTGCAATTTTTTTTAAAGAGAATGACCCAACTTAATATCTACGTAAAATAATAAATAAATATAAGGCGTGCGACTATGTCGTGCTCCTACAAATTTTCGGGACGGGACATTTTTTTTCCATTCCATGGACCACTATTAATTCACAAACAGTCTCAAATGTTGGATAAAAAAATGGCCCAACATTTCTTCTAATATGCAATATATCGCCTGCTGGGTGGAATATCGCCATATATTTTGCCGCTGCTTCGAAAACGTTCTGTCTGCAAACCTTAGCTTCTTAGCAAATTGTTCTTCAACCGTTTTCTGAAATTAGCTAAGCAAGTTCTGATATAATGCGTTTTTTAAGAGTTCTGAGGTAAAATGTTTACGAAACGGCGGCCGAGTTACGATGATATTCCATTCAGGAGTAGATATCTTCCGGTTTTGAAAATTATTTTATGCGGTTTAGCGACCTGCCCCAAAAATTCGATTTACTTTCAACTTAGATTGCGATACCTGAAAAAAAAAATACGATCATTTGCTCAACCGGACGTTATAAACAATCAAATAATGCTCAAATTTTATTAGATTTTGTCTATTTTGTGTATGTCGTTTAGATTTTGAAACTTGAAAAATAACCCACTTAGATAGAATTCGCATGTTTTAACTATTTATATAATTTCTTTTTGAATTCCATATTTTTCTTACAAAAATTTAGCAACAGTAAAAGTTCAGGTTCGAAACTTTGTTCATATCTTTTAAAATTTCAAAAAAGTTTCTAAAACTTCCGAACTTTTAAAATTTTAATTCAAAAACCCGGAAATATAGTTTTGTAGCCCATTCAATTGTAGTAAAAAAAACACTAAATTTCAAGGTTCTACTAAACTACATTTTCAGTTTTTTGATTTGAAATACAAAATAAATTTAAAAAATTTTAAAACCTTTCTTACTATTCAAAAACGTTTAGATGTTTAGCTCTTTTAAAGATTTCCGGGAGAAAAATATTGCAATTAAAAAAATTATGTACACAAGTAAATGGTTGAAATACATATTAAGCTGGGTCGATTTATTAACCTATATCGCGCCATCGATTTTTCGATAGGTTTTGGGCTCAGGAAAAAAAGTTCCACTAAGCATACCCAAAAAAATAATTATCGAGCCTGCAAAATTTGAGTTTTTTTAACTTTTTTTTTTGATTTTTAAGGTTTTTTTTATGACCTACTTAAAAAATTTTCATTTGATTTTAAAATTTTCATACCCTGTCTGACTCAAAATTGCCCGCTAAAAACTTTGGCGATAACAGTTTTTTGAAAAAAAAAACATTTTTTTGGGTTTTGAGGAGTGTTTTGGTAAAAAAATTAATTTGTTCGCCATTTTTTTTAAGGGTTTCTTCAGAAACGTGCAAAAGTGTTGACGATGAAAACGAATTTGTCTCATATTCCCTATCCCAATTAAAATTATGCGATAAAAACGTTGGCATTAACAGTTTTTAAAAAAAAATTTTTTTTTTGGTTTTTGGGACTTGTTTTGGTCGAAATCGTTTTTTTCATTTTCAAGGCTCCAAATCATTTTTTATGTATATGTTTCCGTTAGACCCACCAATGAGTACACCAAAATGATCAGGGGCGAGCTAAGTTGATTTAGCCCTGTCCGTCTTTTCAAAAAACTGTTATCGCCAAAGTTTTTAGCGGACAATTTTGAGTCGAACGGGGTATATATGAAAATTTTAAAATCAAATGAAAATTTTTTAAGTATGTCATGAAAAAAACCTTAAAAATCAAAGAAAAAAAAGTCAAAAAACTCAAATTTTGCAGGCTCGAAAATAATTTTTTGCGGAATGCTTTTTTTTTCCTGAGCCCAAAACCTATCGAAAAATCGATGGCGCGATATGGGCTAACTTTCGCCAAGCAAATCAACCCAGCTTAATACATATGTGTCTATATTTTGGTTGGGTTATATACACATATATATTAATTTTGGTACCTATTATTTATCCGTGCCCACAGATAATCATATGTAACTGTCTGTTGTACGCCAAAACAAGCCTATTACGAGCCTGTTTCAAAGCAAAAAAAAAAAAAAAATCGACCTCCCTAATGTCCATACACATACTAATTGTAGACTCTTCACTCGATAACCATGAGAGAAATTCAAATCGAACACGTTGCGCAGGTGAAATGCAAATAGCTCAATAAAAAAGCCAAAAAGGAGTCTTATCAACATTTGATCAACGCACTGACTGGCAATTTACTGGCCAGCTTAAAACTTTTGGTGGGGTTTTTCACCAACTTTTGTTTTGGTTTATAATCTTGTTTGAAGATGCCACAAAAAAAAAAAACTTGTTGGCAAGTAAATATTGATATTTGAATAGCTTTTTTATTAAATTCTTGCAAAATTTCGCACAACTCAACACCACTTTGTGCCACATGTGCCTCTGATGGCTGGATGGTAACTAACCGCATAACGTGCCAAACGTTCACAAGTTTGCTGGATGGGAATAATGACACATTTGAATGTGTTGTTTTTGGAACTGCATTCAAGTCAACCAACCAGCCACACATCCAAATAAAAGCATATGCATACATACAATTTTTGTTATCAGCGTGCTAAATAGGCTGTTTACATTGGATGCTTTTGTTGTGAATTCAAGTTCAGTTTCGGTTCTACTTCCACCACACGTCTCAACGCCATACCGTTGATGGGTTAAAGTTACAAATAAATTTGCAGTGTAGATCAATTAATGTTGCGCGCCAAAATGCTATATAATATTTATTATGCAAATAAAAAATATTATACTAACCTACTTAATTATAACAAGTAAGGAAGGCTAAGTTCGGGTGTAATTGAACATTACATACTCAGCTGAGAGCTTTGGAGACAAAATAAGGGAAACTCACCATGTAGGGTAACCCTGGAATGTGTTTGTATGACATGAGTATGAAATGGAAGGTATTAAAGAGTATTTTAAAAGGCAGTGGGTCATAGTTCTATAAGTGGACGCCATTTCGGGATATCGCCATAAAGGTGGACCAGTGGTGAGTCTAGAATGTGTTTGTACGATATGGGTATCAAACGAAAGGTGTTAATGAGTATTTTAAAAGAGAGTGGGCCTTAGTTCTATAGGTGGACGTCTTTTCGAGATATCGCCATAAAGGTGGACCAGGGGTGACTATAATGTGTTTATACGATATGGGTATCAAATTAAAGGTATTAATGAGGGTTTTAAAAGGGAGTGACCCTTAGTTGTATATGTGAAGGCGTTTTCGAGATATCGACCAAAATGTGGACCAGGGTGACCCAGATCATCATCTGTCGGGTACCGCTAATTTATTTATATATGTAATACCACGAACAGTATTCCTGCCATGATTCCAAGGGCTTTTGATTTCGCCCTGCAGAACTTAATATGGTAGGGTCACACCCATTTTACAAAGATTTTTCCAAAGTTATATTTTGCGTCAAAAAACCAATCCTTCATTCCTTTTTTCGTATCTGGTATAGAATTATGGCATTTTTTTCATTTTTCGAAATTTTCGATATCGAAAAAGTGGGCGTGGTCATAGTCGGATTTCGGCCATTTTTATTATCAAGATAAAGTGATTTCAGATAAGTACGTGAAATAAGTTTAGTAAAGATATATCGATTTTTGCTCAAGTTATCGTGTTAACGGCTCAGCGAAGGACAGACGGTCGACTGTGTATACAAACTGGGCGTGGCTTCAACCGATTTCGCCCATTTTCACGAAAAACAGTTATCGCCATAGAAGCTATGCCCTTACCAAATTTTACAAGGATTGGTAAATTTTTGTTCGACTTATGGCATTAAAAGTATTTTAGACAAATTAAATGAAAAAGTTTGGACGGCCGGACGGACGGATATGGCTAAATTAATTTCTTTTTTCGCCCAGATCATTTTCATATATAGAAGTCTCGATTAGTTTATGCCGTTACGGATTACCGTTATGCGAACAAAATTAATATACTCTGTGAGCTATGCTCAGCTGAGTATAAAAATAGTTGTGGTGACTTAATTTTGAACCAGCAGACCCCCGACGTTATCCTTCCCGCTTCCCAAGGCAGCCGGTTCTATGTACCGGAGCGTCTCGGAATTGTTCCCGACCAAGGGCTGTAGCTCTGCTACAACAACAACAACAACGTTATCCTTTCCAAATACTGGTTAATAATTATTTAGCACGGCATACGTTCGATGATATTAAGGCCGAGCTGACCCTCCAATTTGTGGTGAACGGCTTTTTACGCCTACACTACTGTATAACAATTAGCGTATGTCACATACTAGGCAAATTTTTCCCGATAGCTATAGCACTCAACCTGGTAAAAAACACTTTGAAAAATTTATTATGTCCTTAGAAAATATATTTTCTCCTGGGATAATATGTCCCACTGGTTTTCTTACAAGCCGTTGATTAGGACTCATTAGCCCAGCGGTATCATTTATTCAAACATAATGACCGGCAGAGTTTCTCCACCAATTCGCGTCGTGCTCATTTTAGTTTTACAAATTGGGGAGACGGGACCTACATGTTTAATGCTGAGGCAAGGCAGATGTATTTTGGCTGAGAAGCTTTTCATGCAAAAAATACACTTGAGTGTTTGGAACTGCCGAGGGGCGACCACGCTGGGAAAAACTTTTTTCTAATTGGAAAATACTTGTTTCAAAATTTTAGATGTTGGTTTGTCAGGGACTTGAACCTAGGACCTTGTTGTTGTTGTTGTGTTAACAGTGCTTCGCCCCTTTAAATAGGCACGACCACTCACAAATTGTCATCAAAGTCCTCTAACGGGAGTCTAAGGAAATTGACTATTTCAACAGGGTTGGACCAAAGGAAAATCCCTGTTAGAGGCGTTGGTTCCACATTGCAATTTAAGAGATGGTTGGCGTCATGTGGGGACACATCGCATGCAGGACATACAATATGTATGTCGGGGTTGATTCTGGACAAGTAAGAGTTTGACCTGTTACAGTAGCCAGAACGAAGTTGTGCAAGGGTGGCTCGTGTCTCTCGTGGTAGTGTACTTTCTTCTTCTGCCAGGGTAGGATATTGCATATTAATGCAGGCTTCACTGGGCGCGTTCTGGCAAAAACGTTTACCGATTCTGTGTGGATTTGGCTTAGGGCCTGCTTATGCTTGTCTGGATCAAACGGCTGTGCAGGTAGGTGCCGGACCTCCTCATAGTGCTTATGGAGATTGTCCCTTAACCCCGGTGGAGGCGGTGCTAGATCAAGTAGTTGTTTGCTAGAATGCCATGGTTTATGACAATTTAGCAAAAACTGACTGTTCAGAATTTCGTTGTGATCTTTAATGTTGAGCTCTTTGCCCTCACAATGTAGGTGGTGTTCGGGGGTCATAAGGAGACATCCGCTGGAAGTTCTGATAGCAGCATTTTGACAGGACTGCGGCCTTTATTAGTATGTGTTTTTAAGACCAGTCGACCAAACTAGTGACGTGTACATAGCTCATGAGCTTCTTAGGACCTTCAGTGTGGTAAGCGGGCAACTCAAAAAACACGACTTTTGAGTTAATAACATATAAACGTACCCAATATCATGATCTATGTTGTATAAAAAAATCGTTGTGATCAGTTAAAAATTTACCACGTGCTATAAAAATGAAAATATGCCTTTATATGCGCAACATATGGCAGTTAAAATCTTTGAATGGCTCTCCGGGGAAATTGTTTTTTTTTTTTTTTTGGAGTTATGGCATTATTGAAGTGAATGAGCGATATGTTCGATCGATCAAGTACATTCATTTGTTCCTGAGGATGGTTTCAGATTGAAACCGAAATATCGACAAATCATATTAATTATAATACCAGAAAATATACGGTATTACATTTATCCTTGCGGTTTTGAGATCAGTAATTTAAAAAAAGTTGAAAAAAGAAAGCCTGTTAAAATGAATAGGCTCATTGAAACTCATAAAATGGATGATCGTGAATGGAAAATACTTATAAGAACCAATGGTGCGTAAATTGCATTTTATATAAGTTTTAAAATTTCTACTGCGATGCACAATCCCCGACTCCGAACAGTATCTGTTAAAGCAGACGAATTTTTGTTGAACAGAAGAAATACACTTATAAAGTTTTGCCAAACCACCGACGAGGTCCTATCGCGATTATTAAAACATTTTTGAAGTATTTTTGATATTACTTGTCCCGAGCATAGGACCGTCGGTATTGTAGGTCTGCACAATATCTCTATACCTAGGAGGCCATCGTCATTTAAGCATATACAATACGATACGACGTAATCTCATTTTATTGGAATATTAATTTAATCGAACTTTACTAAAGGTTATCGGAATATTAAATGTGCTTATTCAGTTAAAAAAGCAAGAACAATTCCTGTGATGTAATCAAGGTTGCTTAACATAAAGGGTCATTTTGAAAACTCACATCAATCTACAGTCGTCTGATACTGTCGGATCTAAAATCGATGAAATACAAAGATACATCACCATTTGCACTATTAACTAACGTACTTTTTTTGGATAAGCATAATAGTGAAAACGCGTATTAACGTAATCGTAACAGCGTACAAACGTGAACGAGTATCAGGGTATAAGCGTAAAATCGAACCAAGGTAAAGGCCAAGAGCGCTAGAACGTACAAACGTATTAGCGTAAAATCGCAAAAATAATCTGTAAGCGCCAAATGTACATATGTATGCGCTTAGCAAGTCATCTGATACTGTCGGATCTAAAATCGGTGAAATACAAACATACATCACCACTTGATCTATTAACTAACGTATTTTTTCCGGATAAGTATAATAGTGAAAACGCGTGTTAACATAATCGTAACAGCGTACAAACGTGAACGAGTATCAGGGCATGAGCGCAAAATCGAACTATGGTAAAAGCCACGAGCGCTAAAACGTATAAGCGTATTAGCGTAAACTCGCAAAAACAATCTGTAAGCGCCAAATGTACATATGTATGCACTTAGCAAGTCGTCTGATACTGTCGGATCTAAAATCGGTGAAATACGAACCTACACTACCACTTGTACTATTAACTAACGTACTTTTTTCGGATAAGCATAATAGTGAAAACGGCTATTAATGTAATCGTAACAGTGTACAAACGTGAACGAGTATCAGCGCATAAGCGTAAAATCGAACTATGGTAAAGGCCAAGAGCGCTAAAACGTATAAGCGTATTAGCGTAAACTCACAAAAACAATCTGTAAGCGCCAAATGTACATATGTATGCGCTTAGCAAATCTGATACTGTCGGATCTAAAATCGGTGAGATACAAACATACATCACCACTTGATCTATTAACTAACGTATTTTTTCCGGATAAGTATAATAGTGAAAACGCGTGTTAACGTAATCGTAACAGCGTACAAACTTGAACGCGTATCAGCGTAAAATCGAACTATGGTAAAGGCCAAGAGCGCTAAAGCGTAAGCACAAGCGTAAAACATATAAGCGCGCAAGCGTTTTCCCGTGATACGGTAAATTCGTAGCGGTGTATTACCGTAAAAGAGTAAAACAACAAATATATTTATAGGGGGATCATAAGTAGTGCATTAATAATCGTCAACATGGCTAAGGGTGTATTCGTAATAGTGTCGGTGTAGCTGAGGCACAATTTTAATCGTAAAGGCGTGCTAGTTTAGTATAACCCCCACTCTCACTCCAACTCTCACAAATCAAAAGTCCATTGGAAACAGCAAATTGTAGCAGTTGCAGTTTACTGCCACTTAACACTTAATGACGGTGTGATCCAAAAATAATCAGAGCTTTTCCATTCTATTGCAAAAATAATCTGAGATTTATTCTTTTTTTAAACTTTCATTCAATAAAAATTTTGCGCATCGTAAGAAGTTAAGTTAGAGAAAAATATTCGCACTTTTTTGCAGTGTTTTCCGTAGTACATTACATTTTGATGCGAAGTATCTTGAATATGATTCCGATCTCTCACCGTTACTTAAACAAAACAGAAAGCGAAAATATGACTAAAATAAAGTTTAGCGTTTAAGATGGGTTAAAAAGTTGAAAAATAAGTATTTGTAAATGTAGTTGTTCAACTTGATAAGCGTTTACACTTACAGAGTCAAAGCTCTCAATCAAACATATGTATAATCGAGTTATTATAAAATTTTATTGCCTACATTTAGGCTGCGTACAATGTAGAAATGTAAATCAAGCTGTGCAGATGTATAGACAGTAGTAAGTAAAGAAGTGTAAATAAAACCATCACGTTTTTTGAGTTTTCGTTTTCTCAATAAAAGTTAATATTTACATTCCCCTTTAGAACGCTTCAAACTGATCTATAATTTACTATGTTACAAAAATGCAGTTTACACTTCTTTCATTGACTAATTATTAAACAACAGAATAATCGTTTGCTTACCTTTAGCCTTTAGTAAAGAACTGTTCCAAAAAACCTAGAAGAAAGACAAAATTATGTCGATAAGAATTAGTTTCAGAAAAATGTATCCTTAGCTTGTACAAGCGTAAAAGCATTATATTACTAAACTTAAAACGGCTTAATGATATTTTATTACATAAAGAGAAAATTTAACGTTTTTAGAATGAGATGAATTCGTTTTACTGAAAAAGTATCGGACTTTTGAACCAATTCAAATTTTGCGTTTAATACTAAAATAGTCTGCAAGTAAATATGTACACGACAAATTCGTGTACGGGGCGTATAAGTAACATTTGTTGCAGCTCCAATTGCAGTCAATTCAGAATTATTTTCTTTTTTAGATTTTAGTAGAAACATCACTATCTGCACTTTACGGAGGGCTGAAAAGATTGCTCACTGATTTTCTGGAATTAAACCAAAATTTCTTAAGAAGTTTGAACACTACAAAAAATGTCTAAAGGATTGAAATTTTATGTTAACTAATAATACCTGCTCAAAATTGCGTTAGGTGTTCCTTACTCTACTATTAAACGGGATGACGCTAGCGGCTTGGCCGTTATATCGTTTAACTGCTGAAATAAACCACAACACAAAGTTTGTGCATTGAAATTTAGTCACCGAATCTGACAGCCAGCCAACGAATCTTATAAATAATAAGTAAAGGTGCCTAAGTTCGGGTGTAACCGAACATTATATACTCAGCGTGAGCTTCAATTGTACATTTCATTTCAGATAAATTACTTTTCTACATAACACGTGGCACCGTCCGTTAAAAAAAAATTCTCCCAATTTCCTCTTACAATAAAACTTGATAAGTGAAATAACATTGATTCAAAACTATTTTTTGCTAAGTTATAGCTTATTATTCAAGTCTACGACCCTTTTAAACTTGTTTTATAACTAAGTTGCCGTGGTCTTTAACCGATCCCGTCCATTTTTACTAGAAATATTTTCTACTATAGGGAAAATTTGTGTACCCAATTTTAATACGATCCGTTAATTTTTTTCGGGTAATGACTCCCGAAACGTAGAAAATTGCTTAGTCATAAAAGGGGCGGTGCCACACCCATTTTGAAAAATTATAGTGTTTTCCAATCTAATGTTATAATTCAATTTAAAAAGTAAAATTCTATTGATAAAAAATCTTTTATATAAAAGTGGTCCTCGTCCTTAACCAATCTCTTCCATTTTTTCTAGAAATATTTCCTGCTATAGTGAAAATCTGTGTACCCAATTTTATTACGAAACAAGTAAGGAAGGCTAAGTTCGGGTGTAACCGAACATTATATACTCAGCTGAGAGCTTTGGAGACAAAACAAGGGAAAATGGCCATTTAGGAAAATGAACCTAGGGTAACCCTGGAATGTGTTTGTATGACATGGGTATCAAATGGAAGGTATTAAAGAGCATTTTAAAAGGGAGTGATCCTTAGTTCTATACGTGGACGCCTTTTCGAGATATCGCCATAAAGGTGGACCAGAGGTGACTCTAGAATCCCTTTGTACGATATGGGTATCAAATGAAAGGTGTTAATGAGTCTTTTAAAGGGGAGTGGTCCTTAGTTCTATAGGTGGACGCCTTTTCGAGATATCGCCAAAAAGGTGGACCAGGGGTGACTCTAGAATCCCTTTGTACGATATGGGTATCAAATGAAAGGTGTTAATGAGTATTTTAAAGGGGAGTGGTCCTTAGTTCTATAGGTGGACGCCTTTTCGAGATATCGCCATAAAGGTGGACCAGGGGTGACTCTAGAATCCCTTTGTACGATATGGGTATCAAATGAAAGGTGATAATGAGTATTTTAAAGGGGAGTTGGCCTTAGTTCTATAGGTGGACGCCTTTTCGAAATATCGCCATAAAGGCGAACCAGAAGTGACTACAATGCGTTTGTACGATATGGGTATCAAATGAAAGGTGTTAATGATTATTTAAATCGTAGTGGGCCTTAATTCTATAGGTGGATGCCTTTTTGAGATATCACCATAAAGGCGGACCAGGGGTGACTCTAGAATTTGTTTGTACGTTATTACGTTATGGGTATCAAATTAAAGGTATTAATGAGGGTTCTAAAAGGGAGTGGCCCTTAGTTGTATATGGAAGGCGTTTTAGAGATATTGAACAAAATGTGGACCAGGGTGACCCAGAACATCATCTGTTGGGTACCGCTAATTTATTTATATATGTAATACCACGAACAGTATTCCTGTCAAGATTTCAAGGGCTTTTGATTTCGCTCTGCATAACTTTTTCTACTTAATTTGGTAGGTGTCACACCCATTTTACAAAGTTTTTTTCTAAAGTTATATTTTGCGTCAATAAACCAATCCAATTACCATGTTTCATCCTTTTTTCATATTTGATATAGAATTAGGGCATTTTTTTTCATTTTTCGTAATTTTCGATATCGAAAAAGTGGGCGTGGTTATAGTCCGACTTCGGCCATTTTTTATACCAAGATAAAGTGAGTACAGATAAATACGTGAACTAAGTTTAGTAAAGATATATCGATTTATCATGTTAATGGCCAAGCGGAAGGACAGGCGGTCGACTGTGTATAAAAACTGGGCGTGGCATCAACCGATTTCGCCCATTTTCACATAAAACAGTTACCGTCATAGAATCTATGCTTCTACCAAATTTCACAAGGATTGGTAAATTTTTGTTCGACTTATGGCATTAAAAGTATTCTAGACGAATTAGATCAGGGATCGCCACAAGCTTTTTATGGAAGCGTGACCACACCTACTTTGAAATCCCAAAAAAAAAAAAAATGGCGACGGAGCTAGTAAAAAGTACACTGTAAAAACTTCGAAAATTCATAAAATGATATTATTTTAGAAAGAAAATTATACATTTTGTAATCCTGATAGAAGGTAAATTCATTCGATTTTTTAATTTAATATTTTATATTATTTAAATTTTTTTTTATATTTTTAGGTTTTTTATTTTTTGGTTTTGTTTTGTTTTTTAGAAACAAAATTATATAAATAATAATAATTTTGTAATTCTGATAAAAGAAAAATTCATTCAATTATTTCATTTAATCTTTTATATTTTTTGTTTTTATTGTTTGTATATTTTTAAAAATTTTGTTTTGTTTTGTTTTTAATTTTTTTATTTAATAGTATTTCGGAAAGAAGGATTAAAGTGGAGATATTAACCTACAGTAAATTGTCCGCAATAAATGTTTCTATATCTATTTTGATATTTGTGGTTGATAATTTCAGAAGCGCTTCTAAATGCTGATTTGTAACTCTATTTCTGTTGTTTGTTTTTATTTGCTTAAGGAATGAAAAGGAGCTTTCACAAATGTACGTACTACCAAACATTGAATAAAATTTTAAAACTTCGCATTGTAAGTCGCATAGCTCCATTTGGAGTTCTGGGCTCTGCTCATTTGAATTGCATGTCAAGGGTATTAAAGAGATTGTTAACATTTTCCTGTTGCTGAGAGCTTTAAAGTAAGTTTCATTGAGATATTCGCTTTAGTCGCATCAACCTGTCAAAACTGATAAATATGCATGCAAGCCGAAATAAAGATATGAATTAATAATACCCACATACCTATTTACATACATCCTATTCGATTTGCTTGAAATGTGGTATATAAATTTGCCTGTATTAGTATTTACGATCCTTTTTTCAGGGAAGTAGTCCATAGACGGACTGGGACTGGGATTAGGACTAGGACTGGGACTGAGACGCGGAATGGTACTGGGACTGGGACTCGTAATGGGACTGAAACAAAATACATACCACCCTCTGGGACTGGCAATAAGAGATGAAGAGGAATGAGAAGAACATGAGTGAAGAGAAAAGGAGAAGGAGACTGTCATCGGGTTCTGAACTATATTCCAAGTTTGTAGTATATCGGGAAGTTACTTAAATTTCGATTACAAAATTCTGTTCGCTACACAGAGTCAAGCTAAATAAAACCGTTTAAAACAAAACCTCGGCTATTATTTATTATATTCTATTAGATAAATGAGTGATAATCTTAAATTCTCTTCTCCGGTTAATAATGGTGAAACAAAGCATGCATGTACTTCAAACTTATCACTAATATGTATATTCCATATTCATATTTAAGTCAAGTGTGACGAAATAAAGTTTTGTCAGTGCACGTCTATTCATCATTTTGTTTTCTAAAAAAATAGCTACAACCATTCTGCGAGCAGAAATGGCGCTGGCACATACAAAAACCCAGTCGGACTTGGTAGCTTTCAAAATTAACGCATTGCATTGTTTTCTTGAATGCATTTAAAAATACTTTTACATGTCTTCAATTCAAATTTAATTTAATTATTAAATAAATCAAACAAAGCTTCATTGTTTTCGTACAGGTGAAACAAAAATATACCCAAAAATATTACTTCAAAAGTAATTTTACACGAAATTATAACAGTTCAGTTCCTAATGGGTACAGCAGAATACATTCGGTTGTGGACGAGGGGATTGAATGCGTGCGCGCGGGGATGTGTGGTGCGCTTGCCTATGCGCTGCGCCATGGTTCAATTATGTACAGGTTGGCTCATCTCAGCAGCTGATTTTATTTATGTCATTGCATGGTCGAAGGGATTGTCAAAAGGAGATGGCAAACTCAAAATGAAACCAACACATTGGCAACATTTTACTTACACATACAAAAACTGCTAAGTTTTATGTTTCCATTCCATACCATTCGCACCAATACCAATACACAGATTTTGACAATTTGAACAGACATATTTTGTTGCTTTACAGATGAGTCAACCTGTATATAGTTGAACCATGGCGGTGCGCTTGCCTGAGCGTATTACAAAAACTATTGCGTGAAAGCGCTTATGGAGTGACGACCCCTGAATTAGATGAAAAAGGGCGGAGCCACACCCATTTTGAAATTTTCTTCTATTTTTGTGTTTCGTTGCACCATATCATTACTGGAGTTGAATGTTGGCATAATTTACTTATATCGTTAGCTTAATGTGAAAATGTGCTAAGTCAACTTTTACGAATTTTACAGGAGACCAAAAAAACTGATTAATTTTTGAAATACCCTTCTTTCTTCAAAACTGTGAATGAGGATACCATAATTGCAATGCTTTTGGGTGAAGAAGGTTTGAAAAAGATAAATAAAAATCATGTATGCCAACCCAGCAGCTATTTTATGACTTAGCACAATTTCCGCACTCAGAAAAAATTTGTTCTCCGGACTTAGCACTTTTTACTCAATATGTTTCCTCATCACTCCTCCCCTTTCATGATTGAAATATAACACTAAAACTATATATTTGACAAAAAATACTATTTATTTGTCAAAATATTTATAACAGTTCAACAGACAACTGCCACATACTTTACAAATTAAATGCTAAATCTCTTAATCGTTGTCAAGAGAGTAAACACTTGGGTGTAATTTTTGACTCCAAACTCTCTTTTTCTAGACACATTGACTTCATTGTTTCAAAAGTTGTTGCAATGTTTGGGTTCAGTAGACGTAACACCAGGGGAATTGAAGGACCCTATGACGTTGAAGGCACTTTATATATCCTTGGTCAGAAGTGGTCTTGAATATTGCTCAATAATATGAAATCCTTTCTATGAATCTAACTCCTATAAAATTGAGAGAGTTCAAATTTTTTTTACAAATATTGCTGGCCAGACGGTCTCTCATCACATACCAGCATGCGCAAATTGCTTGGACTTCAGGCTTTGCATGTCAGAAGAACTTTTATCTCACTCATGCTTGCCTATAATGTAATAAACTCTAGCATGAATTGCTCTGATTTATTTAATTTGTTCATTCCATATATTCAACTGCGTGATCTTCGGCATAATAGATTACACAGACCGACAGCATCTCAGACCTAGGAACCGGACTATATATTTTCGAAGGATTTTGATGCGATGCATCGAAATCTGGCCTCAAAAATTCGAGATATCCTAACCTAAAAGTGCAAAAAACACCGTTTTTGCCCATATTAGAGGTTATGTAGACTTGCAGATGTTTTCTTTCACTAAAATTAAAGTATGGCATCTTTGAATACAAGTCTTATTCTTTCAAATGGCGTTGAGTTTGCTCAAATAATATTTTTGTTTCGCTGAGATATCGTATTTTGAAATTTTGTGGTGTGGTAGGAGTGGTTTCTAGGGGTTAGGGAATACGGAGGTTGATGGGTTAACAGTTAAGTTGGTTAGCCCACTTGTGGTGTGAGATATCTAGATAAATACGACTTATTTTTTGAAAAATATGCGACTAAACGCTGTCCCCAGGGTTAAGTGGGTTAGCCTGCTTGCGGTATGAGAGGGGTGGTTTCTAGGGGTTAGGGCTGTGTGTGACTTGGTACCCAGCGGTTGGATAGTGTAGGGGTGTGGTGGGTTAGCAAACTTATGATGTGAGGCAAAATTTTAAGAAAAATAAGACTCAATTGAAGACAATTATTAATCGACTATATCATGTCTATGTTATCTCAATCGATTTTCAGGTGTAGGGAAATTTTGAAACATGAAAATTTCAAAATGCGATATCTCAGCGAAAGAAAATGATATTTGAGCAAACTCAACGCCATTTGAAATAATAAGACTTGTGTTCAAAGATGACATCCTTGAATTTGGGTGAAAGAAAACATCTGCAAGGCTACATAACCTCAAATATGGGCAAAAACGGTGTTTTTTGCACTTTTAGGTTAGGATGTGTCAAAAACCAGAGCTGATAGAGCAAGGCCAGATTTGGATTCAGCGCATCATAAACCTTCGGAAATATATAGTCTGGTTTCTGGGTCTGAATAATGGTTGAATTTTGTCCGCCTGTGCTATTTATCGAAATAACTCATAAGACGAATTATGCTATGAATGAACCTATAACTAGGACTATACATCTACATAGCAAATAGATTCAGTATTGTTATTAATTTTAATAACAGCTTATATAAGTTTAAGCTTGAATTGTTTTCTATTTTTAACTAGTCTGTAAGGAAGCAGGCAATTATCGACATGTAAAAATTGAAGTAGATAAAAGTCAGCGCAAAGCATTTATCAAACACCAAAGGCATGTCTCAATTCGGTGAATCCGATTTCAAGGGGTTATGTTCGCAACTCTCTCAAGGTGTTGCCAGCGCAATATATAGCTTCTACAACCCAATTGTCAACCTCACCTACCCGTGGCGAATCATGTTTCATTGACATCCGAGGCTCTGGAGACCCCAAGTTCCTCACGGAGCTAGGGGGTGGGGAGAGCGGAATGGCCTGGAAGATTTAATGTGATCATATAAACCGTTCCCGAGATGGTCGGGCTAGTATCTTAATAGTGCTTTGTTACCGGAACGTGCCGGATCTATATCTGGCAAAGGACCATCAACATCGGCCCAAAGCCTTCGGGGCTTGTCTTTATCGTTAATACATTAACAACAACAAAGCATGTACTTTTAGATTGAATGAATTAAATAAGTAAATAAAATGCGCGCACAAAGAAATGACTAGTAATTCAGATTGATATTATTAACTGGTTGACTTAGCACATTTTTTTAACAGCTAAGGACTTAGCACATTTACACATCATAGCTCACAGCATGTCAAAATTAAAATATTTTTTTTTTGTGATCGTTGTATTTTGAATTCAGTTTTAAAACTGCATTAAAATACAATTTTTCAAAAAAAGTAACTTAGCATATTTTCACATTAAGCTAACGATATACTGTAAAGATAACAAATTTTTTGTTAAAATTTGATTTAAAAAAAATTTTTTTTTAAAGTGGGCGTGTTCGCCATCCGATTTTGCTAATCTTTATTTAGCACACAAATAGTAATATGAGCAACGTTTCTGCCAAATTTCATCATGATATCTTCAACGACTGCCAAATTACAGCTTGCAAAAGTTTTAAATTACCTTCTTTTAAAAGTGGGCCGTGCTACGCCCATTGTCCAAAATTTTACTAATTTTCTATTCTGAGGCGTCATAAGGTCAACCCACCTACCAAGTTTCATCGCTTTATCCGTCTTTGGTAATGAATTATCGCACTTTTTCTGTTTTTCGAAATTTTCCATATCGAAAAAGTGGGCGTGGTTGCAGTCCGATTTATTTATCATTTTAAATAGCGATCTGAGATGAGCGCCCAGGAACCCACATACCAAATTTCATCAAGATACCTCAAAATTTACTCAAGTTATCGTGTTTACGGACGGACGGACGGACGGACATGGCTAAATGAATTTCTTTTTTCGCCCAGATCATTTTGATATATAGAAGTCTATATCTATCTCGATTAGTTTATGCCGTTACGGATTGCCGTTATGCGAACAAAGTTAATATACTCTGCGAGCTCTGCTCAGCTGAATATAAAAACATAGAAAATTGCTTAGTCATAAAAGGGGCGGTGCCACGCCCAGTTTTTAAAATTTGAAGTTTTTCCTATTTATTGTTATAAATCCACTTGGGAAATGAAATACCATTGATATAAAGCTCTTGTTTGCAAAGATATAGCTTATTTTATTCGTCCACGACCCTCTTAAAAATCTTTTATATAAAAGTGGGCTTGGTCCTTAACCGATTTTGTCAATTTTTCTTCAAAACATTCCTTATTGTAAAGGCAACCTTTCTGCCGAATTTCGGTACGATAGGTTTAACGATTTTTGATGTATGATTAATAATATTTATAAGATTAATTTTATCACAAGTGGGCGGTGCCACGCCCATTTTAAAAACATTATATATAAAATAAGTGGGCGTGGTAATCATCCGATTAGAAGAAAGAGTGGAAAAGGAGAGTAAATAAAAAAATTCCAGTTCGATATATTTCGAATATATACTCCATATATGTATGAGAATTAAGTAGTAGAGGTAGGAGGAGTGGCAGTGAATGTCGGAGTAGAAGAGAAACAAAAATTTAAATTTTCTATATATAGGTAATTATCTGAAGTGGGTATACAATATTTGATATGATGATAAATCCTATATAAGAAGTAATTCAGGTGGGAGTAGAAGCGTTATACTAGGTTCAAACACACACCAAATTGGCAATTTATACTGTTTGGGCAATTTATTACGCAATTTGTCATATAATAAATTGTAATAATAAATTTCCAATTTAAAAAAAAAGCGTAATAAATTGTTTCAACCTGCAAATGCAACATTGTAAAGTATGTTTATTGAGTATATTTAAACGTCACTTACGCATGGCTGAACTATATGGCTGGCTCATTTCATCAGCTGATTTTATGTCTTTCATTTCACTGGAGTAGGGACTGTCAAAAGAAGATGGCAAAATCAAAATGAAAACAAAACATTGAACACATTTTCTTACAACACACAAAAATTTCAAAGTTTTATGTTTTCATTCCATACCAACACGCACATTTTGACAGTCTCAACAAAGATATGTTGTTACTGTAGAGATGAGCCAACCAGCTATCAAATTACTGTTGTGTAAGCTAAATAGAGTTGTATGAACACCATTCAATTTAAATCGAAATAGCCTCAATTTATTTTTCTGTTTGAACATGGTATTATTGGTAGAGGGAATGAGAGTGTGTGTTTGAATATTTTATCTCTGTAATTATTTGAGTACCCCTTCATTATTTGGTATATATGTAGATTCTATATAGGAGGTAATTTAGGTGGGAGGGGTAGAGGGCTTGAAAGTGCGAGTGGGAAAGAAAAAAATGTCAATACGCGGTAACTCCTGCCACACGTATGCCCTGGGTTCACACCACGGGCAAAGCAAAATCAAAATTTTAGAAATAAGGTTTTCAATTAGAAGAAAATTTGTGTAAGCGGGGTCGCCCCTCGGCAGTGTTTGGCAAGTGCTCCGGATGTATTTCTGCCATGAAAAGCTCTCAGTGAAAACTCATCTGCCTTGCAGATGCCGTTCGGAGTCGGCGTAAAACATGTAGGTCCCGTCCGGCTTATATGTAGGGAAAATCAAGAGGAGTACGACGGAAATTGGAGGAGAAGCTCGGCCTTAGATCTCTTCGGAGGTTAATGCGCCTTACATTTTTATTCGATAATATAGAGTGATAAAGGTTAGTGTGGTCAACTTTTCAAATATAGGCCAGGACAACGTCTGCCGGGTACGCTAGTTAATAATAAAAAAAGAACAATTTTGTTGATCTATATTGGATGATCAGTGAAGATGGCATGCGTGGTATAGAAGAATAGTATTTGACCGGATTTGAACCCAACTTGTTCCTATGTAGGTTAGTACTGCAACACAGATTTGCTTTATTTATTGTGTTACTATTATGGTTCAAACTGGTAAAATTCGTTCCAAATTATTATTACATACATATATAATTATAACCAAAAGAGCGTTAAATGCGCTCACTATTTAACACTTTAAAATTTCTACACATATACATAAATATATAGGGCCGGCATTCAAATAA
This sequence comes from Eurosta solidaginis, assembly GCF_040869045.1. NCBI lineage: Eukaryota > Metazoa > Arthropoda > Insecta > Diptera > Tephritidae > Eurosta > Eurosta solidaginis. Next base: position 17,295,833 of record NC_090323.1, on the reverse strand, counting down.
ATTGGTGCAAGTATTGAAAGAGTTTAGGATATTCAAATGACCATGTTAAATTTGTGTTCTAAATAGTGATGTAGCTTTACAAGCATTTAGACAACCGGGTCTTTCGAGTCTGTTCGGTCTTGGTATGGGGCCGAATTTTTATACTGGCCTTAAAAATAAAAGTGCGGATTTAATTTTCTTCGAACTTGCAAAAATGTAAGGTGGACAAATATTTTTTTCTAACTCAAAAAATAAAAGTGCTGAAATAATAATTTTCAAGAACTTTTATCATAATGGTAACTATAGCTTTGGTTTCTAGTTACACATTGTGGTTGGTTTATTAGATTTTTTTGTTAGTTTTAGTTGTTTAGTTTGACAATTTCATAAAATCTGTTAGTTTAATTTTATTCTTCTACACTCTACATTTGAAAATTTAAAACTTTTTTAGGTTTTATTTTATTTCTCGCATAATTTCCTCAGTCCGGCTTAAAATGTAAACCATGTTTTATTTAAACGCATGGTTGTACTTTGGAAGTTTGAAAATATGGTAAAAACTTGTTTCAAAAACCTGTAAAAGCGAAGACGGATTTAAAATTTTGCTCCATTTACAATTTGGCGGACTTTTGTGTCCTATACCGAACATGGCTTAGAATATACCCGCTGTAGGTATGCCTGTCGTAAGAGAGACTAAAGTATCAAATTGATTCAAGGTGTTGTGTAGCGCAACTGTCTTAAATGGTTGCCAGCGCATAATATAGCTTCTCCAACCCAATTGTCAACCTCACCTACCCGTGGCGAATCCTGTTTCATTAACAGCCGAGGATCTGGCGACCCCGAACCCTGATGGATCTTGGGGGTGGGAGGGCGGTATGCCCTAGAAGGTTTCATGTGGTCATACCAAATCGTTCTCGAGATGGTCGGCCTAGTACCTTTATGGTGCTTGTTACCGGAACGTACCGGATCTGCATCCGGCAAAAGACACATCAATATCGATAACACTCCCCAAGGCCTTCGGGGAGTGTTCTTATCGCAACAACAACAGCCAGTATTTGCATAAGTCAGGCTTTCTGCTAAATATGAATTATTGGTTATTTAAGAATCCGGGTTTCCGTATACGGTTACCCGTTTTCATGTAACAATAGTTCCAAACATTTAAATGCGACTTGCAACTAAGATGGAAATGAATGCAAGAAAAATGTCAAGCTTGTGGAATCTAAAATATTAAAATTTCAATTTTCAACTGGCTAGAACAACCTAATTTACATGATCTGCACATAAAAATGATAGTAAAAGTTTTAACACAGTTACCAAAGAACGGCCTTAGTATAAAAGCAAGTGAAGTGCATACGAATTTGGTAGTCTATTTTTGAAAAGATGCATTGGAGCACAGCCTCTAGTTTATTATTGGGTAAGTTTGAAAGAAATTTAGTTTGGAAGTCAAATTATTAACTTTATTATATTCTTTTTCGTTTATAGCGTTTGCCGTGGCCCTTGCAGTAACGAAGGAAATCAGGAATGCCAGAGTACAAGCTAACGACGAAGTTGTGGAATGGCGTGCAGTTGTTAAAAAAGACTTGGCTGCGGGAAGTAAACAGAATGTAAAGGAACAGCAGCAAGTGGAAAATAACGCAGACGCCACATCTCACATGGAAGCTGCAAGTGTTGTTCTCGAAACCCCAAATAAGATCGAAACGCTTATCGAAACAGAAGCAGTACAAACAGCGCCCTTCGATTTTGAGTCAAATAAGACCGAAACGAGTGCCGAAACAGAAACAGTAGAAGCAGCGCCCTACGATTTTGAGTCAAATAAGACCGAAACGAGTGCCGAAAGAGAAACAGTAGAAGCAGCGTCCTTTGATATTGAGCATATAACAGAAAATAATAATTATTTAACTACCGAATTACCAGTAAAATGTGAACATCTTGCTAACATAAAGGAGCCAACAAAAAGTACCGAACAATTAATTGCTACACCAAAATTTCATGGCGGCGGTTATGGCGATAATAAAAAGCAACCGACCATACAAGTAATTGTACCAACACAACATCCTACTCACCATATGCAGCCACCAATTCACTATCATTTTGGCCATAGTGGTTATGGGAATGAAGGACACGGTTCTGGTGGTAGTGGCTATGGAGGTGGTGGTTATGGTGGTGGTGGCTATGGAGGTGGTGGCTATCCTGGATATCCTGGCTTTGGTGGTTATCCCGGCTTTGGCTTTCCCGGATTTCCTGGCGGTTTTGGTGTAAACCCATTTTTGGGTGTTAACAACGGTATCTTTCCTAATAATGGTATCTTTCCTAATAACGGATTTCCCTTTACCATATTTCCTAATGGCACAATTGCTGTTCTGCCAGTATTTGGTTAGTTAAATTTTTGTAAATAAAAAAAGTTTAATTTGAATCAGTCAAGAGTAGTTCGACTTATTTTAATTGCTTTTCAAAAGTGATCTCAAGCAAAGCTGTTCGTTTGTAAATGTTTATTTGTTGCATTTAAGAAAAGAAGCAAAAATATTGAATTGAACAATTAGCATTTCTTTCTTTTGTTACTCATGACTCTGTTGTATTGAGTCACAATGCTACAAACTGAGGTTGGATATTCACATCTGTTTATTTAAACAACCGTCAGTGTGCTCGTAGTGAAATATCGGGGTGAGCCACTTTTTTATGGAATGTGTGAGTATGCGCGTTGCTTGGGCATTACTCATCCCGTAAGCTAACTTGGAAACGTGAATTGAATTGCGTACACATGATTAAACTAAATTTTTTTGTCAAACATTTACTTAAGATTTGTTTATTTTGGTTTTTTGCTTTTTGAAGATTTTGTGAGAAAAGAATAATTTTTGAGACAGTGAGTGAGTACATGAAAAACCGATGAACCATTTCAAAAAAACCAGAGCTTACGGTTACAGGTCTTACAAGAGCCGATTCAAAAATCTTCTAAAAATGAAAATTGGTCTCGACAAACCTTCAAAATATGTGACCCGGTCTATGAAAAGGTGGCTTATGACTCAAAAAAGAACCGATATTTTGGCTCCATTGCCATCGAAAAAAAAATGCTATCAAAAAAATCTGAAGATGCTTCACCAGCCACCAAAGTGGCATCGAAGGAACCAAAGGCTTCCTCGTCTTTCATTTGTGCTCTTTTTCTCTACATTTTTAGTACACTTCTAAGCAAGTTAGGACTTTCTAGTTTTCATTACGTGAAAGAGCGTCTCAAAAACTATCGAAACCAGAAAAAAAGTGGAAACATTTTTTTGAGTCATAAGCCACCTTTTCATAACCGGGTCACATATGTACAAAAACGGGTTCTACCACAAAAATAAAGAAGTACATTTCCGAAGAGATGAAACGATACCATAAATGTATCGATACCTTTATTTGCAAGTAGCATCGAAAAATGTTCGAAAGTATCGATTCTTACTAGTATCCGCACTTCTTTTGTAATACATAATTTACAACAGGGGCCATTTAACGAAGAAGCGACTGGCGTGCCATGTTGGACGGCCATAACCATTTAAACGGTTAAGCGCCAATTAAGTAAGTTAGTACGTTGATTGCTAAACATGTGGGGAGAAGTAAATGCATTTTAACCTTTAAAAATTTCACTTTTGTCAAGAGATATTTGTGAAAACAATAGATTTTTTTGCTTTTATCGAACACACAATGACCGGATTTACATAGAACTCTTGCCGAGTTGCTTCGATTTGACAGCACCATAAATGCGGACTTATACCGGACTTACTTATGAGGTTAATGTATGGCTCAAAGATAAGATATTCTTGTCGTAAAGCATTGAAAATCTTGTCGCTAAGAACAATGGAACTAAGTTCGATCTATTTTTCCAGTAGAAACCGTATTCCCGAAATTCGTACTTACATACTTAATCATTTAAACGATTATGGCCGTTCAACAAGGTGCGCCAGTCGTTTCTTTGCTTGGTTAACTGGCGCCAATTGGTCACACCAAGGGAATTTACATAAATCGTGATCCTTCCAGTGGATTGGGCCGCTCTTTTCCTCTGCTTCTATTGGGCGTAAAGCTCCAGAAATAACTAAATCATTTGTCGTAGCGATAACGACACTCAAAAAAAAAAAGTTGTCGTAGCTTCCTAGGCATTAAAACATACTGGAACATATATTATAGAATTTGTAAACACCATCAAACGAATTTAGGGAAATTCCGCTTATTTGCAACCCTCTACTAACGTTCTAACAACTAAACTGTTTAATAAATAACTCCAATGTTCAATAATGCAAAATGGTCTTTATTAGACTACTTTGAAAATACTTCACAATAACACTTATACTTCGCAACTGTAGCGTGCTTAAATCAAACTGATTGCTCATGCCTCAGCTGGTGCTGCTTTTATACTCTTCGGTTTCCTCGAAGAAGACTGCATACTTTTGTGAGTATCTCAGAAATATGCATGTGTATGTGTGAGAACTACTTTCCTGATTATTGCATACTTTTGTGAGTATCTCTCCGCTGCTGTATGTACATATGTATGTGTAGACATAATGATTGATTTGTTTATGTAGATACAAGTGACTGCTTAGTATCGGCTTAGAGATGATAGTATCCCTTAAAAAAAAAAAAAAGATAGTATCCCTTAGTGTTGCTAATATTCGTCACAATATATTAGCAACAGAGATTACTGAGGTGCTGAAATACGATTTGAATTTAATAAAATGTTTAAAAAGTAAATGATAGGCATGGTTTTTTTACTGTTCCCCCCACTTCCAGTCAAAAAATGTCTCATAACCAAGAAAAATAATATACCGAAAAGTCACAGAAACTACCCCGTAAGGAGAATCTCTTTTCAAAATAAGTGCATTCCTACTGCATTCTGAACCACTAATAGTTCGCCTTCTACCTATTTTACATGTTGTCAACGGGCGAATTTAACATGGCGATGTTCTAGGTGGTGGAAATTGTCCCCGCTGCTTTAACTTTTCACTAATTCCTAACTATATACAAATTTCTTTTTGGTACTTTTTCGATAGTTACGTACTGGTGGAGTACTGTTAAGAAAGAGGCATACTCATATGTAGCCGCAGCTCGCTAAAGCTGGTAGCAGTTTTGCTTCTCTTGTTTTGGTACAGTTTTGCTTACATTCTTTGGTCATATCAATTTGTTAGTGTAAATTTTTTTATCATACACAAGTGCCTGAGCTTCATACGGGAGTATTTTTTCTTGGCACCTTCATAAGAAATTTAAGCATTTTCATATGACTCGAAATTATATGTGAGGGCATATGGGAGTGCTATGAAAATTTTTGTTTATATTCAAAGTGTGAATTTGAAGCTGTGCCTATGATTCAGGGCAAAACCAAAACAAAAGTGCTATAAGTGTATAGGAGTTGAGCAGCTCTGACTATAGGGATGAAGATTTTCTGGATTTTTGCTTCCCAGGATTTTAGGGATCTGAAAGTTCAGTCTCGGGAATTGTCCCGAATTTTTCCCAAAAATTGCAACACATTGATGAATTTGCCAAACTCAGTAAATTCAAAAGACGATTTCTCAGAAGCAGAAAAAGATTTTTTTGAAACTCTATTTTGAAGAGTAGGAGTGGTACTTTAAGGAGAAATAATGGCCTAAAAAACAAAAACAAAATTCTAGAAGCGGCATGGCCACAAATGTATATAAAGTAAGGGTGTGTTTTGCACCTTTAGTTTCGAATATCTTAAAAACTTGAAGTGCCGGGACTATTTTGACTCAGATTTGGGCTCAGAATGTCGAAACCTACGAGAAAGTATGGTCTTGTTTCTGGTTACAAAATTTATTTGGATTTTTATTAGACTATGGTGTACAGAAAAAGGCGTTTGACGCAATTTCAGACACAAATATCTCGAAAACCTGAACAAATTTTTAAAATCCGAATTCAGATTAAGAGTTTATGCAATAAAACCCCTTAGAAAGCAATAACAAAAATGTCACAATTTTTTTTTTATATTTTTTGTCCCCCAGTTAATGATAGTTTTGCTGTTAAATGGGGTGTGTTTCTCGAACAAGTTTCAATGTATTTAAATGGGTTTTAAAATGCTATTTTCAACAATCCCGGAATCAAAAGTCAACATTCCTGTGGTTTGTGGGACTTTGAAAAGACTGGAGTCGTCATTCCTACCGTAAAACCAAGCAATGCTGAATTTTAACTATGCATATGCACAGAACCACCAAATACGGTACATACATATATTAGGGTACTTTCAGGAGGGTACAAAAGAGCTCCCAATATGATTTCAATATGTTGGGGCTTCCGATATCAGTTCCGACTGTAAAAGAACTGAGTGCATTTTCTTCTATAAATTTGCCACAGTAAATCAAATGACATTGATACTTTACTAGCGTGCCCGGCAGATGTTGTGCCCGAACTTTGGATTTCGCGTATATACACTTGCCTCTCGCTTCTTCGCTCTTTCCTCTCATTCAAATAGATCAGATTTTACTTCCTTCTCCCTCCAGCTTTTTTTCGATTCCCCCTTACTCTTACAATTCCCATTCCCAGAATCAGATTACTTTTATGCATACTTCCAGAGATATGTAGTATCAAATATCCCCTTTGTTCCGTAGTTGGCACGTCCCATTTCATTTTATATAACATTTTTCTGGTGCTATTATATATTAAGCTCATATAACTCTTTCTATGTTCAAACTTTTACAGCCGTAGGTGACTAAGAAAGTAGGAAGCATGGCCACCGTATATCCGTATATCCAGCGCGTTAGGGAGCTTAGAATATACCTGCGGCAGATATGCCTGTCGCAAGAGCCGACTAAAATACCCAAATGAGGCTCTGGCGACCCCAAGTCTCTCATGGAGCTACAGGGTGTGAAGCGGGATGCCTAGGAGGTTCAGTGTGGTCATATTCAATCGTTCCGAAGCTGGTCGGGCTTTTACTTAATGGTGCTTGTTACCGGAACGTCGATAACACTTCTCAAACCCCTCGGGGAGTGTCTTTTTCGCTACAATACCAACAACATACTATTCGGGGAGCTAATGCACTTTAGTGATTCTTTGTTTTAATAACTTTTACTAAATTCAGGCGAAATATTGCTTTTTAGATAAGGTTTTATGGCATGTTGCATGCTTCGGTATTGGCACATTTCAGCTAAAGTGATTTGAGTCATTTTGTATGCATACATATATGTACGATTTGAAGTAATTATGTAGAATGTTATCATACTATGCAAACATATATTATGAGGCCAGAATTTAAGTTCATTGAGCACGTATATTTAGTTGTGTACATAAAAATATTTACCTAATTATTTTGTATGGAACTCTAACATGATGCCCAGCAGGGCCGGATTAACAAGTAGGCAGAATAGGCAGTTGCCTGGGGTCCCGATTTGAAAAATGAAAAAGACTTCCAAATTTTTCTTACAAACATAAAATTCTAGAGAGCGAAAGAAAAATATAATCAGAACTGAAAATAATTTTTTCTCAAATAAATAAAACTCAATTGACCGCATTCAAAGGCGACGACCGACGAACTAGACAAGGTTCCTAAAAAGGACATTTCCGACTTATTTGACAAATTGTATTAGCGTGCAAAGAAGTGTATCAAAGTGAAAGGAGAGTATATCTTAATATATAAAAAACACGTGTCACAAAATTGTTGGCCGCGATGGACTTCTAAACTACTGGACCGATTTTGAATTTGTTTTGCACCCCGTGTGGAGTTTGATCTAACTTGAAAGATAGGATAGGTTATATATATCTCAGTTTATAGTCGCAATATTATTTTATTGCAATTTTTTATTTGTTTATATGTAAAAATAAAATGTTACGTATACGCAGTGGCACTCATATTTTCAGGTGGTGCGGAAATACTTCCGTGTAAATTAGGGCGGGTCGATTTGTGGGGAGGCAAAACAATCGACCATTGCTCTGTGAAAATCATATTCTAGGGATCAAAATAAGAAACTTTGCCGAAGGAACCATACCTCTAAAATGAATTCTGATGAATGCCTAGACAGTGTTTATACAATATGGATATCAAATGAAAGCTGTTGATGAGTGCTTTAGTACAGAGTAATATATTATCCAGAGACGGACTGGGACTGGGATTAGGACTAGGACTGGGACTGAGACTCGGAGTGGGACTGGATCTGGGACTGGAATAAAATACATACCACCCTCTAGGACAGGCAATAAGGGATGCAGAAGAATGAGAAGGAATTGAGAGAAGAGAAAAGAGAGAAGGAAAATGAGATTGAGAAAGAGATAGAATGAGACGAAGATGGAGATAGATGAAGCGAAAAAGACGGAGGGAGGACTGAATAAAAGGATTAGGAAAAAGTGAAGAGGGGAGGAGGGCAGAGTCAGACGGAAAAAGCTTATTAAAATGTATGCAGATAGGCCAAATTTAGGGCAGGACAACGTCTGCCGGGTCTTCTAGTTGAATAATAAAAAAGAATTATCTCAAAACGTACACTGGTTGTTTTTATTTTGAAAAATTTCGGTTATTTTTGGAACAGAGGGTGTAGAAGCCTACAACTCTATTTTGACTGCTATGCGTTCAGTGAGTAGCTCATTGCAAAGAGAAAAAGCACATTTTCAAACGTGTGCTTTTTTGTACGTATCGTTAGAATGGAGTTTAGTTTGATTCCGTGAAAAGTTCAATGATTTCGAGGAAAAAACAAAGCAATTATTACCTGGTGTAGGTTACGCAGAAATCGTACAACGTACTCGTCGTAGAAAAAAACAACCTAATGACGGAAATGCTCCAGAAGTAGAATTTTCGCCTCACGATGATTTTAGGACAAAAGGTTTCCACGGGATCATCGACAATCTTCACAGTGAAAGTATATGGAAGTTTCAGAGAGATTTGCATATCTCAGCAACTTTTCTCTAAGGGATGTGGACCTCCACGAAGCTATAATAAATAACTAAGTTATTTTTATGCTAGAGATTTGGAAGAATTTTTCATGAAATAATTCCCAAGTTACGTGAACTCCAGATACACTGATGCACAAAAAACTCATAGTCATTTGTATAAGATTTTAATAGAAGATCAATTAGCCGATGTATTTCCTAACACTGAAATAACTCTTCGGATTTTTTAAACTTTAATTATCACAAATTGTTCTGCAGAACGATCCTTCTCGCAATTAAAAAGAATCAAAGTTGCTGAAAGAGCTACAACGGGACAAGAGCGACTCGAGATGTTAGGTATACTTTGCATTGAGTCAGATTTATTGAACAAAATCGATATTGATGATATAATTGACGAATTTGCCGAAAACAAATGTAGAAAACGAACTGTTTAAAATATAGATAGTAATTTTATTGATATTATTACATTGTGATAATACAATTTTTATGAAAGATATAAGTTTGTATTTTTTAATCGAAAAAAGAATGGGGACAGACGTGAAAAAGATTGATGGTTGCCTAGGGCCGCGTTGGCGGTTAATTCGGCCCTGATGATCAGTGTGCAGTAACCTTCAGAATATCACATTCGCCTTTTCGAATTGCTTATAAGGCTTTTAAGTACATACTAGTGCCATATGACACAATATTTATAATTTTCTTTGTGTGTGTCTATCATTGATGAATGAATTGATAATCATGATTCATCACATAGAGTGCATCAATATCTTTACATATGTGTATGCATTTATCTTGTTAATAAGTTGATAAGATAAATATTCTTCAATATGTGCCATAACTATATCCCAGCAAACAAAGTCAGATAGCTATGTCGGTTTATAATCTACTCGAGAATGATGAAGAATTAATGAAAATTCGATACATATTAGCATTCAATTAGGGAAATACACTCGAATTCGATTAGAGAATAATATTTATGTATTCCGACTTGAGAACTGGGTCACATTTTGTTTGAGATCACTATGTTTCCCCACTCGAATTCTAACGTTAGAAATTATATAACAGAGCTAGTTTCGAAATATTAATCTAAACGATATCTAATTTGAGAAAGCCCAGATCGGTGGCCTTTAAATTTGAGCTTATTTCGAGCGTGTTTCGGAAATTTTTAATTTTAATTTTTGTTTTTGATGATTCCAAAATTGTTTTTTTGTTTTTTTTTTTTTTGAATGGTAACTAGGTTAGGCTCAAGGTCTAAGACAATAATTAATAATTTTTATGATAACTATTGATTTTAATATTACTATAATTGAAAAATTATTTTTTAATTTTGAATAGAAGATAGAAATTTTTTCAGATACCTGCCATAGTAGAGCAAGAGCCCGTGACTGCCAGACCTTCGTCATTTTATAAAAGTTGAAATTTCATCAGTGCATACTTCCAACTGAAGCAGGATCGTTGGTCTATTATAAAACTTGAGTCATAGTGGATTTAACATATAACGTGCCAAAATTTTGCAGAAAAATAGACCTTTCTTTCGTCATTTTATAACGACTGATTTTCATATATGGTCTTCGTGAAGATATAAGAAGCCACTAGCCTCATTGACATACACTTTCCATAGTGGCTTTGCCAGCCACGGGTTCTTAGACTATAGCTATCTTCTCTTCCAAAATTTAAAACTAATTTTTCAATTATAGAAAGATTAAAAAAAAAAACAATAGCCATCATCCGGTGGCAAAGATCCTGAGCCAGATAAATAATTTTGCATGTAAATGCAACAACAACAATGGTTCAATTTGTGAGCCAGATAATTTGTTAATTACTTCTTTTTAGTTTGGCAACGCTGCTTTTAATAAACCTCTTTTTTCAAAAATAGATGTCGCTGCTTAGCCTTTTGGCGTATGAGTTAAATGAAAAACAGCGGTGACATCTGCCTATCACATTTCACGTGTGCGAAAATTCCCCGACATCTGCTTCTCAAGTCTCTCAATGATCCAGAGCATTCCCGTGAGAATTCAACGTGAGCCGGAGCTGTAAAACTCACTGGATGACGGCAAATAAATATCATACAAATTATTGTCATAGTCATGGAAGTGTTTTCTTAAGGTTTGTGAAGAATTATATAAAGAAGGAATTTTTCTGTGAAAACATTTGCGCAGAAGACTTGGAATTATCGAATTTGAAAGAAGGAAGTTCGATTATTCACTTGGCTTTTCAATCTTATGCGAACAAGTTTTAAAATTGTGTTATATGAATTGTCGGTTGCCTTTTGGGAATCCCATTAAGTGTCAATCAAACGTCATCAAACATCATGTGATAAGATAAATCAATAAAACGAAAGGTTTCATTGTGACTTTGTTTTACCAAAGTCTGATGACCATTTGAATATAAAACTTATCCTACAAATGTATACAACGTTGTAGCAGAAACTTTCAAAACATGCTTTAATTATAATTGTATCTTACTTTGTTACTTATATTTGATGACATTCCACAAAATGGATGTTTAGGTTAGGTTAGGTTCAAGTGGCTGCCGTCCACATTGGAGCGGCACACTTAGGCCTTTATAGGCCCATTGTGAAACCACACGGATTTGTTCCTACTCTCCCAATCAAACCACTTCGTTGAGTTTATGAAGCTAACTAAGTGTCGTGTATTGACCCCAGCTATATCAGTCAGATCTACGAGAAACATCTTGCCCATAAAACGTTGCCTTCTCCTACCGAGCGTTGGACTTTCACAGAGTAGATGCCTAACAGTTTCAGGATCCTCTTCATTGCTGTGTGGCATCTATCATGATGCTTCCATCAGTAGAGCCTCCTTTATCTTGAGTTTGTAGGTGGAGAGCGGCATGCCCAACCTCTTCCAGGATGACGAAAATGGATGGGAGGTATCCTTTCTTGCAAGCTAATCCGCCATCTCATTACTTGGTATGCCCTTATGTCCCGGAACCCATACCAGATGTAGAGTAAACTGTTCAGCCATCACGTTAAGTGATCTGCGACAGCCTACTACAGTTTCAAAATTAGCTGTGACAGAGCCAAGGGATTTCAGTGCTGCTTGACTGTCTGAGAAAATATAAATGTGCTTCTGAGAGACCGCCTTCTGCCTAAGGCAGTCCACAGCGTCTTGTATGGCCGCAAGCTCGGCCTGAAATACGCTACAGTGATCCGGAAGGCGAAACGATCTTGGATGTTTAAGAAAGACAGTTTTTTTATTAGCAAACGTATCGATCGTTTACGGAAAATAATGATGATCTCTCCCAATTGATATAAATTTATCAAAACGCGGTTAAGTTCTTTTAAATTAAAAGCCATTGTAAAACGAAATAGGCGTTCCAATCCAAAAGAAATATTTAGTGAAGTGAGAAGAGAGGCCGTCGTGATGGTGTGATAGCGTGCTCCACCTATCACACCGAAGTTCGAGTCCCGGGCAAAGCACCATCAAACATTTAGAAAAAGTTTTTCAAGGCTGGCTCGCCCTTCGATAGTGGTTTGCCAAACGCTTCTAGTGTATATATGCCATGAAAAGGTTCTCAGTGAAAATTCATCTGCCTTGCAGCTGCGGTTCGGAGCCGGCATAAAAAAATTCAAAAGTACTTTTTTTTGTAAAATAGAGCAAGGGGGATATTAAAAGGATTTTTCTAAACTTCTTCAGAAAGAAGCTAACCGCTACTTTTTATTCTTTAACAGTCAAACGAAAAGCATACACCCTTACAACGCGTTTATTTGATTTGTTGATACGTAGAACCAAAAAGCTGCCGACATTTTTATTACCAAATTAAATATGAACTTTTCTAAAACGTTTAGCTTAAACGAAGTCATAAATTTTTATACGGTAAAAATAAACAAAACCAAGAAAGAACAATGCGTGGAATGACGTGCCCAAGTGTATGTACGTTAATTAAAGTTTTGATGTCAAATGGATATGTGTTTTACACTTTCGTCGAATTGCCAATTTTTAGGTCGAACGTTATGGGAATTGAGTAATGTGCATTTTATAGGTCTACGATGAATTGTTAGATAGCGGTCATCACTGGTGTTAGAGCGGCTGGTAAGAGGTTACGGGCATTAAGATTTTGATTTGAATAGGGTTTTTTACTCAAAGCGCAATCCAAGAGTTAAGCCCAGCGCAACAATTGCCATGTAAGGAAAATTTATATACCTAGATCTCAGCTGGTGCATTTCTAATGCATTTGGAACCATTACATGTTTACCCTCAATCTTTTTTATATGCGATTGAACATGGCGATGTTCTAGGTGCAGGAAATTATACCCCGCACAATGTTAAAAGTGTCAGTTGGAAGTACTGCAAGGGTACAGAATTAGAATTAGTACCGTCTCCACCGGAAAATCTCTAGTTCTACGGGAAAATCTCTACTGATACGCTCATAGTGCATTCTGAACTCCTACTAGTTCCACCTCTCTTTTTCATGCTTTCAATTGGTGAATCTAACATGGCGATGTCCTGGGCGGTTGAAATTGTTTCCACTGCATTACCTTTTCTGTTGTTCCGAACTAAATAAAAAGTTTCACTCTAGTGTATTTATTGGTAGTTTTTCGATAGTTCCAAATAGTGCAAAAATTTACAGTTTTGATCAATTTCTTCTGTTGTTAGTATTTCCTTGGATTTGAACCAAAATAAAATTCGGCCGTTTTAGATAGAACACCGGCTATACGATACAAAGTATTTCCGAATAGAAACTCTTTCAGAAGTGTGTGTGTGTAAAAGCAATAAGTATTTCGCATTCCTCGAAACTGTCCTTTGAAGGTTTTAGGCTTGTTTAACATTACTTGACTAAAATATAAGTTGCTTGTCATTGTCTACAGGTACTTTGTTGAATGTATGGGGAAAATTCCCTTAGTGGAATCACTTTCCTGCCAATTTCTTAAAAAAAAAAGAAAATAAATAAATAAATGTAAGGCGCGATAACCTCCGAAGAGATCTAAGGCCGAGCTTCTCTTCCAATTTGCGTCGTGCTCCTCTTGATTTTCCCTACAAATTGGCCGGACGGGACCTACATGCCGACTCCGAACGGCATCTGCAAGTCAGATGAGTTTTCACTAAGAGCTTTTCATTGCAGAAATACACTCGGAGCACGCTACCATCACACCACGGTGGCCGCCAATTTCTTTTCCTACATACATATATGCATATACGATGGATTTTACGTAATGGAAAGGCTTTAAAGCGTAGGGAAAGAAGGCATACTCAATGAGTAATGTGGCCATATAAAAATGGCTACTAGCGGAGTAATACTCATGGTCAAAGCTTCTTTAAGCTAGTAGCCATTTTTGTTTTATAAATAAAACATTTCTCAAATACATATTAAATATGACATATAAAAGCCCACTCTGTCGATTTTTGAACTAGAAAAAATCTAGTTATTATCGAACTAGTACTTGTTTGGTGCTTTATATATAGCTTCTCCAAACCCAATTGTCAACCTCACCTTCGAGCGGCGAATCCCGTTTCACTAAAAGACGGGGCTCTGGCGACCCCAAGGTCTTTATGGAAATTAGGGGTGGGGAGGGACGGATGGCCTGAAGGTTTAATGTGGCCATATAAAACGTTCCCGAGATGGTTGGGTTAGCACCTTAATGGAGCTGTGTTACCGGAGCGTACTGGATCTGTATACGGCAAAGGCCCATTACATCGATAACGCTTGCCAAAGCCTTCGGGGAGTAATCTTATCGCTACAACAACAACAACAACGACTTCCTTGCAGGATAGTTCTGCGTTCGAAACTAACGCGACTCGCTGCAGGGTTCCCACGAATAACAATATTTTCACAAAAGTTCGTATATATTGCCAATATTAAATATGCAATCGACTTGAACGGTAGAACTGTGAGATGTTTGAAAGCGTAATATTGATGAAAATGTCAAAGTAAAAGATGTGCTTATTTGTTTTTTGTTTTTTTAAATAAATTTTTGGTTTGGACCTAATTTATTTAAATGAACTCGTCCAATAGGCTACTTATATATACAGGAATTAGTATGTCTGTATAACTTGTTGTATATGCGAGTTGACCTTTATATTTGCGTATACCATTTCGAAGCTTTCTCTCAAACGCTGTCTGCAAAAAGGGAAGAACTAAAACCGGCAACTAAAACCGGATTTTACAAGCAGTTAAATATTTAGTTTATGTTAAAAGTTTTTTCATTTGTTGTTGTTGTTGTTTTCTTCAAGTGTCCATTTTTATAAATTTGTTGCCAGAACAAGTATTTCCTCTATTTCTTAATACACCAAACATATTTTGGACATGTTCATGTCATTTATGAATTTGTGTTTTCCTCATTTGAAAGCACGTTTTTGTTATTTCGTTACACTTCCAAGGAAAAAATAAAAGAAGTTTCTTACTTAACAAAAGAGAATTTGAAGCAAAGACAGACAATTCAATTGCTTACATAAGTTTACTGCTTAGCAGCACCCAAAAACCATACGCAAAGATGATGAAATGAACAATAGAAAATGGTCATTAACTGCGAAGTTTAATACGCTTTGTGTTGTTGCTGGTTCTGTTGTTAAATAGATACAGATCAATTTGTAAGCGCCATCGTTTTCATTGTCACGTATAGTATCGAAATACTTACTTCCACATATATGATGTACATAAGCAAGTAATGTTTTTGGTTTTATGACTTTTTGTTTTGGAAATAATTTCAAATCATAACATTTTTCAAACAGATGTGCCAACTTATGGTTTTTTTTTTGAAACCAAGCAGGAAATATTGGATATTGTGAAATTCATATGAGAAGCAAATTTCTAAAACATGTATTTCACTAAATTAAATTTGACGGAAAACGCTGTCATTTCCAACAAAACAGCTTGTCATACGAAGTCAAATGCGGTGAACGTATTCTGATCTCGAATTGACAATTAAGTGAAAACGGCAAATGCCCACTGGTATGGCAATTTGAGGCGACACCGAGAGAAATCCACAGCTACATCATGCACAATTATGGATACTGTATAAAAAAAAAATTGATAATTCTGTCCCATCAATAAATATTGATAATGTGTCCATGGCTGTGCCGAAGACTTCATACCATTCATGAATGGGGCTGAACAATAATCTTATCCCGTTCATAATCTCCAAATAATCGGATGTATAAGATAAGAAATATATAGTGAACACATGTACATACCTAAACGATTTTTAAGATAAATATAAAATAAAAAATGGCAAAAAACCCCTTATCTGAACGATCGAGTGTATGGGATATATATTATATATAGCTCCGATCGAAATGATTTTTACAGGAAATCTTCTATGACATATTAGAATATATATCACCAAGTTTCACGTTTTTATATTGGAAACTAAGGGAGAAATGGCCAAAAATCTTTCTATCTGAACGATCGTTTGTATGTATACATATAGCTCCGATCAAAGTGATTTTTTCAGGAAATCCTCTATGATATATTAGAATAAATATCACCAAGTTTAACGTTTTTATATTGGAAATTAAGGGAGAAATGGCTAAAAATCCGATGGCTTTTTCCGAAAATCTTCTATGATATATTAAAATATATGTCACCGAGTTTCGCGTTTATACTTTCTAAATTGCGGCAGGAATGACCAAAATCGTCTTATCTGAACGATCGGTTGTATGGGAGATATATGTTATAGTGGTCCGATCCTACCGGATCCGACAAATGTCTAATATAATACAAAAATACATCCTTGTGCCAAATTTCATTGAGATATCTCAAAATTTGAGGGACTAGTTTGCGTTCAAACAGACAGACGGACAGACGGACGGACAGACGGACATGGCTATATCAACTCAGTTCGTCGCCCTGATCAATTCGGTATACTTAATGGTGAGTCTATCTTCTATATTTCTCAACGTTACAAACATCGGACCAAAGTTAATATACCATTTCATGTTCATGAAAGGTATAATTATAGTAAAGCGTGCCACTCAAGAGTTTTGTGATAAGATGATTTTCCACTCAGTAATCGCTTTACTGCGGATAAATATTTATGTCATTCTTTAAATAAAAAATTCTAAAATTTTGTTATGCGTCGAAGTGTGGTTCGAACTCTGATCCTCTGCTTTGTACGCCAGAACCTCTATGACTAAAGCAAACAATACAATTTTTATGTGATATGTGGAAGATATTATATGCGAATGAAGGCAATTGGGAAAAACTTTACAACAACTAAGGCACGACTTAGCTGAATGCGTTTGTAACCATTTCAACTATCGTAGGAGTGCGCGTTCGACTCCCACTCCCGGGAGAAAAGGCTTTGAAGAGATTTACAAGGTATAATCGAAACAGCTGTCGCCTTGTCCGTCCTGATGTCACGTTGTTTAAATTTTTCCCAAATTATTAAATAAATTATAAAATTAAAAATTGCTTGAAATAAATGTTTTCATACATTTAAAAGCGATACGGGCAATCCCCGGCTAACTCATATAATACAATTTTTTATTAAAATTTCAATCATATGAAATTCAAAAATTTGAGGAAGATGAATATTGTTACCACATCCATATGCTTGGTTTCCACTAGTTACAACTTGACAACAAACTTGGCATATCGATGAAACGAGCTTGTCATGTCGAATGCGTTTGTAGTGTGTTTTGACTACATATGTACTGCCTATTGAATTGACCAATAAGTGAAAAAGGCATAAGTTTTCGTTTTTCAATTGGCGTCTCACCAATTATTATGAAACGGCATGTGAAACAACGGGAAATAATGAAACGGATTGAACAATAAACGAACACAAAATTGTAGCTTTGCCTTTGACCACAAACTGCTTTATCGAATTCGAGTCAGTTACGTGAAATAGTGAAAACTCGTTTGACACCAAATGACCACCGCGACTGTTCAAGGCAGTTTTTGGTATCAGCCATGTAAGAGTCGAAATATGGGTTACAAAAGGGTTATATAGCTTAGATATCAATTGACATTCAAAGACTTAATGTCTAAATTGTCTGAAAGTCTTATCATTTTATGCACAATCGATAAAAACTCACGACATACTATTTATTAAAAAGGTCTCACAGACAGCTACACACGGCTAGGAATGTGAGCCTTAATTTTAAACCATTCATCGGTTTAAGCAATTTTTGAAACAATTTTTTACTTAATTGTAAACCCTGCAATTTACTACTCTGTGTTTTTTTTTTTCATTTTATTCAGTTTAAATTTTAAAACTTATTTGACCAATAAGACAATAATTTTGAAATTGTTTGAAAATGAAATTAAAAAAGCTTGGAAAATCTAAATATAGAAACTTGTAGTCATTTCTGGGTTCGAAACAAAGCCAAAAATTAAAAAAAAAAAAACATAGAAACTTGTATACTCGTCTGGTTTTAAAACAACCACCAATAGTTTAAGGTGCTCAAAATTTAGAAATTTGTTAAAAGTGCTGCAAGTCATATATTCTATTTCGAAACATTTTATTATACATAAAGGGTAGAGCAAGCTACTAGAATCCGTAGCACGTTGGTTCGAAATCAAGCCAAAGCCCGCTAAATTTTTCATTCTATAACTGCAAATGTAAACCTCTCTAGCTTCAAATTGAAATCCAGTTCTGTGCACATATTGCGAGGATGACCGGTAGAATCTATATTTGAAACGAAATTTGGTTTGGTCATATATGTATGTAGTACAAAAAGTTTTATATTGAGGCTCAAACTTTTAACCGTGCACTAAGTCGCAACTAACTACGGTGGACCATCATTCAGATTTTTTCGAAAACCTTTTTTCGAGCTATTCGAAAAATGGCAAATTAAGATGAAATTTAAGTCGGCTAGATTAAAGGCCTTATAAATTGGGAATGTAACTGAATTTGATTCAGTTTCACGTAATCACAGGCGGCCAAACTCACTACTTTGGCGGCTATGACCCAATTAATGATAATCAACAGGGGCGGATCCAGCACGATTTGGGAGGGGGATTTAAGTCAACTTTTTAAGTAAGATAAAGTGACCTTAAAATCTTTCATGCAAACACACACACATATCTAAACTCATCTACAAAAATCATCATCACTCAGATTTTTTCAGTTTTTACTAAGTTTTGCTTCGACCTTCATTATTTTCGATATTTTTATAAAAATATATCACCAACAATCCAAATATACACTTTAGACTTTTTAGAAAATTCGGGAAAATTCCGTGATATTTCATGCAAATTTTTAGCTTTCAGTAAGAATTTTTATCTCAGAATTTTAAAAATTCTTACCGAAAAGCTGAAAATTTGCATGAAAATTCGCGGAATTTTCCTGAAATTCCTAAAAGGTTTTAAGTCTCTATTTGGATTTTTGATGTTATATAACAATACATATTTCTATAAAAATAGCGATAATAATTTAGGTCGATCCAAATTTAGTGAAGTTATCTTAGCTGAAAAATACTAAAAGATTGTCCACATTTAAGCAACTCTCCACATTGTTCGTAAAGTACGAGCCATCGACTTTCAAAGAATTTCTGCTGCATTAATCGAATTTCGGACCGGAGGAAGATATGTTCCATCAACTACTAAGAGCTGCCCAAAGAACTATAGGTTGACTTAATTAAACGGTTTTATTTAGCTTGAGTTGACAGGCTGCACGGCCGCATGCACGGCCGCACGGCCGTTGTGAACGAATCTTGTAATTGAAATTTAAGTAACTTCCCGATAAGCTACAAGCTTGAAACTTGGAATATAGTTCAGAACCCGATGACAATGTAATAATGAGAAAAAAATCGCCGCTAGGTGGCGCAAGGATCGAGATATTCGCAAAATTCGCATTTGTGGTCCGATTTGGCTCATATTTGGAACACATAATACATGCAAGAATAGAAAGCGACCTATCAAAAAAATCGCCGCTAGGTGGCGCAAGGATCGAGATATTCACAAAAATTGTATTTGTGGTCCGATTTGATTTGGTCCATATTTGGAACACATAATACATACATGAATAGAAAGCGACCTATGATGCCCGATTTGGTTCATATTTGGAACAAATATTGCATACAGTCCAGTAGAAGTGACATCAAAATATTTTGGAGTTGGAGGAGGGACAAGCATACGTGGCGCAGAGTCGAGTAAAGTCTTTGGAAGGATTATGTATTGAGGACTTAGGTTGTTACAAATTGTCAGGAAAGAGTCCTCGTAATAATGAGTCACTAAATGAACTAAATAGAATGAGAAATAATAGGCAATTAAATAAAAGCGTTGGACGCGTCATATTTCTATTGATAGTCATAAGTAAAACCAACTGAACCTTAATCGGGTTATGCTACGCCTCACATTTTTAGAAATTTCACGCGCCCAACGCTTTTATTTAATTGTCTGATCAACGCCCTAGATTGATAAGGAGTGTGATGACTAGTACCTAGGACCTACCTAATTATTTTCTAGCTTTTCGTATTTTTATTATTTCATGTAAGTATTGTTTTCAATAAAACCGTTTAACTTAAAATTTTTTTTTTTAATTTTTTATTTTACATATTTTTTATCTTTATGTAGAATTATGTATAGTATAAGTCAGATCGTGCCACAATTCCCAAAATAATGCAGATTTCCTGGCGTGAATGTTACTGCTGCCAAATAGTAACACATTACCGCGATGTAGGGACTGGCCCTTCTATTATTTCTTCAAAAGGAATTTTTGTCCAGAAAAAAGATGTGGTGGGGCAACCGTGATCATGATATAGTGACCAAGGCTGCCAAATTTCAGCGAAAAGTACGCAATTCATTCTTCAAATACCAGAATGGTACATTTTTTCTGCTGATTTTACCCACAGCGAAACAAATGGAAATTGGAAATGAATATATAGCTAAACTATTCATGTCATAAGATATTTCAACCGAAGTATTATAAATTGCAGATCTTGGGAGGGGGGCGGGCGATTAGGACGATTATTCATAAAGATTATACATTCTTAGTTACATATAAAATTTAAAAACAAACTTTTATAATTTTTATAAGTTCAAGATCAGAGCAGGTGTGACAGGATCGCGCCGCCCCCCCCCCGGATCCCCCACTGATAATCAATAATGTCATTGCAGCATATCAGACCGAAGTAGTTACTCTGATTTAGTTTGCCCGACAACTAGTTGAACTCATATTGAAATGCTGCCACAACTAAACATGTAGTAGCCACATTTTACTTAAGACAATATTTCTCACTGGGTTTTGCTCTTACTTCGATAGCCAAACTTTTGAACAAAACTTGCATATTTAGCGAAATACATCGCACAGTGATTATATTTATGATGACCAAAAGTCATGTAGGTAAGTATGTAAACATTTTTAGTATACTCGTATTTCTTCTGGATTTATGTACATACATACATACGACGTTTGTCTTAGAGTATGACTCAGCTTTCTTGTAGATTGTCTGTTTTGTTTATAATGTTGCGTCTGCAACAGTTGGGCAATAAACTTTAACTTGTACAACAATTATTACATATCTATTTTCAAATTGTTAAAAATATAAAATTTTTTTATTGCCTTCCTAAGTACATTTACATAAGTACTTTTGCAAAGTAATGTACTTTTTATTAAAGCCAAGCCCTAATCAGCTGCTTTTGTTATTGCATTGTATTGAATCACAATATTTTTATTACGAATTATATTTTCAAGGTACAGTTTTAAGATTTAGCTGATTCATTTGTTATTGGAAGAAAGGAAATTACAAGCGGATATAAAAATATAGTGTACATGAAAATATTTGTGTTGCTCATTGCTGGTTGTTTCCAAGTCAGATTGGTTAGGCACGCATTTCGGGATTTCGATATAATTCGATATAATTCCTTATATAGTTACCGATGAGCTTGCAGAATTTATGTAGTTCGAGAATTTAGTGCCATGAGCACCTCTAGTATGCCTGAGTTATGGAAATCTTGCGTAAGCCTTCAGTTGCTCTTCGAAGGAAATCTCACCTCTTAAGTTCAAGAAAGACTAAAGGTAGTCTGATGTTCCGCCAACAAACGGAAGCCCGCTTTGGCGGTATGGGGCTGGGTTTAAGTCTAGTTTCTGTTAAATATCGTTTTGCTAATGTAGCAGTAGACCTTTTAGATTCGGGCAACTGTCCGTTGGCTCATCTTTCTATTCGTCAGAAGGTATGTGCATTCAATATGATCCTAGGCAGTTACTTGCTTTTAAATCATGTCATTGCTGTGGTATTTCGAGCCAGAAAGAACTCGTCACCACACCTGGTCCTCCAGCGGAGTGAGATCCATCCTCTTTCTCTGCTGCCATATGCGAGTTCCGATAAGAATACTTTCTGGTCGTAGCATCACCTTTCATTCGCATAACACGACCTAGCCGGTGTAGCCTCTGTCTTCACTGGACTATGTCTGCATAAAGCTCGTAAAGTACATCATTAAATCTTCTTGGGTACTCGCCATCGCCGACGCGTAGAGTTCTTTCGAAGAACTTTTCTTTCGAACACTTCCACAGACGAATAATCTGATGTTGTTATGGTCCATGCTTCTGCGCTATACCAGACTTCAATTCCATAGTAAAGAATGCTTGACCGCTGCATCATATAGTCTATATACTATTTTATGTAGAAGATTTTGTCCGAATAATTATTATACTTGGCAGCCACCGTGGTGTGGTGGTAGCGTTCTCCAAACAAGAGCATTGAGAAAAACGTTTTTTCAATGAGAAAGAAGTTTTCGAAGGCGGGTTGCCTCTCGGCAGTGATTTGGTAAACATTCCAAGTGTATTTCTGCCATGAAAAAAGCTGCTCAGTGAAAACCTATCTGCCTTGCAGAAGCCGTTCGGAGTCGACGTAAAACATGTAGGTCCCGTCCCGCCAATTTGTACGAAAAATCTCGGCCTAAAATCTCTTCGGAGGATATTGCGCCTTGTATTTATTTTATAATTATTATACTTCGTTTAAGTTCGTCACGCAGGATGCCCACATAATTCCCTCTCTTAAACATTTTGTCACTGCGGCGTAACCCTTCTCAATCTTCACTGCGCAACAGCTTTTCCAATTTCTGTACGGCAGCTACCTTCAGCGACATGTGAACATTGTCCACTAGAGCTTCATTGAAGTCTGATGTTAAGGCTTTCACGGTAGTCATAAACTAGATTTTGGTTAAACGGTCTTTTGATGTCAACAAAAAGGGCCCATCACTAATTTCTAAAAATATATCCTCAGTGGCCTTTCCATTGGTCTTACCAAGAATATCGGTAAGATACAACTTATCCCGAAAATTTCGGTGCTAAAAATCACTGTTGGCTAGTGTTTCCCACTCTAGTGCATACAAGGTGTGTATGCTTAACAAGCAAATATGTAAGGATGACCGCTTCCTACGTTTTTTTTTATCCAATTCACTTAACTCGTTGCCCTAATTTCCTATTTATTTTTATAGTTTCCTTGTCACACTAACACTATTGAACAAAGTATCATTTTACAAACCGAGTTGCAATTAAAATGAAATCCCAAAGGTAGGTGCGACTGTTTAGCGATAAGTCTTGTCACACGTCACAGTGGACAGTGAAAGTTAAAAACATTTTTTGTTGTTGTTATGTCTTACCTGTCAACTGTTCACCGACTTTATCTAGAAACAGGACAAAAAAACTAAATATATCATCTGCTAGAAATCGAAATATGTGTTTGTATCGTTAAATTTAATCTCATTTACGTGGATTAGATAAACTCTAGAGGCAGACGTTCTGCCGGTAAGCATTTCTCCCACATGTAATTTTGTACATTTGTGGTATGTCGGGGAGCCAGACTAAATAAAAACTTGAATACAAATATATAAATATTAAGTTAATACATCCGATCGTGTTGCCATTGGAAAATATTATTTGTTCCTGTGGTAAAAGTTTGTAAACAAGTTCATGTCCGTCGCTCAGCTTGAAGCAATAAACACAAGTACAACATGCCTAACAAATTCGAACTGAGACATACAACAATATCGCACACACCTTTGGTCAGTTGCATAGTGGGCTGTTTCTTTCATCACTAAAATAAAATATATCATGGTGACTTCAACCTTAAACAGGGTGAGCGATTTGGCATATATAGCGGTGGCTTCGGCGTGAAGCCAACCAATCAGTTAGAACTCTAATTTAACTTTTGAAGATAACTATTAGACTTGGATCTTTTGTACCCTTCTTTTCAAAATACCTGATCTAGTCGAAGAATTCGATGTTTTTTTCAGTATACATATACTCTAATTCTCTGACCAAGGTGAGTCAGAATGCTGGCCTTCCGATCATCACATCGATAGATGATAAATTAAAGTTTAACCACTATAAGATGTTAATAAGGGCTTCAAGCCTTTTTTGGAGTATATAAGTTAGTGTAAACTGGCGGCCACCGTGGTGTGATGGTAGCGTGCTCCGCCTATCACACCGTATGCCCTGGGTTCAACTCCCGGGCAAAGCAACATCAAAATTTTAGAAATAAGATTTTTCAATTAGAAGAAAATTTTTCTAAGCGGGGTCGCCCCTCGGCAGTGTCTGGCAAGCGCTCCGATTGTATTTCTGCCATGAAAAGCTCTCAGTGAAAACTCATCTTCCTTGCAGATGCCGTTCGGAGTCGGCATAAAACATGTAGGTCCCGTCCGGCCAATTTGTAGGGAAAAATCAAGGGGAGCACGACGCAAATTGGAAGAGAAGCTCGGCCTTAGATCTCTTCGGAGGTTATCGCGCCTTACATTTATTTTTTTTTTTTTAAGTTAGTGTAAACAGTCTGTTAACAGTTCTGAGCCTCATTTAGTTTTCTCTCACCTTGTTAATATTTCCGACAGTTTGTGAAATGTTTCACATCCGTTAGTCTTTGTAGACGCTAGTTTTTCGCTATACTATTTGCTCATTCGATCCCTTTTCCATCGTGGTCATCAGCCGTAGGGACACGAAGAGTCTGATAAGCGCAATTCCCAGCTTCCGCAACCCTATTGTCAACAACTATACCTACACGAGCGGTATCCTTTTACAAATATAAATGTATCATACACAAGTTCGTCATGGATTGGGGGCGAGATGGCCTAAAGGGTTCAATGTGGTCATATAAAATCGTTCCCGAGATAGTCCTAGTGCCCTAATTTTGCTTGTTACCGGAACGTATCGGATCCATATCCGGCATAGGACCATCAGCACCTATAACCCTCCCCAAAAATATTGGGGAGTGTCTTTATTGCTACAACAACAACATAAGATGTAGTATACTGTTCTTGACGATATTTTCAGCAATTATTATAGCACTTGCAAATCGAAATCTTTACATATTTCCTTCCGATATCCATTTGTGCTCTGAAGTTGTTTTCATATACTTTTATTAGCTACCCCGACTCATAGCTCGTTGAAGTATGCTTATCGTTTCATTAAACTATGAAGAACAACTATGTGAAAACGACTGCAGAGCTTAACAAGTAAGGAAGCTAAGTTCGGGTGTAACCGAACATTACATACTCAGCTGCCAAATTACAGCTTGTAAAACTTTTAAATTGCATTCATTTAAAAGTGGACGGTGCCACACCCATTGTTCAAAATTTTACTAATTTTCTATTCTGAGGCGTCATAAGGTCAACCCACCTACCAAGTTTCATCGCTTTATCCGTCTTTGGTAATGAATTATCGCACTTTTTTGGTTTATCGAAATTCTCGATATCGAAAAAGTGGGCGTGGTTATAGTCCGATTTTGTTCATTTTAAATAGCGATCTGAGATGAGTGCCCTGGAACTTACATACCAAATTGCATTAAGATAACTCAAAATTAATTCAAGTTATCGTGTTTAAGGACAGACGGACGGACGGGCGGACATGGCTAAATTAATTTCTTTTTTCGCCCAGATCATTTTGATATATGTGACCCGGTCTATGAAAAGGTGGCTTATGACTAAAAAAAATTTTTCCACTTTTTTTCTGGTTTCGATAGTTTTTGAGACGCTCTTTCACGTGGTGAAAACTAGAAAGTCCTAACTTGCTTAGAAGTGTACTAAAAATGTAGAGAAAGAAGAGCACAAATGAAAGACGACGACGCCTTTGGTTCCTTCGATGCCACTTTGGTGACTGGTGAAGCATCCTCAGATTTTTTTGATAGCATTCGATGGCAATGGAGTCAAAATATCGGTCAGAAACTGGTTTGTGCTTTGCCTTTTGGGCATGATGATGACTGTTCATAATGCAAAAGAAAACTACTAAGAAACTGAAGAAATGCATTGTTTATCTTTAACAGCTGTTCCTCCCAATTTCTTTTTTGAGTCATAAGCCACCTTTTCATAGGCCGGGTCACATATAGAAGTCTATATCTATTTCGATTAGTTTATGCTGTTACGGGTACCGTTATGCGAACAAACTTAATATACTCTCTGCTCAGCTGAGTATAAAAACAGATTAGAAGAAAGTTTTTCAAGACAAAAAAAAAAAAAAAATTATTCAAATTCGATGTCAAATAACAAAGTTGCGATTTAAAAATCAATTACGGCTGTAGGTATTTGCTAGAAAACAAAAAAAGTTTGTTCTGAGGTTCTCTCAACATAAGCTTCAAATTTAAGGGTAATCTGCTGCAACTTTTTTGATAGGTATGAATATTGACCCAATCTAGCGGCCATTTGACATTTTATGTCAAAAAACGTCAAACTCAGATTATTCTATGTATCATGTGCGGATGATAATAGAACTCGCTGATCAAATATAAAATAAGGAGCATACAAATAGCGTAAAATCTTCAGGAACGAAACATCTTCAGGAACGAAAGTAGGGGTATATGAACTCAACGATAACTTTTATAGGTCATTATAACGATTCCAGTTACCGCTAGTTAAGCTAACGTAATAACAAAAACACATTTCGAGCCAAGCGGTTATCGTCTTTTGAATCAGAAATCGAAAAATTATTGACTTCATAAAAATGTAACGGACTAAAGTTATATAATTTTATAATTCCTATTCAATAATTCTGAAGTATTGTTAACGATCTATAACTTTGTGCCAATTTTTATGCAAATCTCTCAATAAAATTTTCAACAAAGTAATTTTAACAATAAACAACACTGTTACTTATCGCTTATTTGTCGCGAGATTATTGACAGAATCATTCAAACTCGTTGTCGCTGACTCAACGAGCTATCGTCAAGTTCACACCGACCATACGAGGTGTTTCAGGAGAGCCAGAATTAAAAAAAAAACAAGTAAGGACGGGACTGTCTTCGGCTGTGCCGAAGACTTCATACCTTTCATGAATGGGGCTGAACAATAATCTTATCCCATTCGTAATCTCCAAATAATGCGCTGTATAAGATAAGAAATATATAGTGAACAGATGTACATACCTAAACGATTTTAAGATAAATATAAAAAAATGGCAAAAAACACCCTTATCTGAACGATCGGTTGGGTGATTTTTTCATGACATCTTCTACGATATATTAGAATAAATATCACCAAGTTTAACGTTTTTATATTGGAAATTAAGGGAGAAATTGCCAAAAACCTTTCAATCTGAACGATCGGTTGTATGGGATATATACTATATATAGTTCCTATCAAAGTGAATTTTTCGGAAAATCTTCTATGATTATTAAAATATATATCACCGAGGATGGTATGGGATGGGAGATATATGTTGTAGTGGTTCGATCCTACCGGATCCGACAAATGTCTAATATAATACAAAAATACATCCTTGTGCCAATTTCATTGAGATATCTCAAAATTTGAGGGACTAGTTTGCGTTCAAACAGACAGACGGACGGACGGATGGACGGACGGACAGACGGACATCACTATATCAACTCAGTTCGTCGCCCTGATCAATTCGGTATACTTAATGGTGAGTCTATCTTCTATATTTCTCAACGTTACAAACATCGGACCAAAGTTAATATACCATTTCATGTTCGTGAAAGGTATAAAAATAAACAACAAACATATAACAAAAGTCATGCTTATATCATTTGCTGTAGCTTGTTTGTGTGTTGTTGCTATATTTATAGTTGGATTCATTCAAATGCTGCTTTGAAAACATCAATAAACCAGATTGTCTACCTGGTCGAGCCGGCTGCTTGCAGTTTGCGTCGACGGTAATATTTCCATAGGCTGTGTGGCTTGTTTGTCTGCTTCAAGCCAACTATGAGCGATAGCTTGTTAGTAAGCGTGAAACAACTTTGAACGCTTGCCACAACTATAGAGTTCAAGCTCTCGAGTGCCAGGAGGCGCCAAGGTACAATAAAGGAATTTCGCCTGTAATTGTAAGGATAAAAAAACTGAATGCCGACAGACTCAGCATGAGCTTCAAATTAAGGGGCGCACTTTTGCAATTTTTTTTCTGACCCAGGCATGTTTGGAAGGAATTTGTTATCTTACTACCAAATTTTACCTTTGAAAAACAAACTTTTTTGGAATTAGTTTTAAGAGATATTTGAAATTTCCAATAGCCAGGAGCGATGTTTCATTTCACTGGCTGATAAAAGTATTTAATATAATATATTTACCATCCCAGGTTTTCATGATATCTTTCTTGTTCAGAGGAAAGTAAAACTATTGAAGATGCTTCCAATAATTTTTTAATGGTTTAAGGTATTTCCCTCATAAAAGATCGGCAGATTGTCTCAAATTGTAAAAAAAGATCAGTGTTTTTCGGACAACGACTCCGTTTATCTCGGACCAAAGATCGCATAGTGCTTAAAAGCAGAGTTAGTCATGGTTGGGGTTGTTCTTGTTGTTGTAGCAGTGCTTCGCCCCATCCAATAGGTGCCACCGATCACAAATTGTCATCAATATCCTCTAACGGGAGTTTTCAACAGGGGTGGACCATAGTGCGAGGGGTGTTAGAGGCGTTGGTTCCACATTAGAATTGAAGACATGGTTGGTGTCATGTGGGGTCTTGGTTGGGGTCACTGACCTATTTTTCTTCCCTCGTTTATACGCCAATGTCGCAACCCAATAATGAAGATGATTTGGGCGAATAGTAGTGTGCTTGATTGTTATGGTAGTTGGTGTTGGTTAAAAATATAAGCAAGTTAAGTAAAGCACATAACGAACATTGGTAGCGACAGCTCCAAAAACCCACAGCACGACAAATACAATGGCAGTATCGTTTTATAAAACAGGCATAACTATTTTTCTAAAGTATGATTTTGTTCGATTTCTTATTATTTTCACTATCTCTCTTATGTTTTGTCTGCCGGTTTTCTGTTTGTGTCTTTAAGAAGAAGGAAACTACTTAACAGGAGCTTGCAGGTAAACACTTTCACACATTTTTACATAATTGTATATATGTATGTGCAGCAGTGACGTCTTATCCTTGAAGAGGGTGAGGTTATCGCGGTAATACCGGCTCCTTGTTGGAAAAACTCGCCAGTGGAGGGGGACTTGTTTTCCACTTGCTGACCACCAAGCTTTCTCATAGGCTCCTTGGGTTCAACAACACCCATTGATCGGTGATGACGCTCTGTCCAAGAAAGTATGCCTTCACTGAGTTGTGAGTGCCAGGTACAGGAATACTGATATCCCTATTGCCGCTAGTTATCGCGAAATTGAGATAGCTGTTGTTGTAGCGATAAAGATACTGTTGTTGTTGTTGTAGCGATAAGGACACTCCCCGCATGCCTTGGGGAATGTTATCGAGTTGATGGTCCTTTGCTGGATGCAGATCCGATACGTTCCGGTACCAAGCCCCATCTGGGAACGATTTGTTGTGACCACATGCGACCTTCTAGGCCATCTCGCCCTCCTACCCCCTAGATCCATGAGGAGTTCGGGGTCGCCAGAGCCTCGGCTGGCAATGAGACAGGATTCGCCACGGATAGGTGAGGTTGAGAATTGGGTTTTGAGAAGCTATGTATTGCGCTGGCAACCTGAAAGGGCTGCGCTACACAAACACCTTGAATCCGGTATTTTAGTCGCCTCTTACGACAGACACCCCTACCGCGGATATATTCTAATCGCCTAACCCGCTGTGGGTCGATAAGGACACACCCGAAATGGTGGGGCTTGTGCCTTAATGGTGTTCGTTATTGAACGTACCGGATCTATATCCGGCACAGGACCATCAACATCGATAAAACTCTCGGGGAGCGACAAAGACGCACCCTTCGCATTTCAGGAAGGATTTAATATGAATATGTTGAACCTTCTAGGCTACCCCACCCCCTAGCTCCAATAGAGGCTTGGGGTCGCTAGAGCCTCGGGTGTTAAGAAACAGGATTCGCCAAAGGGTAGGTGAGGTTGAAATAACTGTAGTGACTTTTGACAATGGGAAATCCTTCAGTGTACGTCAATAAACTGCATCACCAAATTCGCAGCATATGTATAGAAGATGACATAAGATCTAAAATAACAAAATATCAAAACCAAGCCACTTTCGCGTATGTTACTTGGTGCTTTCTCTCCTCTGAATCCGGAAACAGTGCAGATATAGAAGTAGTGTTGTCAAGATACCCGTGCTCCACTACCGGGTTCTTTCCGTTAATGTATTGCATGGTTATCAGGTCGTAAACTATGTTCCAAGTTTCAAACAGCTCCTAGCTTCAAGATCCCAAGCCTAGTAGTATCTCGATCCGGGTGCCACCTGCAGAATTTTTAACTAAATATATTGCATTCTCATCGGGTACTATCCTAAGTTCAATCTTTCAAGTCTACGCACTAGTAAAGAGCGAACGAAAAATTACACTGAAGATGGCACAATGAAGAAATCGGTTGGTCTCCAAACCAAAATTGACAAGGGATGTCAAAAATCGGTCCAATATGCATCCACACTAGGGAGTTATTTAAAATCCCAATAATGGGCGTACTTACAAAAAAAAAAAATGTAAGGCGCGATAACCTCCGAAGAGATCTAAGGCCGAGCTTCTCTTCCAATTTGCGTCGTGCTCCTCTTGATTTTTCCCTACAAATTGGCCGGACGGGACCTACATAATTTATGCCGACTCCGAACGGCATCTGCAAGGCAGATGAGTTTTCGCTGAGAGCTTTTCATGGCAGAAATACACTCGGAGCGCTTGCCAGACACTGCCGAGGGGCGACCCCGCTTAGAAAAATTTTCTTCTAATTGAAAAACCTTATATCTAAAATTTTGATGTTGCTTTGCCCGGGAGTTGAACCCAGGGCATACGGTGGCCGCCAACAAAGCTAAATATAAAAGTGTTAGGTAATCTGAGGTATTTTATATGTAGAACCCGGGTATACTAATCCTTGTACGAGTCGTTTTCATAAAGAATTTCCCTATTAATGTATAATAAGTAAAATCTGTTAATCAAGCAAAACACATTTTACAGTTGGCAGACATTATTAAGATGGGATTTTTCTAAATTTATCAAACAACAATGAATCATCGCCGTGATCGTGATTGTTTTCCAACGTGAATAAAGAAACGAAATTCAAATGTAAACATTTGTTAAACTCGTAGTTACACAAATTAATGATAAAATGTGTGACAATCAAAAATGAATGTGTTCTTAAGATATTTTAATAAAATTGTTTAATACTTCGCTCAATTTTTCTTCAGCAACCACATTATTTCATTGGCTTACCAAATATAAAAATAAGTAATTGTTTAAATTGTTTAACACCGGAAACAACAGTACTTAGTGTACGATGTGTAATTTTCCTGTTCTGTGTTACACCACTTTGAGCCATAAAAAATGGTGAAAGCTACAATAAAATCAGTCAATTTGTCGCCAAAAGAAAGCATTAAATGCTCATTGTAGGCATTTTACTTGTTCATTATGAAGCTGTTGACCGCGAGCAAAACAAGTTTTTTAAATCAAATTCTTTGTAATAACTCCCACATTAGCTTACGCTTTCTTTGGCTAATCGCTTGTCTATAAAGTTACTGAATAGTTATAGTAGTGTAGGTGATTAATATACAGGGTTAATGGGTAATTTTTCATTGTAAAAACTCATACAATATCGCTGGCGGTAAAATGAAATATATGAGCCCTGTATTCAGTTCATAACTTTAGGTTAGGGTGAACTGATCGGTCAATAAAAGCCTCAAATAGGCTGAATGTGGCCAAAGCGTTATCAGAATTTGTCTGACGACCAGACAGAAAGGTCTCAATTATGTACCAGGACTTATGTTATTAAATAACTTTGCCCTATTTCCAAATACTAGGGGTTTTCTAGAACCTAGCCTAATTGCTGTCTCAACAGCTGGCAACTCTTCCGACCCTAGTAGCTGTAGCCTTGACCCCGCGAGCCATCGTTTCTACCTGCAGCCCGCACTTCCTACATCTGCTGTTACTGACAACGCACCATTTATGTGACGCCAGAAGACAGTGTCCAGTTAGTATGCCCACCATGAGCCTTAAGCCCTCTCGGTTAAATGACCAACTTTGTAAGCCTTATATTGTTGATTTTGCACAAGATCTTAGACATTTTGCTACCCTCCGCTTTTATCGACGACTTTCCTGCTTGTCGATTAATCTAGTTCTGAACCGACACAGCAAAGAGAAGATCCCACCCCTTCCGTTAATTTGAAACCATTGCTATATTTTACTTTATTTTATTTTATATTATGTTCTGCCATTTCCGCACACTTGCGCCAACCCTCCGATTCAATTGTGCCTCCAAGATCTCTTTCAAAGCTCAAGCGAGGGGCCCTTTAGTCTGTTCGCCCTATAGGCAATGACGCTTTACTTCAATAGTCATACGGCCTGTACTTAAGTTGCTCCGAGGCCTTAAGCCTTATTGCAGCTGTTAAAGCTATATTCTTGGCAATCAGGTTTTTCTCCCAATATGCACCTAGGAAAGTTATGAATATTGACACTTTTGAGAGAGTCAGCCCTATGATACTATGATATCGGAAGTTTTTCCACATAAACCCAATATATTTTACTCCCTAGTTATAAACATATTGTTACGAATATTAGCAACGCTAAGGGGTACTGTCATCTCTAAGCCGATGCTCAGCAGTGACTGTATGCACATCAATAATTCAATCATTATGTCGGCGGACACCGTGGTGTGATGGTAACGTGCTCCGCCTACCACACCGTATGCCCAGGGTTCACACCCCGGGCAAAGCAACATCAAAATTTTAGAAATAAGATTTTTGAATTAAAGAAAATTTTTCTAAGCTGGGTCACCCCTCGGCAGTGTTTGGTAAGCGCTCCCGGTGTATTTCTGCCATGAAAAGCTCTCAGTGAAAACTCATCTGCCTTGCAGATGCCGTCCGGCCAATTTGTAGGGAAAATCAAGAGGAGCACGACGCAAATTGGAAGAGAAGCTCGTCCTTAGATCTCTTCGGAGGTTATCGCGCCTTAATTTTTTTTTTTTGATGTCTACACATATGTACGTACACGCAGCGGAGAAGCAACGCACAAACACATGCAGATATCTTATCTGAGATATGCAATTATAGTTGTGGAAGTGTTGCTCACAAATATACGCGCATGTGAGAGAAGCTATAAAAATTGTGCATCTGTAGTTATAGCTCAGAAAATTATAGCAGATAACCACCTAGTAGATTATAGAACAGAACCGCCTAGAAATGTCAACGAGCAAACCAAACACTATAAAAGGCAGCAACAGTAGAGGCGCGAGAATCAGTTTGATTTAAGAAGCCACCTGGCGAGCAATAGTAGTGTTATTGTGAAATACGTTATTGTGAAGCACTTTAATAAAGGCCATTTTGCATTATTGAAAAGTGGAGT
Source organism: Eurosta solidaginis (assembly GCF_040869045.1). Lineage (NCBI taxonomy): Eukaryota > Metazoa > Arthropoda > Insecta > Diptera > Tephritidae > Eurosta > Eurosta solidaginis. Next base: position 17,262,438 of record NC_090323.1, on the reverse strand, counting down.
TATTTATTCAACAGTTTAGCGATACGAACGTTAGCAGAGAATTTGAAATAAGAGGAATTGCAGTAAATTCGTTACAATATATGTAAAGGGAGACATCACATTAACACTGAGTAGTTAATTTGAAAGCTGGACTTATGTTCGGTTAATGACTTCAAAACGACCCATTGCGAAAAATGGAAAGAAAAAAGAAAGAAAAAAGCGTATATTCAAAATGGTCAGTCATATCTCTCGGATAATTCCACCTGAAAATAACTTAAATAGGAACGCGGGTTGCAATACCTTCAAGCCACCACTTTTTCAAATATTTTTGTAGCCTTGGGCCCGGTTTTCCAATGGAAGTTGAATTCAGACTTGAGTTAACTCCTTCCACTTTGGCCGTTTAAACTAAGATAAGCAGAAACATTTTACGCAAGCGCCCAAAATTGGTAGCTTAAACTTTAGTCAACTTTAACTGGAGTATAAACTCATACTGAAAAAAGGCCTTAATATATATCTGTTCAAATGTGATCTGTGACTACATACGCCATTTAATGTGTAGCTCTAAGGGTGCGGTGAAATGTCTATATAAGAGATCACTTTACTACTTGTGACAGAGTCAAAGGAGAATCTACAGTTACCTTTGTATCCGGAAGAAAAGCCGTAGCAGACATGAATACTCAAAACCAATTACAAAAAAGTCAAAGGAGCTCTATTCTAATAAAATACAGTGGTTGACCTCTTGTTCTTTCCCTAAACGAATTTTTCTGGCCACACAAGGCTAAAACCAACATCCAGTCGATTTCTTAGTCAAACGTTGATTGTGTAAACATTACGTATTTACAAATATTTTCAGCAACCCGGTATATTGTATATGGGGTATTCCATCCCATTTCGACCAATTATGAACCCGACCCTTTTAGAATTGGCTGAAAGTTTAACTTTTTTTCTAGCTTACGAAAGACGTTTTTCAGAAGTTTTTCAAATTTTTTCATCCAACTCAAAAAAAGTTATGAATTTAAAAAAACACCGTTTTTGTTTTCAAAACGCTACAACTTTTTCAAAAATTGACCGTTTGGGATCTTTTTTTTTTAAATTTGTTTTCGGAAAAAATTCAAAAAAATTGTAAAGTTTTTTTTTTGTAATTTTTCAGTTTTTCGAGATTTTTCGAATTTCGCCCTTTTTTTCTCATAAAAAACTTCAATCAATTCTGCAATCATCCCCACTAATCCCGGAGTGGGCCGAGAATTTTTTTTTTTTTTTATTTAATTGAAAAAAACTTTAAAATTTTTTGTTTGTATTTTTTCCGAAAAGTAAATTTAAAAACATATTTAAAAAAAAAAAAATGATCCCAAACGGTCAATTTTGGAAAAAGTTATAGCATTTTGAAAACAAAAACGGTGTTTTTTTTTAAATTCATAACTTTTTTTGAGTTGGATGAAAAAATTTGAAAAACTTCTGAGAAACGTCTTTCGTATGCTAGAAAAAGAAGAAAAACTGTCAGCCAATTCTAAAGGGGTCGGGTTCAAAATTGGTCGAAATAGGATGGAATACCCCATATATATAGCAAGTAAATTGTTTATACATACATTGTATGGGCATTTATGTATGTTTGTATGTATGCAAATTTATGTTTACCTAATTTCAATTCGGGTTCTATCGTATCAAATTGTTTGGTGCTAGGTATTTTTCCTTATAGGTTCGTATGTAGATTTGGTCAGCCGGTGCTTCTTGGCGTTGTCCGTTTTTATAAATTTCCGTTGTTAACGCTGAAGGGGCAACGGCGACGGAAATGTCGACGGTGCACAAGTGAGGTCGCACGCTACGGTATGCGGGCGCAGACAGCGGCCAAAACTTATGAATTTAGTACATATGTGTGTATGGATAACGATATGAACATTTAACCGTCAATTCGACTTTTAATTAATTTTATTCTTTTTTTATTTATTTTTGAAACTTATTTCTTTTTGTTTTTGTTTGTCACTTTTTTGTCGGTGGTTTCGTTTTCACTACTTCTGCATTCGAAACAAAATTTTGTTAAAGCACACGACAACATTAAATTAATATGTTAATGAAAATAAAAGTCGAACAATGTAAATACTAAGTATATATATTTTTCCCACTGAGTTGAAATTAAACAGCGTTTTGCCAATTTTAGTTTTGCAATAATGAAATGAATAAAATTATTTTTTCATTTTTTTTTATATAAACACATGCGCCGCACAGTGGGATATTTTGAAGTATTTGTGTTAAAATCAAATATCTCATCAAGCTGAAAACAAAAAATCTCATTTTAGAATATTCACAAGAGTCTCGCATTCGTTTTAAATGCTTAAGTTTTTAGTTGTTGCCATGGTTTCTACTAAGTAAATACTACGAATTGCCTTATTCAAAAATATTTTTAAACGATTTGTTTTTTAAACTTAAAATACCTAGTGTTTATTTCGAGTCGAGCTTACGATTTCTTCTCGAACACAAGTAAGATTTTCGAGACCCGAGAAATCGAGAATTCGACTTCTCACGAGATTCTCGTGCCTCGAAGTACTCGTAAATCTCGCGAGCTTCTCGACATTCTTACTTAAACGCTGTATGGACAATATTTATACACTTGGTTTTTTTTACTTGTTACTTTTTTGTTGATTATATTGCTTTCCATGACATTTAATTCAAAACATATTTATTATACATATAATTTTGTTCGCAATATTTTATTTTTCAACGAGACACCAAGAGCACGGGTTCTCGCGAGATTCTCGAATCTCGAATTCCTCGTAAGGCTAGCGAGATTCTCGAATCTCGAATTACTCGTAAGGCTCGCGAGATTATGGAATCTCGAATTACTCGCGACTTTCTTGACTTTCAATTCATTCGCTGCATTAGCAATACTCTATACATTTCGGGGTTTTTTACTTGTGGTTTTGCGGACATTTTGGCTTGTGCTAAAGAATAAATCGTAAGATCCATATAAAGCAGCCAATTAATCGATTAAGTTGAATGTCGAGAAGCTCGCAGGCCTTACGAGTAATTCGAGATTCGAGAATCTCGCGAGAAATCTCTTCTCGAACATGTTCGAGAAATCGTAGGCTCTAATTTAGGGTGTTGTTGATTCAAGTTTTACGTTTTTATTCAAATTATCACTTTTATTCAACTTTTGTGATATTTTATTATCTCTAACGCTAATTATTATTTTTTGATTTATCATTTTTCATAAATTTCAATCGTTGTTTATCAACTGGGTTGGGTTTGGAGTCGTAACATACGATCACGGATCGAAAACTTTTTTCACTCCAGCGATAAAATTTAATCTATCCAACTATTTAAAAAAAAATAATATATTATGGATCTAGTGAGAACGCGTTGTCCCTATTTCACAAAATTTCATTATTCCGATAAAGCATTTCGGAGCTATTACGATTAAAAAACGGCATTCGATAACGGATTGTATATTACGATTTGGCCCCAGGTTACTGCGGTTTTGTATTATGTCTTACAATCAGTGACTGAAAATCATTTTCATTCAAACGCCAATCTATTAAAATTATAATAAGTTGCGTATCTAAAAAGTATCATTTGTCGCAAGTTCATGTATATCATTAATCCGATCACGGATCGTAAGATGTACTAGGGGCCCAAGCCTAGAAAACTTACATTTTAAAGGTTTCACTATATTTTTTCATCGGTTTTTATAATTTTTGTTTAATTTACGCGCATTTTTTATATCATTCATAAAATTTCTAAAAAATTGATTCTTTAATTTAGGCTGGGTGCGAGTTCGCCTAAATTTTAGGTACCTACACTAATATTCCACTGGAACTTTCCAGCACTGCAATAATTTAAAAAAGCTCAAAACTCTGCGAGTTGATTTGAAAACCTTAATTGTTTATTTCTGCAAAAAAAAAAAAATAATTACAATACGGGAAATTTGGTTTTTTGATGCGTTTTCACGCTTAAAAATAACAGGTCAGTTATGGTCCGCGGTATGTATCTATCCTAAGACAGCAGTTCAAGAAAATGCAGTGGCTCCGTTTTATAAGGCTTTTTTTTTGGACATAGTGGAACATGTGCACAGTGACCTTTTCCACAATCTCGAATTCGATACTGTGATGTTAGTACGCCTCCAATAACTTCTTTAGGCCAATTAGTGTACTTGGCTGTCAAATATGTTCAGATTGCGGTCCATATTTGAGAAGGCTTCAATTATTGTGTTGCCAACATCAGCTTGAACAAAATTGAGCTCACCATCACGTACAATCGATTGGACCTTAATCGCAGCAGGGATCATCGCTCTATTATCTATGATTTACTTAAATTGAATGGACAAGAGCCATTTATTTTCATATACAATATTGTAAAATCAATATTTTTGTTTTTGAAATTTGACATTTGAATTCAGGTTGAAAAGTATGCCCATAAAAATTCAAAATTTTTATTTTTCACTGCCTTACCGACAGCCGAAAGTTTCCAGTGATTTAGGTTTTTTCTCTATTTAGGTAGGTAGCAATTTAGGCAAACTCGCACACAGCCTTAATCCATATTTTGTGGTTTCTTTCAAATAAAACTATTTAACTTTTTTGTCAGATTTATATCGATGTGATTATTTCTTATGGATCTTAATCGTTTATATGACTTTATTTTTATTATTTGAGCGTCGAAAAAGAATTCTAAAATTTCTGCTTAACGCTAGTCCTATGACTAAAGTCATTTTTGTCAAATGGAAAACTAAACTTATTTTTTTTATTTCACCTTATGTTTTATCGATGTTATATGATGTATGGCTTATCAACAACTTTAATAATAATCGGGCATTACTGGTATAATCGATGTTCATGTACTGTGTTTCATATTTCTTATCACTTTTTATTTTTTATAAGTTCATGGTTTTAATCGATTCTTGTATGGGTTTTGGGTACTCGGTCAGGCCTGAGCTGCTGTCGGAAATTCCTTCGACAGGGTTTCTGACATGAAATCTCCATTAATCTGTTGAATTTATTAACTGTCTTGCTAAACCCTGTTTGTGGTTGACATAAAAATGGAAACAGTGTCTTAAGCAAATTTTAATCGATTTTGTCAATCAAATTTTTAAATTTCAATCACCATTCTAGGGTGGAATTCTTCTTCTGTGAAGAGTTAAAAAGAAAATATGTTTCAAACTAAATTTTATTCAAATGTATGCAAGTATTTTGTCACTTTAGCGACTCACAGAACAAGAATTTTTTCCAGCTCTATCCTTTTTCAAGATATTAGATTTTATCACAATTTGTTCTATTATATTCCACTGTGCGGAACGCGTTTGCTCTACTTTGCCGCTTAAGAACCTTCAAATGTATTTCAATTCGTTTTGAAATTCAAATTTGCAAAGCGCGCACTAAATTAGACACTTGAGATGTTACTTAGTTAGTTGGCTACTTGAAACAAACAAAATCTTTGAATACCTTTCAACTCACATTTGATGTCGTAATATTTTTCGTTCAACAACTTTTTGTCACCACTTTGCAATTTTTATTTATTTTTCTGTTTTCCTACGCTTTGAATTTAAATTGAAACCACCGGTTGGGAACGTTTGTTTGCTGCGAAAGATGAATTGTGACTGAATTGTGCTGGTGGCCGTTATGGGTTTGTTTTGCGCGTTGCTGTCAACTTCTTGCCATGCTGAAAGACAAATGTGGTTCGAGTGGAGTTCGCTGAATGTGCGCGCGTATCTTCTTCGTCAGCGAGGTTAGCTTTTGGGTGGTTTTTATTTTCTTATCTATACGTGTTTACGTGTATAAATATATATATTAGGGTGCGCCTTATTTGCAAATTGTTCTGCAAAACAAAATCCAATAAAAATAACATACATAGCTCGAACGCATTCTTGTTGAGCGACTCCTCTTTTAAATCCCCCTGAAGTGTTTTTTGTGTTGCTTGCTCGGGTTTTGAACCTGAGATCATCTGAACATTTTTATAATTTTTAAAATATTTTAAGTGGTGCTTCACCATATACACGACGGTTGCTTAGCAAAACACGCTTGTCGTCTCTGCTTAGCGATAAATGACTGAAGATAGGCCTTACTTAATTGGCGCCTAACCGTTTAAAAGGTTATGGCTGTCCTGGAGTCTATTTACCGGAATTATTAGGGTTCTACAAGTCCATTTGCTGTTATTTCGGTATTTTTTTGTGTAATTAAGTAGTCACGTTAAATTTCGATGATTCTATGTACATATCGACTTAAAACGAGAACGATGAAGGAAGACCAAGTCAAAGGAATACCTCACAGAATTTCCCGCAGCATTTTCATACGTACAAGCTCTTGCGGGATGTCTTCCGAATTTGAAAATCTGTTTATGAGTAAACAAAACTAGTTTCCCCCCATACAAATAAGGCGCACCCTTATGTACATGCATGTTTGTTTGGGTGAGGGTTCCTCAAATGTGCAATTGTTCTCCTGGTTGCTGTTGGTGCTCGCATGTTTTGAACTGCTTCTTATTTTTTAGCATTTTTTAGGCAGATGCCAATGGTCGTGAAGTCTGCACAGCTGCGTCGGTAAAGCAGCTCAAATTGACTTGTTGCGCGCTAACCGTTGACTATATTAAAGCAACCCTTGTTCTTCAGCTCTCGTGTGCTTTGAGAGCGCATACCCCATGGGTCATTCATTTACACTTATACTTAAAACATATACCCTGCAAAAACATTAAAACTAAGTCAGAAGGAGCATTTACATCCGTCCATAGAACTGTCGCCGTCCAACGGGTTAACGGACGCTGGATAGATCTGACCTAATGAATTCTAAGAAGTCACGTTCAATTAGACAACTGACCTACAAAACTTCTAGATATTTCGCGATCCGGACCACGATGGAGCAGTATTTGCATCAGTATTTCATGCTTAACGTTATTCCTGTGACATTCGCCTATTAAACTGCTTAACTCCAAACATTTATTTGGTGAATAGTAAAGTAATTTGGGGAGAGTTCGGCAGTATAACACCCCGGTAGTAGTTACTATGGCGGGCATCTTGGTGTGGGGGTAGCGTGCTCGCCTTCCACACCGAAGATCCTTGTTGAAGACCCGGAAAAAGCATTATCAAAATCTTCAGACATGTTTTTTCAATTAGAAAAAATTTCTAAGCGGGGTCGCCCTCGGCAGTGGTTTGGCAAACACTCAGTCTATATCTGAACTAACTTTGGCATCTCCGCTTCCAGGAGATAATAACTCCACTGGCTTGGGGAAAAGTAGACGAACGAGACTTTAATTTGTGGTGGTTATCAATAAGAAGGTATGACTAACGAGTTTTGTTTCTAGACCATGGCGGAACCATACATAAAAACATTAATACAACTCCCATGCACTTTGTTTTTGTAATTCGAATGATTAATTTCAAAATCGTATTGCGCCGGATGTTGAAGTGCCATAATATTAAAAAATTCCAATCACCACCAAAATAATGAGCCGCAAAACAATCCAAAATAATAACCCAGACAATGCTATCAGATCCATTTTTAACATTCTACGTAAAGTGAATACTACCGAGGAGGCGGCTGCGGATCGAGTGTTGATCAATCTTCGTCATATGAGAACATGGGTTCCCTGACTTCGGACACTCCAGCATTATTACCAACTCCGACTTTATCCCAAGTAAGAGGACTATAGTGTGCCGACAGTGTCCTTTGTGCAGGTTAGAATACTACCAGTTAACTGGTTAAGAATGAGTCTCAATTGAAAGGGAAGGTCTTAGATCGGGTTTCCGGTAAGGAATTTGATGTAAACTGCAAGTTAAAGATGCCTATTGACTGTAGTGTTTTGTAAGCGGACGGCAAATCAATTAATTTTCCAGTGGATGATATGCTATAGAGGGTACTACGATAAGATAAAGCTACTCGTACAGGCAAGCGGAAATTAAGGCTAGATTATGGTGTAATCGAGTGTGTTGGCTTCGCTTTTGATTTCCCTGAATTATTTAATTATTAGACCGTCTGCCGATTGAATACAACGAAACTGGGTCCGACAGGCTGTATTGAATTTGGAGTTCCGTTGGCCACCTGTATAGTCTGATAAGCAAATGGCCAAGCACTTCCATGTAGTTCAGCAGGTCAGCCTCAGGCAAGAGAATTCGTATGTCCGTTGTAGTGTGAGCAATCCCGCCTATACACATTCTATGTCCTTTTAACATTGGCATTTCATTGAAGGTGGCGTCCTGCCACTCGTAGTAAACTGAAAACCTTGAGGAATATTACACCCTTGCCCTTACAGCAAGGCATTCTGCCACACACTACAAACTTTAGGGTACACTTTTTCTCAACTTGGCAAACACCGCAGACTTTGAGGCGTACTGCTTCTTAACATACCTAACTAAATGCCTTACGAAATATTCACCGAAGAGGTTTGGTAATGGGCATAGTAATAGGGTCACGAGAAAGTGCATAATGGCAATTGAGTAATGACAATTGTTTCGAGTTACATCCCAGATTGAGCTGCTGATATAGCAGCGCTCGTACGTATGTTTTAAGTTTTCATGGAAGAAGTCTTTAGTTGTTCTACACTAGTCAACTTTTTAATATTTTCTTTCGTTCCACAGGTATTTATTTTATTTGTTGAAAAAACTTCATAAAATAAATAAATGTAAGGCGCGATAACCTCCGAAGAGATCTAAGGCCGAGCTTCTCTTCCAATTTGCGCCGTGCTCCTCTTGATTTTCCCTTCAAATTGGCCGGACGGGACCTACATGTTTTATGCCGACTCCTAACGGCATCTGCAAGGCAGATGAGTTTTCACTGAGAGCTTTTCATGGCAGAAATACACCCGGAGCGCTTGCCAAACACTGCCGAGGGGCCACCCCGCTTAAAAAAATTTTCTTCTAATTTAAAAACCTTATTTCTAAAATTTTGATGTTGCTTTGCCCGGGGTGCGAACCCAGGGCATACGGTGTGGTAGGCGGAGCACGCTACCATCACACCACGGTGGCCGCCTTCATAGAATGGCATATTTACTCTGCATCATCGGGTAAGCGGACATGCGCTCCACGCATAGCTATACATGAGTACAACGTACCCTTTCTTTCTGGGTAATTGCGGTAAACTTTACTAATAAACACAGCTTATGTATTTCTCATTAACAATTTATATTGTTGTTGTAGCAGTGCTTTGCCCCATCCAATAGGCGCGACCGATCACAAATTGTCATCAATATTCTCTAACGGGAGTCCAAGGAAACTTGCAGTTCAACAGGGTGGACCATAGTGAGAGTGGTGTTCGAGGCGTTGGTTCCACATTACAATTGAAGAGGTGGTTGGTGTCATGTGGGGACATATTGCAAGCAGGACATACATTTTGTATCTCGGGGTTGATTATGGATAGATAAGAGTTTAACTTGTTACACGTACCCAGATCGAAGTTGAGCTAGAGTGACGGGCGTTTCCCTGTTGTTGTTGTTGTAGCGATAAGGTTACTCCCCGAAGTCTTTGGGGAGTGTTATAGATGTGATGGTCCTTTGACGGATACAGATCCGGTACGCTCCGGTAACACAGCACCATTAAGGTGCTAGCCCGGCCGTTTCGGGAACGATTTATATGGCCACATTAAGCCTTCAGGCCATCCATCTCTCCCTCCCCACCCCCAAGTTCCATGAGGAGCAATAGCCCCGTCTATTAGTGAAACAGGATTCGCCGCGGATAGGTGAGGTTGGCAATTGGGTTTGGAGAAGCTATATATTGCGCTGGGAACCTGAAGGGTTGCGCTACACAGCCCCTTTAATTTGGTATTTTAGTCGCCTCTTACGACAGGCATACCTACCGCGGGTATATTCTAACCCCCTAACCCGCTGGGCGTTTACCTAGGGAGAGTGCGTTGCTCTTCTGGGAGTTCTGGTTATTTCACTTTAGGGCTGGTTTTTCAGTGCGAGTTTAAACTACAGTTGAAGTTAACTAAGAGTTTAACCTCGCCAGTTTGTTTGATAACATAAAATTATGTTGCGCATCTCAGCTTAAGCGGCCGAAGACGCAGGGTTAAACTCTAGTCAGCTTTAACTGTAGGTGAAACTTGCACTGAAAAACTGTGCATAAGAACTGGATTCGCCGGGCAATTCCTGACATAGAGGCCTAGCGCCTGTTTGTGGATATCACCATTCACCTTAAAGGCATTGTGAATGATGACTAAGTGTGTTATCTTATCTGTCAACTGCCTGACAGGCTGTTCCATATGGCTACTTTTCAGCGTTTTGACAGGCTGTTCAATATGGCGGCGCCTATCTGCAGCGGGTGATAGAAAGAGAGACATAATGAGATAGCGATAGTCAAATACAAATCAGGTGATCCAATCACTTTGGAATTTTGACGTTTATGCAGAAGATATCACACTTAGTCATCATTCACAATGCTTAAACGCTCGTGAATTTGTATTGTTTGCTGTTTTTCTCATTGGTAATGTACTAGTGCTGCCAAGTTATAAGACCGCCAACTTCGCCATCTGGCAACGGCATTCGTGCGTTTGTCAATTTCGCCTTTTGGCATTTTTAATTGTTTTTGTAGGATTTTGTTGAATTGCATTTTTTTTCTTTGCCATCGTACAATCATCTGAACCACAACGAATATTAAAAAAAATAACAGTTTATTTAGTGCTTTAAATTCTGCAATATTGCGCTACAATCAATCAATGTGCTAGTGGTAAGTGCGTTGTAAGAAAATGTAAAAAATTGAACTTTGTGGCATATTCACAATGACGAATACATCTCATGAGAAAGTGGTTGCTGTTTGCATTTGTTGGAAAGTCGATTAGGGGGAGTTGTGCGGGCTCTATCTTACGAATGCTCTGTAAAAGTGATGGCACATACTATGGATTTAAAAAGTTATGAAATTGTCTGATTACAGCAGAAATCAATTTACACATCTCAATACTATCGGTAATAGTCTAGTTGAGGGGTCGACTGCTAATACGCTACCAAAAATATCGAGAGAGGTGTCAAAAGACGCGTATTAACCTCGAGAACAATAATCTGAAGGCGGAAAAGAAAAATTTTATCTCTGTCCGGAGATATTTGCAGTTGAAGTTGGCGATTTCCATGTGGTTGTTGTTGTGTTTGTACCCACCAAAAAAATTGTGCATCACCGTGGCGGTAGCCATGGTTAAACCACACACCCGGACGTGGCATGGCGTAGCCCAGGGTTATTTTTTATAAGCGCGGCCGAAGGCCGCCAACGCCGAAAGTTGTTCTGCGCAAAAATACTATGGATCCGACCCCCGGTTTCGGAGGTACCCGCGGGTCTTTTTTCGGTTTTTCGTTAATATCTTTTGAACGCGTTAATATTTTTATTTTCCGCCTTCGGATTATTAATACTGATGTCAAGACGCGTCTTTTGACACCTCTCTCGATATTTTTGGTAGCGTATTAGCAGTCGACCCCTCAACTAGACTATTACCATACTATCGTAAAAATATGTGCACATTGATTTTATTTGAATTCCTGTAGGCTGGGGCACTGTCGCTACTATGCGCATGTAGTTCTTCGTCATTTTTTTTTCTGCAAAGCAAAGTATGCAAGAAGCCTTAGAAATCTTTCAAGTTATCTTGACAATGAACTCGAACAAATCACAAACATTAAGTACAATGACCACAGATATCTATTTAAACAATGTTTGGCGCTGCATACCTATGTATTGATGTGCGTACATACTGTGCGCTTCTTGTAGGGTATCTTAAAAGAATGTTGTATCACATACCTAAGAGGCGTGGCTCATATTGTGCAGACAGTTTTATCACGAACCTGAAATGTCTTTGTTTTAAAGAAGAAAACAATCGTGAAATCTGCTTTAACTTGTGTCTTTCCTATGCTGAAGTCTATGTATTCCCGTGTGAGTTTATCCTTTAAACTGGGTTTAAAAACAAAAAGGGTCAAGTGCTGTGGGATTTTCAACTTACACTTACTCTCGTGTGTCATGGACGGCAGACCTAGCCCGCAACGTATTGGAATGGTTCAAAGGTATAAACAAATCGAGCTCTGGTATAAAAATCGTACTGGTTTTTAAACCTCCGGGAAGCATTTTTAGCGTTACAACAACTACAATAGGTGAAAGTATATTACTTCAATAACAATTCTATTAAATCAGAGATTGTAAGCTATCAACCGAAATATCTTCGAAGAAATGTCCCTATGTAGTAGCGATATAAGCACTGTTCGCATGCTTTGGGGAGTTTATTGATGATTTCATATGATCATGTCAAAATTTCTAGGCCATTGCACACACTCCTTTTGTCATAAGAATCGCTTTTGCAATTAAGTGGAACCCCAGGCACCTACATCAGTATTCACTGTCAGCGTTTGTTTAAAATACCTCGTTATATAGAATTTGATATCAGCAGCATTAGCTATTGAATGAATCATTTCATTTGTTTAACTGCTTGGCGGGCGTTAACTTGAATGTAGTATATGTGTCCACCGTCTGTAGCAGCGCTTGTTGCGTTACATAGCTATGCAGCTATGATATTTCCTAATATACACACATATGTATGTACATTCTGTTTCCTTTCCTATTCGCATTTTTGTGTGTATGCCGTTTTTTAAATATGCGTTTGTAAAATTTTATATTGATTCATTGTTTCGCTTTCCATAGCACGCAAAAGACCACTTTGAGTTAAAACCACACAACTTTTGTGCGCAAAGCGCTTCTGAAACGCATTGATGATGTCACGCAACACCATAAACAATCCACCCGCTGGAGGTCATCGTGATTACGGTGCTACTGCGAGTAGCACAAATGCTATAATGCCCGATGTTAGCTTTTCGGGTTTCAGTCCCACAGAATTTATGTCCCTAAGCGAAGATATTGGACAGAATATCAGTGCTGTAAACTCCAGTTGTAGGCAATTGGAAAAAATATTGAAAGTAATTGGTACACGACGTGAACAACAAGGTACACCAGATAAGGTGCACAGCATACATGCTGAGGCGAATATGCGCATCGAGACGATTAGTCGTGATATACAACGGTTGACTGCTGTTGTGAGGCGTGGCGATAAACAACAGAAGTTACAGCTGGAAAAATTGACTAATGATTTTCGGAATGTTGTAGAAAAATATTCGTCTGTGCAGAAACGTATAACTGCATCTATGAGATTGAGTATTGAACTACTTGGAAAGGAACAGGATGAAAAAGCCAGCGCAGAGCGTACTGAGTTTTTGCAAGAACAAGCACAAATAACGGCTGGCATGCAATTCGAACAGGACATGTTAGTGGACCGTGAAAGGCAATTGCGTCAAATTGAAGCTGATGTGGTGGACGTGAATGTGATAATGCGCAAAGTGTATGATATCGTACAAACTCAGGCTGAAACAGTGGGTAAGTGTGTGAATTGAAGGTATGATTTGGTAAAAAAAAGACAGAAAAAAACATATTAAAATGCTTTCCAATAACTAAGGAAGGAGTATCGTAACATTAAATACTATACGCCCTCCGTTAATATTAAGTTTGAAGGCAATGGTGCCTTACGATGGTTCACGAGCAAGTTTAGCATTTAAGCTTGCTCGAGTACCACGGCGGACAAACGATTCGATTGTTAGTCAGAGAAATGGTCCAATTATGCATATATCAAAAAGATATCATAAGAAGACATTCTTTATTCTGTCTTCAAAAACAGCCACCTTCTTTTTAAGCCCTAAATGTTCCGCAAAAGAGCCCATCTACTTAATACCGCAGGACCTTTCTTATTAAGTTTGAAGGCAATGGTGCCTTACGATGGTTCACGAGCAAGTTTAGCATTTAAGCTTGCTCGAGTACCACGGCGGACAAACGATTCGATTGTTGTAGAGTCAGAGAAATAGTCCAATTATGCATATATCAAAAAGATATCATAAGAAGACATTCTTTATTCTGTCTTCAAAAACAGCCAGCCACCAGCTTTTTAAGCCCTAAATATTCCGCAAAAGAGCCCATCTACTTAATACCACAGGACCTTTCGCAGGTCAAGGTAGTGTAGTGCTTCATTTCTGTTTTGTTTTGCAATCAACCTCAGAATGTAATCTGTCAATTTGATTTGTCTATGCAGGGACCTTATTCATTTGCCTGCCTCTTGCTTAAGCTTAATGATGTTAAAAAATATATCACTAAAATTGTAATTAACGGTGTATGCCTGGAAAATGAATATGATATAGCTAATGCCCTAAATAACTTTTTTATACAAAGTATTGTTGAAATTAATGATAGCATCGAAGAAATTGTAAATGGGGATGAAATAAGCGCAAATCATAGTAATCCATTTGAAACATTTAAATTTACTGACATTGTAGTGGACGATATTATTATTATCACAAAATCACTTAAAAACAAATATGGCGGCGACAAGCTTTTATCGGAGGGTGTCGTTAAAGATGCCATGGCATATACTGCTAATTTCTATAAAGACATAATTAACGAATCCTTAAACAGCGGTATTGTACCTAGTTACTGGAAAATTTCAACAATAATACCTGTTGAAAAAGTAAAAAATACAATGAAACCCGAGGAACTACGTCCAATTAACACGTTACCTACAGATGAAAAAATTATGGAGACAGTGGTGAAGGATCAACTTGTGGCATACTTAGAGAAGCACAATGTGATTATCCCAGAACAATCGGGATTCAGGAAGAGCCATTCTTGTGAAACAGCGTTGAATATGGTAATTGCAGATTGGAAAGAAGACATGGCGGACAAAAAATTTACGGTGTCTGTCTTCTTGGATTTAAAACGGGCTTTTGAAACTGTCGATAGATCTGAGCTATTGGACGTTATGTTTAAAATTGGTATAAGAGGAAAGGCTTTGGAATGGTTCCGGAGTTATTTGGGTGACAGAAAACAGAGAACGATAATTGGAAAGGAGGTTTCATCAGTGGTGGATGTTAACAATGGTCTACCACAAGGCTCGGTCTTGGCGCCAATATTGTTTACATTGTATATCAATGATATCAAAAGATGCTTAAAATATTGTAAAATACGTCTATTTGCGGATGATGCATTGCTTATCATAATGGGAAAAATATGCAGAATGTGCCATACTGAAAGTACAAGAAGACCTGGACTCGCTATACAAATGGTTATGCCTTAGAAAACTGAAATTAAATGTCGAAAAAACTAAGTTCATGATATTTTGTAAAAACACTAATATCATAAGTAACTATAGTTTAAATAATATTACGCTGAAGGTAAAAAACATGGAAATCCAAAGAGTAGACAAAATTAAGTATTTAGGAGTTTTGATTGATGATAATCTAAATTTTGGAGAGCATGTAACTTATCTGGAAAGGAAAATTGCACAGAAAATAGGCTTCATGTATAGAACATGTAAACATATCAGTCAAAGTCATAAAATATTGGTATATCGTTCAATTATTGAACCACACTTTATTTATTGTCCTACTATTCTGCTATTAAGTAATGATATATATATTAAGAAACTTCAAATACAGCAAAACAAGGCAATGCGATTTATTTTAAAATGTCCTCCAAGAACGCCAAAAATTGTAATGCTCAATAGATTAAACTGGCTTAGTATTAAACAGTCAGTTAGTTATTTCACATTGAAATTTATACACCAACTTAGGTTAGGAATTTTACCGAATTACCTGAGTAGTAAAATACATTATAATCATGAAATCCACAATTATGGAACAAGAAATTGCAATAATATAAGACTGCCTAGAATAAGAACTGAGTTCGCCAAAAGGTCTCTTGAATATTTAGGGTATAAAATTTATAATGAGTTACCTTCTGATTTGAAAGACTGTGAAAATATTAGTAAGTTCAAAGAAAAATTGTTTTTATATTGTACGTCACTAAATGTGACATGAGTATTTATGTTTAATCTCTTATTTTAACCTAAACTAGGTCTTAAAGACCGTAATAATAAATAAATCTTGCCAGTGTACCGCAAATTTTCCAGACATTTTGCAGTTACGGCAAGAACATCAATAGGAAGCTTTCACCTGGGGATAGTTTTTGAATTTATAAAAAAAATGAATTTCAAGCTCGGTAATTTTTTTCATCCAATTTATTTATAAGCTTCATTTGGGGATATGATAATGGCCATTAAATTGATCTGTAATATTTATAAATCCTCATATCGATCATAGCCTGCTCCCTACTCTTATCGCCCGACTGCCAAAGCTTCGGTCTCAATATCAGGCGGTTTTAAAACTTTAATTTTTATTTTTAATCAATAATTTTATCTATTTTTTACTACAGATAATCTCGAAAATAGTGTTGAAAATGCTGCCACCGATGTGGAATTGGGACGTGCCGAATTGGCTAAAGCAGCAGCGTATCGTCGCAGTCATCGTCGCAAAATACTACTACTTTTAGTGATCGCTGTGATAATAGGATTAGTTGTGACGGGCATTATTGTAGCAAAGCTAACTAGTTAATTTGTTGTTTTCGTTTTATTACAAATAATTTATGTATGTGTCTAACATTATGCTGATGATAATGATGATGAGTTTATTACTTAAAAAAAATAAAGACAAAAAAAAAACCTGTAGTATGTTATCAAAAATGTAGTAGTTACGCTAAAGGCATATTGTTTTGTTTTGTTAATAGCGAACAAAAGTGGATCAACACGCACACAAATACGAGTATTGTACACTTCTTTAAGAAGAATATCAACATTAAATCTTATCTGTTTTTTTTTTATTAAAATGAATATATGTTTATTGAAGTTAATCGATAGGAAAGAAAGAGGAGCCACTTTAATATTATATATACATTACGAAAAGAAAACATACGATATAATACAAATAATACAAAGTAAATAAATGAATATATGTTTAATCAGTAAATAAATAAAATTAATATATTGCTTGAAAAATGTAATCAAATTATCATTATTGCATGAGGCTTATCCAAGTACACGTTTTGGTTGATATTTGCTAAATCCCTTTAATTGCAATAAAGCCACAGTTACGCAAGATATGCCACACATTCTTCAATTGCAGCAGAAAAACTGTTTAGATGGTCGGCTTGTACATATGGCTTTAGAAAAATTCAACACTTTGGTGGAAATATTGTGGAGAAAGATCGTGGAAATGTTGATGATTGTACTGGTGTAAACGTTTTTGTAATGCCTTATTAAACGGATCTCTATTGGCAAGTTACCATGGAGTTTTTTGAATGTTTGCCATTCTAGCAAATCTGTTTGCTTGCCCGTATCCTTAAACTTCCATATAATGTAGAACCTAGACCAAATTATAAGGTTATAAATAAGAGTCTCTCGAATAGTGAGGTTTTCATACAAACCGATGAGTTTGTGCTTCTGTGCAACATTCTGGCTTCTATGTAATTTAAACTGGTGTCACCCATGCCTACCGGAAGTCAGAATCATGGCAGTGGGTAAACAACAGTTTTGAACTACAGGGGTGCACTTGTCATAGTCTTGTTGTACTGACAAAGATGATTTAGGGTGTGTCTTGCCGTGATGTGAACCTTGGTTATTGGCTGATCTAATTTTGTCTGCTAGCTAATTCAGTGCATATTGCGCCTGCGGTACTTCTCTAGACCAGGTCCATACTCTGTAGTAGTTCTGGTTGTTGTTGTTGTTGTAGCGATAAGGTTGCTCCCCGAAGGCTTTGGGGAGTGTTATCGATGTGATGTCCTTTGCCGGATACAAATCCGGTACGCTCCGGTACCGTAGCACCATTAAGGTGCTAGCCCGACCATCTCGGGAACGATTTATGTGGCCACATTAAATCTTCTGGCCATTCCCTACCTCCCTACCCCCAAGTTCCATGAGGAGCTTGGGGTCGCCAGAGCCTCGTCTGTTAGTGAAACAGGATTCGCCGAGGATAGGTGAGGTGGTTAGGAAAAGCTATATATTGCGCTGGCGACCTGAAAGGTTGCGCTACACAGCCCCTTGAATCTGGTATTTTAGTCGCCTCTTACGACAGGCATACCTACCGCGGGTATATTCTGATCCCCTAACCCGCTGGGGCAGTAGTAGTTCTGGTCGGCTACTGATCCTCGCCAGCACAAGCAACCTCCTAAGTTAGTTTTTGAATCTTGTCGCTTAAACTATATGAAATGGATGCTTGCAATCTTTAACACAGTGCATTTGCTCTGGCTATTATCTTCCGGCTAAAATCCACACACCCAAGGCGCGCGAAATGGAACAAATCATTTTCGCGGTAGTCGGACTAGTGCTAAAAGATGCTAATACGGAGCGAAACGGGTTCATCGCTGAGGGTTTTGCGGTTAAAACCACAACAATAACAATATCATCGTGATGCCATTTCTTCCTGGTCGCAATCTATCACGCTATTCGCAACATTTTTGAGGTCTGCAGTTATACTGTGATTAATACCATTACTTTGGCACCACGCCAGTCACAAAATGGTAATAGTCTAGTTGAGGGGTCGACTGCTAATACGCTACCAAAAATATCGAGAGAGGTGTCAAAAGACGCGTATTAATCTCGAGAACAATAATCCGATGGCGGAAAAGAAAAATTTTATCTATATCCGGAGATATTTGCAGTTGAAGTTGGCGATTTCCATGTGGTTGTTGTTGTGTTGTACCCACCAAAAAAAATTGTGCATCACCGTGGCGGTAGCCACGGTTAAACCACACACCCGGACGTGGCATGGCGTAGCCCAGGGTTATTTTTTATAAGCGCGGCCGAAGGCCGCCAACGCCGAAAGGTGTTCTGCGCAAAAATACTATGGATCCGACCCCCGGTTCCGGAGGTACCCGCGGGTCTTTTTTCGGTTTTTCGTTAATATCTTTTGAACGCGTTAATATTTTTATTTTCCGTCTTCGGATTATTAATACTGATGTCAAGACGCGTCGTTTGACACCTCTCTCGATATTTTTGGTAGCGTATTAGCAGTCGACCCCTCAACTAGACTATTACCCACAAAATTATTAATATATATTTGAAAATTCCCAGGTTTTCTTTCAATTAATTCACTTCGTGTAATCAAAATTAGATGTTTCTTATCTCCAATCGATAAATATGTGTGTGTGATCATCCCTCAGTTTGCGATTCCGCCAAATGACAGCAAGCTAATGTCATTTCATGACATTGAACACCGCAAATGCCATACTGGCAAAGTATACAGTGCATCCAACTGTCACCTAGCCATTCCTCAAGATGAGGTTTAACAATCTATCAAGATTTCAAACATTTTTTTTTTTTAAACAACAATAAGATGTATATGCATTTATACAAAAGTTATTATCATAAATGTTCAAACTTGTTAATAGTTTTAAGAAAGTCTATTAACTCTTTATAATAACCTATATTCCTTGATCTCAATAACTCAGTGAGACTGTTAAATTTATTAAAAATATTATAGTTAATTCGATTTGATTGAAACAAACAACAATCAAAAATTATATGATCTGCCGTTTCTGGAAAATTGCAGGAAAGACAGTGACTGGAGACCCTGGTGTTGAAATTACTAAGGTAATAATTACAATAAGTATGACCCATCATTAATCTATTAATAAGCTTAATCTCAATACTACTAAAATTAATATTTTTGTCTCTATACCACGGAATTTTGATAACATCATTAAAAACCTCCGCAAAACGATTACCTACAGAAAGACTTAAATTTCTGAAATCACTATTCCAATCATTCCAAATTTCATCATTAATCCTCAAAAGCGCTTCATATGGAGTAAGCCCAATAACCAAA
Source organism: Eurosta solidaginis (assembly GCF_040869045.1). Classification (NCBI taxonomy): domain Eukaryota; kingdom Metazoa; phylum Arthropoda; class Insecta; order Diptera; family Tephritidae; genus Eurosta; species Eurosta solidaginis. The sequence goes on along the minus strand of NC_090323.1, from coordinate 17,242,830 downwards.
TTCTGACCCGCTAACACAGCAGTTTTAGCAGCAATATCAGCTTTCTCATTAAATTCAATGCCCATATGACCTGGTACCCAAATAAAATGAACTGTAACTAAATTTTCACGCAACTGATACAGTAGGTTATGAATTTCAGCTGCAATAAAATTGTCAGTACACACCTTATCTAACACCTCCAACGCTGATAAGCTATCAGAAAAAACAATAGCTTTTTCTCTCTTCTGCCTAGCAATCAAATTTATAGCCTGCTTAATCGCTATAAGCTCCCCAGTAATAGATGAAAATTTTTCATTTAATTTATACAAAAAATACACATTGTTCTGTAAATCATATACACCACACCCAACACAGTCACTAGAACAAGAAGCATCCGTAGAAAAGATATAAAAACCATTTCCAATCAACGTATTTTTCATTTCATTATACATCATCTTTACCTGAACATTCGAATAATTTTTTTTTGACCCAACAAGACTATGCTTTTTAAAAACAAGATTAGGATGTTTATTGAAACCTACAGTGGTAATAATTCTATCAAAAATATTTTTGAACTTATAATAAGTTATGCTGTAACTGGTATTAATTTGTGGTCCATTAGCAACCAATTCCCTTAGATCAGAATTTTTCATCCACTGCTGAACCAACTCTTTACCAGTTAACCATTTAGATCTAAATAAGGGTGGCAGCTCACCTGCAATCACAAATCTACTATGAACCAGCGCACTTGGTGGCACACCTATACACCTTCTCAAGGTATCACTAACAACCCTAGACAACCTTAGATTGTAACCACTTGGAGCATTTGCCCATGTAGTACATCCATACTCTAGTTTTGATCTAAGAAAGGCCCTATAAATATTTATAGCAACTTTAGGAGAAAGACCAGCTTTTATAGAAGTTAAACGTTTAACAAGATTATTTGCCTGTACTATCTCTCTCTTAACCTTAATAACTTGATCATTTAAAGAACCACTCGAATTTAAAACTCTGCCAAGAAATTTAATTTGACCTACTTGTTCAATTTGACTCTCTCCAACCCTTAATGCAAGGGAATTTCTGTTACCTTTAGCCATATACATAAACTTTGTCTTAGTAACATTAATATCTAAACACGACTGATAACAAGATTGTTGAAAATCTAAAACCTTTGCCTGTAAATTTTCAAAAGCCCTATCTTGAGACCTACCAACCGAGACAATAAGAAAATCGTCTGCAAATTGAAAAATATGACTACTATCATCACTTAGAAGATGTAATTTTGCAGTATATAAATTAAAAAGAATAGGCGATAAAATACTACCCTGTGGCAAACCATTTTCAATGTCTATTTGATTTTTTCCTAATATTAATGTTCTTCTGTGAAGAAAATTATATATCCAGCTAAAAACTTTACGATCAACACCACAGTTATTAAGTATTTCGATCAACTTCACTATATCTACACAGTTATATGCATTCGATAAATCTAAGCTGCATACAAAAACCTTTTTTTTTTTGTTATTTTTTTCAATACCAATAACCTGAAGGCATTCATTAAGACATACCGTTGTGGATTTATGCTTTCTATAGGCAAAACTTCTATTAGGAACAATGCCATTTTTCTCAACAAAATCAGTTAACAACTCCTTAATAACCAAATTTATACTCTTTATCACAACCGAAATTAGGGAAATTGGTCTAAAGTTACCAATCTCATTTAAATTCGCCCCAGCTTTAGGAATGGGCACGACTGAAATTCTCCTCCATGATGAGAGATCAAAATGACCTTGCAAAAGCTTTGCCATGTTAGAAAATGTCTCAGGATTAAGTGCATTCAACATCTTATATGTTATCTTATCTTCACCACCAGCAGTCGACTTTTTTTTAGCAATTATCTCACTCAAACCCATGAAACTAGCATCAAAATCCACATTCATAGTACATGGTAACAATGGTAATCTATCCAACATAACATGAAGAGACGGACTTTCTTTATTAACTACTTGATTACCTAAAAATTCCAAATATGGAGCATTATTTTCAGACAGCCACAACGAAACTGAACTAGCCCCAACATTCTTAACATTGTTAATAAAAAACCATGCCTTTTTTGTATTTGGTTCAGAATTCAACGACTCTACAGCCTCCAAAAAACTTTTCTTTTTTGCCTCTTTAACACATTGCTTCCAGTCCTCAAGTAATCGACAAGCCTCATCAAGATCCTCCCTTCTTGATACCCTTCTTGCCTTACACCTAGCTGCATTTAGAATCGTATATTTCCTTTCCAATTCATTATCCCACCAAACTTTAGGTATATGCTTAAAATGATCCAAATCAATAGACGCCTTTTCTCTAGCCTTATCAAATTTATTTGTTAAATCATCTAAATTTTCTATATTTTTAATCTCATTAACTTCTTTCACAAGTAGATTTTTAGACACAAAAAGAGAGTGTATATTTCTTGAACATAACCACATTACAAATTTTTTTTTGGCACTATATACATATGTATCCACTTATAGATTAATCCAGAATCTGACATATGCCATCTTTCAGTGAGGTTTACAGCTCCGGCTGTCGCTCAATTCTCATGGGAATGCTCTGGATCATTGAGAGACTTGAGAAGCAGATGTCGTGAAATTTTCGCACACGTGAAATGTGATAGGCAGATGTCGCCGCTGTTTTTCATTTAACTCATACGGCGAAAGGCTAAGCAGCGATATTTATTTTTGAAAAAGTAGGTATATTAAAGGCCGCGTTGGCAACCTAAAGAGAAGTAATTAACAAATTATCTGGCTCACAAATTGAACCAGACTTCTATCTGGATTTATCTGGCTCAAATCTTTGTTGTTGCATTTACATGCAAAATTATTTATCTGGCTCAGGATTTTGCCACCGGATGATAGCTATAAAGTTCCATCATTAAACCTTTAAAGCGAAAATGGGAATTTATCGGTACATAAATGACCCAGCACTTAAATTATCCTATCTCTACTGAACCAAGCAAGATTTTCTGAATTCTTGTCTTGCAATATATATCCACCTACTGGTAGATTAATTGACAATTTGGTTCAAGATCCTATCATCAACTGTTCAATTTCTACGCGCGATTTATCGGTTGATCGATCAGCGCTTACTACTAACGGCTTTTTGTGTATAACTTTCGAGAAAAGCTAAATTCAAAAGTTTATTTTCTACATTCATATAGCTACCTAATACGCCAATTACACGGCTCAAGTATCCTTGTGCCAATTACCAATTTGCACAAGGATTTGCCCGGTGTGTGCAATGGTTGCGCTATTTGCGCAGAGAACTGCGCTAAAATCAAAACGATTTTGATATTTACGTATGTCTGCAAATATTGCACATGCATTTTTCTTCGTGTATGGTGAATCTTACACAGTTTACCTGTGGTTTCTGATAATATAACATCAGTAATTATTGCTTAAAAATGTTAATATCGAAGGCGTAAGGACCATCTCTAGCTTGTAACAGGAATTCACACAAATTCAATAATACATAATAATTTTTTATACAATTAGAACACATGTTTCATTTGTTGCGCTAGTTGAAAAATGAATATTGCGCAGTGCTGCAATGAGTTGAGCTGGTCTTGCAACTAAAATATAAAAATTATAAATACAATGGAAAATAAACGCTTCTGGTGCGAGTTTTTCGACTTATACTGTGAATTACCAGCAATGTGGAAAATAAATATTGTTTTTTTATACAATTAGTGCCTTTTTTATACAATTAAAACACATGTTTCATTTGTTGCGCTACATTAAAAATGAATATTGCGCAGTGTTTTTGAGCCGTTTATGTAAAAATTTTCATTTGCACAAATTCCGTCGTTTTATATTTGCGCATGGCTTTTGTGTCATGTATGGGCCGTCTAATGTAGATTGGTCCACAATTTGTTTCAAGGTTTTATCACTAAAGGTTAAGGCGCTAAGTGGATTAATCGATTTTTCGATTATTTCTGTGCCTTTCGTGAATATCTCTTGAACCAAGCCAAATGACACAGTTTTTATTTTTGTAATATATAGGTACTACTTGTAGATTAATCCACAATTAGGTATAGAGTTCCATTATTAACCCTTCAAGGCGAAAATTGGAATTTATCCGTACGCTAATGACCCAGCTTTAAATTGCTCTATATCTCCTGAACCAAGCCAGATTTCTAAACTTTCTTTTTGTGTTATATATCTCCCTATTTTTAAATTAAAAATCAATTCGATTGAAGGTTCTATCATAAAGGGTTCAAGAGATGTTCAGTATTAATCGAAAAATCGATTATTGCAATTAGCGCATAAACCGTTAGTGATAGAACCTTGAATCAAATGGTGGCTTAATCTACAAGTCAGTAGCCGAATGCTGCAACAAAAAAAATTGATATTGTTCAAGAGATATACACAATACTCGGTTTAGTCGGCAGTAGTTGTCAACAAACCGATTATTGTGTATATCTCTTGAACCAAAGCAAATGGTAAATTGTTTCTTTCTGCAATATACAGGTGCTTATCTGTAGGTTAATCCACAATTAGGTATAAAGTTCCATCATTACCCTTCAAAGCAAAAATTGGAACTTATCGGTACACAAATGATCCAGCACCTAAATTGCCCTATATCTCTTGAACCAGGCAAGATTTTCGAAATTCTTGTCTTGCATTATATAGCCACCTACATGTATATCAATCCCTAATTTGACTAATTGTTTTATCGTTAACGGTTCAATTTCTACGTGTGATTTATCGGTTGATTGATCAGTGCTGACTACTAACTGCTTTTTGTGTATAACTCTCGAACAAAGCTAAATGCAAAAGTTTTTTTTCTACATTCATATAGCTACCTAATGTAGATTGGTCTCGATTTGATTCAAGGTTCTATCACTAACGGTTATGGCGTTAAGTGGACTAATCGGGTTTTCGATTATTTCTGTGCCTTTCGTGTATATCTCTTGAACCAAGCCAAATTACACAGTTTTTTTTCTGCAATATATAGATACTACTTGTAGATTAATCCACAATTAGGTATAAAGTTCCATCATTAACCCTTGAAAGGCGAAAATGAGAATTTATCGGTGCGCTGATGACCCAGCGTCTAAATTGCTCTATATTTCCTGAACCAAGCCAGATTTCTAAACTTTCTTTCTGTGTTAAATATCTAAAGTTAAAGTGAAACTACTTTCATACTTTAATTCTTAAACATAAATGAGCGATGAATGTCAAGATTTTAAACTTTTTATTATGCGCCTAAATGTATGCTAAGCCAAAATTATGCCTAATTAGTCTTCTCAGCTTAGCAGCACTTGAGTTTTTGCACAGCGCTGTCTAAACAGCTGATTTGGACATCCATGCTGCAACGTGCTCCGGCATGTCATTTAAATAAACAGAATATAAACAAATAATATAATTTTTTTCCAATAAAAAATGGTGCAGGGAAAATTTAAAAAGACAAAATTACCTGTTGGCATCCAGCAAAAACAAAAGCAGAAAAATAAGAAAGCTTTCACAAGAAGAGCAAGTGAGTGTTTTTGGTGAAAGGGCAAATAGAAGTCGAAATATAGGTGATCGATAGCATCGGTCCTGTCAAGGACTTGGTAGAGCTGCGTGTTTTGGTAGTAGTGCAGTTTACGGTACCCACTCTAAAGTTGGGCCAAGATTTTCGAGTGAGGTATCAAAAGACGCGTATTAATCTCGAGAACAATAATCCGAAGGCGGAAAAGAAAAATTTTATCTCCGTCCGGAGATATTTGCAGTTGAAGTTGGCGATTTTAATGTGGTTGTTGTTGTGTGTACCCACAAAAAAAATTGTGCATGGTATACCACATACCCGGACTTGGCGTGGCGTAGCCCAGGGTTATTTTTGGTAATAGTCTAGTTGAGGGGTCGACTGCTAATACGCTACCAAAAATATCGAGAGAGGTGTCAAACGACGCGTCTTGACATCAGTATTAATAACCCGAAGGCGGAAAATAAAAATTTTAACGCGTTCAAAAGATATTAACGAAAAACCGAAAAAAGACCCGCGGGTACCTCCGAAACCGGGGGTCGGATCCATAGTATTTTTGCGCAGAACACCTTTCTGCGTTGGCGGCCTTCGGCCGCGATTATAAAAAATAACCCTGGGCTACGCCATGCCAAGTCCGGGTGTGTGGTATAACCGTGGCTACCGCCACGGTGATGCACAATTTTTTTTGGGGGTACAAACACAACAACAACCACATGGAAATCGCCAACTTCAAATGCAAATATCTCCGGACAGAGATAAAATGTTTCTTTTCCGCCATCGGATTATTGTTCTCGAGATTAATACGCGTCGTTTGACACCTCTCTCGATATTTTTGGTAGCGTATTAGCAGTCGACCCCTCAACTAGACTATTACCTTATTTTTTTTTAAGCGCGGCCCAGGGCCGCCAACGCAGAAAGGTGTTCTGCGCAAAAATACTATGGATCCCACCCCCGGTTTCGGAGGGACCCGTGGGTCTTTTCGGTTTTTCGCTAATATCTTTTGAACGGGTAAAAAAAGTTAACTTCCGCTTTCGGATTGTTGATCTAGACGTGAATACGCGTCTTTTGATACCTCACTCGAAAATTTTGGCCCAAATTTCGGTGGGTACCGTAAACTGCACTATTACCCAAATCGTTTCAGAAATCCTTCAGGATTAAGAAGAATAATCTGCCAGTAGATTCCTTCAGTAGGAGAAATTGGGAAGCGCAGACTGCGAACCTCAAGCACCATAAAGGATATTAGTAGTGAGGTCAAAACGCGTGGTTGACACCACTCCCGATATTTTTGCAAGCGTATTAGCATTCGGCCCCTGTTGTAAACTATTACCAGAAATCATTTGAAGAAGGGCTAGCTAAGTTCTTAAACCCTTTTGCTAACCGCTGTGGCATTGGGAAAACTAGTAGACTTATCTAATTAAAAAGGGTGTTATAGTGATACAGTAGATGTCAATGAAAGGTACTTACGCGACCGCCGAGGTGTGCTCTCTACCACACCGAAAGTCCTGGGTTTTACGCAATGAAAAAGCAGCATCAAAATCCTTAGAAAAGGTTTTTTTCAACGAGGAGAATATTTTGCCTCTGAAGAATATTTTAGATTTCATGCAATTCCAAAACACGTATTTCTAAAATAAGATATCGGTCTACACTCAAAAAGCTTTAATTAGATTTCCTTTCAGGGGTTTTTCTACGCATTCACCCAAATTAACAAAAACAAAGCTTAATAACTTCATTTTTGCTTATATAATTTTCTATTTTCCCATTTTAGATGCTCCCATTCAACCGAAGAAGACCAAATTCAACGAACAACAGAAAATTAAGCATGCAATCTCGAAGACTGTGAACAAATCAGTAGAAAGTGAACTGCGCTCGCGTGCCATGCAGGGTGAATTGAAAATGAGTAGAGCACAAGAAGCTGTGGCAAAACATCATAAGACAAAAGCGCAAACAGCTACTGAGGCAGGTCCATCCACGTCGGGATTAAAGTGAACCACTTTGTTTAGTTTTACGGTGCAAAATGTATTATAAGAAATAGAATAAATATTCTAAATAAAAATGTACACTATAATAACAATATTCCTAAATGCAGCTGTTGTAACAGGACTTCGGACCGTGCAATATGTCATGTTGTTGTTGTTTTTGTAGCAGTGCTTCGCCCCATCCAATAGGTGCGACCGATCACAAATTGTCATCAATATCCTCTAACGGGTGTCCAAGGAAACTTGCTGTTTCAACAGGGGTGGACCATAATGAGAGGGGTGTTAGAGGCGTTGGTTCCACATTACAATTAAAGAGATTATTGGTGTCATGTGGGGACACATTGCAAGCGGGGCATACATTTTGTATGTCGGGGTTGATTCTGGATAGGTAAGAGTTTAACCTGTTACAGTATCCAGATCGAAGTTGAGCTAGAGTGACTCGTGTTTCCCTGGGGAGTGTGTGTTCCTCTTCCGCAAGTTTTGGGTAATGTTCTTTGAGTACTGGATTCACCGGGCAATTCCCAGCATAAAGGGCCGACGCCTATTTGTGGAGTTCACTGAGGACCTGCTTTTGTTTTCTGGCTTCTTACGGCTGAGTTCTCAGGTGCCGTATTTCCTCATAATGCTCACGGAGATGACTCCATAAGCCCCTGGGCGGTGTTGGCTCATAAATCAGAGACCTGTTGGGATGCCCAGGTTTCTGGGCCTCGCCTCATTATGTAAATGGTGCTCTGGGGACATAAGAACACAGCCCGTGGCGATTCCTAGAGCAGTATTTTGGCAGGCATGTAGCTTCTTCCAGTGAGTAGTTTTAGGGCTTGGCTTACCCCAGCGGGTTAGGGGGTCAGAATATTCCCGCGGTAGGTATGCCTGTCGTAAGAGGCGGCTAAAATACCATATTCAAGGGGCTGTGTAGCGCAACCCTTCAGGTTGCCAGCGCAATATATAGCTTCTCCAAACCCAATTGTCAACATCACCTATCCGCGGCGAATCCTGTTTCACTAACAGACGAGGCTCTGGCGACCCCAAGCTCCTCATGGAACTTGGGTGTGGGGAGGGAGGAAATGGCCTGAAGGTTTAATGTGGTCACATAAATTGTTCCCGAAATGGTCGGGCTAGCACCTTAATGGTGCTGTGATACCGGAGCGTACCGGATCTGTATCCGGCAAAGGACCATTACATCGATAAAACACCCCAAAGCCTTCGGGGAGCAACCTTAAAGCTCCAACAACAACAACAACAGGGCTTGGCGACCATATAGGGGACGCGTAGCATGTAATCGGCTGGCCAATTGCTTTGTAAGTAGTAATGAGTGTTTCTTTACCTTTTCCCCAAGTACAGCCAGCAAGAGATTTGAGGATTTTATTACGGCTCTGGATTTTCGGTACAATTGCGGCTGCATGCTCACCAAAATGTAGATCTTGATCAAACGACACACCCAAGATTTTGGGGTGTAGGACAGTCGGTAGCGTAGTGCCATCGACGTGGATGTTCAAAATGGTCGAAATTTGGGCCGTGCCCGGGCCTGTGGCCATTATTGTGCAGTCATCGGCACCTGTGGCACCCCTTGTTTAATTCTTCTTGGCTTTGATGTTTCGTTTCTGAATTGCACCGATGCCTGCCGACCACCCACATAATTTGTGGTCCACCTTTTAAGAAATGCGGGAAGGGTAGACCCTTCCAGGTCTTGCAGAAACGTGCCATGGCTGACCGTATCAAAAGCTTTTGATAGGTCTAGCGCAACGAGTACTGTTCTATGGTGGGGCTTTTGATTTAAACCGCAATTTATCTGGGTGCTAATGGCATTTAGCGCGGTGGTGGTGATAAGGAGTTTTCTAAAGCCATGCTGATGACAGGCTAGCTGCAAATTTGCTTTGAAGTAGGGGAGCAAAATGGCTTCAAGCGTCTTGGCTACTGGCGATAGGAGAGATATCGGGCGATATGATTCTCCTATGTTAGCTGGTTTCTCAGGCTTTAGTCGCGGGACCACCTTGGCCATTTTCCATTTTTCGGGAATGACAAAGATGGAAAGAGACAGGTTGAAGACATGCGCTATTTTGTATATGTATATTTACTCAGTTTATTTCATTGTAAATTTTACCAAGTAGCGCAACTAACAGCTGATCGGTGAAAATTCGCACATTCACACGCACAGTTCTCGACTCAGTTTCAAAAACAAACTTTAGATTATTTAACTCAAATTTTAAAGTGAGACAATCCTTACGAATTTTGTGTATCACTCTATGCCCCGTGTAGCTTGTAAATCGTCTATCTGTTTTTAATAATCTAAAATTCGGTTTTATAGTGCGAAGAGTTTTATAATTAATAATGGCGCATGGGGCACGCTTATCAAGCTCCATCTGTATTTGCTTTCCATCGATATTTACGTGAAGCATTTTTCTGTCTACTGCTTTACATACATTAATGCTGTTCAGCTGCTGAACTGGTTCGAGCTCATCCTCTGAAATCTGATCTAGTTTTGCCTTGCACACTTTTGCAATGTGGCCCAATTTTCCACACGAAAAACATTTGGAGCTACTGAATTTGCAGTCTTTTCTGCTGTGTTGGCCCCCACATCGGTAACAATTTGCGGATTTTTCTTTTGGCTTCTTGGTCAACTTTTCAGCATTTGCATTTCTTTTTGTTTTGACTGGTTCGTATCCCACTTTAAACGTTGGTTCACTTGGTTGTTCCCACTCTGTACACTTCAGATCTGTTGTTGCACTTTGTGTTAGTTCGATTGTGTGCGCAATTTCGCATGCCTCAGTAAAATTGTTTGGTTTTTTACTTATAACCTCATTGCAAATATAGCGTGACTCCACGCCATACAGTAACTGCTCTGTTAACATCCTATCCAAAAAGTCGCCATATTCACAATATGCAGCGCCCTTTTTTAAACGAAGTGCGTACTCGGCAATCGATTCGCCTTTTTCTTGCTTACTTTGTCTAAATTTGATACTTTCAGCATACTTGTTCCGTGAGCCATCAAAATGGCGAATTAATACGGTTTTTATTTCATTGTATTTCAGCGAGTCAGGCGTCTTTGGGCTAACAAGTATTTTTAGTGCGGCGTTCAGCTCTGCCCCCATATGCACGAGTACGAATTTGTGTTGTTCCTCTTCTGGAACTTTGCTCAGCTGTAAGGCCCGAACTACGCGTGTGAAAAAATCCTGCACTGAGGATTTGTCTTCTGACTTGTATTCTGCAATACTAAACGGTGGCGGTTTGGTTGCTGCCCGCTGATTTGCATTTGCCCCAGTACTGTGGGACGCCCCCTCTACAGCCTCGCGAATTGCCCCTGCCAATGCATCCATCACCCTCTTCAAATCTTCCGGTGTGAGGCTCATCTTTTTAATCCCACTTTTGACACCACTTTTGTATATGTATATTTACTCAGTTTATTTAATATGAGTGGATATGAACATTTCAATATAAAATGTGTTGAGTTAATACTAAAGAATAAAAAAGAACGAAAAAGAATAAGCAAAACAGAGTTGCCAAAATGATAGTAAATTAATTCAGTGTGTGGCGTTACCACTTCGTTTCATACATAACACGCTAAATATTTGAAACCCTTTTTCCCTAGGCTTTTAAGCATCGGCATGGCTATGCCGTCTGGGCCCAATGCTTTGGATGGTTTAGCATGACCGATGGTATCCTCAACCTCTTTGGCGGTGATGGTAATTGGTGACGCGCTGAATTTATGTTTATGTGCGTGTCTGTTGGCCCTCCTTCTATCTTTGTCGACCGTAGAATGCATTATATATTGTCGGCAGAGCAACATTGTCATCGTACAACAAGGTTCAAAGATAAAGAAGTTGCCCTCAGATCCTTTACCCCCACATTACAATTGAACTAATGCATAATATCATGTGGATACTACCCCAGCGGGTTAGGCGGTCAGAATTTAACCGCGGTAGGTATGCCTGTCGTAAGAGGCGACTAAAATACCAGATTCAAGTGGCAGTGTAGCACAACCCTTTACGTTGCCAGCGCAATATACAGCTTCCACAAACTCAATTGTCAACCTCACCTATCCGCGGCGAATCCTGTTTCACTAACAGACGAGGCTCTGGCGAATCTAAGCTCCTCATGGAAGGGGAGGGGATGGCCTGGAGGTTTAATGTGGCCACATAAATCGTTCCCGAGATGATCGGGCTAGTACCTTAATGGTGCTGTGGTACCGGAGCGTACCGGATCTGTATCCGGCAAAGGACCATCAGATCGATAACACTCCCCAAAGCTTTCGGGGAGCAACCTTATCGCTACGACAACAACAACAACAACATCATGCGGATACAATGATTCAAGTGGTTGTCAAGTTCAATACAAAGGTGGTGGGATAACCTAGAAACTACAACGTGGCCATATCGAATCGTTCCCGAGATGGTCGGTCTAGTACCTTTATGGCACTAGTTACCAAAAGGACAATAGGATGTTGAGACAATACGCATGTAAGACATATATTGGGATGTCTAAAAGTTCGCTTTGACACCACACTTCGATTTCCACCCATTCTATTTAGGATGGCGTGACATACAAAGTTTAATTTTCTGCAAGGGCTTCTAGAATGCGTATTTATTAGGGTTATGCTGATATAACAGCCTTTTGTTGGGTAAACCAATAAACCTTTTAGAACCAATAAACTTAGGCAGAAGGTAGCTCGTCAGTGAGTTTCACGCTTATAATCACCACATTCGTCTAACCAGGCGTATCCGGTTTCTTGAGAGCTATTAAACTCTTTTCTTTCCATATAAATAAGTCTCCGTTAACCTTTAACGGCGTGTTCAGCTCCCACAGCTACAGTTTCAGTAGTTCGAACGAATGCAATGTCGAGCACCTGGACCTGTCCTGCCTCCTTCTCCTTGTCCTGCATACGCCCCATATGTTAGCACAGAATACGTACGACTGCGACATTGGCCCCATATATACCATATGCCATAGTGAATGCCACTTTCCATTTGTTATGGGCTTCGCAATCCTTGATGGCTACGCTGCGAACAATACCGGGTACATTGGGACCGTGGCTATGACAGCACACACATAAGCTTCGTACAATCAAGATGCATTCATCCCTCTCTGCCGCGCACTGTGACCTCCTCTTCCTCGGTTCACGTCAATGGCATGGACTTGAATTGCAACCATTAAACTGGGAACATAACATGGATAACAAATTTTATGAAATGCATAACATACGAAGTGAAGTGAGACTAGAGGCCAAGATAACCGCCAGATCGGAAATCCGAATTTGCGATGGCTATAATGTCCGAAGGAAAGATCATAAGGGAAAAATGAGGGCGGCCTAGCTTTCATCATCTATCACACAGTATAGCACAATCTATTTAAACCTGATATCGACAGGGTTAGTAAAGGTTAGAACTTCAAGATCATTACCATCTACATATCTACTGTTTCCCTACCAGATTCAAAGGCAATTTTCACAGTTCGCCAGACACCTGCAATATAATTGCGTTGACCAGCGATCGATACACTTGCATATGACCACCTACCCATGCTCCTCATACTAAATCGACCTGCCTCTTAAATAGCATAAGTAAATGCTGAACAAACAGCTTTTGCTAAACTGCCACAAACCTAGAGCCCTAAAACACCCTAGCAAACACCTCTCTGATCCAGCCCCGTGTGAAAGAGGGATAAGGAAACATCTCCGTAATAACTATGATGCCATCCGGCACTTGCCTACACAGCTGTTTGATCCAAATAAGCATAAGGCGGCGCTAAGCAAAATCCAAACAGAATCGGTAAACACCTTTGCTAGTTCGCGCAAGGTGAACCCCGTCATCAATATACATCAGCCTGCCCTGGCAGAAGAAGAGATTGAACTATCAATACCAAGGAAGACACGAGTCAACTTCGCTCTGGATACTGTAACAGGTTAAACCCTAACTTGTACAGAATCAACTCCGACATACGTAACGTATGTCCGGATGCGATGCGTCCCCACATGACACCAGGATATTTATTCGGTCGGTAGTCCTCTATTCTTCTTTAAGCGAAGGTTTTTGGGAGTTTTATCGATGTTGATGTACCTTGCCGGATATTGAACCAGTACGTTCCGGAAAATAACATTATTAAGGTACAAGACCGCCCATCACGGGAGCGCCTGAATCCAACACAACTGAATCTCTCTGCCGAATGTGCAGTCTTAGCGAGAGAACGTGATCTTGTGCGAAAAACTAAACCAGTAAGTCTCTCAAATAAGTGTATACCCTTGCATTGCAGACCAATATATGTGTGAAAAATGTGCGGAGCATTTCGAAACTGCAATCTCTTTGCTAGTGCTGGTAAACTCTGGTCAACTGTAAAGGCTTTGACAAACACGAAAAAGCATAACGAGAAGATAGTAATCGCATAAAGTTTTATCGGGTTCGAAAAACTGCGTGAGTTGTAATATCGGGCGTGTGAAGATGTTGTACTACATGCTATGATCTCGCTTTTTCTAGCCCTCGTTGTAGCGAAAAGGAAACTCCACGACAGCCTTGGAGAGTGTTATCGAGTTGATGTTCCTTTGCCGGATCCGGTACGTTCCGGTACCAAGCCCGACCATCTCGTGAACGATTTGTTATGACCATATGCGACCCTCTTTTCAAAAGATTTCTAAACTTCTTTTAATTTTTATGAATAGGGGCGTAACTCTTAACTCATTTAATAAATCAGTTCATATAAAACTTTCATAACTTTCACACGAAATTTCTCACCTTATCAACTTTTGTAACCCTTAGGTGTTATTGGTGGCAGCAAATGGCGTAGTTACACATACACATTAATATTTTGAAACTTTCACTCTGTTACTCAGAAACGAAAAACTCCGAACAAATTTGCGAATTGTATGTACTTTTTAGGGGCAACAACAAGCAAAGTGTGGTGAGCGCGTAAAATGTTATTCTATCGCAAATCACACATGCCAAACCACCTGCTGAGATGTGCGGTGTCATGCAAATATTTCCTAGCAAAATGATACTTTGACACGACTGGCTTCAGTGCTTGATACACGGACTTGCCATTAGCGCTGTGAATTGAGAAACGTAGTAAACAATTGCTTTCTTATATCCGCTTCCTGTCGCAAATATGTAGCATGTGTGTAGGTGCTAATCACATCCCTAAAGGAAATCACAACTTTGTCGTTAACCAAAATCTTTTCAGTTACAGGAATTAGAAACGAACAAAAATTACTCCTCGAGACACCTCACTGAAAGACCGATATTCATGAATCGACTTCCCTACGCCCCAGCGGGTTAGGGAGCTTAGAATATACCTGCAGCCGGTATGTCTGGGAAGTGTGTGTTACAGGAGAAACTTTTGGGTATGTATGGTCGTGCCATGCGCTCGCCAGACCAGAAATCCGGGTACACCTACTACATTTCGAAACAACAGCTTTGGTCCTAGAAAACTTCTAGAATTCTCTACGATGACAGAGTTATTTTATAACGTATATCTTGCTTCTTGAAAGGGGTTCTCAGTATGGACATCGAGCCCGAAAATCAACTTCTGTTAAGTTTATGCACACTTTCGGGTTGTGTGAGATGCTTGCGGATTGGTCTTCTGTACCTAACCTAATACCATGTGATTCCATAAAAACTACACAGACGAAAGTGTACAATTATCCTTAGTTTTCATGGGGTTTCCCAAGTCCTGATTGCTCTTCAGGGCATACAATTGTATTATTGATAACAAGTTTTGCTGGTTACTTTAGCCAAGTAGGGCTTCTAATGTTTCACTGTGAACTTTTCATTCAGGGATGTGTGTCGATCGGGCTACTTTCGTTTTGCGTTTTAAATATGCATATGCATGAGCTAAGGAACGCCATTCTTCCTCTATCGTCGACCCCCCGTTACATTGCATATGATTTTGGCATTATTTCATATAATTGCCAGAATAGTTTTCCCTCAACAAAACTTTCTCCTTTGCATTGATAACGAGAATATGCGCGCATGTCCTATAGCCGCTGGGAGGATACATATTCGATATCAGTTTTACGCTTGCTGGCAAACAAACGCAAAAGTTGGTCAAACTATCTATGTGATATGAATAGGTGGCGACGAGGGTTGCGGGTATTGAAGCTTCGATTTTGAGGTTTGGTGCTACCGAAATTTGTCTTTTCAACGCACTGTTCTGTTGGCGCTAACGTCACCAACCTCCCACCATATGCCACCAACTTAACTCGATGAGCTCAATTCAATGGGAAATCTTGCAGAATTGATAAATAATATGCGCACACTTTCTAAATTTATTCATTGGTTATATGGTTGGAATTCGAAATTTGTGATTCGGCACAAATCGAATAATAGTAAAGTATTATGTTGAAAATAATTTTAGTGTTTGCTGGTTGCGGAAGAGGGGGGAGAAGGAAAAATTTCGTAAGTTGTGTAAGGTCAGGAGATGTAGGGAAGGAAAGGAGGTTGGAGTAGGTAAAACAAAGTAAGCGGTGGAGGCATGCAAGTCGAAAGTGGAGAACTCTTAAACAAGTAAGCCGAGGTTCGCCAGCGCCGTAGGAGTAGGCCGCCCACACCACAATCCATTTCATGTTTATGCATTTACCCAAGCGAGTATTTTGCATTGAAACTTTTAGTTTTATTTTTCCTTTTTTTAAAATTTGGTTTTCGTTTAAATCGAATTTGAATTGTTGGCATGAAAGTTGTTTTTGAGTTTTTGATAAAGTCAATATTGACGTTTAGTGGTTGAGAAAATTAAGCGAATAAATGCTATCAAATGCTTTTGTTCTACGCAGCAGAAATGAATATTCAATGTTAGCAGATGCGGTGTGCTTCCTTTACCTTCAACTCTTTATTATTTATTTAGGCAATCGAAGAGTTAATTTTCGAGTTTTTCCTTTTAAATTGACCAAAAATAATATGCATATTTTTATACTCAGTTGAGCAGAGCTCACAGAGTATACTAACTTTGATTGGATAACGGTTGGTTGTACAGGTATAAAGAATCGAGATAGATATAGACTTCCATATATCAAAATCATCAGCATCGAAAAAAAATTTTATTGAGCCATGTCCGTCCGTCCGTCCGTCTGTCTGTTAACACGATAACTTGAGTTAATTTTGAGGTATCCTGATGAAATTTTGTATGTAGGTTCATGGGCACTCATCTCAGATCGATATTTAAAATGAACGATATCGGACTATAACCACGCCCACTTTTTCGATATCGAAAATTTCCAAAAACCGAAAAAGTGCGATAATTCATTACCAAAGACGGATAAAGCGATGAAACTTGGTAGGCGAGTTGAACTTAAGACGCAAAAAAGAAAATTATTAAAATTTTGGACAATGGGCGTGGCACCGCCCACTTCTGTCCTTCCGCTCGGCCCTTAACACGATAACTTGAGCAAAAATCGATATATCTTTACTAAACTTAGTTCACGTACTTATCTGAACTCACTTTGTATTGGTATAAAAAATGGCCGAAATCCGACTATGACCACGTCCACTTTTTCGATATCGAAAATTACGAAAAATTAAAAAAAATGCCATAATTCTATACCAAATACGAAAAAAGAGATGAAACATGGTAATTGGATTGGTTTATTGACGCAAAATATAACTTTAGAAAAAACTTTGTAAAATGGTTGTGACACCTTCCATATTAAGTAGAAGAAAATGAAAAAGTACTGCAGGGCGAAATCAAAAGCCCTTGGAATCTTGGCAGGAATACTGTTCGTGGTATTACATATATAAATAAATTCGAGGTACCCGACAGATGATGTTCTGGGTCAAACTGGTCCACATTTTGGTCAATATCTCGAAAACGCCTTAACATATACAACTACCACCACTCCCTTTTAAACCCCTCATTAATACCTTTATTTGATACCCATATCGTACAAACACATTATAGAGTCACCCCTGGTCCACCTTTATGGCGATATCTCGAAAAGGCGTCCACCTATAGAACTAAGGCCCACTCCCTTTTAAAATACTCATTATCACTTTTCGTTTGATACCCATATCGTACAAACAAATTCTAGAGTCACCCATGGCCCACCTTTATGGCGATATCTGGAGAAGGCGTCCACCTATAGAACTAAGCCCACGCCCTTTTAAAATACTCATCAACACCTTTCATTTTATACCCATATCGTACAAACAAATTCTAGAGTCAGCCCTGGTCCACCTTTATGGCGATATCACGAAAAGGCGTTCACCTATAGAACTAAGGCCCACTCCCTTTTAAAATACCCATTATCACCTTTCGTTTGATACCCATATCGTACAAACAAATTCTAGAGTCACCCCTGGTCCACCTTTATGGCGATATCTCGAAAAGGCGTCCATCTATAGAACTAAGGCCCACGCCCTTTTAAAATACTCATTAACACCTTTCATTTAATACCCATATCGTACAAACAAATTCTAGAGTCACCCCTGGTCCACCTTTATGGCGATATCTGGAGAAGGCGTCCACCTATAGAAATAAGTCCCACTCCCTTTTAAAATACTCATTAACACCTTTCATTTGATACCCATATCGTACAAACAAATTCTAGAGTCACCCCTGGTCCACCTTTACGGCGATATCTCGAAAAAGCTTCCACCTATAGAACTTAGTCCCATTCCCTTTTAAAATAACCATTAACACCTTTCATTTAATACCCATATCGTACAAACTAATTCTAGAGTCACCCCTGGTCCACCTTTATGGCGATATCTCGAAAAGGCGTCCACCCATAGAAATAAGGCCCACGCCCTTTTAAAATACTCATTAACACCTTTCATTTGATACCCATATCGTACAAACAAATTCTAGAGTCACCCCTGGTCCACCTTTATGGCGATATCTCGAAAAGGCGTCCACCTATAGAACTAAGGCCCACTCCTTTTTAAAATACTCATTAACACCTTTCATTTGATACCCATATCGTACAAACAAATTCTAGAGTCACCCCTGGTCCACCTTTATGGCGATATCTGGAGAAGGCGTACACCTATAGAAATAAGTGCCACTCCTTTTTAAAATACTCATTAACACCTTTCATTTGATACCCATATCGTACAAACAAATTCTGGAGTCACCCCTGGTCCACCTTTACGGCGATATCTCGAAAAAGCGTCCACCTATAGAACTTAGTCCCATTCCCTTTTAAAATACCCATTAACACCTTTCGTTTGATACCCATATCGTACAAACAAATTCTAGAGTCACCCCTGGTCCACCTTTATGGCGATATCTCGAAAAGGCGTCCACCCATAGAACTAAGGCCCACGCCCTTTTAAAATACTCATTAACACCTTTCTTTTGATACCCATATCGTACAAACAAATTCTAGAGTCACCCCTGGTCCACCTTTATGGCGATATCTCGAAAAGGCGTGCACCTATAGAACTAAGGCCCACTCCCCTTTACAATACTCATTAACACCTTTCATTTGATACCCATATCGTACAAACAAATTCTAGAGTCACCGCTGGTCCACCTTTATGGCGATATCTCGAAAAGGCGTCCACCCATAGAACTAAGGCCCACGCCCTTTTAAAATACTCATTAACACCTTTCATTTGATACCCATATCGTACAAACAAATTCTAGAGTCACCCCTGGTCCACCGTTATGGCGATATCTGGAAAAGGCGTCCACCCATAGAACTAAGGCCCACGCCCTTTTAAAATACTCATTAACACCTTTCATTTGATACCCATATCGTACAAACAAATTCTAGAGTCACCCCTGGTCCACCTTTACGGCGATATCTCGAAAAAGCGTCGACCTATAGAAC
Organism: Eurosta solidaginis; assembly: GCF_040869045.1. Classification (NCBI taxonomy): domain Eukaryota; kingdom Metazoa; phylum Arthropoda; class Insecta; order Diptera; family Tephritidae; genus Eurosta; species Eurosta solidaginis. Next base: position 17,223,612 of record NC_090323.1, on the reverse strand, counting down.
TTAGTCCCATTCCCTTTTAAAATACCGATTAACACCTTTCGTTTGATACCCATATCGTACAAACAAATTCTAGAGTCACCCCTGGACCACCTTTATGGCGATATCTCGAAAAGGCGTCCACCCATAGAACTAAGGCCCACGTCCTTTTAAAATACTCATTAACACCTTTCATTTGATACCCATATCGTACAAACAAATTCTAAAGTCACCCCTGGTCCACCTTTATGGCGATATCTCGAAAAGGCGTCCACCTATAGAACTAAGGCCCACTCCCTTTTAAAATACTCATTAACACCTTTCATTTGATACCCATATCGTACAAACAAATTCTAGAGTCACCGCTGGTCCACCTTTATGGCGATATCTCGTAAAGGCGTCCACCCATAGAACTAAGGCCCACGCCCTTTTAAAATACTCATTAACACCTTTCATTTGATACCCATATCGTACAAACAAATTCTAGAGTCACCCCTGGTCCACCTTTATGGCGATATCTCGAAAAGGCGTCCACCCATAGAACTAAGGCCCAAGCCCTTTTAAAATACTCATTAACACCTTTCATTTGATACCCATATCGTACAAACAAATTCTAGAGTCACCCCTGGTCCACCTTTATGGCGATATCTGGAGAAGGCGTCCACCTATAGAACTAAGGTCTACGCCTTTTTAAAATACTCATTAACACCTTTCATTTAATACCCATATCGTACAAACAAATTCTAGAGTCACCCCTGGTCCACCTTTATGGCGATATCTGGAGAAGGCGTCCACCTATAGAACTAATCCAACGCCCTTTTAAAATACTCATTAACACCTTTCATTTTATACCCATATCGTACAAACAAATTCTAGAGTCACCCCTGGTCCACCTTTATGGCGATATCTCGAAAAGGCGTCCACCCATAGAACTAAGGCCCAAGCCCTTTTAAAATACTCATGAACACCTTTCATTTGATACCCATATCGTACAAACAAATTCTAGAGTCACCCCTGGTCCACCTTTATGGCGATATCTCGAAAAGGCGTCCACCCATAGAACTAAGGCCCAAGCCCTTTTAAAATACTCATTAACACCTTTCATTTGATACCCATATCGTACAAACAAATTCTAGAGTCAGCCCTGGTCCATCTTTATGGCGATATCCATAAATGGCGTCCACCCAGAGAACTATGGCCCACTCCATCTTAAAATACTATTTAATACCTTCCATTTGATACGAATGTCATACAAACACATTCCAGGGTTACTCTAGGTTCATTTTCCTACATGGTGGTTTTCCATTATTTTGTCTCCATAGCTCTCAGCTGAGTATGTAATGTTCGGTTACACCCGAACTTAGCCTTCCTTACTTGTTATATTTATAAATGATTTAAGCTGAGTTTAACAAGGCTCGCTGTATCTTACGGGTTTTGACTTATTCTAGCAACCTCAGGGATTAAATAACCACGAATGGTGACCGCCGTGGTGTGGTGGTTGCGTGCTCGCCTAACACACCGAAGGCCCTGGAAAAGTAACACCAAAACATTTGGAGGAAAGCCAAAATACTAATAAGCGGGGTCTCTCTTCGCCATAGATTTGGCTAACACTTCGAGCGTATTTCTGTCATGAAAAGCTTCTCAGCGAAAATTCATCTTCTTGCAGATATCGTTTGGAGTAGGCTTAAAACATGTAGGTCCCGCACCGCCAATTTGTAGGAAAAATAAAAAGAAGCACGACGCCAGTTGAAAGATAAGCTCTGCCCAAGTATTTATTTAGTTAGCCAAGAATACATACAAAGCCTCAAGGTCCTTGAGTCAAGGACGCCTACACTGAAATTGAGCCCATAAGCCCTAGATATCTCAGAAATAAGGATCGGAAACAATTAGTTTATGCAGAGAGCTTGTTGTGAGAGAGAGAGAGAGAGCGTAAGTGCTTGGATTATAGAAGCACCACTTATGATAAAATTATACTACACACTCTTCTGATTGGTGAGGTTTTGGATCGACAAGGGCAAAGGCAGTGCGTAGAAGAGTTTCGGTGTGGCTACATCTGAAATCTGCAAGGGAATTCTTAAATTGTTGCCGTAGCGTAACCATGCCCCTCGGCAAATAACTGGAGGATTTTCAAAATAAAAAATGCATGAATCCCATTCTTAAATTTTTAGTTTTGCTGAACGCAGAGTTTATGTACTTTATTTCTCACCAGAGAGCGAAAACAAGATGCAGGTACCAACACCAGTCTGTAGTTGGTGATAGCAGATGATGCTGCTTTAATAAACAAATAATTTTCATAACTGAATTACACTCGCAAGTAGTTCCATGCTAGATGTTACTTGTTTCAGAATATCTACCTTGGGCTCAAACAACAGCGGAAGACCATATTTGCGTTAAAAACGGAGATATACAATTTCTTGGTACACTCGAAGATAGGGGGATTCAAATGGTTGGTCGGGTTAGTATCTAAATGGTGCTATTTTCCGGAAGTAGCGGATCAATATCCCGAAAAGAACCATCAACTCCCCAAAACCTTTAGGAAGCAGCCCTATCGATACAGAAAGGAGAGGAGAAGAGGAAGCGAGGTGATAGGTAGAACAAGAGACTGCGGTGTTCCTAAAAAAATTATTTTAGGTCGAGCATGGTGTATTGTATTGAAAAAATTTAAGTGTAGGGAGATGCAAATCGGAACAGAAGATCGGCCTAAATAACCTCGAAGGTATATCACGTCAAGTATTCATTTATGACTGGAAGCTTGTCTAGGTGTATTTGAAACATAATGCTAAATTTTGGCCGTCGCCACAAATAATTAGAAAAATTACAGCCGAATCTCTAGGAATCAATAATGAGAAACCATTAATTTGTACTGAGAACTCGTTAATTTGTAATGAGAAAGCGTAAAGTGATAATGAGACAACATAAATTTATAATGAGAAAAGGGAAATTTGTAAAAAGAAAATTTCGCTTATGGATTTTGAAAAGAAGCCGCCTCATTACTAACTTACGTTCTCTAAATACAAAATTACCTTTTCTCATTATGGTTTATGTTTTCTTAATATAAATTTATGTTGCCTCCATATAATTTACATTTTCTCATTAAAGGTGTAGAGGGCGCATTGTCGGGGAAAGTTCATGTATTGGAGAAAATAAAAAAAATGTTTACGGTACTAAAGCTGTGAACGATGAATCAAACGCGAAAAGAAGGTGAAACCGAACGCGAGACTCCAAAGTGCTTAAGATCATGTGCAAAGCTTACGAGATTAAACTGAAAATGTGATTGAATATATCTGATCAAGATCACGATGGGCTTTCTGAATTAACTCGTGGGTTTATAGGGTTTTTTCATTTCAACGTCGAACAAATTCTGGTACAAAATGGACAAATTCAGCATATGCGAGGTCTTAAGAAATTAACCGGCTTGCTCAACCTAACCTTACCTATTAAGCAAAGGGGTAAACGCTGTAGGTTGGCACATCTAAGTGTCACGGGCAGGAAAAAAGACTAGGTCCTTATACAGGGAATGTAAAAGAGCATATGAGTGGCTTAAACGGTAAATATTAATGTGTTTGCATTGCATAATATGTGTCTTTAAAATATTTATTAGGATAGGATATTTAGTTTAAAATATAAAGGTTACGATTTGTCAATTATTTATATTTATTATAAATATTTCTATTCGTAATTAATTGATTTATAGATAGTTTTGCATTGACAATAGTTACATATGGGGTATTCCATCCCGTTTCGACCAATTTTGAACCCGACCCCTTTAGAATTGCCTGAAAGTTTTTCTTCTTTTTCTAGCTTACGAAAGACGTTTTTCAGAATTTTTTCAAATTTTTTCATCGAACTCAAAAAAAGTTATGAATTTTAAAAAAAACACCGTTTTTGTTTTCAAAATGCTATAACTTTTTTAAAAATTTACCGTTTGGGATCTTTTTTTTTTAAATTTGTTTTTAAATGTACTTTTCGGAAAAAATACAAAAAAACTTTTAAAGTTTTTTTTTCTATTAAATAAAAAAAAAAAAACAAGTAAGGAAGGTTAAGTTCGGGTGTAACCGAACATTACATACTCAGTTGAGAGCTATGGTGACAACATAAGGGAAAATAACCATGTAGGAAAATGAACCGAGGGAAACCCTGGAATGTGTTTTTATGACATGTATATCAAATGAAAGGCATTAAAGAGTATTTTATGAGGGAGTGGGCCATAGTTTTATAGGTGGACGCCATTTAGGGATATAGCCATAAAGGTGGATCAGGGTTGACTCTAGAATGCGTTTGCAAGATATGGATATCAAATTAAAGGTTTTAATGAGTATTTTAAAAGGGAGTAATCCTTAGTTCCATAGGTGGATGCCGTTCCCAGATATCGCCACAAAGGTGGAACAGGGGTGACCGTAGAATTTGTTTGTACAATATGGACATCAAACGAATGGTGTTAATGAGTATTTTAAAAGGGAGTGGGCCTCTGTTCTATAGGTGGATGCCGTTTCGAAATATCGCCATAAAGGTGGACCAGGGTTGACTCTAGAATGTGTTTGTACGATATGGGTATCAAATTAAAGGTATTAATGAGGGTTTTAAAAGGGAGTGGTGGTTGTTGTATAGGTGGTCGCCTTTTCGAGGTATCGCCATAAAGGTGGACCAGGGGTGACTCTAGAATGCGTTTGTACCATATGGGTATCAAATAAAAGGTGCTAATGAGTATTTTAAAAGGGAATAATCCTTAGTTCCATAGGTGGACGCCGTTTCGAGATATCGCCATAAAGGTGCACCAGGGGTGACCCTAGAATTTGTTTGTTCAATATGGCTATCAAAAGAAAGGTGTTAATAAGTATTTTAAAAGGGAGTAATCCTTAGTCCCAAAGGTGGACGCCGTTTCGAGATATCGCCATAAAGGTGCACCAGGGGTGACCCTAGAATTTGTTTGTTCAATATGGCTATCAAAAGAAAGGTGTTAATAAGTATTTTAAAAGGGAGTAATCCTTAGTCCCAAAGGTGGACGCCGTTTCCAGATATCGCCACAAAGGTGGAACAGGGGTGACCGTAGAATTTGTTTGTACAATATGGACATCAAACGAATGGTGTTAATGAGTATTTTAAAAGGGAGTGGGCCTTAGTTCTATAGGTGGACGCCTTTTCGAGATATCGCCATAAAGGTGGACCAGGGGTGACTCTAGAATGAGTTTGTATGATATGGGTATCAAATTAAACGTATTAATGAGAGTTTTAAAAGGAAGTGGTGGTAGTTGTATATGTGAAGGCGTTTTCCAGATATCGACCAAAATGTGGACCAGGGTGACCCAGAACATCATCTGTTGGATTCCGCTAATTTATTTATATATGTTATACCTGCCAAGATTTTAAGGGTTTTTTATTTCGCCCTGCAGAACTTTTTCATTTTCTTCTACTTAATATGGTAGGTGTCACAACCATTTTATAAAGTTTTTTCTAAAGTTATATTTCGCTTCAATAAAACAATCCAATTACCTTACCATGTTTCATTCCTTTTTTCGTATTTGGTATAGAATTATGGCATTTTTTTCATTTTTCGTAATTTTCGATATCGAAAAAGTGGGCGTGGTCATAGTCGGATTTCGTTCATTTTTCATACCAAGATAAAGTGTGTTCAAGTAAGCACGTGAACTAAGTTCATTAAAGATATGTCGATTTTTGCTCAAGTTATCGTGTTAACGGCCATGCGGAAGGACAGACGGACGACTGTGTATAAAAACTGGGCGTGGCATCAACCGATTTCGCCCATTTTCACAGAAAAGAGTTAACGTCATAAAATCTATGCCCCTACCAAATTTCAAAAGGATTGGTTAATTTTTGTTCGACTTATGGCGTTGAAAGTATCCTAGACAAATTAAATGAAAAAGGGCGGAGCCACGCCCATTTTGAAATTTTCTTTTATTTTTGTATTTTGTTGCACTATATCATTACTGGAGTTGAATGTTGACATAATTTACTTATATACTGTAAAGATATTACATTTTTTGTTAAAATTTTACTTTAAAAAAATTTTTTTTTTAAAAGTGGGCGTGGTCCTTCTCCGATTTTGCTAATTTTTATTAAGTGTACATATAGTAATAGGAGTAACGTTCCTGTCAAATTTCATCATGATATCTTTAACGAATGCCAAATTACAGCTTGCAAAAGTTTTAAATTATCTTCTTTTAACAGTAGGCGGTGCCACGCCCATTGTCCAAAATTTTACTAATTTTCTATTCTGCGTCATAAGTTCAACTCATGTACCAAGTTTCGTCGCTTTATCTCTCTTTGTAATGAATTATCGATATTTTTCGGTTTTTCGAAATTTTCGATATCGAAAAAGTGGGCGTGGTTACAGTCCGATATCGTTCATTTTAAATAGCGATCTGAGATGAGTGCTCAGGAACCTACATACCAAATTTCATCAAGATACCTCAAAATTTACTCAAGTTATCGTGTTAACGGACGGACGGACGGACGGACATGGCTCAATCAATTTTTTTTTCTATCCTGATTATTTTGATATGTGGAAGTCTATATCTTTCTCGATTCCTTTATATATGTACAACCAACCGTTATCCAATCAAACTTAATATACTCTGTGAGCTCTGCTCAACTGAGTATAATAAATAATCGGCTCACTCCGGGATTAGTGGGGATGATTGCATAATTGATTGAAGTTTTTTATGAGAAAAAAAAAATTGCGAAATTCGAAAAATCTCGAAAAACTGAAAAATTACAAAAAAAAACTTTAAACATTTTTTTGTATTTTTTCCGAAAAGTACATTTAAAAACAAATTTAAAAAAAAAAAAAAGATCACAAACGGTCAATTTTTGAAAAAGTTATAGCATTTTGAAAACAAAAACGGTGTTTTTTTTAAAATTCATAACTTATTTGGACTTGGATGAAAAAATTTGAAAAAATTCTGAAAAACGTCTTTCGTAAGCTAGAAAAAGAAGAAAAACTTTCAGCCAATTCTAAAGGGGTTGGGTTCAAAATTGGTCGAAATGATGGAATACCCCATATATACAAACTAAGTATTTTCTTTTGTTGTATTTAAAAGCTGATAACTAGAAGGCTTGAATAAGTCAAAACAAAATAAACTAATTAAACAAAAATAATTAAAGTTTTACCAGCCGGTTACTAATTGCATATAAATATATATTTATACTCTAACATTATTTACAATGCACCTACCTATACATAAAAACGTACATATAAGAGGAACTGATAACACTAGTTTAGTTTTAATTAGCGAAAACAATATTTTTTCTTGCTCATATTTCAAATTTGTCCTATTATTTAGGAATGGCAAATCTGGTTAATGCTGCTACATAATTCCTTAATTGGCGCTTAACCGCTTAAACGGTTATGGCCGTCCAACAAGGCGCGCCAGTCGCTCTTCTCTCTGCTTGCCAACCGGCGCCAATTGGTCACACCAAGGGAGTTTAAATCGTTTTCCACCTGCTCCTTCTAGCGGAATGGAGGCCGCCCTCTACCTCTGCTTCCATAGGTGGGTTCCGATAGAAACACTTTCTTGGCCGGAGCGTCATCTTTCATTCGCATAACATAGACCAGCCAGCGCAGCTGGTGCGTTTTAATTCGCTGGACTATGTTGATGTCTGCGTATAGCTTGTACAGCTCATCGTTAAATATTCTTGATTAATGTTGTCCTGTACGAAAATTCATATGCCCCTATTTGAAACATTTGTACTCAACTTCCCACCTTTACCTTTCTTTCTTTGTTCCTCGCGCTCTCCTACTTTTTCTTCCGCCTAATTTAATTGTCCCTTAGATTCTTCTCCTCCTCCTACCTCATCTTACTATTTTCTTCCTGTTTTGCTAGTTTTATTAAATTTCACCTTCCTCTTCTCATTTGTCTTCTTTTACCTCTTCACCTTTCCTTTCCACTTACTCCACCTGTTTCTATTCATATTTCTAATCCTATTTTTTTCTTAGAGCAGCGATGCAAAAACTAGCAGAGCTTCGAATACAAACCCAACATGTTTGGTAGTAGTATGTATGTATAGGTAGAAACTCGCTTGCTCTGCTGAATCTCAGTCGCTGCGCACAAATGACATGTAAGTGAATGCCGAATATGTTCCCAACGCTCTACTGTTGAGGTAATCTCTGGCGTAGGGGTAATTTGGCCAAGCCGAAGTCCCGATATCACAAAAGCAGGGTTGTTGTAATGTCTATGCAGACAGCTTCTTATCTATTAGCTGATCCTTCGCATCTAGACAACGCCCCCATTGATGCGTTTGCTTTGCTGAACGAGTCCTCGTTTTGTCTTTGGAAATGAAAGAAACATTTTGTTGACTAGTGTTTATAAAATATAGCAAATATGTTTTTTGGTTTTCAGTGGAAAATAACTGTATAACGGTTTCATACCGTTGACATAGGACTCTAAGGCGCGATTAACGTAGCATCATTAATTAAAAAAAAATATCGCCATGACTTATAACTTTAACGATGATTTCAATCCGGAGAATGTCTCTACTGTTCTAATTATGTTTGACTGTTTGGTTTATACAGAATACAGATTGTTTCCTTATTACTGATTAGCATTGAAGATAACTACCGCATAACGAGACGTTTGATCTACTGACATGATTAACCCCTGACTATGGTATCATCCGTCCGCCTTTGAATGCCATTGCGTCTACTGTTTTTAACCACACAAATTTCTTGGCTTCACTTTGTTTAATCTCAAGGTGCCCTAAGAAGCAAAAATGAGACCGATGGCTTCCTCTCCAAGAAAAGCTAATGAAGCTTTTGAATTTCCAGAGTCGGATGTCAAATATTATACAATTTTAACTGGCCAGGGCCGTTAGTTAAAATCCACGACCACCTTTTTCCAAATTTTTATTCATCACCAGCTAATTTCAAATTGGAGTATGATGAGGTGGGCTTTGTTTAAATGCGTTTACAAACTTTCCTTCTTCTCCATCTCCATTATCGAGTATAGTGGCCTCGCTCAAGGCGCTACCCGGCACATTTATCGTCGCCTCCTCTTTTGCTGGCTCGGTCTTCTTTAGGGTGCAGTGCGATGGTGCAAAGGCCGTAACATAAATCTCCAAAAATGCCTCAAATGGAGAGAGAGAGAGATTCATCACCAATCCAGGCCCAGGCTTGTAGTTTGCATGGGATCTCGTAAATGTGCACTGCCAGTAGCGGTAGCTCATTCATCTAGCTGATTATTTCCTCATATAACACGATCGAACGCTTGTGAGGAAAATATACAAAGCACCCCCACACAAAATTGAAGATGTTTGCTGGTAACCGTTAAGTTTGTGCTATCATCTAGCAGTACTTTAATTTTTAATTAGTACAAATGCCATCGCGCCACCTCTCATATGTGGATTATGACCTAATACCTCCTGTCGACACATTAGCTCACATATGATAACGGTTCGCTGATTGATTTCTTATCAGTAAATCTTTACATATTTTTTTGATCTCATATTTTTAGATGCAAAAATTTTAGTATAAAAGAACTGCGCGAATCGTTAAATGAACAGTAAAGATTTGTAATCCCAACAAGTCTAGTGTGTAAAGATGAAGTGTCTCGTAATTTTATTGTTGTTTGGCGCTTTGCTAGTTAATGCTTATGACTTCGATGATAGCGCATTCAGTAAGTTTCAAAACTTTTGTAACCATAAACGTGGGGTACTCAAACTGTTAAAAATCTTTCAGATGAACATATCTTCAATGAGTGGCAATCACTTACTGCAGAAAACGAGGCTGATTCGTTAATACACAGATCTCGCCGTGATGCTTCATCCGAAAGCAATGAAAGTCACGAAAATCAGTGCCAGAGTTATAGGAAGGATATGCACTGTTGTAAAGGAGGCAACGTAAAGAGTGACCAAATGGAAATATTCAAGAATGCAAAGAAGGAATGCATTACGGAAATACGAGGCGATGTTGGTGAGTATTAGTAAAGTGGACGCACTGCTATTATTATTAATAGAGGAAGCATATGTAGACCTAGAAAGCTATAAACTGAGCTCCATTATTTGTAGGATAAATTATTCTCATTCTCTTAAGTTCGCGTTAGCTCCACGGCTCTGGACAATGAACACTAGCTTGAGAAATATAAATTGCGGATCTCTCGCGGAAGTAAGACCAAAATGGCTTCCTTTTTGACTTTCAAAGATTTTCTAAAGACTGCTAAGACATTTGTCATGGCTTTAATGGTCTTATTATTGCGGCTTACTTCGATAGTATTGCATTCAAAATACGCTGGGAGAAATGTCTGTTGTCAGAGATCTACCAATATATAATCTTCTTTGTCCAAGGAAGCTGTGAAAGTGCCTAGCGCTACTTTTTTTTTTAAGAGAACAGCTTAGACTAGATATCGCCCATGGGCCAATCAATTGATTGCCTCTCTCTATAAAGATAAGTAATACCACTTGCCCCCTTTGAGCTAATTACCCTTTATTGCTTAGGCATTCAATTTAAATTTTAAAAATTTATCTCTTGCCTTCACCTACAGCCGGAGACTTTTTCGATCCCTTTAATTGTGATGTAATGAAGCAAGTAAAAGAGAAAGTGATCTGTGTAAGTGAATGCGTTGCGAAAAAGTACAAAGGCGTGAGTGATGCTGGCGAATTCCAGAAGGATCATATTGTAGAACATTTGAAAATACAAATCGGTGATGCACAATGGAAGCTCGATGCTGTTGAAGGTTATGTTGACAAGTGTATTGCCGAAGTGAAAAAGCGAAAAGAAGAACGTGAAAAGGAGGGTAAACCAAACAAAACATCACAAGGCTGCAGTCTGGACCCATTGACCTTCCAAAGATGTATGTGGCGTGAATATTGGACTGGTTGTCCAGTCGATCAACGTGTGGATACACCAAAATGTAAAAAATTACATGAACGTGTGGCTGAGGGTAATATTGGCTTCTTTGGCAAACATTTCCTACACAAATACTACCTCGATAATTAAGAGGAGTGAGAATGTTATGAACTTGATATACATATATCTGTATATATACCGAAATACTTAAATAGCCAAATAAATTGATTGAAAGCAATTAAAAATTGTAATAAAAATCGTTGTTATGTTTATAAGAAAAAATAAGTGGCCACTTTGTGGTGGCTTTTACGCACGAAACCCCCTGAACAATAGGTAAAGTAAGTCAATGTTGCAAGCAAAAAGTATATACCCAGTTGGTGGATTAATATTATCTACTCTTTTGCAAATGTAAGAAAAAGTCTAGAAACTGCTGGAAACATCTACTCAAAAGGCTAAATGTGTTTACGAAAAGCTCTTTAATAATGTTGAAACTTTTTCTAAGATGTATTTGGCCATCTTAGAAAAAATTTCCCCTCTTCAGGAAAAAATTTAATATTTTCTGAAAAACTTTTCTTTTCTCTCAAATAAATTTTGATCTTTTCCGGGAAACATTATATCTTTTATGGTATATGTTTTAACTTTTGCGAGCCCCTTTTGGCCTTTTCTGGTAAATATCCGCATTTTTCAGAATTGACTTATATTTTTATGAAATTAGTTTGTCTTCTTCTGAAATACTTTCAACCACTTCTGAATTTCTTTTAAACTGTTCTCAAATATACTTGCCCCTCTGAAACTCTTTTACCTTGCTTGTGTTATTTGCGTAAGGCACATATACATTATCGCTACACAAAACAGAAGAAAAGGGAGAAGAAGGAAGTGGTGAATAGGTAATCAATTGATGGTGAACTAATACCAAACAACCGCATATATGATGAGTTGATAGCAAACAACTGGTAAACTGGTGACCGATGAGCCAACGTTCAATACCCGGCAAACAACCTGTATATGCTGAGCCAATGTCAAATAGACTTAGTTACAAATTAGCCCCTATCTTAGAGACGAAGAGGTAATAGCTGATTCACGTCCCTGGACATACCAGAAATGGTTGGTAACCGGAGTCACCAAGCGACTTCATTGAAAATTGACGGTTTATCCCACAGAACTGTAATACAAAACCTTATGAAAACGGTGCTTTCTACTCTTTGTTAAGTGCAAATATATGAACTTAAGTATAAGGTAAACAATTGGAGAATTATACGCCCCCGCTGCGCACGATTGTGTCGCGAATGAAATGCTCGACAGTGATCATATACATAGTGTATGTGTCTTAGATTCGCTTGCTGATCGCTTTTACCGTGAGAGCGTGTGTAGTAGTAATTATGTGTATGACGGTTTGTAATTCTACTGAAGCAGTGTAGAGGCGGCCCTAATGAATACTTGAGATGCTACTGAAAGCGGTATAGCAAAAGTGTTTAGAATTTTCGGGCTCTGAGAGATCCTAACATCAAAATACGTAGCTCCATATGTTAAAAATACTGTATTCCTACAAAAAAACCGTTATATGATCATTGATAATGTTAGCCACATTTATTGTATAATCATTGGAAGAACATAAGCAAAATAGACTTTTGTACTGAACTGAACTGGCAGTGTCTCATAAAAAGGCTGTCTATTCCATACAACACGGTATAAGAATTATGTGCAGTACATCTCTTCTACAAAGGCATTGAGCCCATTCATTCATCCGACATTCAGTATTCAGTCGGGCTTCACTTCAAAGTAAATAAAAGTACAGCCAAATCATTGACTTTATGCATAAATTCAAAATGCTTTCAGTCGTATTCATTCATTTCATTTGGTTGTTCGCTCTCATTTGCCTATCAAAGGCTGCAGCAGTAGCAATAATGTATTGTGAAAGCGGTGACGCTACGCGGAGTCATCATCCATTTGAATATGCATACATATACCTACATAAGTATTCTGTCAGCCATCACCAAACGGAGCACGCTCACCACTCACTCACCTGCTCATTAACCTAAAACCTTCCGCATACGCGTCCCACTCGTACACATCAATGCGTCTGCTTGTTACTGTCAGAGTGGCATTCTTTCTCTATCCATCTATACAATTGTTTGTGTGATATCCACCATTGCAACAAATTGACTTAGCAGCGTCCTTATGATTAAGTGCACACTTTTGCCAATTTTTTACAATTTCGTTCGCGTTACAAACTCTTTTTGTTTTTACAAGCTTTTATTGTTGGTGCTTTTGTTGTGGTGTTACGCTGCGTGTTGCAATTGTGCATTTGATGCTGAACTCGATTAGAGTCAGGGATGCACCTTAACGTTAAGCTAATCGTTTATCAAAAAATTTCCACCGTTTCCGTTGAAACACTTCGAAATATTATCGATAAAGAAATTATCAAGATAAATTGTATCTCGTTTTTAACCAAAACGAAACTTTGATACTTTATGTTTGAATTATGCTGGCAATGCTATAGCCATGGTGAAGCCGTAAGGTGGCAACAACGAGCGCACATACACACACAAACTCTATGTAATTTGTTTGTGTAATTCGTTGGTGGTAATGTCAAAAATACTCTGAGAAATGTTCGTACTGTCAAAATTCATGAGAAAAGTTGCAATCAGCTTGGATAATGCTTTCACCTTTATTGACTCCGCCATCAATCAGCTTTGCCAGCATAGTTTGAAATTAATAATCAACATAAACGATTTGATTTCGTTTTGATATGGCAGAAAACGAAACGAAATCATTTCGTTAATTTGACGATCTTAACGTTAATAAACGAAACGAAATGACTTCGTTTCGTTTATTAACGTTGATTATCGTAACGAAATGATATCGTTTCGTTGGTTAAGCATGCCTGATTAGAGTGAATAGTTTTTGTTAAAGCTTGATTTTTTGGGCAGCAGTCAAAGCTTACAGGGTGAGTCAGATAATCAAGAGTTGATATCGCACATACTCCCTTAAAAAGTTTGAAAAGACTGAACTTGAACTTTCGATCAATCACTTTTCCCGCATTTGTTTTGTAGGTTCTTTTCAGATGAAAATGTGCTTAGTGTGAAGGAAGAAAGGTGCTTAGTTGAAAAGACTGAGCTTGAATTTTCGATCAATCACTTTTCCGCATTTGTTTTGTAGGTTCTTTTCAGATGAAAAGGTGCTTAGTGTGAACAGTGCGATTCCTGTTTTTACTAAGCATGCAAAGAACCTTTTAAAATGTATAGGATAATAGAACCGTGAAGGTCAGAGGGAGGGTATACATCTTGATCTTGATTTGGCATTGACATTCAGCTCCCTCGTGAACACGGAGGACTGAGTCTCTTTTATAATCGAATTTTGAATTCGTATGCCTGAACTTCCTTTCCAAAGTCACTTTTGTATTTTAAAGGGCCATATTCAGATATTCCCTGGCTAAAGCTTACTGTACACATCAAAAGAAAAGCAAAAACGATCAAGAAATACTCAAGAAAATTTTCGTTTGCAGTATCCACCTGTCAAGAAAATTCATACGATTTCGGCTACCTTCTTCTAAAGATTTTTTAGCAAACGTGCGTCTCATTATTTCTGGAGCAGCGACCCTATACGAACAGACGGTTAAATACTAGGCATAACAGTTACTGTAGTTATAAGCTTTTTTATTGGATGTTTCAATTCTTGTTGAGTGTTTTCTTTTTTACTAAAGCACATTTTCAATTCGTATGTATAAATTTTGATGCATTGCTGAGTGTGATTTTGTGTCTTGCAGGGAAGTGATGCCACTTCATAGAGAACAGAGAGATAAAGGATGTGTCAATTTTCTTGCCCGTTACTATTTCAGGCAAAACAAAGAATACTAAAAATGTTTTGAGCATTTTCTTATGATGTGGATACCGCGCTTAAAAAAAGCAGTATTTTCTACTTTTTAAACTATTTTTTTTTCATCCATGTCATAGCAGCCTTTTAAACAGCTCACACACCCTGTACTTACAAAAAAATTAACCAGCATACCGAGCACAATTTCCATCAACGTACCGTGTCGCGTAACATCAAATGCTAATGGTTTCACACTTTTATATGCAAATTCTTTACAGTTTGCCTGCACTTCAATGCACTTGCAGTGAATTATCTTTTATCGCCTGAATTTCAATTTGTGAGGTTATGTTTTTGTTTTCATACTTTTTTGTTGTTGAACACTTTGTATAGCATATTGCATATTTATGTAAAGCAATTAAAATTTATATTTCTGTAGAGTGTCAGTATTCTTTTAATTTAATCTGCACGAAAAAATGTATTTTAATAAATTCATAAGAAAATAAAATAAAAAAATTAAAATGTAAATTTCAAAAAGCTCTATGAAAACAAAAATGAAGCGCGTTGATATTTTTTGTTTGCATTAAATACGTACAAAGAATGAATATCATAACTTAAACTCTGCAGTAAAAAAAATTTAATGCAAGCTCTTTTGTAAAAAAGGAGCAGGTTCGTTGCTTAAATCTTTTGTTTAATTTCTAGCAAAATAAGTTGCTACTAAAATACTTCAGAGGTTAAGTGGATTAGAATAAAGCTGCGGTAAGACAGGCCTGTTGTGAAAAGCGACAGAAATTAAAAATCCCGTAACGGTTTGGGCCACGAAAAAGCCGCTGAAAAAACGTAACAATATGCCTCGTAAGTGGTCGCTTTTTTCAGATACCGAGTGCATGTATTTTGCATGTTTGGATACATTAAAAGGTAGGTACGAATGTCGGGCTAGTTGTTGGCTTATGAAGGCAAAGGCATCATGCAGCAAACGCTAAGGACTTAGCAAAGCAGAAGGACAATAACGCCCAGTTACGTCTCCTATAGTAATCAAAAGGAGGGAAGCGTAGTTCGTAGCCGCTGTGTTAGACCTGAGGTGGGAAAGAGATTTCGCCACCAAGTATTAGCGTAGACGGCGAACGAGCATCTCGCCACTATTCACAAGGTTCTTCAATATAACATTTATCTACGTTAACATACGAATAGATGATGCGGGCGAAGTGGTTAAAGGCTCATTCTACGGGAAACTAGAAAATATATACGATGACTACCCTCTCGTTTACATAAAAATTATGCTTGGTGACTTCAACACTGTGGAAGGTAGGAATGGATTTTTGGCCCAACAGTAGAAAAATTTAGATTACTTGTTGAAATATCTGTCAACTAGCTCAGGTTGATCTACTTAGCCAAGGTCCGAAATATGGTCATCTGAAGCTACTAGGTTACTTTTGATAGAATAGCACAAAACCAAATTGGCCGTGTCGTGTTTGGCGGATGGCGTAGCTCCACTAGTATGTATGTGCGCTCTCTACGAGGTCCAAATATCCACCTTACTATTATCAGGCCCTTGTGGAAAAAAGAAAGTTTCCATTGAAAAAGCAGCTCGCGAAGTAAACCGCTGATGTTTATTCAACTCGACTCTCACATCGGCTAATAGAGAGAAATATTCGACCTGTTGATATAGCTGGGCTAGCTATTTCTCTTCTCCCACTAGGACACCCACTGGAGGGATGAAGAATATCGAAGTTTATGGTAGCGCTATAGTAAGGTTAGAGAAGCGACTTAGAAGGAAAAACGTCAAAATGAACGGGTGAGTGTGAGCATCTTCAAATTCTATAAAAAAAAAAGTCGGCGTATGACGGAAGTTTTCCATACACAGGCCAGTTCCTGCAGAAATAATATCGGCATCGTAACGTAGATTGATATAGTTATAGAAAGAACGATATTATTCACGTTTCGATAAGGAGGGAGATTACGAACCCGATATGATAATCCCTGGCGTCTTATACAGTCCAATTAGTCTGATATTACGTAGTCAAAAAGGCAGCATCCTGTCTAAAATATACCAAAGCACCGGGAAAGGACGGACTATCCTAGCTATTCAAACGCGGAGGTGAAGAGTTAGTTAAGAGCATATAGTTAATAAAGTACATGCATTTACTTCAATCCAAATTAAGCTAGGATGATTGCACGTCTGTAGATTACGTGTGCCCTGCTCTATCCACAAGAAAGCCGATACCCCAAGTCGTGCCAGTTTCAATGAAGGATAACAGCCATAAATTTGACCTCTGCATGCTGCTTTAAATATGGTAAATCTATGGAGCAGCTTGTATTCTGCCATATCTGAGTTAGAAACACCCGTTAAGCTTATACAGGGGTTCGAAAGCTGCTGCTTTCGGTGGATTGGATAAAAGGGCAAAAAAGTGGGTCTTGCGAGAATGAGGACAAGTGAAAGTACTTGCTGTCATCAAAGTGTGAATCGGCGTATACGCAGCTTGGAAGCCACGTTACTGTTGGCCAACATACTGGAACAAGCATGAACAGCGAAAGCAATGTCAGCTAAGAAATCTCTATAAGACTCTCATTATATCCGGAATTGGGAGAGAAATACTCAATGTTCCGGTTTGTGTCAGTTAATGCAAAGCAGGGATGACTGCCGTAACTTGCTAAGTAAAATCCCCTAGGCGCTTGGGCGTCAATTAATGAAAATGCCTGGGCCTCGAAGCCCATCCTTTTATTCCTCCTTTATTAAAATCGAATGTACCAAGACCCAAAAAAATCACACATCTTTCTAACCAACAATTGCGTTCACATGCCAATTATATATGAAAAGTTATTAAGTCATTAAAAATGCACTTAAATGGTGAGAAAATATATTTTTTCAAATTTCATACAACAATTTTAACTCTTCAAAGTATTTATTAACTTATAAACGCGCAGTTAGAGCTTTTGGAAATGTATTCAGAAATTATTATTGAGTAATTATGAATGAAATTTGAGATGGCTCGAAAGAGAACCGCAATTTCTTTAATGAATTGGCTGAAGAAATTTGAAGCTAATAAATGCGCGATAAGGTTAAATATGCTTTTTAGATGTAGATTACGGTACCAGCTGCATTCGCTTGGCTTAAGCATTATGCACGCACATTTATGGCAACAACAAACAAAGCATACTACGAAAGTTCGAAATAAAGCTATGGTAAAGGCAATAAAGAAAAAAGATTAAAAACCGTTTCAAAAAATTCACCTGCTGCTACAACGGATTTCTAACTATACATATGCATTAGGCCGGGTCGATTTGTGGGGGGGCAAAAAAATCGCCCATTGCTCTGTGAAAATCATATTCTAGGGATCAAAATAAGAAACTTTGCCGAAGGAACCATACCTCTAAAACGAATTCTGATGTCCCCCCCCCTTTGGGTCGTAGGGGCAAATTTTGAAAAATCGCACTTTGAAATGCCTATTATACTCAGTTGAGCAGAGCTCACAGAGTATATTAAGTTTGATTGGATAACGGTTGGTTGTACATATATAAAGGAATCGAGATAGATATAGACTTCCATATATCAAAATAATCAGGATCGAAAAAAAATTTGATTGAGCCATGTCCGTCCGTCCGTCCGTCCGTCCGTTAACACGATAACTTGAGTAAATTTTGAGGTATCTTGATGAAATTTGGTATGTAGGTTCCTGAGCACTCATCTCAGATCGCTATTTAAAATGAACGATATCGGACTATAACCACGCCCACTTTTTCGATATCGAAAATTTCGAAAAACCGAAAAAGTGCTATAACTCATTACAAAAGACAGATAAAGCGACGAAACTTTGTAGATGGGTTGACGTTATGACGCAGAATAGAAAATTAGTAAGATTTTGGACAATGGGGGTGGAACCGCCCACTTTTACAAGAAGGTAATTTAAAAGTTTTGCAAGCTGTAATTTGGCAGTCGTTGAAGATATCATGATGAAATTTGGCAGGAACGTTACTACTATTACTCTATATGTGCTAAATAAAAATTAGCAAAATTGGATGAAGAACACGCCCACTTTTTAAAAAAAAATTTTTTTTAATTCAAATTTTAACAAAAAATTTAATATCTTTACTGTATATAAGTAAATTAAGTCAAAATTCAACTCCAGTAATGATATGATGCAACAAAATACAAAAATAAAAGAAAATTTCAAAATGGGCGTGGCTCCGCCCATTTTCATTTAGTTTGTCTAGAATACTTTTATTGCCATAAGTCGAACAAAAATTTACCAATCCTTCTCAAATTTGGTAGGAGCATAGATTCTATGACGGTAACTGTTCTCTGTGAAAATGGGTGAAATCGGTGGAAGCCACGCCCAGTTTTTATACACAGTCCACCGTCTGTCCTTCTGCTCGGCCATTAACACAATAACTTGAGCAAAATCCGATATATCTTTACTAAACTTAGCCCACGTACTTACCTGAGCTCACTTTTTCTTGGTATAAAAAATGGGCGAAATCTGATCATAACCACGCCCACTTTATCGATATCGAAAATTACGAAAAATTAAAAAAATGCTCTAATTCTATACCAAATACGAAAAAAGGGATGAAACATGGTAACTGGATTGGTTTATTGACGCAAAATATAACTTTGGAAAAAACTTTGTAAAATGGGTGTGACACCTACCATATTAAGTAGAAGAAAATGAAAAAGTTCTACAAGGCGAAATCAACAGCCCTTGGAATCTTGGCAGGAATACTGTTAGTGGTATTGCATATATAAATAAATTAGCAGTACCCGACAGATGATTTTCTGGATCACCTGGTCCACATTTTGGTCGATATCGCGAGAACGCCTTCACATATACATCTAAGGGCCACTCGCTTTTAAAACCCTCATTAATACCTTTAATTTGATATCCATATCGTACAAAAACATACCAGAGTCACCCCTGTCCCACCCTAATGGCGATATCTCGAAAAGGCGTCCACCTATAGACCTAATGCCCCCTCCCTCTTAAAATGCTCAGTAACACCTTTCGTTTGACACCCATATCGTACAAACATTCTAGAGTCACCCCTGGCCCACCCTAATGGCGATATCTCGAAAAGGCGTCCACCTATAGACCTAGTGTCCACTCCCTCTTAAAATGCTCAGTAACACCTTTCGTTTGATACCCATATCGTACAAACATTCTAGAGTCACCCCTGGCCCACCCTAATGGCGATATCTCGAAAAGGCGTCCACCTATAGACCTAATGTCCACTCCCTCTTAAAATGCTCAGTAACACCTTTCGTTTGATACCCATATCGTACAAACATTCTAGAGTTACCCCTGGCCCACCCTAATGGCGATATCTCGAAAAGGCGTCCACCTATAGACCTAATGTCCACTCCCTCTTAAAATGCTCAGTAACACCTTTCGTTTGATACCCATATCGTACAAACATTCTAGAGTCACCCCTGTCCCACCCTAATGGCGATATCTCGAAAAGGCGTCCACCTATAGACCTAATGCCCACTCCCTCTTAAAATGCTCAGTAACAGCTTTCGTTTGATACCCATATCGTACAAACATTCTAGAGTCACACCTGGCCCACCCTAATGGCGATATTTCGAAAAGGCGTCCACCTATAGAACTAAGGATTACTCCCTTTTAAAATACTCATTACCACCTTTCATTTGATACCCATATCGTACAAACACATTCTAGAGTCACCCTGGCCCACCCTAATGGCGATATCTCGAAAAGGCGTCCACCTATAGACCTAATGTCCACTCCCTCTTAGAATGCTCAGTAACACCTTTCGTTTGATACCCATATCGTACAAACATTCTAGAGTTACCCCTGGCCCACCCTAATGGCGATATCTCGAAAAGGCGTCCACCTATAGACCTAATGTCCACTCCCTCTTAAAATGCTCAGTAACACCTTTCGTTTGATACCCATATCGTACAAACATTCTAGAGTCACCCCTGTCCCACCCTAATGGCGATATCTCGAAAAGGCGTCCACCTATAGACCTAATGCCCACTCCCTCTTAAAATGCTCAGTAACACCTTTCGTTTGATACCCATATCGTACAAACATTCTAGAGTCACACCTAGCCCACCCTAATGGCGATATCTCGAAAAGGCGTCCACCTATAGAACTAAGGATTACTCCCTTTTAAAATACTCATTACCACCTTTCATTTGATACCCATATCGTACAAACACATTCTAGAGTCACCCTGGCCCACCCTAATGGCGATATCTCGAAAAGGCGTCCACCTATAGACCTAATGCCCACTCCCTCTTAAAATGCTCAGTAACACCTTTCGTTTGATGCACATATCGTACAAACACATTCTACAGTCACCCCTGGCCCACCCTAATGACGATATCTCGAAAAGGCGTCCACCTAAAGACCTCATGCCCACTCCCTCTTAAAATGCCCAGTAACACCTTTCATTTGATTCCCATATCGTACAAACACATTCTAGAGACACCACTGGTCCACCTTTATGGCGATATCTCGAAACGGCGTCCACCTATGGAACTAAGGATCACTCCTTTTCAAAATACTCATTAACAGCTTTCATTTGATACCCATATCGTACAAACACATTATAGAATCACCCCTGGTCCACCTTAATGGGGACATCTCGAAAAGGCGTCCACCGATAGACCTAAGGCCCACTCCCTCTTAAAATGCTCAGTAACACCTTTCATTTGAGACCCATATCGTACAAACAAATTCTAGAGTCAGCCCTGATCTACCTTTATGGCGATATCCCTAAATGGCGTTCATCCATAGAACTATGGCCTACTCTCTCTTAAAATACTCTTTAATACCTTTCATTTGATACACATGTTATACAACCACATTCCAGGGTTACCCCAGATTGATTTTCCTTATTTTGTCTCCATAGCTCTCAACTGAGTATGTTATGTTCGGTTACACCCGAACTTAGCCTTCCTTACTTGTTTTTTTTTGGAGTTTATTTTTCTCTTTAGAAATTTATTTAGTCAAAACATATGTAAATGAAAAAATTAATTTAACTTAGTAATAGAAAAGAAATTAAAAAAAATTATTAGAAATTAGCGTTTTTACAACCCCCTTTTAAAACCAAGGCATCACTGTGATGCATTTGCATGTCGTAAACATAGTTGTGTGGGTTTTTTATTCAATCGTTTTAAAAAATGAAAGTATCACTGTGACACAATTGCAGATCGTAAAATTGCTTGTGTTGTTTTTTTTAAGCCACCACACGACACAGCAGGTAGAATTGAAATTGCTCCTACCCAAAAGTTCGACCCAAAGGGGGGGGGGGGTATCAGAATTCGTTTTAGAGTTATGGTTCCTTCGGCAAAGTTTCCGCCCTAATATTCATGTATATGTGTATTTGCTTTTGTTTGAGTTTTAGTTTGCATTGGTAAAAGCTGCCAAAATTATTGCAGCGGCGAAGAGATTATACTTCGCATGCGCATTTTGTTCGTTTGAAAGCATTTCACCAGCATGTCAAAAACAATAAGTAAGACCAAACTAGAACGGATGCACTCGAAAATAATATAACCAGTAATGGCACTGTAGCTCTGAAGGTCGGCAAGCCGGCCCGAGAACTTATGCTGTTGTAGCAGAGGCAGGGGATACCTATGCTATACCGTTTTGACATTGGCATGCCATTAGAAACGGCACCCTGCCACAAGTAGCAAACAAAAGAGCATCGAGAAATATCATGTGAAGGGATAAGAGCAAGGACGTCTTGTCATGCAAGACAAGGAACAATAATGGTAATATGGTATCCGACGTATAGGGCGTGCATAGGTTGAGGAGGGTAGCGGCTTTCCCTTCCATTGTTCATATGCGACAAAGTGCCGTTGTCAGTATCCAAACTCGGAAGCACTAAAGCACCCAAAAATAATTGAATATTGTAGACTCTTCGAGAAGTGGCAGTAAGTAGAAGGTAAAGCATATTTTTTTGTATGGATTCCTCCTATGGCTTAAGCCTGTCCATTGAAGTTTAAGTGAAATTGAACCAAGTACAGGAAGATTCTTTTTGTCCACACTGTCTTCCTGAACTAGAAAACAAAGAACATCATCATTAGTTGGCGCTTAACCACCTAAGCGAATTTAACCGTTTTGCAACATGCCAGCCATCCCTGTTTCGCGATAACTGGCGCCAATTGGGAGCGCCAAGCGAGGTTAAGTCTTCCTCCACCTGGCTCTGCCAACTCATTGGAGCCCTCCCGCTCACTCTGCATTGCGGTGTCGAATGAAATACTTTCTTGACCGGAGCGTCTTCGTCCATTAGCATAACATAACCTAGCCATGAAGTTTTTGGGTTTTTATTCGCTGCACTCTCTTCATATCTGTGTAGAGTTCATCATTATACTTCCTTTGATACTAGCTGTCGGTATTACAAACAGGACCATAAATCTTCCGAAAAAACTTGTTTTTCGAGCACCCGAACACCCATCTCATGTTCTTTCGACACCGTCCATGCTTCCAAGCCATACAATAGGACAAGTATGATGAGCGACTTGTGAGCCTGATTTTGGTTTGTCGAGAGAGATCTTTATTTTTCTATTGTCTACTCATTCCAAAGTAGCACTTCTTGACAAGTGTTTTTCTCCGTTTGATTTTTATGCAGACAGTGTTTTTGCTGTTAATGCTGGTTCCCAAATAAACGAAATCCCTCAGTCTCGAATCTATCCCTCAGCAATGACGTGGCTGCAAAGGTTCGAACTAGCCGAATCTCTCTTGCATGACAGCAAGTGCTTCATATTGCCCTCAAAATGCGTATTGCCATCGTTCACAGTTATGGCGCAATTAATGAATCCTGAAGGGAGGACAAAGAAACGTGCATGCGCAGTAGTGACGATTGATTCGTAGAGTTGGGTTTCTACCGGGTATTTACCATTTTTATGGGTAAATACCAGGAAAATACCCGGAATATTCCTTTTTTGTATCATTTTTTGGTTATTTAAAAATCATTTGAATCGAGGCTGCTTGGAATTACAATTCAGCAATTCAATTTATACGTCATTTGAAATTAAAAAATTTTCATTTTGATTTTAAACAAACAACCCAGCAAACACTCGGAGTCAACAACTAGTCTGAAAGTAGTCCAAATTTTGGATCGTTTGCGCTCGTTATGAACTCATTTAGGAGCCTGCAGCGAATACTATATGTTCATATTTTGCCTCTAACATAAGTCTTATACAGACTTCCTTCCGATATCATATATGAGCCTTATTTATTGGCGTCATATACTGCTAATTTAGAGTCTTTTAATGACACTACTTCATGGCTTTTAGGAAGAATTTTTGACATATATCCGAAGCGGAAAACATAGGGGAGAAAATTGTTGTGATAAAACTCCCATGAGGATAAGATAGAAATGAAATAAGTATTAGTTGAATTAATTATTTATTTAGAATAAATAGTCGCAGAAAAATTTCTGAGTCTTTATTCCGGAGCTGCCTAGTTTACTGATTTTAATATTTTTCGTTTGTTCATAATTTCATCAAATTGGAGTCATAAAAGACTCTAAGGTGATAGCAATTTTTGCCTTTTATTTAACGGTGTCAGATAACCAGAGTTTATTAGAGGTCCAGTAGAGTAAGATATGAGCTGTTTAAACGCCTTTTAAGACTTATGTCGGACTCTTTATTTAGGCTCAAATGATATACGTTAATAGGCTCATATAGGACGACCATTGCAAGAAGGGAAACACATTGGTTTCGGCCTCCCAAATGAGCACATACCGACTGTAAACGCTCCAATTTAGATATTTTTCCGACACTTTTTTGACTTAAAATGTTTACTGGGTAAACTTAAATTTTTGCAACGGCATGCATTATTGGCTAAATATTTTTGAAAAACGCTGGATTACAGATTAAAACTAATTCAACCGATAGCTTAATGGATAACTACCCAAAAATATAGGATAAAATGGGTACATTTTGGATTGAATTTGTGTGTTTGTTTCCCATATTTTCCAAAAGATTATTTTTACCCTTCTTTTGAGTAAATATTTGGGTATTTACCCATTTTTACCATACATAACCAATTTACCGGGCATTTACCATTTGGATATTTGATTCGCCTTCTACCCCTGTGATATAATGCCTAACGACGTTACCAAGAGGTGCGCACACTGGTTTCATTAGGCCAATTGAGGGCAGTGCGCGACTACAACGTCCAAGAGAAAAAAGTGGATTAGAGACGGAAACAAAAGAAGCGGAAACGCGATATGAGTAGTGAGAGGGAAAGTAAGAGTGAGAGGGGAGAACCGTGGAGAATAAGGTGGAGTCGGGAGGGGGGGGGGGGGAAGAGAAATGTTTGAAAATAGAAGCACAATGTGCTGGCGGCACAAGGTCTTCCCACATTGATATACTTTAATATCACTATTGGGTATAAAATACATGTTTATACGCACACACTGTAAGCAGACACAAGTATATCATTAAGCTGCAAGTTTGGGCTACAAGCGCATAAAAGGAAAATTAACCGTAAACGATGGACGATTATAGGGATTTAGGGTTGAGCTCAATCGTACACATACAAACGTATTGAGGCAACGTTGATTTGTGTTGCACCTGCAACACCAGCGTCAAAGCTTGCCACAAAACATGCGAATTGAGTGATGATAGCCGCTTGCGGATGTGTGAGGCATGTGTATTAGAGGCTTACGCCGATCACTTAATCGGCGGCGGCGGCGCAGGTTCTATTATATACCGGCGGCGGCGGCGTGTGCGGCGCGCCGGCGTACGCCGGTGTTCTTACTTTAAAAAGCTTGATTTTTCGATTTAAAAAAATAGTATTTATGAAAGGGTTTGCTTGTATATATTTAAGGAAATCAACGTGTTGGCCATTTCGGAAAGATCCGAGGTTTTTACTTCACGATCTCGCAGACTGTTCAAACATTTTCAGGAGTAGCTCCTTGCGGAGGGATTGTCTCTCGTTCACTTGCTCCAGAGAGGCTTCGAACCTAGCCCCGGTCTTTGGAATTGGTACTGCTGCGTCTGCTGAAAAGAAATAGAGATACATAAAATAGCCACAATTCTGTCTGCATATCCCGCGCAAAGCTTAGTTTTACCTAGGGTTAACTCCTAATAATCGTCGCGAACACAAATTCTTTAAATCATTTGTGGCTCCTTGGCGGCCACGTACAAAGTTGACTTAGGGTTGCTATTAATGGTCTATTAATACTCATGAAACTCGTGGCACAGGGCGCCTCCTGTTTTTTCGGCTGTTTTTAAGAGCTACAATTCCTGATGTGCGAACAGTAGCAATCCCGACCACTAGTCGCTACAAGGCCGTCTGACCCTCACACCATATGCCAGCACAGATGCTATAGGACTGCGACTTCGAACTCATACCTTCGTCGACGTTATTTTCCTAGAAGCTCTAGGTGTAGCTGCGAAGACTTTCCAACGGATGCTTTTGCCGAGCTACACCAGAGAAACAAATTTAAACGTTAGGGAGTTCGGCCAAGGATGCCGTCATTGCGTAATGGGTGAAAATCGTATAATCCTCGGCGCATCTATATAATTAAAATTTTACAAAGACCCTGGATAAAATTTTTAAAATGTAGACCAGAGTTTGTCTTCGTTAAATCAAAACGATATTTTAGAATGAAAGTCGACCGATTTTAAGTTGAATGATGTTTACTGCTGTTTTCCGGCCTAATGATATAAGAGCTCAGCGTAGCTTTAGTTTTCAGACTAGTTCGACTGTCCACTTCGTTAGGGTAGTAGCACACACGGTCATTTTTCCACTGTTTTCGGAAAGCTTTTGCTTCACCACTTTGAGTGTTCTTGCGAAGGACAAAGCCTCACCTGGTAAATATATATATGTGCATACGTATTCACATTTGTAAAAGGAGCCGTAACGTGTAGGTGATATTTAAACTTGGTTGATAGGCTATAATCAATATAATTAACTCCAAGGGAATAGTTTTGAATAGGGGCGCCAACTTTATGTCAAACCGGGAGACTTGGATGTTGAAGAATGAAGTGTTAAAATTAAAATTAACATTTCAGACGCTATTGTATAATTTCCCAAATAAACAACAGATTTTTGAATGTAAGCCCAAGTGATTTTTCAAACCCTTCTCATACGTACATATATTCTCAACTTAAGTATGAGGTAAAAAACATTTCAAATGAGTGTTTATGCCTCTAGAACTTACTAAAGGATTTTGCATCACTGATTTCGCTTATTCTTTCAGTCAATCGCCATATAAAATTTTTAAAAAAATCGGCACTTTTTTTGCTTTTTTTAACAACTAGAAAACAATTTGAAACGCCTTGGGTAATTTTTTTTTTTTTTGGAAAAAATATGCAAAGTGATTATATAAATTTATTATATAACGTTTCTTTTAGTGTTTTGTTTTAATAACTTGGTGAATTGGGTTATGCAAAGTCCGTGTTATGCTGACATCGAAAACGCCTGTTTTTTTAAATAACTTTTGAACAGTTAGAAAGAGTTAAATTTCGCAATTAGTTTCTTATAACTGACAGTGATGCGCATCCGTTGATATCACTTTCGACCATATCCGACCAATTTTCGACTTGAACAATAAATGGCATAAACAGTCTTAAACGAGTAGAAAATATAGTACCCGCGCCGGACGCTGCCGCCGCCGCCGCCGCGCCGATAAATTTGACATTCGGCGGCGGCGTGCGAAAAACGACCCAAATCGGCGGCGGTGTATAGGGAATTGACAGAAGTAGATTGTTAGGCAGTTTGCCGATAAATTTTTGCACGTCAAATTCAAATTAAATGCTAACACATAATAAATTCTGCATATTCGATGTAACAACAACAAAACATAGCTAACCAAGCACGACTATTTGGCTATGTTGCATGCAACATGCAGTGGACAAACAAAGCAATATAATGGACAAAAGTAAAAATTTTAAAATCCAAAAAAAAAAAATTCCTGTTGGTCGTCGTACCATTAGGATTAAAATCATTTTCGCCGAATTCGTTAGTCTTTGGTTAGCAGCAGGCACGCGGTGAGTGCGACAATTTTAATTCGCAAAACAAATAATCCAAAAGGAATATACATATGTATGTATGTAGCTCTACACATGCCCACAAACAGTGCACAAACGTTGTACGCTGGTATTCTCGGTGCACAGGCAAGTGCAAAAAAGGTGACAATAGAGATCCCTCGGAACAAGTGTCCACTCGTTGTGCGACAAAAAAAGAAATAATAATAATTGAAAATCGAAATTGAAACAAAAAAGATATGTTTTTGTAATACCTAAAATTCAAATATTCTGAAAGGATTTGCATTCACCAAAATTTTGCCATGTGTGTACCAAAAGGGTGTTTGCGATGAAGTATTTACATACAGGTAGGTAGACAGTGGTGGGCATCTATATAGGGATAGTGGAAGCGGCCCAAAACAGAATGCGATAGAAGAGCTTGTTAATAAGGTTTTAAAAGTGTAGTACATAAAAGACTTCTGATGGTGGGTAACTAGCCAGTAGCTAGAAGATAAGTCTTCTTTAAAATGTAAACTTTTTTTCTAAATCAAGTTCTTTTGGAGTCGTAGTCAACGATATTAAGTATAAGGCAATATTAGCTAGAGGAAGTAGTTCAGGATCTGGCTGGGCAGTCTTTAAATTATGAATACAGAAACTTCAGGTATCTTTCTATGTTCGACTACATCCATAGTAAAAGAGGCACATGTTGAACGATTAATGCTGTTTTGAGTACTTTTAGAAGAGATTAGAATAGGTTGGATAGCTCTTTTGGAAGAGGATATTGGTGAACAGATTTACGGATAAGTCTTTTCGGGTCCGATTCAGAAGGTGTCCGTGTCCACCTAAAAAATCAGAACAAGGTCCCGCAGTCCGTCAGATAAACAAAGACGTTCTGGTGTGCTGTTTTAGCGGCCAAACTCAACATTTACTTCGTCATCCACGGCAAGTTCGCGCTCGATTACCTCGAATTATTATGGCGGCCGCCGTGGTGTGATGGTAGCATGCTCCGCCTACCACACCGAAGATCCTGGGTTCTCGCCCCGGGCAAAGCAGCATCAGAATTTTAGAAACAAGGTTTTTCCATTAGAAGAAAATTTTTCAAAGCGTGGTCGCCCCTCGGCAGTGTTTGGCAAGCACTCTGAGTGTATTTCTGCCATGAAAAGCTTTCAGTGAAAACTCAACTGCCTTCAGATGGCGTTCGGAGTCGGCATAAAACAAGTAGGTCACGTCCCGCCAATTTGTAGGAAAAATTAGAAGGAGTACGGCGCAAATTGGAAGAGAAGCTCGGCTTAAAATCTTTTCGGAGGTTATCGCGCCTTACATTTATTTTTTATTTTATACCTCGAATTATATAACAATTAAAAATTTCCGGCAACATGTCTTTTGTTTGACGGGTGCGTTTTAGGTCTGCTCAGCGAGCACTAGCTTGCAAGGTGGGAGGAACCTTTCGCTTCGCTAACACCAAGCATTCAGCTGGGCCCCTTCGGCTTAATTAAAATTATTTATTGGTGAGCCTTGTTGAACCCAAACATTTCAGCTGACCATCTACTATCCATCTATAGAGGAGCAGACCACGGGTGGCCGTATTACCAACAACCATCTACGTTCGCTGCAATTATACTCATGCACGCTAGGAGATCCACGTGACGTTTGCCAGGGATATTGATTTGACCAGATGATTTAAATCTTAAAATAGTTCGACGCAACCGCAAGCGAAATCAGGCATTCGCATACCACCCCGATCGCACCTCAGTTGAACTTAGGGCTTTTATAGCCGCTTGGCTGTAGGAGTAAATCTTGAATTCATTTATTGAATTTTTAACATTAGAAGCACTGGAAATCTTCTCACTCACCACATCGGTAATAGCGGCAACTTTCGCTTCGAAGACACTACAATGATCGGGCAACTTAAACTTGCGGCTTACAGCGAGCTCCCTCCAACTTTCCCATCCAACTTCGAGCCATCCGTGAACAAGTTTACAAGTCCACTGCCACATATTAGTATATGAATATTCACACGATTCTCTCCAGGGAACGGCTGTTCTGAAGCTTGCACAGGGGGCAATTGCCAAAGCAATTTAATATTCTTGTAGAACCGAAGGTCAGGGTTCTGAGCCTTTATTGGCGCCCGAGTAAGTACAATTAGTGAAGCTGTGAAAAAAGAAAACAAAATATAGAAGGGCTAATGGTACCAGAATGTCCTTAGAGAAAGTAAATATTAAGACTGACGTCAGAGCAAGAAAATAAAAATAATTAAAAAGGAGGAAACCCCAAATTCAGTGAAGCAAGTTGAACTAATCCTAAGAATTTCAACATAAATGCAGTCACTAACTCCATTTATCATTGTATCGGAAGTGTACCTGAAGTTGTGGTGTCTCTATTCTAATTACGGATTCAATGTGGCATAAAATTACTGTACCGAACCTAGCAACAGCCTTCAATGTATTCATGGAACAAGTCAACATGAATATTTAAATGGAAAATCTTTGATCCCGGCTCGCATTAGTAGGGAAGCTAATAACGCCGCGAGCTCTTGAAACAACACATGGCCAAAAATATTTATCGACTACAAGATTTTGTAAGAGTATGCATGTTTGGTGCCGTAAATATTTATATTACTTACCTTTATATATTTGTGATGCGAAGATGACTTCATTTGATTGCACGCAACTGTATGCTCCCATACAACAGCTTCAATGATATGCAAAACGGACAAAGGACAACCCATTCGAAATACAGGAATTACGACAAAAAAATCATCAAAACACAAACTGACTGTCAACCAACAACATCCGTGCATCTCTGCCGTCACGATTAACAACACCAACCAAACAAGCAAATACACCAGCCGGCTAACCAAGCAGCTTACAATGATGATTATGTATAGACAAGCACACAGTGTATGTGTACATATGTATGTATTAATATTTGTACTGTGTGGAGCATTGTTTGCAAAAATCTCGCAGCTGGTTACTCTTTTCATTTGTTACAATTGGGTTTTTGGTTTTTGGATGGGTCCAGTTTCTATCCCTATAAGAAAAAAAAAATATAAACATACAAACATACTTATGCATTTACTTAAACTAAAAAAAGTTCCAATAGGTACGCATAGCTTTACATTCATATTAATATCTATCGAAAGGTAGCTGCGTATGCATTCGAATGTTTGTTTACGTGTTGTTGTTAGTGTTGGTGGTCCTTGTGGTCCTGCATGTTGCAGCTGCATGTGTACAATAATATTTGTTATTTCCATTTATAAATATCTATAGTTATAGATTCCATATGTTTGATGTTCTATTCTAAAAACGAAATACGCTGGCTATTGTCTGAATTTATTATATGCAATAAAATGAATATTTTTTCGTAGGCAAAGCCATTCATAACTTTTACTCGCCTTTATATGCAAAATGGTAAGCCACAATTCATTTAAATATCGGCGGCATATAAACTATAAACTCCAGTTTTACATACAGATATAGGAATGTACAGTTTGTATGACAGGACTGTTTCATTATGGTTCCGATTAATGCTCTATCGCCAAAAATCCCGAAAAGAAAATTTGTGTGCGCCCAAAAGCATGCAATATTTGATCACTGGTTTCGCAGCGCTGTTCGGTAATGAGGCTAAACTCTACTTGATTTTCCCAGCCTCGGATGTGATTTATGGTATTTTTGACGATAAGAAACAAAGATAGCTAAATTTCGGATCCGTTTGCTCGTCTACCATAAAGCAGGTAACGTTTAGTTCATGATACATCATTTTACTGAAAAAAAAAAAAAATCCGCGGAGTCATGAACGGTGTCGAGAGGATGTATTCGATAGAAAAGTTATCCGGAAAATGTATAGTTCTGTCGATTATGTCGACGGCGAGTACGGAAGGCGGTATGTATAATCATTATAAGTATGAGCTGTAGGAGCTTTACGCACATATGAAGACAGTGCAGCGAGAAAAAGCCGTGCGAATAAAATCAGACGCTCCGTTCAGGAAAGTATTTCAATCGACAGCGTAGTTTGGAAGCAGAGGAAGGGGGATAACTCCACTAAGTTGGGAGAGGCAGGTGGAGAAAAAATTAGCTTCTACTACAAAAATTAGCGGTTACTTACTTACTTACTTAATTGGGGCTTAACCGTTTAAACCGCCAGTCGCTCCTTCTCTCTGCCAACCAGCGCCAATTGATCACACCAAGGGAGTTTAAGTCGTTTTCCACCTGGTCCTTCCAGTGGAGTGGGGGCCGCCCTCTATCTCTGCCTCCATCGGCGGGTTTCGATAGAAACACTTTCTTGGCCGGAGCTTCATCTTTCATTCGCATAATATGGCCTAGCCAGCGCAGCCTCTGCGTTTTAATTCGCTGGGCTATGTTGATGTCTGCGTAGAGCTCGTACAGCTCATCGTTAAATCTTCATCGGTACCGCCATCACCAACGCGTAGAGGCCCATAAATCTTTCGAAGAACTTTTCTCTCGAACGCTCGTAGAGCCGCTTCATCTGATGTTGTCATGGTCGATGAGTAAGTTAAGTCGCCTAACAAACAACATACATTTAGTTTCATGTGACAGAAATATTAATTTTGAGCGTCTGATATAATTTTTTTGATTTTTTTGGATAAAATCAAAAATAGCTACAACTGGATACGGGTAGCAGGCTCGACCTAGGAAATACGACATACCTCGAGAGGGGTTGCAATATTACACTGGTCCAAGCGCCCGAATGATTCCCCATAAAACTTATGATTGAAGATGACCTCACTTCTTCTTGAGTCGAATGTTAGGCAGCAGAATCTTAATGTCAGAGTATGAAAGCTCTTCACACTTCAGGATGGGGTTTATTGTGGCAAATTATCTGTTCCATTATTGGTTCCCGGGACTGCCGATCGGAAAAATATTTATTCTACAAAGAAAAATTGGGTTACTGATGCTGAGTTTACGATCCTTGAAGAAAATCTGCTTGTACTTTCAGTTGAAAACATTAAGCTTTGCCGAATACCTATTTTTGAGGGAATGATATATTTGTATTACTGCATCAGCTGAGGTCTGACGAAAACCACTGTATAAAATCAACTATTTGAGGAAACTACCGAAATTGGGCCTAATGAATATTTCGAGAGTTTGCCTTTACTGTGGTCATTTCAGTGTGATCCAAAGCATCTGGAACTTTGCTGGAATAATGAAATAATGTGCGTCAGCCATTAGGACAAAATTCAATCAAAATAACTTGCTCGAAAAATTATTTTGCGAAGTGCTAAAACTTTGCTCAAGGACCAGTACACCCGTTTCTTTATATTGTTACGAATATTAGCAAAACTAAGGAGTGCTGCCAGCTCTAAGCGATGCTAAGCAGTGACGTGAATGCACATCAATAATTCAATCATCATGTATCTACATAAACGAAACAATAACTGCGTCTCCATATATGTACCATGTACGTGTACGAGCAGCAGAGAGTCAATGCACAAATACATGCATATATCTGAGATACTCCTATAAGTATGCAATGAGAAAGACTATAAAATTGTGCAATTGTAGTTACAGCTGAGAAGTTTGAGAGCTACTGGACTAGTAGATTCTGGAAGCGTCTAGAAGATGCGAACGAGGAAACCAAAGAGTATAAAAGGCGACAGATGTAGAGGCGCTGAATTCAGTTTGATTTGAGTTGTCAAGCAGTTACGACTAAGACGATATCTAGCCATCAATAGCAGTATTATTTTGAAAGTCAGTTTCCTTTAAGCTATCAGTTTGGTTATTAAGCTATTCGTTGCACAGTTTGAGTGTTATTGTGAAGTATTTTAATAAAGGCCATTTTTCCATTATTCAATATTGGAGTTATTTATTCAACAGTTTAGCGATACGAACCTAGCAAAAGGGCAAATAAGAGGATTTGAAGTAAAATTCGTTACAATTACAATATATAAAAGGTTGATTGAGAGTGGGGAAGGGAGGAGGAATTTGGGCAAAGATTAAAAGTAGAAGGAAAGGTTTTAGTGAGATCTGCCAATCAGGAAAGAACTCTTGGCTCCTCAATCCCTGCACTTTATTACGGAAGCAATCGAGTTGAAACCTTGGAATAAGAAAAAGGTTTGGGATTGGAAGTATGCGTTATCCCATGCACGCTGTTTCAAACTAGCTTGCTTTATTTGTTGCCTAGTGCTATCACAACGGACTCTCTTATCCCAGGCTGTTCCCGCTCAAGGTACAGCCATTTCTACTTACCAACGCCCCAGATTTTTTTTACTGTAAATGTTATTAGTAATTTGTAAGAGGTTTAATTTTAAAATACTTAATTTTTACTTTGTTATGCGCAAAATTTATTCTTTTCTTGTTCTTCGTATGAGCTCACTCCATAAGACCTACTTAGTTCACTTAATCCGTTTAATCTTACAAAATAAAAATAACTTTCAACCTTCTTTGGCCGCTACGAAAATAATTTTTCGGCTGAAATGACAAATAAGTAATTTCCTAGCGCGTTTTGTTTCCTCATTTTCGTAAAGGCATCACCCCACCTTTGCCTTTTTGTCATGTGCCATTAATCAGAAATTTTGCATAAGGAAAACTATTAATCTTCCATGTGAAAAATTGCTACGGCCCAATAATGATTTATTGCAAGCTATGTAAATTTTAAACTTCCTTTATGTTATTGGAAAATTAAAAAAAAAATTGTTTTAAAAGTTTTCGTAGGCATCCTAAAAGTAGGCTGAAAAGAAGTTCTAAAGGTGGTCGTATTGAATCGAATGTTTTAAGTAAATGAAGGATGCAATTTTTTTTGATTATTATTTAAAAATTGTTAATGAAGATAGGTTGAAATAAAGGGATTTGGAATAAGGTGTTCAATTTGATGTTTTCTTAAAAATTGTAACCCTAAAATTAGGCAGCACTAAATTCGCTAGAGCATTATAAGCCAGTCTTTAAATTTACGAAGTTGAAAGAAAGTCTATAAAACATAGGAAAGGAGATGGCACTCTGAAGAAACTCAGTGACAATGTACCATTGACTTGTATATGAGACCAAGGCATTAAAAGCCTGCCTGCCGTTCTGTAGCTTAGATCTGTCTAATCTTGGGAACGCGTATTTGGCGACTATGAAGGTTTCTAGCTAATTTTTTAATTAAATGGTGAAAGAAGTAAGACAGTGCTAAGGATCTCTGCTTGAGCTCTGCTGGCAAAAAGAACTACGTACGGTGATTTTAGAACTTTTCGTCTTGTCCTAGTTATATCTACCTTAGAATGCTTTTACGGGTTAGACGTTCCAGAAAACGTTTAATATGTGGTCCTCATTGTCTCAGTAAAGGGTGGAAAGCTAGGTCCATGCTCAGTTTTTTCATGGTTATGGTAGCACCCAGCAATATTACCAAAGCCTCTTAATCCTGCAGTTAGCCTTGTGGTCTTTCTCATGCGTGAAGATGGAAAAGACGGTAGGACCAGCATTGCATCTATAGCTTCAGAAGTGGTTTAAAGTCCTACACAGCATACAATGGTAGTTTTTCGAAGCTTGGAAAGTTATGATTATGGAGTTTAGGGTCTTCTTCAACATACCCCAAATGCACAGTTGAAAGTTTATCTTAACGTGGAGTTCTATGTCAATATGATTACTAATACATTGCCGAAACTCAGGCTTTTGATATCATCTGCGCAGAAACTGTGATTCCTAGATATACACCTTCGAAAGATAACTGCGCTGAGACTCCTTTGAATATAGATCGAAGGAGCCAAACAAAACTTTAGGAGGTAGTGAAGATAATACTAGCGAGGGTTATTCACAAGCCCACTCAATCTCAATCTTTCATCAACTCATGTAAGTAATAATTGAAGTCATTGGGGAGCACCAGCGATGAGTTCATCTCCAATCACCAATTTTTCCGCCTGCTATGCCTGATATCTCTGCTGTGCTGAATCCATATGACTATCTGCGTCCACATTAGATGAGTCCGATAATTTACATTGTGCCCAAGAATGAAACTACAAATACTATTTAAAGTGGAATTATTGATACAAAGCAATCTTTACACAAAGTTAAGGAAGGTCTAAGTTGGAAGGGAGTTAAACAATTTATTGATTGTAAAATATCGCAGTCAGTTAAATTATTTAAAATTAAATTAGGCCATCTTAAGTCTCAATCTAGCCATGGTAGAGGACTTAATATTTCAAATTGTCAATAAAGTTCCTCCCGCCGCTCACCCTGCACCCCCGAAAAGACTAAATCTCTTTGTAATATATGTATAGCTACCTATCGATTTCCAAATGCAAATTTAGGCCATTTCTCATTAGATTTCATTACTTATCCACTTCAGCATGCATCTTTATGTTCTTATTTCAATTAAAAATATCACTCGAACTAAATTTTACCACGAAGGACTATCATGTCAAATAGATTTGCAATATTTAATGCTTTCAATTAAAATACAATTTCAGCAAACGCTTAGCAGCCTCTAAGTCACATATACACATACGCAGGGACCGTAAGGATTAAGACTTATATCAAAAATAGAGGGGGAGTTAGTGTCCGTAATCACTTCTGCTTCTATGTATATGGCTCGATCCTGGTTCTACCATTGCCTCTGTGGGGAAGAACCGTTTGATATATTTAGAAGTCTAGCAGCAACCCTGCTTTGGTTTAGATCTCTTTGAGTGAAAGTAATCATAACAGGCATGCCCCATATCGGGGAAGATGGTCGACCTTCTGTGAACCACATAGACAGAATTTGATGTTTCGGTATAGTGCGAGGCCATTTTTAACATGTCTTTTAAAAGCCTATATTTATCTTTGGATGCTAACATTAAGCCATCCGGTTGCCAAAGCGTACAAGATCGCAACGTCTACCTCCGCTGTCGAATTTCGAGCTAGATCTAGCTGATAAGGTGACTGCCGAACTCTCATTTACTTCGTCGTCGGAAAATTTTTGGTTTGCTTATTTTATTACATTTATTTCGCCCTGGGTCTCTTCTGGGGTTGGGTTGCTTCCCGTTGCTTTAGCTTTCGACGCTCTAAATTATACTGAGACTCTCAAAGCTTATTTGGTACTGAGTCTGAGTCATTTCTTCGATTCGCCACTTTCCTCTTTGTGTTGAGCACTTGAAGAACCCATATGGCTCAAACGAACCTTCGAGAAGAGTCATGCCGGTCCATATGACTTTCGCCATAAGGTTTTGCTTGAATGCAACTGTATGCATGTTCCTATTTAAAGTAGCAATGGTTTTTGGCTGACTTGGCGCCTTGTTTACCAATAAAGGTGTGGATGCTTTCACGTTTTTTTTTTTCTAGGGCAAGCAACGCAACAGCTTGCTATTCTCCGCTTCAAACATTTGTTTCCGCCCGAATTTCAATCAGCGTCATCGTCAATTCTCCTGATTATCTATGCAGGAAGGAAGGTTAGTCAGGAGTAACCTTAACCTATTCGGCACCAACAACTTTAAGGCGATGTGTTTCCTATGTACTTGACGACCAGCCAATTATTTAAGGGGACGGAGAGTATGAAGGACTTGAGCCTCAAACTATTTTGACAAGTCGTCACATTTGGCTACTTAGGCGGCAGATTGAAGTTCACGCCAGGCCACATTTCAAAGCTTGCCTGCTTCCTTTAGAAGGATCTTACTAATCTCGATTATAAGGATGCTTAATGAAGTATTTTGAGACGGCATCCCTTCCACCTCCTCACCGGATTTACTAGTTTTAGTCCGCTGTGAATATCTAATTTGCTCAGTACCACCTTGAGTGAGCCAATTTCCAACCCTCTTATTTGAATTCAATTTACGAATATATTAAATATATTCGGTCCCTGCACATACATACATACCTTCTAATGTCCTTCCAATAGTCTGTCTTCGAATTGCTGTTACAACCATTTCAAATTAATTACAATCGCCTGCAATAGAAACTAATAGCAAGAGCCTCCCACTTTTTGTTCTATGCGAAAATTCCTGAAATTGGCCAGTATAAAAAGGCGGTAGAAGAAGAATAAAAATGTAGAGCAAAAAGTAGGATTACAAATTGTAGTTGTCAATATTTGATTAACTACAACGACTACAAGAACTAATCGAAATGAAAACATACAAATATACTCTGGGTAGGCACATACCGACAGACCTTGTATAAAATTTATATTCTACGAATACCTATGCATCTACATACACATGCACGAGTATGTTGGTGCATGTGTGCCGCATACAAAGGCCATTACATCAGAGCATTTACACTTTCATTATTTGTACAAATTTCGTATTTTCACATTGAAAACATTTTCTATGAAGAATTGCACACAAATTGCCGCCGCCTGCAATTCCTTTATATGGATATCAAACTATTCGTCATGGATGGAGGCGGTGAAACGGCCTTGATTGTTTAGTTAGTGTTGGTCAGTCAAACATAAGACAGTACATACACCGAACACACACATGTGTAGCATGTACACTTTTGGGTAAAAAGTTAAGAGCATTAAAAACAATGTCAAAAAGTTGAAAAAGTGTTGGAATACAATTGGCGTTGCCTATGGTTTTTGGTAAACAGTTACAGTTGCCCGATTCTGACCCATCTAGAAATCGTCGTCCTCTTGCGTACCCCTTTAGTAAAGGAAAACCTTTTGAAGATACTAGTTACAATCCATGTGGAACCTTGAGTCTTGAAAGAAAACAGGGAGCTCAATGTGGCCACTTCGATGCCTTCGGAATCGCGAAAGATTGCCTTGTTTGAAGCCATTAGCTCGATTTGTAGCAGTATCCCGGTATTTTGAAACCAAACAAGTAAAATCTGTAAAGTAGCAAATGGGTATACTTGTTCATTATAAGCAGCTCGAATTCTATAAAGCTTCTCTCTCGATTATACCGTAATAGGCTCCGATATTGGAATTGCAGCATAAATTATACTACAAAATTGTTAGAGTATAAGGCTCTGGGATAAACTGATCCCTAAAGTTACTGCTGGCCTTTAAGTGAATATTATCCAAGAAGCCGAAGAAACGTACCCGTTCGCCTTCTCCGAAGAAAGAGCACATACAAGCGAGGACAAAGACAATTGTTGGATTCTTCACTTGAATATAAAACCGTCTCTCCGAGAAAAATATTCGATTGAACGAAATGACCGAGCTATAGGAGCATATTTATTATTCACAAAAAAACTGATTCCGAAAAGCTTCTTCTGCTGGCTAATAGAGGTAATTTCAGGAAATTTTAGTGAACGTTATGAGGCGAATTACAACGAGTTGAAAATTCAGAGTGAAAAAAGCTTTGCTCTTTGAAAAAGTTTCTGGAATATCCTGCTTAATAACATAGGTGAAATTCCACCCACAGCATATCGCTAAAGATTGACGAATATGGCCAACGAATCGCTTATACCTTGACCTGCACAGCCTATAATTGACTTGATATTCCTTAAACGCTTAACAGGTGAAGCACAAAATGTCCTTCTTCCTACGAAAGTACTATAAGTTTGGGAACTGTGTAGGACTGTGTATATTTGTGAGGAATATGTTAATTAAAGCGGAGAAGACGTGGAAGTGACGGCTCGTACTTATACTCGGAAATGTTTATGTCCACTGTGAAAGCTTTACATGGGTCCGGAAGGAGGTCCTGCTAGAATATTGAGACCGCATGGCATATTGAGAAGCTTCCCTAGCCTAGTGTACGAGATGACCGCCTGATACCCTCGATATGGAAGGAAAGCGCACTGCATACTATACCACGAAGAAGCATCTCCTGCATTAGAATTTTGAAATATCTACCTAAGCTCAAAAGACCCCCATTTTCATCCAGCTTAAGGGATCTTCGCGCACCGCTATTATCTCGGTTGGTGCATAGCGAATTCGTTGCCTCAATTGATTAGCTTGTTAGCTTATAAGTTTTCATTTGTTTATATAATATACATATAATCGCTCAAATTTCAATCAGTTTTTTAAACCCTTCTGTAATTTCAGACTTGTATTTCATGGCCATAAAAAGACGGTACCGCATTTAAAGCAGCCTAGTCGTTGTTTTGGTTGCTGAAACTATACTTCGTGTATGCAGCAGTCTATCCGCCTATAGCTTAGATTTGAGAGCAACTCACGTTTAGTTCCAAGTTTTGACATATGCCATCTCGATATTTTCGTTTTCGAAAGAACTACATGAGCTATACAAATATTGGTGGAGGGATGAATTATTTCAGATAGGTCCTATTCAGAAATATACCAATGAAAAGCTCCTTTTGAGTAAAGCTTACCTTTTCCTTATGTTTCCAATTTCCCTCTTCAAGCACGAAGGGAAACCATAAATCAAGATGAAGCACACCACATAACAATGCTATTGATGGTTGATCTGTCAAAAGCTTCTGGCCACTGCACCAGAAGTAGTTCGCATTACTGAACATAGGGCCCGAGCTCTTCCACATCTGACATTGTAAAATAAAAAATACAAGACGCGATATACCTCCGAGAAAGTTTAGACCAAGCTTCTTCTCCAATTTGCATCGTACTTTGAATTTTTCCTAAAAATTTGTCGGACGGGACCTACATGCTTAAGCACTAAATTTAAGTCGATACCTTAAAAATTTTGTAAGATATTGAAATGGTGGTAACCACTATTTTCAGTCATTGTTATTCCCTCCGTACTGATACCCATGCTGAACAAAGGCATTTCTGAACCTATCCTGGTTTACCGATACTTATACTTCAACATTTTCGGCCGGCGGTTGTGAACGAATTTTGTAATTAAAATTTAAGTAACTTCCCGATAAGCTACAAGCTTGAAACTTGGTATATAGTTCAGAACCAGATGACAATGCAATAATAAGAAAAAAAACAACTCCGATAGGTGGCGCATGGATCGAAACATTTTAAAAAATCGCATTTGTGGTCCGATTTGGCTCATATTTGGAACACATAATACATACATGAATAGAAAGCGATCTATGAAAAAATCGCCGCTAGGTGGTGCAAGGATCGATATATTAAAAAATATCGTATTTGTGGTCCAATTTGGCTCATATTTGGAACAAATATTACACACAGTCCGGTAGAAGTGACATCAAAATACTTTGGAGTTCGAGGAGGGACAAGCATACGTTGCGCCGAGTAGAGTAAAGTCTTTGGAAGGATTATTGAGTAGTATTGAGGACTTAGATTGTAACAAATTGTCAAGAAAGAGTCCTTGTAATAATACGTCACTAAATGAACTAAATAGAACGAGAAATAATAGGAAATTAGATAAATACTAAAAAATTGAAAAAAAAAAATTATAAAAAAAATTTAAGTTAAACGATTTTATTGAAAACAATACTTACATTAAGAAATAATAATACTAAAAGCTAGAAAATAATTAGCGTTGGACGCGTCTAATTTCTATTGATAGTCATAAGTAAGACCAACTGAACCTTAATCATGTTATGCTACGCCTCACATTTTTAGAAATTTCACGCGCCCAACGCTTTTATTTAATTGTATGGTCAACGCCCTAGATTGATGAGGAGTGTGATTATTATTACCTAGGACTTAACTAATTATTTTCTAGCTTTTAGTATTATTATTACTTAATGTAAGTATTGTTTTCAATGAAACCGTTTAACTAAATTTTTTTTGTTTAATTATTTTATTTTTTGATCATATGTATTTTAATTAGTGAGCTTTGCTCATATTGCTTTATACAATGGTTTTTGTAATTGATATTAGAGAAAAAAATTGTAAGTTTACAAACGGCGATGGTTACTAGGACATGTTTCTGAATTTCACTTGTTCATCAGCTAGCTTTTCGGGAGCTGAGCGTTGAACTCGAATCTCCAACATTCATATCCGTGCAAGCCTTTAGCTGCTAAGCCATATGAATGTCCCGTTGTTCGCTGTACAATTGGTCTCTAAGAGTTGCCTTTTTGTTTATATTCCTTTTCCTATTTTATTTTATAATATGTGTTATGATGCCCATATTTCATTCAAATTTTCAAATACTATTTTTTTTTTATTAAATGTGGCCATCCTAATATCGTGTCTGCACTTTCTTTAAACGTGAGTGTACTTACATACTGCACTACATTATTAAAGCTATTGGGCTAGCAAGCCTTGTCCAATAGTTTTTCATAGTCAAACACATTCATACATACATCACATACTACATTTATTTCGGTGAGAATTTCAAAATCCATACAAAAGGTGGAAAAGGTGCACACAATTAGTCCAACGCCCAATGTTATTGTAACACTTTGTAATTGCTCCACAAAACGTTTGGTAATTTTTCTTTAACGAACCTTAAATCGTTTTCGCATAAAGCCATTCGCCTTTAGCCGTTAGTGGGACATGGGATCTTTTTACGTACTGACAACCATACACAAATTCTTATACCACCTTTTAATGTTATTCTTACTCACATCCTTGGCGCCTTAATGCCTCGTTGTGGTCATTGTGCTATTGTTAAATACACAAAAGGTCAGTAAAGTCACAAAGTCACCGAGACGAATGTATTGCAAAACAAATATTAAAAAAAGTAGCAAAGTAACAGAAAAAAAAAAATCAAAAACAAAAGTCCAAGAAGACCCAACATTGAACTACACAACTTTTCCTATAGGATTTGGTTCACGCTTTTCTTTTCAACAAAATTTATGTTGACTTTTGCACATCGAACGTCTGTGAATAGCGTCTTTGTTGCTTTATTCGTTGGCATTTTTTGTCTTGTGTAAAAACACCTGGATTTGGCATGGATTCTTTCAGATGTCACCGCTGTCTGGTTGTCTCGTGAATTAGCTGATTGATGATCCTTTAATACATTCTTTATTAAATTCATACAAAAAGTCAATTTCGAAGACGCCCATCCTTCTTTTGTATTGAACCGAACTGCACATTCAGAGAATGATCCATTTCAGAAGCCTCCTCGTATATTGTGGTGGTACACATTCTGTACTTGGGTTAACCACTTTTAATTTTCAAGAAAAGCCGACTTAGTATATTAACAAAGGGCTGAATGTCATCCTTAGTTATTTTAATTAAATTAAAGTAAAGTAAATATATTAAAGCAAAAACTGAAATATAATTCCTTTGACGACGGCATTGTAGGAATCAAAAGTTGAAAACGTGTGTTATGCTGTACAGATGCCATCATCACTTTTTCATGGATGATTCATAACCATTGGTATATTTGCTTGTATTTGAATGAAGCCTTCCCTACACGAAAATGTCTCGAGATGAAGAGGAGGTTTTGCCACAGTAAACGGTTCTGCTGTTGTTCAGTATTTAACCTGGACCCGGAAAAACTTTTTTGGTTTATATGACTACCCCTCTCTCATCCAAGAGCTGGCACAATATTGGTGCAGTGAACCGAACTCCATACCACGCAACTATGTGGCTGAGTCTGCACAACGGTGTTGGTGCATGTGAGGGCGGCGTTAGGTCTGTGGCCAATAACTCCTACATACTACAATCAACCAGCGGGTTACTGGGCTTAGAATATACCCGCGGTAGGTATGCCTGTCGTAAGAGCCGACTAAAATACTAAACTGATTCAAGGGGTTGTGTAGCGCAGCCCTCTCAAGGGGTTGCCAGCGCAATATATATATAGTTTCTCCAACCCAATTGTCTAGGGGATGGGACGGCGGTATGGCCTAGAAGGTTTCATGTGGTCATATCAAATCGTTCTCGAGATGGTCGGGCTAGTACCCTTATGGTGCTTATTAGCGGAACGTACCGGATCTGCATCCGGAAAAGGACCATTAACAACGATAACACTCGCCAAGGTCTTCGGAGAGTGTCTTCATCGCTACAACAACAACAACAATCAACCAGAGTTTTATACGATCTGCGCCTGATAAATGATCGTGTCGGGTCTGCTGTTTACTTGCATGCAAAGAAGCATTGGAAAACTTCATCTATACATCTATACTAGGTTACCGATCATAAATGCATAGAAGGTAACTAAATGTCCGATGAGTGGGCAAATGAGGGTGCAGCTAAATCGACGGTAGACGTTCCAAGAAATTTGAGAGAAATTAAAAGCAGAGGGGAGTTGCATATGATCTATCAAGCAGGCAAAATTTCTAACAGCATGTGCAAATTCAACGACATTACATGCACGAAATGGTTCATATCTCTGAAGTGGGAAGACTTAAGGCTTACGATGGGCATATTAATTGGACACTGTACAGCAGATGTAGGAAGTGCGAGCTGCAGGAAGAAGCGGTTCAGCACATTCTGTGTTCGTTTCCAGCGCTTGCCAGGTCAAGGCTCCAACTGCCAGATATGGAGGCATCAATTCAGCTAGGTTCTAGAAAATGTCTAGTAGTTGTCAAAACGATGGAGCTATTCTATAAAATAAGTCCAGGCACCCGATTGAGGTATTTCACTCGTCAATTATGGTAGCACTTTAGACACATTAAGTCTAGTCGTATGTGAGGTCTTTATTGACCGGCCAGTTCAAGCTAACCTATTCATAAACGGCCTGAAATTATTCCGAAATATTCCCCAAATGAACGCGAATGTCATGCTGGGAGAGAATTCAGAAATGATCTAGAAACGGTGCCGAAACCATTGATCCATAAACGCCGAAGTTTCTCCGAAATGATCTTGGGCACAGTCCCTAATTAGTCACGAGAGAATATCGACAAAAAAAAAAACAGAGGAGCTGACATAGTTTAAGCATTCAAATTGTTTTCTATTAATACATACATATTGTTACGAATATTAGCAAAACTAAGGGGTGCTGCTATCTCTAGGCCGATGCTAAGCAGTGACGTGAATGCACATCAATAATTCAATCATTATGTATCTACATAAACGAAACAATAATTGCGTCTACACATATGTA
This sequence comes from Eurosta solidaginis, assembly GCF_040869045.1. NCBI lineage: Eukaryota > Metazoa > Arthropoda > Insecta > Diptera > Tephritidae > Eurosta > Eurosta solidaginis. The sequence goes on along the minus strand of NC_090323.1, from coordinate 17,179,341 downwards.
CCATGTACGTATACGAGCAGCGGAGAGTCAATGCACAAACAGATGCATATATCTGAGATACTCCTGAAAGTATGCAATGGGAGAAGCTATAAAATCGTGCAATTGTAGTTACAGCTGAGAAGTTTGAGAGCTGATGGCAACTAGTAGATTCTGGAAGCGCCTAGAAGATGCGAACGTTGAAATCAGAGAGTATAAAAGGCAGCAAATGTAGAGGCGCTGGAATTCAGTTTGACTTGAGCTATCAAGCAGTTCCGATTAAGACGCTATCTAGCGAGCCATAGCAGTATTATTTTGAATTTCAGTTTCATTTAAGCTATCAGTTTGGTTATTAAGCCAGCTAATTGCAAAGTATAAGTGTTATTGTGAAGTACTTTAATAAAGCCATTTTTCCATTATTCAATATTGGAGTTATTTATTCAACAGTTTAGTGATACGAATTTAGCAAAAGGGCAAATAAGAAGATTTGCAAGTAAATTCGTTACAATATATTCACAACCTCCCTGGGGAGATTCGAAAGCTGTCAAGCTACATAAAATTTTTTTGAAATGCAAGTGAAATTTGTCTCGCATTGCAAAACAGAATGATGCCCTTGTATTCGTGTGTGTGTCTTGCATTATGCGCGAAAACAAGCACCTCACCGCACCGCTTACTGTGCACACCTGTAGGAAGTGCGTTCAAGAGCAAAAACGCTCAAATTTCATTGCACCGCATCCTAAAGATTCTAAGCAACAACAGTCGCGGTAGCTACATAGCTCAAGATCTCCAATTACGGTTTGGTAAAAACAAACAGCAAGGGATCTAAACCGCTAAACAAAGAAATTAAAGGTCTCCTCCATACCGAGTTGGACTCATATTGTGTTAATTTTCAAAACCGCAACGCGTTTCCATATACGCTGCGAATGGTTTACCTTTTTACCTGGCTAAATATTTATAACCAGAAGCAAGCCACCAGTCAACTATCAGCGCTAACCCAACGCTACCTGCGCGAACTCAAACAAAACCAACATACATATATAAAAAAATACTAAAAATTACTACCAAATGGAAATGTGAAACTCAGCTAAACCGCAAATCAACATCGCCATAAACACACTTTGGGCTCTAAATAAAAATTGTTCAAATGAAGATTCTACAGCTTCCTGTCTGACACGCCAAAAGGCAATACGAAACTACACATTAAATATTTTATTATTGTAAAGGAGGCATAAAATCTGCGACGGCAATAGCAAGGAATAGCTCGAATCGCAAATAAAATCTACCAACAAATAAATGGGGATATCTTAAATTGACGTTGTGAGTCTCCCCCTCCATACGCACATTCACGCTCACATATGTGTAAACTTACATAGTTTCAGTGGAGCATTCCCCTAACAATGTTGTCATCACGAATCAACCACAACATATCCTCCCACTTCCGATGATATCGCAGCAAATGTGACGCGAGATAAATTTACGACCAATTTCTGTTTGAAGACGGTTTCAAAGTTGTTTTGTGTTGGGAATCAGATTTTTGTTGTAGGCGTTGCTTAAGATTTGTTGCGATTTGTCGTGTTTTGGTTAAAAAGGCAAAACAGGAAATAGAACTCATATCAGCAATATGATAGACCTAAAAACACAAATATGTAGCTTTGTTTAACTGACGCTCTCTTACCGGCAGGATATATTTTGCGTTACGTTGTTTTTGTACAAATAAGTTGCTTGGGTATCCAATCACTGATGATGAACCACAGACAACATATAACGAATCCTGCTTTTTGTTTAGTGTAAAGAAATTTTATATCCTTTACGAAGGTAATAAAGTTGTAGGGAAGTAGGAGGACCGCGAAGAGTTTGCGAAAGTTTGCAATACTGGTATGATTTTTTATTCGATGTTATAGGTTACAAAGGCATCATATCGATTTTTCAATGGATGAGTATTTGGGCTGCTGCGTACAATCAAAGTATATGACTGCCTACATAGCCTCATAGAGCTTAATTTTCATAATTGACCTCAGATTTTAGTTTAGCCCCCCGAAATCCAAAACTTTTGACTTGTATAGCCCGGCACATACCAGACTTTCTTTTTGGTGGGGCTGAGTTATTAAGTCTGTACAATGCCTTTCCTGCCGAGGCTCCCTCGCTTGCTAAGTGATTTCTTGCACAAATGGGATAAGGACTCACTCCTCTTCTTCTTCTTGTAGCAGTACTTCGCTCCATTAATAGCTTCACTCAAAAATTGCCATAAATATCCTCTAACCGGAGTCCTAGGAACATTGTGTGGGATTGGCAATCTAGACCTCATCTTCCTGCAAAGTCTGCTTTCCTCTACCGCTAGTTTCTTGTATTGGACTTTGAAAACGGGGTTTGCGCACATTTATCGGAACAAAACCTTTTCGTTTCATTGTGTATGAGGTTGAAGGCCTCTTTATGGATATTTGGTTCAAATTGCTGAATTATTGTATGCCGGATTTCTTCATAGTGCTTGTGGGCATGACTTCTCATGCCCTGGAAGGCGGGCCTTTTTAATCAAATGTCTTTTCGGTTCGGCTTCTATCTACACCAACTGCTTGAAGTTGGGCTACGGACCTAAGTCCTGGAGCTTCAGAAGAACCGAACCATCTTCATTCCTAAAGAGGGATAGCGCTCTCATATTTCTTTCGGCTAACATGTTCTCAATACTGTTAATCGATACATACTGGTTGATCTATATATACTGATCCCGATTCTTGGGAGCGGATAACGGCATCACATTATGCCTTTTATAACAGTAGGATTCATACTTACATCGCTTTTGTTATTTATCAACAAGCTGCTGGCTGGTAGGGCAATCACAACGCCATTGGTGGGTGCAGTGGTCACTAATAGAAGTGTTTGAAGGGGGTATGCCGTATGTATATGTTCTGTCGTGGTCGTACACCCGTCAACTACACGAATGCAGGGATGGCGAGTGGTGCGACATGCTAACTTTTTGGGAGGTGGTCAGATTGGCATGCTTGCCGAAAAAGGTAACTAATATCTACGGACCTAGAAGGTTCGACGTTGCTAACACATCTAGTTCCCAGATGGTCTGGCTACTGTTGTTGTTGTTGTTGTAGCGATAAGGTTGCTCCCCGAAGGCTTTGGGGAGTGTTATCGATGTGATGGTCCTTTGCCGGATACAAATCCGGTACGCTCCGGTACCACAGCACCATTTAGGTGCTAGCCCGACCATCTCGGGAACGATTTATGTGGCCACATTAAACCTTCAGGCCATTCCCTCTCTCCCTACCTCCAAGTTCCATGAGGAGCTTGGGGTCGCCAGAGCCTCGTCTGTTAGTGAAACAGGATTCGCCGCGGATAGGTGAGGTTGACAATTGGGTTTGGAGAACCTATATATTGCGCTGGCAACCTAAAAGGTTGCGCTACACAGCCCTTTGAATCTGGTATTTTAGTCGCCTCTTACGACAGGCATACCTACCGCGGGTATATTCTGATCCCCTAACCCGCTGGGGTATGGTCTGGCTACTAGCTTCAAGGTGTTATTTTCTGGAAGATGGATCAATGTATAACTTTACTGTATTCAGTCCACACTCTATTGGCGAAGTATCGCTGGTACTATTGACAGAAATTAGTCAATGGTGCTTAATATAGAGGAACAAACTAACCTCTACATGCGTATTGGATATGATGGTCAAGCTGGACCTCTGCTGTAATATTTTTGTCTGGACGTGATTTGTGTCAGAGGAGACCTTCGTTCAACGCCAGCTTTGTATAAAACGTTAAATATGAACCCCGGTGGGTATTGTTTAAGAGACGACCGATATAGACTTTTGGTAATGAGGCATACAGCATTCTTACGAGATTTAACTTGATCCCTTGTGAACCGATTATTTCGAGCCAGTTTCTCGCCCGTTTATAGATAGTTTGTTTGCCGTCATTGGAGGATTGGGATGAAAAACCCATCTGGGGCAAATGTTTGGTGCTGCTGCCAATCGGAATACGATACAGAAATCGAGGGAAACTGTTTGTCACATGACCATTGCCATAAGCGAAAGTTTTACTTCAAAAACTTATCAATAAACAATGTAAGTGAGAGATGCGACCTTAGCCCGTTGAGATCGGAATTTTCTCGACTCATGTATGTACTCCCTGAAAACAGGCAGAAAACTCCGAGTGAACAAAGCATGACACGCAGAAAAATCAGACGCGCTTTTCCTAAGCACTTGGAGAAGAAGTAGGGATGATTATGAGAAGAAATAGATAACGATCTGGGTTTTGGCCGTAACAAAATCGTCAAGTTGTCAACAAGGGCCGAATGGCGCAGAAACGCTCATAGATACCTAAAGAGCCATTGGCTGCTCGTCTGTGTGCTAGATAGCTCCGATATGGTCGCCGACCTTAAAAGAAATAATCTTTTAGGAGCTGTAGGCCTGTCAAAATTCCGCGCCTAGAACTTCCACGGAGTGTCTTCTAAATACTTCAAACGAGACGAAGGATTGCCGAATTAGTGGCAATTTTGTTTTGGATACGAACTATCTTACAAGGTGACATTGTAAAGATTTTCCCATTCAGCCCTTGATTAAAAAATTAAATGAAATATGACAGTCTTAATATCAAAAGAAGGGAACCATACGAAAGTGTTTTATTTAAAGTGTAGCAAAGGGTTGCCACCTGACGTCAGTTATAAATTTTTTGACGCAATGTTATATCGCGCTGAATTATGACCCCATTATGGATAAATAAATAATGTATACATAATACAAATTATCTTCACTTTATCCATAAACCTGTCAAGCCACCACAAATAAAAATACGAACACAAATTTAAATACATACATCCATCACACGTGATTTTTTTTTCGTTCAATATAATTTTTTTCCCGATTCATTTCACTTCTTTTTTAATTCTTATTTATTTTCTTTTTGCATGTATTAATATTTGTTATGCGGAAGTAAATCTCATCGAGTGCATAAAAAATTTACTGAAAAATAAAACAAAATTTACGAAGCATATGAAAGCGACTGTTAGCTATTGGCCGGCGTATGCCGGATGTGAAATTCCCACCTGCGTTGCCAATTGTTAAAACTACATACCAAATGCATGCCCACTACTAGTACTGCTATTGTTTTTGTTGTTACTGCTTTATAGGAAGACAAATCGAACAAAAACGTTCAGTAACGGATGTAAATAAACCACAAGCGATCGATTTCGGCTTGCAACAGATGCAGGTAGAATTTTGCTCTTTAAATGCGCGCAAAGCAAGCAAATAAACTTTATGAGTATCATTGCAGTGAGTTGAGAGAGACTGGCTAGCCGCCCATGGGCTAACGCGAAATATGTATGAATTACGAGTGCAAAAAGCGTGTGCCATACCTGCTATGACACAGTGTAAAAGTGCAAGTACAGGGTGAGGTGAAGGAAACGAGGTTAATTGGAATTTGCATTGAATATGAAAGCTGATATTTGAAGTTAGGTCTACTTGTATAGTTGGGCCAATAAAGGTTTAACTGGGCGACTCGGTAAGCTGCGCCTAAAAGATCTTATCATGAAGCAAATTTACGGACAGCTGATCCTAAAAGGACTGTTTTATAATGAATGATTGCTACGAAGCGTCTTTCCGGACGTATTTTCCGCTATTATGTTTAGTTCGCAATATCTTGCAAGGGGAATTCCCAGGAATAGAGTAAAATGTCAACCAGTCATTAAAGACTTTACTGAGCTCGCTTTTTGCATACGATTCAATAAAAAATAAGATCACCATGGTGGCATTCCAAGAGGAATATGAGCACGCAGCTAAATAATCGAGCAAAACCGGCCGGAACATCTAGAATAAAGTCAACAAGGCTTTAATGTACTTTCGGAACAACTTCTGGGCAATATGAATGAAAAACTGAGTGCAACAGATCCCTCCAGTAAGGATAACTACTTTGAGCTATATAGAGAAAGCAGCCGGCAATTGAACTTCACCTAGCGAAACACTTTAATAGCTCTAAGTGGTATGCATTTTCTAGTACATTAAAAAAAACACAGCTGAGAATGCCACGGAGAGCTACGCCTTTCAATGAGTAATTAAATACTTACACATACTTTGGGACGTTTTTTGTTTCGTACTGTCTGTTGTCTAAAACTCTGCCACATTTCGCAAAGATGAGCCTAGGCAAATGTAATCTTGAAACCCATCGAAGGAGCAACATAGACTTTCGAACTATCAGCTTTACGTTCTTGCTCTTCAAACTTATAGAGAGAATTTTGGAAGTGCCCTACCTGCATTCCAAAACAAAAATTATAAGGGCTGGGGGTCCTTTGAGGACGCCAATCCAAGCATGCTTCTCGATATAGAGAGTGCCTTGATACTTAATACCCATAGCTATCTTCACGAAAATATACAAACCAAATGGTGATGCGGTGGGTTACTACCCAGTATCCGTTAGAATATCGAATAACTGCAGCCTTCTTCAAGCTGAACTAACAGTCATAAAGAACGCCTCACCATTACTACTATAAGAAAATCCAGCATCAGTGTATTTTAACTTCTATCACTCCAGGGAAAGATTCCTTCATGCACGGTAGAAATCTAAAGCAGACTGCGCTTAACGAACTGGCATCACTGTAGGTGTATCTTATCATTGCTGTGGGTTCCAATTATCTAGCCAAACCTAGCAAGGAAGGTGGCTGGTTGGACAGGTCGAGGTTGACCAGTTGTCAGATGAGTACGAGAAACTCACTCTGAGGAAAACTTTGCCTCGCATCATTTGTGCAATTAGTATCAATAATGCCTCTCAAGATTAACTGATACGGATTTTAACGGGGAGTTGAATGATTACATTGACAGCTATAAGGATGCGGAGGAGACGAATGGTGTTGAACACTTTTTAGAAGTCCTGCTCTTGGCAAGGTAGATATGGAAGGGCTTAATAAGTACTTAATTGTCTGCGATAGGCTCATCAGAAAGAACACATTAAGTGCCTCAATAGGCGGATAAAATGATTCTGATTCTTGCACATCTAACCGGACACTTAATTTTAGGATAGTAACCAGAAAAAATTGGCTGCAGCTCCTTTGCGAGCAGCTGCTGAAGCTGAATTGACGCGAGGAGCAAATCTCAAAATTCCACACAATATATAGCAAACATTTTTATGGCTTTAGTCAGCTTGGCCATTGCACTGCCTTCCAAGCGAAAATGTTTTGGTAGCTTAGCAACTTCATGGAGGTTCAGACGCTGTGCTTGCTGGTCAAGCGTGTTCGGCATAGAAACACTGTAGTTCTCCTGCAATCTGCAGCTGGAAAATCGGGCCACGTCCCATTTAAGGAAGCACCAGGCTGACACGAGCTCTTAACAGGTGTCGAGATTATTCAGGCCAGTTGTTGATGCTAAGTGAGGTGTTTGGTCTCAATCTCTGCCCGTGTAGGCCTATCAGTTTACACATTTAAAATTATGGTGTCTTATGAAATGGCAATTACTCCCATCGCAGATCTTGTATTTCGCTTTTAGCTGTCTCTGTAGTAAAAGCCTCTGAAATGAGAATACCATCATAAACGTGCTAGCTGTAAAAAGTATAAAAATAACCCCATATAAGGCATGTCCTATTTTAGCGCCGTTGATACAAGGTTGGTTGCCAACACTCGCGTTGTGTACCTGATTATTATGAGTTCGAAGATAAAACCGTAGTGCGGGAATTTCACTTTACGTGACTGTCTCAAATTTTTTTTAAGACATGCCGCATATATCTAGGTATGAATGTATACGAGTCCCCGAAGGATCGATGATATTTACCTTATCCGAAAACTCAAAGCGATTGATGCAGCTGGCTGGGACGGGGTTCCCAAACTTTACGTAAAACCATAGCGTGATTTTGGAAAAGCTAGGAAGATTGTGTACTGCAAGACCTTTAGTTAAGGATTAAAGCCTTACCTTGAAATTTTTAATTTCGACTCTCATGCTCCCAGCGATTTGAGCGGCTTAGAATATTTCCACAGTACTCATCAAGTGGTCAAAAACGTCGCTCCCGAGGTAGTCAGGTTAGTATTACTAGATGTTAGTAGCGGCGCGCACCAGTTTGTACCAGGAAAGGGGCTGCCTGCATCCACAAAACTCCTCTCAACTTTCGGGGAGTGCCTTTGCTGTTACAACAACAACAATTCAGCTGCATGAAATCTAGAGCTTGGGTCTTTACCATTTGACCTTTGATATGTTCGGCTGTTGAAAGTTTAGAACCATTTTAAGATGTGGGCCTTATACATACTCAATTTTCAGAGTGTTCTCAAAAACCTATCCCACCCTGTAAATACATACATATTTATCTAGCAAATATGCCGGTGCATGTAGCAAATGTAAATATATGGGCGACCAACCAACCTACAACTAAATGACCAGCTGTCCAAAGAACAACAAAAAAGAAAATAGCTTGTGCATAAAAATAAGCGTCGAACATAAAATTGCAAAAAAAAAAAACAAACAAATGGGCACATAACAAAGCTTTAGAAAAAGATGAAAAGGAAGACAATTTCAAGCTCGTAGCGACCTGAGGGACATGAGCGACAACAGCGGCACAGTGTGATATACCGACACTGCAACTGTTCAACGGCCAGTGCATGCGTTGGGTGCGCAGGAAAAGTGTGCTAGTGCAATAAAAACAAGTAAGGACGGAACTGTCTTCGGATGTGCCGAAGACTTCATACCTTTCATGAATGGGGCTGAAAATTAATCTTATCCCGTACGTCATCTCCAAATAATCGGATGTATAAGATAAGAAATATATAGTGAACAGATGTACATACCTAAACGATTTTTAAGATAAATATAAAATAAAAAATGGCAAAAATCTGAACGATCGGTTATATGGGATATATATTATATATAGCTCCGATCGAAATGATTTTTACAGGAAATCTTCTATGATATATTAGAATATATATCCAAGTTTCACGGTTTTATATTGGAAACTAAGGGAGAAATGGCCAAAAATCTTTCTATCTGAACGATCGGTTGTATGGGATATATACTATATATAGCTCCGATCAAAGTGATTTTTTCAGGATATCTTCTAAGATATATTAGAATATATATCACCGAGTTTCACGTTTCACTTTCTAAATTACGGCAGGAATGACCAAAATCGTCTTATCTGAACGATCGGTTGCATGGGAGATATATGTTATAGTGGTCCGATTCTACCGTATTCGACAAATGTCTAATATAATACAAAAATATATCCTTGTGCCAATTTCATTGAGATATCTCAAAATTTGAGGGACTAGTTTGCGTACAAACAGACAGACGGACGGACGGACATACGGACATGGCTATATCAACTCAGTTCGTCGCCCTGATCAATTCGGTATACTTAATGGTGAGTCTATCTTCTATATTTCTCAACGTTACAAACATCGGACCAAAGTTAATATACCATTTCATGTTCATGAAAGGTATAAAAATGCATACAAAAAAAATTATGTGCCATTTTTCACAATTTACAATAAATCGGCAGAAAAACTGTGCACAAAAAAATTATTGTAACAAGAAAACGGCATTCATAAAAAGATTTACCTGGAAATAATACCCGACTGCCATCCTTCCGCATACATTTTATGGTATATTTACATACATATGCCACATTCTAGTGCATGTGTACTTATATATCCTTTAGCCATAGTTCGAGCCGGAGTCGGTGTGCATAAGTGCAGCGTTACCAGCTGTTCCACAGGTTGCTGCAACAAAAAGTGCATGTGACCAGCAAGCGACTTGCTTTTTGGGTTGAAGTTTTTGCTTAACTCTTTGTTTTTGCTGTACAACAAATTTCTTTTTAAACTTCACTTTTTTCCAATAGATTTTATTTGGCTCGTATGATACGCGTGGAGTTTTTAAATCGAATCTCGTTAGTTTATTGAATAGTTGACGCCACATTGATATATTCCTCATACAATTTATGAGGTTATTCAAACGATATGAACTTTACAACAAAGCCTGACAAATATTGCAGCTATTACACAAACAAAAAATTAAGTAAGCTTAAATAGTTTAAATATGAAGAGAATACATTTTTAAGTTTCTGCTGGGTTTATTAAAAAAAAAAATTTATTGAATTTATTGCGAAAATAGCGCTATTAATTTGATTCAAAAGCGACCGAATTTGTGAGTATTATCAAATTGGCAACACTTTTTTAGACTTGTGTTAAGTCTGTATGAAATAAGCTGGTGAAGTCGCTTAAGGGTTAAATGATTGTAGTAAACTATTAATCTTTTATTTGAACTGTTGCGGAAATGGTAAACACCACTTTTTTATATCGAGTCCCTTGATGTAAGATAGACGAGAGTCTTCAGCAAAGACGTCCTTGTAATTAGACCCTGAAAACTGGGTGAGCCTTTTAGTCGAGTACCTTCCGATAGATGTGTCTCTTCCACACATAACTTCCACCACTCCAGCGGGTTAGGGGGCATACGATATACCCACGGCAGGTATGCCTGTCGTAAGACGCGACTAAAATACCAAATTGATTCAAAGGGTTATGTAGCGTAACCCTTTCAAGGGGTTGCCAGCGCAATATACACTGAAAGAAATAGTGTTAGTAAAATCAACAAATCGGTTCTGTTGTTCTTGACTTAACGGAGATTCGGTGAAATTGATCGAATTATAGTTAATTCGACCGAGTTTTTTGTCAAGCGAACAAATTAGTTTAGTCATTTAAAGAGAAGGGAAATTGTCGTTCTTAAGTTAACAAAATTCTGTAAAATTGACAGATTCATAATCAATATAACTGATTGTTAACACAACTGATCTCACTGGTCATTTCAAAAGCGATCAACAGTCAATACATGAGCAAATTTCAATGAGAATTTTACGCTCACTGCGCTCTCTACTTTTGCTTATGTGTGCTGTGTACTATATGTATGCACATATTTACGTATGTATAGGGCGGCTGCCGTGGTGTTGATGGTAGCGTGCTCCGCCTACCACACCGAAGACCCTGGGTTCACACCCCGGGCAAAGCAACATAAAAATTTTAGTAATAAAAATATAAATAAGGTTTTTCAATTAGAAGCAAATTTTCTAAGCGGGGTCGCCCTCGGCACTGTTCGGCAAGCACTCCGAGTGTATTTCTGCCATGAAAAGATCTCAGTGAAAACTCATCTGCCTTGCAAATGCCGCAACATACGTACTTTCGTACAAAACTGTCGCAACAACTTTTTTTGTTCATTTTACTACTAAAACGGTCAATTACGAATCAACGATTTGTGCGCAGTTGATTCAACATCTTGAAAATTGACAGAAATTTCGGTTGAATTGACCCGTATTTCGGTTAATTTTACCAGTCTTTTTCTTTCAGTGTATAGCTTCTCCAACCCAATTGTCAACCTCACCTACCCGTGGCGAATCCTGTTTCTTTGGCAGCCGAGGCTTTGGCGACTCCAAGTTCCTTAAGGATTTAGGGGGTGGGAGGGGGGCATGGCCTAGATGGTTTCATGTGGTCATACCAAATAGTTCCCGAGATGGCCGGGTTAGCATCAGCAGCAAAATGGCAGAGCGAACCGGTTGGTAGGCACACTTTGTACAACAGCGCTGAAGTCTAAGTTAAATGTTTTTAAATTAATTAATTAAAAGCTTCGAAGATTTCAGAACCACTTACGACGCAACACTAAAGAAAGCGTTCAAAAAGTCTGCAGAGAGGGGTAATTGCCATTTCATAGCACATCACAATGTGTCTGCTAAGAGCACTGCAAGGAGATAGCTCTAGAAATTGTACCGTCTGTTAAAGTGAAAGTTCTTCGACTAGACCACGAAGAGGCAGGTCGACCAGTATTAATCTATGGGTTATAAGTGTGGTTCCTGCGCTGATCTCAACATGATATGCACCCTACCATCGATTGATGTTTTTGTAAATGATAAGACCTCAGGTGGTCTCTTAAAGCTGACAAAGTTGAATACTCGTACTATGCTCAAAACCAGACTTAATCGCTCTTTTAGCCACGATCTAGTGATGGTGGTGGCTAGAAAGAGGCTGGAAAAGCCAAAATAACTGCTGTGAACTTTAACCAGGTTGTATAGCAGAGCTTAATACGGATGAGTACAAAAAATCCTGTCGGGAGTCACATCACACGAACCAAATATCACAATAGACGAGTTCCTTGCACAGATTGTACATGCGTGGAATTAAATCTAGAGAAAGTTCGATTTCATACTCTTTGGCCATATTGTTATTTGATCGACTCTAGGTTCCAATAGGTGTTACTATGTGTACTTAAACTTAGATAAAGAGATAAATCTTCAGTTTCCTAGCTGTACAGTGCAAGCTTGGCCCTAGAACTGGCCAAATCTGACCATCTTTTAAAAGGATGCCTATCACTTTGTTGTTGTAAGATACAAACACTTCCTGAAACGTAAAGGAAATTACGCACCTAGATAAATCTTTCGCTGGAAAGGAAATAGCAGCGATATTTTAAACCTATTGCAGACGTGTGTGAACGTGAAAGAAGGTGGTCTTCCTAGGTTTGGCTGAGCATTGCCTATCCGCCAGATGGATTTTAATTCATGAGCTATTTTTACATGCAATGCGAACTTGATGTCGATTTCCTCGAACTATTGCCGGGAAAGTTGCATTTGGTTAGTGGGTGACAAATGTCACAGGGACATTTTGGATTCAACCGTAGGGCCAGGTTAGGTGGTAGCTGCCCTGGTAAGTGAAGCTCTCTTAGACAGCATGAAGGTCCGTTGTGATACCACATAAAATAACTCTGACGTAGCTATAGCTACTTGGAAAATCATAGCGTAGCAACGATACAATTTTCTAATGAGACCGATCTCAACCTTCGACAAATCCTTTGGAGATTCAAGGGAGTCACGACCAAAATACTTTCGCCTAGTTCTGGCAAAAGCTGGGCAATCAAGCACAAAATGACTCAATGAATCCACCTCATCATCCTCCATACAGCTGCAGCACGATGGGGTTTCTAGTATATTGAGACGTACCGCATGTATTCCCATTAGACAACGCCTTGTCAATACCTTACTGACTATTTATAGATAAGACTTAGTAAGTTCAACAATTCGGCAGACTTCTTACCATCCACATCCGGCCAGAATGATATTGCTACCCTGCAAGAGGTGGTGTCCAGCCCTCAACGCGGTAGGGAGAATCTATTCATTTTATATGGATGGCAGTCGCTATGCAGGAGACATTGGGATCGCTAAGGCAAATTTTTCCGTCGTAATTGCTGTTTTGGTAGAGCAATGCCAAATGTGAGTTTTCAAAGACATTAAGTAACGCTTACTGAGATCCCCAAATGGCTCTTCCAAGGCAAAGAGCATTCTCTAAGTAATGAAATCTGAAGTGAATCTTATTTTTTGAGTATCCCAACGAACCTTACACAAGATTTTGATTCCTAATTGATTATTTGTGTGGTATGGTGGGGACGAGTATTTGGTGTGATAATTCGCAAGAGCTTCAAGTAATTTGTGAGTCCTAACTTTTTATGTAGAACATTTTCGGAAACTACATGTAGGTTGAAGCTCCAGCGGAGACATACATGAGCTACTATCGGCATACCCGTTATGGTACCATAAAAATACACTCTTACCCCTCCCATTTTATTTTTTTTGAGGACCAGAAAAGAAGCTCCCAGAAAGCGTAGTCTGGAGCTGCAGAAAGCCGGTCAGCTGCGGATGAGGTGATCCCTAGTTTTTTCCTCTTTGTAGCCTTTACAACTACTACAGCATCGACGATAGGGCACAACTAGCTTTTTTGTATGCCTAACAATAAGGTAAATCTTCTACAAGTGTTGAAATTACACCCCTAGTATGCGTGACGGGTTCTCTTAAGGTCCCATTTTGGCCAGGTTTGCTTTGATGCCCGACGCCATGGAGTTTGTAGAGATCTATCCTTAGCCTGATGGTGGACGAATTCTTCTAGCATTAGCTTGCATAAATAAACGTGGGAAGAATATCGTTGGTCGTTGCCTGCCTAGCAAGTTCATCCGCAATACAGTTTCCCCCAATGCCCCTGTGTTTTGGGAAACAAGTGAGATGACACGGTTCTGTTGAGCCATAACTTGAAAAGATCGGCTACAAGTTAGTTTTAGTTCAGAGCTGAATTAGTAAGAGGAAAGGAATTTGATTGCCGCTTGGCTGTCGCTTAAACAGAGGTTTTTTGGCAAATTTTTTGTTTGTCTTCCTATCCAAGCTGCCGCTTTCATGATGGCTGATACTTCTGCCTGAAAGACACTGCAATGATCAGGTAGTCTGAGAGAAATTAGGATGTCCCGGTCCTTTGAACAGACTACTTGTTCAACTTTTACCATTTAAATTTAAACCATCTGATGAGGCTAAAAACGAAGCACCGATCAGAATCCACCCAATTATCCCTTTTGAACATATTTACCTTTGAGTTGCTGCCTTCATCTGGTGTGGTCGCAAAGCGGCTTTTGCTTCGGAAGCTAAGACTCGTACGACTTTACCCTAAAAGGGAAACCGAAAAACCGACGACGTTTGGATCTAGAGCTTCAAATACCAGATAGCTGTATCGCTGCGGTATTTTGAATTTAAAAAATTTAAACTATGTGTAAAAATATGTTTAACTATAAAAAATTAAATTATGAAGCATAATACCAAATCGCACATAACTCAAAAGCAGGTGTTCCCAAGAAGCAATAAAAATGTCTTTCCACAAAACCACTTCCTTTACCACAAACATCAAATGCGGAAAAAATGCTGAAAATCTAATAATTCATTGAGCACAACAAATCGATTTCTAATTAGTTCATGTTGCCATAGAGCTAATTAACATCCATCGGCATATATACGCAGATGTGTATGTATGTGTGTATGAAATTTCGATGAATAGCTTATGAATAATTGAAAACAGCCTTAAGCATACGCCTGCACAAGCGAGGATTAGTATAAGGATATGGGAAGAGAAAATTATATTCTTCTTTTTGAAGGAGATTGGATACAATTTGTGCTGGTGACAAGCTGGTATGCTCAAGTGTGAAGGAATTTCCATGGGTTTTTGAATGTCGGCGATTGTATGCTGTAAGAAGGAGCAAACGAATTCTTGATTTAAGAGCTCAAGGGCGAGTACAGCATATGCAAACAGAAGGTCCAGGATTAGATTACATGTGTGCCCTCTGGTAAAGCCAAGCGTAAATATAACCAATATCTCAAAGGAGCTATGCATGTTAGGAGTCGTATAGGTGGATGGATATTTACTTTTAAGTAGCTAGTTTGCATAACGAAAAGGATCAGCAGAGTTGGGGTAACATATGGCATTTGCTGAAAGTTAGAAAAAATAGCATCCTTAAGCAGACATGAAGCCTAATGAGCTAGTTTGAAGAACGACGAACACAAAAAAGCAATGCACTGGAGCAAAAGAAGATGACGCTGATTTGTGGCACGTATGAAAAGTATTAACGTACATATTCTTATTTAAAGCGTTGTAATCAGATAGCTAGAGCTGAAGTGGAGCATTGCGCTGGGGCCCTATCGTATTTTACTATGCTTAGCCTTCCAAATTGCTCACCATATGTCGCTTTCTACTCATACTCATACTAAGTAGCTTAATAAGTGACAGTCTGTCGTATTTAGTGACCAGCTGACATGTGTCAACACCTGATCCTTGCTTTTGTGGCTTATGGCAGGCAGCCACATCAATAATACGATGTCTGTCAACACTGTTGAGTGTAGTTCTAGGAAGTAGAAGGATGTTGTGTACGTACAGAGGGCGACGAATACTCTGTAAATAAAATCATCGCTGATTTTATCCCGATTCCCTGTGCAAGTTATACATGTTTTTGCAGAGCAGGGAATTAGCTTTGGAAGTGATGAACGCTCATAATTTTCTTAACAAAAAGTGGCCTGAAGATGGAATATTTCCCAAATGGAATTAGATAAGGGATAAGAAACAAATTTTGCAATACACATTAACTTTCAACTGTGTCGAAAGATCTAAAAAATAAAACCACACTGAAAACCAAAGAGAGGACAGGAGATTTTTTGCAATATACAAGAGAAATTTACCCTGTCGGAATATCTGAACAACATGGAAAAATACATTGACGCACAAAAAGTACACTGAAGATGGCACATAACCGAAACGGGACTTCTTCAAATCAAGTTTGATAAAGGATGACGGAAAATGCCGCATCACACTTCAACTCTCTACCCTGTCGGAAAATCTAAAAAATAAAGGGTAAGACATTGAAGATGGCATAACTCCGAAACCGATGTTTCTTTAAGCCTCGCCGCCACTTGTAAAAGCGTTTTCGGCAAAAGCTAGCTGGTGCTCGTTTTTAGTTTAGCAGTTCTTTGAGAGGATCCATGCAGCGGAAATTAAAATCTGAAATCGTAAAACTTCCAGGTACAGAAATAAGCTTATCGTTCGCGGGAGTAATGGAGAGAGGCCATAAATAGTGGTTGGGAAATTAGTACGCACACGGACTGCACAAAAATAGAGTTGGAGTTGGAACTGGAAAGAGCTAGATTGCATCATATGTACACCATTCTCTGTTGTCATTGAGGCTGCCTAAGGAAACGCGCAAATTTGATCTTTGATGCTTTCATGCGATGTTGCCTTTAAGAGTTTTCGAAGCTGCACTCACAGGTGGCATTCAGTCTTTGAAATGAACGTACCGTTAAAGATATTAAAATTGAGTGTGATACAATCTGAAATTCTTCGGAAGTGCCGAGCCTCTGCGTGAAGCAGTATTGCAGGGAATGAGATATCTTATAATATGGCCACTTAATGTTTGGAAATAGATTTAAAGGAGAGGAATAAACCTCTGAAAAAATTTAGGGCCACTTATCTCTTATGCATCAACCGGGATTATCGCGAAGCCTATGGAAGCTTGAAGGGCAGTTAAAGCATCTTCCATTTGGTTATTGAGATAAGTGGACTCACTTATATTGCCGACTGCAGCACACCTCATTACCTTTAACTTTCGATTGGGAGGAAGTGAACTGTAACATAGTTCATGTGCCCTCGGGGATTACTCATTGTTAATGATCACGTCCTTACAGACATATTAGAATGGAGGCAGAAGTGCGAGTGGCCTAATGCAGAGGTAGTTGTCTCTTAGGGCCAATTCATTTAAAAGCTTCCTGGATTTTTTTCCGAACCATGTGTTTCCAGGAGTCTACCACTGTATTTGCCGGATCTTTTTTACTAGTAACAACAGGTGTGCAGGCGACAAAAACAGTAAAGCAAGGCTCCGTTTTCAAGTACCATCTTCTTATTGTTTTTTTTTCTAGATAAAGGCACTGCCTGCATTTTTTTCGGTTATTGATTTGGTACATTCCGGAAAATGGCGACATTAAGTTGCAAGTCCATTCATCTCAGGAACAATGTTTGTGAACTACTTTGGATCTTCTAGGTCATCCACCCCATTCTTCCTTGAGGAGCTTGAGATTACCAGAGCCGCGCCTGCTAAATAAAGAGGATTGGACAAGGGTGTGTGAGATTGAAAATTGGATTGGAGAAGTTATTAGCTGCGTTGGCAACCCAAGGTGAAAATCAAGTACCAACAGTTTCTAATAATGATATGCCGAGGAAGTTAGCTTATTTTCGGAAAATAAGTGACTTTAAGCCAACGGCCGCCGTGGTTCGGTGGTAGGGTGCTCTCTGGTTCATTCGTTGTTGGTCCTGGGACCGAGTAAAGCATCATCAAAAACTTAAGAAATACATTTTTTAAATCAAAAACCAATTTTTCCAATATTTTCTATTTAATGTAATCTTTTCGTGTCCTGCTTCTGTTAGTTTGCATGTGCTCGCGGTCTCACAGGCATCCGCCCGCCCTAATCATTATCTCCTCCTACTTCAATCTTTATCGCACTTATCGATCGATGCTCGTATGTGTTATGTGCAGTTGCTATATGTGCATGATTTTGTCAGTTAATATACCAAAAATGACAAATTAACCAAAATTATAATAATGTAGACAGGCAGTCAAGCGGAAAAGTACTAACATTTATTTGAATGTGGTCATAAGAGTGAATTTAAAACCAAAAGCAATTTACCGCAAAATTTATACAGCTACATTTATATACTCTATCTACTATTCGCATGTCCTCAGGCATACTTGTAAGACCATCTGTGGCTTATAAAAAGCTCACCCTTTCATCAACGTGTTGCAAAACTAACATGGGCACACGGAAAATGTGAGCTTGAATTTCTTTCGCAACACAATTTTTGATTAATCTGAGAGAAGGAGATACATAAATCTACCGCATAGAACCCCAAAACGGTCACCTTACAGTTTTGTGCTGTAAAGTAAACCAGTCTGGTCGACAGAGTTCAGTTTCTGGAAAATAATATTCAGCTGGTCTACAAAGTCGACTGCCCAATGAGGCGTCAAATGGGCTCCTCTGATAAGATACCGCTACTCATGTAAAGAACCCTCATGAGTGAATACAAAAAACCATATGCGTGGCGAAGATAGAACCCACCTAGCAGATACAACATTAGCCGCACCCTGAGAGATATCACCATGGGGTGAAATGTCGCCACATAATCCACAAATTATTAGATGGTATACTTATCACTTATCACTTAACTACAGAACGCTCAGACATCGTCGATAAAAGGGAATACAGGGCCCGTATCGTGTTGTACGTTCACGTATCGAAAACCAACTTCACTCAAACGATAAATGTGAATCTATCAAGCTATTAGTAAAAATGGTGGTACATTATAAATCTTATTACTACTTGTAGCCACTGTTTCACGTAAGTATTACCTCAATCACTATTTCGATTTAAAAAATTGAACTCGATCACGGATTGTCTAACACGATACGGGTCCAGTCTTGTTCGAATAAGGTATTTCTTTATTCCTTCGGCAACCTGTAAAGTTGCGGAATGACTCGTTGTTCTTCTGTGCATATATGAAGGCGGGGGTGCACAGCGAGTAAGCGAACACTAACCCGAGTTCATATTGTTCTTTTTAAAATGAACATACATAAATTATCTATAATCAGCGAAATCACCTGGAAGAGTAGTCACTGGTAAACGGTAAATAATAACCTCCGCAATCTCTCCATTTTAACTGACGCATCCATACCTCCGGCCCAGCTGCTGGTACACGTTCCATAGCCTAGTTGCTGCTGTAGGTCGTGCCGCAACCTAAATAATGCCGCCCGCTATTATGCCGCCGTTTAGCTGCTGCCCTACTCAAAAAGAGAAAAAGAAAAAAACGAAAAATAATTAAAAATGTCGAGACATATGTAGCTGCCATTTTCCGAGACTAGACAAAAACTTTTACCATGGTGGAATCACCAGGTGAAGTAAATAAAAAAAGATAGAAGATGTACGCTATCTGAAACGGTAGGGATGTATTTTCAACGGTCAGAAGTGGGTAAAACATTTACCCGCTTTGGAAAAGTAGGAATATAAAAAGAAATGCCTTGCTACGAAAGCCATTAGCATATCAGTGCCACCTAATGCCAATACAAAAGAGATACACAGGACCAGTGCGAGCTTATATTACTTTAGGCATCGAATAAAATTAAAAAACTTAAACCGTGATGAGTAGTAAAATTCAATAATGCGTCTAAAGTAAACTGACCTCAACTTCAACTGCAGTTGAAGCTTTTATCGAAAAACCGGACATTAGTGGGAACTTTGCGCACTTAAATGGGTTTCGGGTTTGATGAAAAGTTTTACAGTCACACTTGTAAGTAATCGTAATATTTTAAAATGTGTTTCAATCTCTAAAAATCCATTGTTCTTTCCATCTGCTCTGTTGATTTGACATTGAGAGTGGGAAGTGAAATTTATGACCTAATATATCATACAAACTTGATCAGAAGATCTCCCAAAAGCTCTTGACAGTTTAATTCATGATGTATTACTAATGTTCCCAAGTTGCTAATTACTAAAATATGTCAGGGTATATAATAGGAGTCGGCCTAGAACCAGAAGGTGCTAATCCGACCGAGCCGGATTCATATATTCTAAATTACAATCCATAACTCTAACATTAGTTTTATCTTAGTAGTCTAATTTTTAGGCCAAAACAACAACAGTGAGTAACAATTTTTTGTAACGGTAATTAGAAATCCATTGTTTTAGCGAAGTGTTTATATAAATAAGGTGTAATACGACAGTTTTGGTGTTCTTGCAAATTTCTCGAAAGTCTTCAGTAGCGCTGCACAGGCGAAAATCCTTGTTGGATATGACGTGAATTCAAATAGTTTGTTTTAACAAAGACCTGTTTCAAGTTTTTTTGGAACAAATTAAACATACTTATATAATGGAAACAACAATAATATTAACGTAATAGTTAAGCAAGACCATACTTATGGAAGCCAACACCAAAGATACCCAAATATGAATTTCCGTAATTAAACCCGGCAAAGGTCCATCGATATTCACCTGATAGTTTATGCGAAAAAAGTACTAAAAGTGCCATATTTGACGCCTCAAAAATGCAAAAAAACAACACTTTTTCGGGAACAACATTGGTGAAAATTTTTCAGATAGCCGAATGACAGAACAAAGAAGAATTTAGTGTGAAACAATTGACGGCTTACTTCACCTGGTTATTCCACCATGACCTTTACTTCCCAATTGGAATAAAAAACTCAAAAAATTAACGAAGATAAAAACTTAAATATAATAACTATTATGTTCCAAACGAAAAATTAAAATCAAAAGCTGCTTTTATTTTAAAACTAATTTCTGTTACGATCCCTAGCATATGTAAGTACTGTTTTGGTATGTAGTAGGGATATATGGGAGCTGCATTTAACGCTGGATTGATTGAGTGCTCTCAAAGCTTTCTACAACACACGACTTTAAGTACTTAATTAACAGTTTAGATACTGCAAGGAAAATGTGTAAAGACCTCATTGTTGTTTTGCAACTCATTTACAAAAAATTGTACTTTTAATAAATATACTTAACTCAAAGCATATCACACGGATTGCATATTGTATGACAAATGCATTGTAATGGAATGCTGCAATCACTCAATTTGTAATGCTGCGGCTTCATAATCGTTCAAAGAAAATGTAATTATTTAAACAAAACTCTTACTACTGAAAACAACTGTAAAGCGACAATACAAACGTTTTGCTTTTGATATTGTCGTCTCTACGTATTATGCTTTGACGTAATTCATTTGCAATTGCATTCAGTTTACTGTGTATTAAGTAAGTAAGTATTCGCCCCCAAACCAGCAATTTTGTTCCTTGCAATTATTCAATTAAAGTAGGCAGCGCCGCCTTCAGGTCATAAGGATAATTCAGTTTAAATGTCTTTGCTGTGTGCACATTTGTATTGTATTATTTGCCTCCGTGTGTGTGTGTGTGTACGTTCTTATGCAAATATGCAATTAAATGCCATTTCATAATGAACTTAATCAAATTTTGAATTGATGAAGTGGAATAACTATTGTGCAAAATGTACACAATAAACAAAACAAATATCCACTGCCATGTAAGTAGCTACATACGCACTTACATATATATATAAGTGTATGTCTGCATAAGTAATTAATATAACGGTACTTGTAAGCAAATAAATGCATTTAAGATTATATTGCTGAGTTTGCAGTTTAATTTTTGTTGAAATATTTTCAAATCAAATATTTGTGGTAATTAGGTTTTTTTCGACCACACTGCTATTACTTAAATTGTGGATTCAATCAAAAGAAATCGACTACATACTTTGACATGAACATACGATTTATATTGATACGAATTGAAATTCTGACCGAAAACACAGCACAGTAAGATTTTCCTTCAAAATTTCTTTCTTATGAACGAAGCTTTTAAAGTTTTTTTTGTTCCAATGTAAGAGGCCTTTGACTAGTTTGATTTATAAATAAACACAATATTAGAACCCTTCATTGAAACTGTATATCCATGGTATTTTTCAGAGAGCGGATATTGTACAGCTCATCTTCGCTGAACATATTTAAAGTCCAGTATGTCTGAGTACTTTTTAACACGCTTGGCCTGTATCTGTGTAACGGAATCTTTGAGCTTAATTTTCACCGGTTTCTAGAATTCTGATTAATTTGAAACTTTGCATACGTATCAAGGCTCGATGACAATGCATTAATGTGATGATGTGGTGACATAAGGTCAAAGGCCATAAGGTCAATTGGCCTTATTACCACTTTGAATGGCCATAAGTTTGATTGAAACTTTTCACCCGTATCAAGGCTCGATGACAATGCATTAATGTGATGGTGTGGTGACATAAGGTCAACGGTCATAAGGTCAATTGGCCTTATTACCACTTTGAATGGCCAAAAGTTTGATTGAAACTTTGCACACGTTTCAAGGCTCGATGGCAATGCATTAATGTGATGGTGTGGTGACATAAGGTTAACGATAGTTAATTAAGTTATTAATAAAATTTAATTAAATTTTTCGGGATCCTGCCATCTTCGCTGCTCTCATCTATAATGCCAATAATTTGCCGACCCTTGGCAATTTCGGCGAAAGACCGCGTCCAGCCTCCCTGCGGATTCATCCATGGACCGCTGGCGTTTCGATGTTTCATCACTCTCGACTAAAACTTTTAAAATTACTTGAACTAAAAAATTAAAAATAAATAATAGTTAAAAAAAAAAAAAACACGCTTTTATAGCTAACCGAACTAAAAAATAGAAAATAATTTTCAATTAAAAAGAGTTTATATAACAGTAGTAGAAGGTCAAACAATCATTTATAGTTAATCGCCTCAAAATAAAATTATAATAAAATTTAAGTTATTAACAGAATAATTTAATTCAGATTAAAAAGCGCACTTTACTAGGTTCTAATGCCGATTCTTGTGAAATTTCAATGACGCCATATTCAGAATAAAGAAATTCCTAAATAATATTGAGCTGAATATGATATTGTAATGAATTTAGTGCAATTGCGCTTATTTGCAACCTTCTGCTAACTTTCGAATCACTAAACTGTTGAATAAATAACTCCACTATTCAATAATGCAAAATGGCCTTTATTAAAGTACTTCACTATAACACTTCTACTTCTCGACAGATAGCGTGCTTAAATCAAACTCATCCCGATTGCTCAGATTGCGCTCTTTTATACTCTTCGGTTTCCTTGTTCCATATTTCTAGGCGTTTCCAGAATTTACTTAGTTACCAGCTATAAAATTATAACTACAGATGCACGTGTATAGCTTCTCATATACGCGTGTATATGTGAGTGATACTTGCACAAATAATTGCCTACTTTTGGGAGTATCTCAGATATATGCATGTGTTTGTTCGTTGCTCTCCGCTGCTTGTATGGACATATGTGTAGACTTAATGATTAATTTGGTTATGTACATACAAGTCACTGCTCAATATCGGCTTAGAGATGATAGTATCCTTTAGTGTTGCTAATATTCGTCACAATATGAATAGCAATAAGACAGAAGTGGTGCTGGTCGCAGCGTTTGACTTCGCGAAAAGTAGTTGCCTGTCATCAGCTCTGTAAGGTTCGTTTAGAAAGAATTCTTCGAGACATTCGAAACCTATGGATACTACTGACAATATTGATTACATTGGCTTAAACAAACTCGACGCTAGTCTCGTTTTCTGTAGTCTCAATAAGAAAGGAAAAGGCGGAGGAAGACTTGATTTCCTTTGGGGACAGTGAGAGGGTTAAGGGGCTTGAAATATATCTGCGGCAGGTATGCCTTTGGTGCACCCAAATTGCGTCAGTTTTAGTTAAGTAGGAGTAACTACCATATGGGACTTCGAGCACGTCGCGCTTTCTTGTCCATAAATAGTAGAGAGTAGACGGCTAAAAACTTTCCGCCAATTACAGAAAAGACAGTTAACTGTGTCACATATCTATTCTTACATTAACTATTACACCATTTTCAGTCATTAATTTAAGCACATGTGATTTGGTAATTGAAATCACACCCACAATCAGGTTTACCTAGAAATCAGTCCTGGCAGCACTTAAAGCTACTTAATAAGAGAGCCCCACCCACAATTTATTGGATTGTTGTTTATATTTTTGTCTTCCTTTAAGATAGTAAAAGCAAACGTTTTCACACAGAGCCGGCAATTGTGCTACATTTAATGAAATTCCGTGACAGCAATAAAGCAAACACAAGGAAAACATGCAACAACTTTAGAATTGTTGGACAAGAAACATGCCAAAAACTATAACCACAAAGAAAATTGTTAGAATGTATCTACTATATTCATATGTAAGTGTTCACTGATGTTGATGACTCACCTTTTCCGGCTGCCTTAAGAGTACCACAATACAACACATGCATACACACAAACATACATTCATTTCAGTCATTCCTTCCTCCATCGACTGCAAACATTGTTAAAGCTCCAACGAGTTTGACATTTTTGTTCGTTTTTGTTGTTGTTGTTAATTTCATGCACACAGCGCATTATATTAGTACACAACTCCACTTGCAGCAATTTCTCATTCACAGCTTACTTTCCATTATTTTACATTATCCATCAGGTCACACACATACAGATACACACACACAGAGATCCTGGTGCACAGGTGCAGTTTCCTTTAACGTTGATTGCTGACATTAGAAACAGAATTTCCTTATCCTGATAGCTATCTATCTACACATCCCCCATGTTGGATGCTTTGTTGTGTCGTTGTGGCAAAACGGTTGACTGTTAAAACGCCGTAAAGTATGCTATATAAAAAGCAGTAATAGTCATTATGACACAGCTATACGCACACTTATATACAGTCACCTGCAGTATGCATTTTGTGTTTTGCGCGCAAGTGTTGAATAATGTTTGAGTAAAAGTTTTAATTGTCAATTGTTGTTAGGTGTTGAAGTGTTAATAGGCACCTCTTCTTTGTGTGAATGTATGTGTGTGTGTATTAGTGAGTGTTTAGAGCTCTAAGTATGTATATACACAAAACAACAATAAATAAATTTCACTTTGGCAAAGTTAAGTGGTTTAAAAGTTTTGCGAAAAAATAGAATAAAAATAAATTACGTCGCATGGGGAAAACTAAAAATGTAAGTATACTAGGGTGGTCGAAAAAATAGTAAAGTTGTAGGGCTCAGTTGCAAAACTCCGGAGGGTCCTATAGATCTTTGTAAATATAGCTGAAATTATTTTTTATTTAAACGTGGCTATTGGCCTCTCATTTTTAAAACTGTTATGCCATTAATTTGGACTTGAGAAGTCAATAATTCCTTCTAACATTCTTCTGGCTTTGACGCCGTTTTCATATAGTTTTGTCTGCTAAGCCAGTTAGGGCGCCTAAAAGTATGCTTCTCGTTTACCAACCTATGAAAAATAGGAAAAGGAAATATAAATCTTTTAACGATCAAAATAATAGTACAACTATATATTCTAAAGATCGAATGCCACATAACGAATATACTTTAAAAACCATTTCAACTGCATTTACTATGATGCTTATCCCATTTCTATTCATTTTCCCCTTCCTCTCACTCTTTCTCTGCGTATCTCTCTTCGAATTTCTCTTCATCTTCTTCCTGCTCATCCTATTTCTTTTCCCATTCCACTTCCACTACGCGGCACTAATACGCAATCACACTGGCTTGACTAGACCTTTATTTACAGTTCAAAGGTGTATGGCAAAACAATCGGGAGAGCCATATAACTAATGTGCTAGGCACAGATCTTTTCGAGATCTGCATCGATTCTTCGAAGTTAAGTAGGGTGTAATGGTTATTGGCAGTCCCTTGCCGGATATGAATCTGTTACGCTCTGATACTGGTTCGAGGTGCAGTTATCGGCACACAATAGTTTGTCCTGTCAGGGATAAAGTCGAACCTGGTAAGAAGGCTACAGTGTTCCAAGTCAGATAGCCCAAAGCCCATATCACGAAGCCTGCAAGTCAGCATGGCATTCAGTGCCAAGGTAGGTTTGTTTTAAAAGCGCCGCTGATACCAACCAGCATCGTCCGTTATACTGACACTTATATTTTGATGGTGCTTGCCGTGTCCAGTGCATTCCACCAGACCAGCACCACATAGAGCAGAATCGGTTTGACTACCATCTCTTAAAACCAGTGTACTACTCCTGGCGAGAACCTCCACCTCTTGTCGATAGCTCCCTGCAGCAGTACAAGGTAACCGCGGCCTTCCTGACCCTATCTTCCACATTGGGTCTCCAGCACAGATTTTGTTCAAAACAATCCCCAAATATTTAACGCTATCAGAAAGTACTAATGCTATCAAGGGAGTTCTGAAAACGGATAACTTATATCTCCCGGTAAAAAGAATCAGTTCCGTTTTTCACGGGTTGACCGCCAGTCCACATGATTCAGCCGACATAGCCACGCGTAGGGTGGCAGATCATCTGCATAGGCAACCAGCCGACAGCCATTGACTGCCAGCTCCACAAGAAGCTCGTTGACTACCATAACCAAAAGCAGAGGAGATAGAACACCCCCCCCCCCCCCCCCCCCCCCCCCCCTGTGGCGTACCCCTGCACACCGTCCACTCGATTATGGCCCCTCCAAATCCACGAAACAATAATAAGATTAGAAAAAAGGTCGCGCTGGTAAGGATCGTTGAGTCTTATCCATTCTAAATTCAAAAATCTGCATCATTGGGGGTGAAGTTTCTACGGCAATGGATTTCCGCATCGTTGACCAACTGACTCGCTTTTAGAACCACCGAAGTTCTCTTTTAAAGGAAACCGAAGCAGTGCTGAGAAAAACGATAGTCGAACATTATTTGTCTTTATACTTATTGGGATCAAAACGATTGGTAGACCAATTTAAAAGATGGAAAGCAGATAACATGATGATTGGCATCTCCATTAAAATCAAAATTGATAGAATATTACATTTGAAGTCATCTTACGGGTATTACAAAAGAATGCAAGAGGCCAATTTTTTAACTTTTCTTCGTATATTTTTCAAAATCTCATGATTTCACCAACTTTAGTAAAACTCATCCACCAAATATGCAAATTTTCTAATAACTTTAACTTTTCTTTAACTCACATGATTGCATACCATACATAATCATATACTATATTTTTCCGTTGAGATTATTTGGCTTTTTGTCCTTGTGGTTAGTTGAATGGTTGAAGGGCTGTGATGGATTGCCAAATTTTTCATCGCTCTGATGATATTAACTGGCGTTAAATTTATTTTAGCACCAGAAGTAAGTTTACCAAACTCATTCTACAGAAAGAAAAGGATAAACCGAAAGTGAATCAGTGAAGGAAGCAACAGTAATAACGTACAACATATCAAGAATAAACGGAAGCTCATAAAAGTCATCACCACATAACGAAATGTGAAGAAGATGAGAAATATAACCATTTCACGTTAAGCGTCAAATGATTGATGGTACTCAAAGAGCAGTTACAGTAGCAATAACCAGTTGCGAATATAACATACAAACATCTCATCTTTATAAGTAAGAAGTATACGGAAAGCCCACATTTTTTATAAGCAATTTTTTTATTTTTGGCCATTTTCTTGCTTCCTTTTTGGCTGGTTTTTGGCGAAAGATGTTGAAGGAAATCTGTGAACTATTTGCGAACTTATGAGAGCTTGGCAAATACAAGTTATGAATTATATTAAATATTTAAATTATATGTTTAATATGACATCAAGTATAAGGATTTAAAAAATTATCGGCAATGAAAATGTTGAATGGGTCAAGTGGATGAGTGAAGGTAGAGAGTGTCCCAAAGAACGAGTGTATTAAATACATAATTATTATTAGTGCAGCTCCAGTTCCGCAGAGGATCGCGAATTGCATTACGATTCAAATCCGGATAATGTAGTAGGATAAATGCCTACTCATCCAGACAGCGATTAGCTCTCTTTCGTATTATGTCCTGAATTACGTCTTACATATATGTATATGAGTACATGAACCCCTGCCAGCTTCAGTAAGCAGGCCGATATGCCCAACTTGTTTTAAAGATATTGCTTGTATCTGTGCCCTTTAAACCTAATATAGCGAAGTGTTAGATCTCCAGTGCATAGTAAGCAATTGAAATGGCTCATTTTGGCTCCCAACAACATGACTATGACTATCCTTGGTTCACTTTCAAAATACACTTCACATTTAGAAAATGGGTTTGCAAAATATTCGTAGTAAGCCTAAAAGGAATACCACTGATAGCTCGCGTTGGCTCACGTACACTCAGCTATATTTATGTATATCTAAATGGTTTGCATCAGTCAAGAAAACCTTTTAGTGACCTTCGCAGGTGGATAGGTTTACACATCGCCAAGGACGTACGATGCTTAAAGGAACTTAGTTATATAGACAACAAATTTTGATAGATATACTAGACATTTTAAATTTAACTTTACACAATTTTTAAGTCATAGGTTAGGTTAGGTTGAACTGGCCGGTCCATGAGGACCTCACATAGACTGATTGAGTCCGTAGTGTTACTAGAAGTTTGTTTTAACGACCAAACTGAAAAACCCTATCAGAAGCCAGGACCTATGTTATAAAATAACTCCGTCCTATTGGCAAATACAAGAAGCTTCCTAGGACTTAAGCCACTTGCTGCTTCTAGATCTGACAGCTGTATCACTCCTAATAAAATAAATAAATAAATAAATAAATAACTAAATAAATAAATAAATAAATAAATAAATAAATAAATAATAGCTGGAGTCTTAGCCTGGCAAGTGCAGGGTACGAGCACAGAACGTGCTCGATCGTTTCCTCCTCCAAACCGCACTTCCTACATCTGCTTTCACTGACCAAGCCTAATTTAAAGGCATGTAACGCCAGAAGGCACTGGCCAGTCAGAATACCCGTCATGAGTCTACAGTCGTCTCTTTTTAATGATAGAAGCAACTTGGTTAGTCTAAGGTTGTAAGAACTACGCATAATCTTCGACGCATTCCTGCCCAGCGCTTGAACCCACGCCTTTCCCGCTTGGTCGATCATGTGCACCTCTCGCCTTCGCTTAATCTCGCCCAGTCTAATTGGGACGTCTACGGAGAAAGCTTCAAGGGATGCGCCCTTTTTAGCTAGTTCGTCCGCTTTTTCATTCCCATCTATTCCCACATGCCCTGGGAGCTAATATAAATGTATGCTTCTCCATGTCCCCATT
The DNA here is from genome assembly GCF_040869045.1 of Eurosta solidaginis. Classification (NCBI taxonomy): domain Eukaryota; kingdom Metazoa; phylum Arthropoda; class Insecta; order Diptera; family Tephritidae; genus Eurosta; species Eurosta solidaginis. The sequence goes on along the minus strand of NC_090323.1, from coordinate 17,150,366 downwards.
CTCTCCAGACTCTGCTTACACTCTAACATGCATTTAGATGATGTGCTATGCGAGATTATTGCCTTAATTGCTGCTTGACTGTCAATATAAAAGTTAAACGGATGCAGCTTAAGCTATTCTCTTCCAGGATTTGTACTGCTTTGGTTACGGCTAATATTTCCGCTTGAAAAACGCTACAGTAATCCGGCAGCCTGTAGGATCTGCTTATTTCCGGATCAGCACAGTATACCGCAGACCCTACTATTTCTACTACTTTGGAACCATCTGTGTACACATGTATCGCCTCATCCGCCATTTGCGCACCCTTGCGCCAACCGTCCACCTCTATTGTGCAAGGTTTCTCCTGTAAGGTCAGCCCTGCCAACTTAAGCCTGGTCCAATTTGGGACCTGGTACCTCTTTGTAAACAAGATCATATCCGTCTTCTCCGCATTGACTTTCAACCCGACATTAGATGCAGAGGTATGAATATCCCGAAGCGCCCGATCCATCAAAGAACTAATCGTTGGAAGGCACTTTCCACTTATGAAAATTGCAACGTCATCTGTGTAAGCCGTAAGTTTTACGGGTCCCTCATCGAATCGCCTGAGCAGTTGGTTGATGACCAGCGTCCACAGCAGAGGTGATATGACCCCTCCCTGCTGCGTGCCCCTGTCCACTGATTTCGTAGCCTCGTACAATCCCCATTGTGATGTAATCTTTCTGCAATTTAACATGCAGCCGATCCATCTGATTAAGGCAGGATGTACTTTAATGTAATTAAGACCATCCATAATCCATTTTGCAACATTATTGAAAGCTCCGGCAATGTCCAAGAAGACTCCCAGAGCATACTCCTTATATTCCAGGGATTTCTCTATGCTTATTACTACCCTATGCAATGCGGTGTCTACAGACTTGCCTTTGGTGTACGCATGCTGTGTTGTGGAGAGCAGCTTTTCATCCACGTTGGACTTTATGTACACATCTATCAGCCTATCATCAGGTTTTGAGCAGAAATAATGTTAAGTTAATGGACCTATAGTCTTTGCGATACAGGTGACCGATCTTCCCCGCCTTTTTGTAGGAAAGCTACACGAGCAGCTCTCCAAGAGTGCGGTACATGATTCAGCCTTATGCACCCACCGAATATTATTTTAAGCCATTCCACGACCGCCATACTTGATACTTGTAGCATGGCCGGGAATATATCGTCTGGGCCCGGCGATTTAAACTTAGAAAACGTTTTCACTGCCCATTCTATCTTAGTATCGGTCACCAAGCCCGGCACTACTAGCTCCGTGATCGAAGTGTGAGTGATGTCTGCTGGCTCCTCTAAACCGTCTCCCGATGGGAAATGTGTGTCGAGAAGCATCTCAAGGGATTCCTCACTATTACGTGACCATTCCCCGTTCTCTTTCTTTATTAGTCCCTGGACTATGTTTCCCTTTGCTAGGACTTTTTTCAACCGTGCTGTTTCGCTGGAGCACTCTATGTCCGTACAGAAGCTTTTCCATGATTTTCTCTTCGCCCTGGTAATTTCACGCTTGTAGATCCTCAGAAGATCCCTGTATTCGTCCCGATACGCTTCGCTTTCCGCAGTCTTTGCGAGCTTAAACATTTATTTTACCTGCCTTCTTAGAAGACTTTGCTCATTGCTCCACCATGGCGGCTTTGCTTTTCCTCTGAATCTTCTTAGAGGGCAAGATTTGTTATACGCAGTCACAAGCGGCCTTGTTAGGAATTCACTCGACTCCTCCAGTTCCTCTACATTGGCAACCTCTTTGGGTTGTCCCAGTTTTGTTTCTACATGTTTCTGGAATTTAGTCCAGTTCGTTGACCTAGGGTTTTAAAAGGTTCCTCCCTTCTCTACCCTCTTTGGGGGGATGCTGAAGTTGATATACGCATGGTCGGAGAAGAATGGTCTATCAAGAACCACCCAATCATACCTTGATATATCACGCTCGGAGCTCAATGTAATATCCAGAACATTGCTGGATGTTGGACCAATGTACGCAGGGACACTTCCCCTGTTGGCTATCTGCAAATTGGTTTGCAGGATGTAACAAAATAGAGATTCGCCTCTCTCGTTCGTATCTGCTCTTCCCCACGCATTGCGGTGCGCTTTTGCATCTGCGTCTATAACCAACCGCCCTTTGCGCCCCTCCTCCTGTACTAGCCTTTTGCACTCCATCGGTGGAACCTCCGCAGCATGGGCCATTTAGCAGGACGCCAGGATAAATGCCTGCTTATTCTTTTGCTCAACGGCCACCGCTACGAGATCCTCGGTGGTGTAATTAGGCAGCATATATGAAAGCAGCTGTTTCCTTACCATTACTACAGCTCGCACCCGTCCTTCCGTTTGCGCGTAGTAAACGCCAAACCCGCGCGCGCTAAGTCCAGAAACCTTTCCTCCCGATGAGAGCCACGGCTCATGGATCAGCTCCACATCAAACGAACCCTCCTCGAGGGTTAGGAGGAGTTCGCTCGACGCGACTTTACTGTGTTGGAGGTTTATCTGTAGGACTCGCAGCACCATTGGCCTGTTTGTCCCCCTCCAGTACCTTCATTTTGACGTCGTCTACCCCTTTTGGTTTAGAGTATTCGAGGGCCCCTTCAGCCTCTCGTGACTGTTGTGCCGGGTGTTCCTCTGTGCGACTCACAATACCATCTGGCTGTTGGTTCTCTTCTAACACCTTCGTGGTGACGTCGGCTACCTCCACCTGTCTTTTTCCCTTAGGATTTAGAGGTCCTTTTCGACTTCGCCCATCTCTAGCGTGTTAGGGTTTTTATCCTCGGCACTTCTTTTCCTGAGTCGCATGTAAATTTTGCCAGTGCCAAAGGACATTTTGCCAAGCTGCGTGTACAAAATATCCTCCGCCTGCTTGTTTATTTGGAAGATGTAGAACTGACCATCCTCGGTAGGGCGAGATACAGTAAGTACCTTCCAATCCTGTGTCGTTATGTTCGGATTCTGATTCTGGAGAAGTCGCAGTGTATCCTCCGGCTTCGTCACGCATGGTATCCATACATTAACTTTTGGTACCGTGGGGATTTGCGCTTTATCCACCACCTCAAACCGCGCGTTCGTGCCTTGCCTTTGGAGGTTTGGAACCACTTCCTCCAGCCATCACAAGCTCGCGATGTTGTCGCATGCTATCATCTTCACACCATTATACCATCCCCCCGAATAAAAGGTTGGAAGGGGCTAACTTGGTTGTTCCCGCATCATCCAGCATTAAGCTAATAAGCTCCTTTTCCACAGATATCCACCTTTAAGTAGTCATTTGTCCGAAAGGACTGCTACGATCAACCAGCGCCACAGTCAGTGACTGCTTTGCCACATCACTCATCTTCTCGGGAAAAGCCGGAGTCTTAGCGTTAACTCCCTTTAGCACCTCCGAGAAACCCGGAGTCTTAGCGTTATCTCCCTTTGACTTATCTCCTACTTCCCTAGTTTGAACTTCCCTCTGACTCGCAGCTTTCGAGGTAGTTGCTACCTCGCTATTGGATCCCATCTGTCTTACAGATTTGGGCCTACTTGTCTTGTCTAGGCGACTGCCCTGCCTCGCGGCTCTAGGACTGGGTCCCTTCTGCCTCTTGAAAGCAGGCTTGTCGCCTTCCGCCGAACGTTGCCTCTTCATTCTGCCATTCGACGCTTCTTCCTCCTCGTACCGGTTGCAGAACCGAGGGTTTCTCGCAGCAGACCTTTTGAACTGCCTTCGACCGACTTCTACCGCTTCATGGGCCCATTCCAAGCGCTCGTTCTCCACTTCTGTTGGGTCGACCACTGCTCCCAAGCGTCGTATAATTCTTAGTGCTGCACGGTACTGCGAGAGAGCTCTTCTACTTCCTCTGCTCCGTACCCTTCTCCACTCTTCTACTCCGTTTTCATTTGTGTGCTTCTCCAACGCGGAGTTCATTGAATCAGCACTACTAGCGCAGGTAATTAGTCGTTCATCTTGGTCGTATGACCACCTGCCCGTTAAGGCGGACTCATCGGTCCAGTATTATATACGGGGAAAGAACCGTCCGCCACAGCAGCGCCCCTTACTGTGGTAAGGCCATAAATACTTCCCGAGGTGCCCCGATATCGGGAACGCTCCGTTCGAATACAGCCGAATTTATCCCCTGGCTGCAAACCGTCCAATAGGCACGGTCCGCATAACACCCTGGATTAGGGGGTTGGCAGTTCTTGGTCATCGACATTCCGCCGCCCTCCTATGAGGAGAAACGGCGTAGATGTCAGTCCCAAACAGCTCCGCCTAACGCTATGGAGTTCGGCTAAGCCCTCACACCAACGACAAGGTGTATACTCCTTTTCCTATTCAGTAGAAAATATTTTATGAGGGACGCCTATTAAGAAGAAAAAAACGTGAGGGAGAACGATGCCAGATGCTGTCTGATAGAAACAATACATGAAAATTCGATCAAAAAATACGGTGGATGATGGAAGGTTTCAAGACCGGGGAAGATTTTTGCAGGAACGATAACTGCGACCTGTTAACTAACGTACAGAGTATGCATGGATCGAAATATTTAAAAAAATCGTATTTGTGGTCCGATTTGGCTCATATTTGAAACACATAATATATGCAAGAACAGAAAGATACCTAGGAAAAAAATCGCCGCTAGGTGGCGGAAGGACCGAGATATTCAAAAAATTTGTATTTGTGGTCCGATTTGGTTAATTTTGGAACACATAATACATGCATGAATAGAAAGCGACATATGAAAAAAAATCGCCGCTAGGTGGCGCATGTATCGACATATTCGTATTTGTGATCCATATTTGGAACACATAATACATACATGAATAGAAAGCGACCTACGATGTCCGATTAGGCTCATATTTGAAACACATATTACTTACATGCTTGAATAGAAAGCGACATATGAAAAAAATTGCCGCCAGGTGGCGCAAGAATTGAGATTTTAAACTTTTCCTCATTGCTAGCTAGCGAGGGAGAAGACGAACCCGATACCCCAAACGCCGATGGTGGAAAACGCATTCTGGTATCCGACTATGACGAAGGGAGAATGACGATATTCCGGCTAAATATAACAAGGCGCCAGGTTATTACAGAATACCCGCCGAGCTGATCAAACACAGAGGCGAAGATTTATTAAAGAGCATGCATCAACTCTTATGCAAAATATGGTCGTATGAGCGCATGTTCACAGATAACGAGAAAGCTGAGAAGAGACAACAAATTAATATTATTTTTAGAAAAGAAAACGCCATAAATGTCTGGTGAAGAAATGCATACGAGCAAATGAGCGAATACTCTGAATGCCATTAAATTTCTGTTACCAAAGTCGAAGAATCTGGATTATGATGACAATATTGCGCATGTTCGTGCCCGTACGTTTGATGAACTTGGTAAATAATAGCACAACGACATTCTTTAGGCCCCATAATATTTAAATATTGGATATTCCGTAAAAGCATTACTCACTATCGTCGAGTTATCGGTTTGTTATCGCCGAGTATTCGGCTTCTTATTGGTATCTTATAGGATGGTTATCGGACAGGTTAAAAATGTACCGTTGACTTTATATTGAAGTTTTATCGGAATCAGTTTCATAACAAACCAAGGAGTCGTCAATAACAGCCCCTCACAAATTGATAATACTTCGAGAAAGAAAATTATTATTTTTTAAACGGATTTATTTAGCTTGACTTGACAGGCTGCTTGGCTGGCACGAATTTTGTAATTGACATTTAAGGAACTTCCCGATAAGCTACAAGCTTGAAACTTGGAAAGTAGTTCAGAACCCGATGACAATTCAATAATAGGAAAAAAAAGCTCGGACAGGTAGCGCATGGATCGAAATATTTCAAAAAATCGTATTTGTGTTCCGATTTGGCTCATATTTGAAACACAGAATACATACAAGAACAGAAAGATACCTATGAAAAAAATCGCCGCTAGGTGGCGCAAGGATCAAAATATTCAAAAAATCGTATTTGTGTTCCGATTTGGCTCATATTTGGAACACATAATACATACATGAATAGAAAACGGCCTGTAAAAAATCGCCGCTAGGTGGCGCAAGGATCGAGATATTCAAAAAAATCGTATTTGTGGTCCGATTTGGCTCATATTTGGAGCACATAATATATACAAGAATTGAAAGAGACTTATGAAAAAATCTCCGCTAGGTGGCGCAAGGATCGAGATATTCAAATATTAAAAAATCATATTTGTGGTCCTATCTGCTCATATTTGGAGCACATAATACATACATGAATAAAAAGCGGCCTATGAAAAAAATCGCCGCTAGGTGGCGGAAGGATCGAGATATTCAAAAAATCGTATTTGCGGTCCTATTTGGTTCATATTTGGAACACATAATACATACATGAATAGAGAGCGACCTACGATGTCCGATTAGACTCATATTTGAAACACATAATACATGCATGAATAGAAAGCGACATATGAAAGAAATCGACGCCAGGTGGCGCAAGAATTGAGATATTAAAAATACAAATATTACATACAGTTCGGTATAAGTAGCATCAAAATATTTTGGAATTCGAGGAGGCACAAGCATACGTGGCGCAGAGTCGAGTAAAGTCTTTGGAAGGATTATGTATTGAGGATTGTCAGGAAAGAGTCCTTGTAATAATGAGTCATTAAATGAACTAAATAGAATGAGAAATAATAGGCATTAAATAAAGACTAAAAACTTGAAAAAAATAAATAAATAATTTAAAAAAATGTTTCAGTTAAACGGTTTTATTGAACACAATACTTACATGAAGTAATGATAAAACTAAAAGCTAGAAAATAATTAGGTAGGTCCTAGGTAATAGTCATCACACTCCTCATTAATCTAGGGCGTTGATCAGACAATTAAATAAAAGCGTTGGACGCGTCAAATTTCTATTGATAGTCATAAGTAAGACTAACTGAACATTAATCATGCCACGCCTCACATTTTTAGAAATTTCACGCGCCCAACGCTTTTACTTAATTGTCTGATCAACGCCCTGGATTGATGAGGAGTGTGATGACTAGTACCTAGGACCTACCTAATTATTTTCTAACCTTCATCATTATTATTACTTCATGTAAGTATTGTTTTCAATAAAACCATATAACTTAAATATTTTTTTGTAAATTATTTTATTGATATTATATCGACACCTTTTTGATAACAAATCAATACATTTTCGATAACAAGTCGATAGCTTTTGTTTACAAATGGATAAGACTCCGTTAGCAAATTTTTAGCATCTGATCAAACATTTATAAATTTACGATAATAAACCAATAACATGTCGATAATTTGTTGATAACCGATCGATAACTGTTCGATAAGTTTTCGATAACACGCCGATCAGAAATAAATAACAATAACAACGCGATTACTTTTCGAAAACGAATCAATAACTTTTTGATAGAATATCGATTACTTATTTTTAAAATTTAGTCTTAACTTTTCGATAACCAATCGAATCCAACGATTCTGGGAGAAAGATCAGAATATCTTTCATTAAAAATCAGTAATTTTTGACGATCGCCATATTTCTTTAATGACATTTATGACAGATGAATAAATAGCATGACCTTCGGATATTTCCAACAATTCCTTTTATTATGCTGCGAGCTTTGCAGGCAGCAGACGTTCCTAAAAGTTTTAGTCCTTTTATACTTATGCCTAATTGAAATTTTTCTTAATTCATATTAATTCCATTAGTTACCAATGCAGGGAAGCTAAAAAGCTGTGAAATAATAAAATCCCACGATCTTTAAGTAGCATGTGGAGCACTACTTAGCAGACATAGCACAGCTTGCTTTTAGTAAACGTCATCTTGGCTTCTAAAGTCCATTTTACCTTTGCACTCCCGCTGCGCATTTGTAGCTTACTATGTAAGTTTGTGTGTGTGTGTGTGTAAACGCGTTTAATGTAGTGAACTTAATGCCAATTGTCCCGTGCTGACAGCCGCTGACAAGCGCATTCCGCTCTTTTTCGAGCTTGAGGCGCTTTTGGTGGGGGGAAATTTGGTATTAAAAGCGCTAAGCAAACTTCCGTCGAAGCTATTCAAATAACGTAGAGGAATGAATATGCTTGCTACGCGCATACATCTATATTGGGTCCCAGGGCATATGGGAATAGATGGGAATGAAAAAGCGGACGAATTAGCTAAAAAGGGCGCATCCCTTGAAGCTTGCTCCGTAGACGTCCCAATTAGATTGGGCGAGATTAAGCGAAGGCGAGAGGTGCACATGATCGACCAAGCAGAAAAGGCGTGGGTTCAAGCGCGGGGCTGTAAAGTGTCGAAGATTATGTGTAGGTCTTACAACCTTAGACTAACACAGTTGCTTCTATCATTAAAAAGAGAGGACTGTAGACTCATGACGGGTATTCTGACTGGACACTGCCTTCTGGCGTCACATGCCTTTAAATTAGGCTTGGTCAGTGATAGCAGGTGTAGGAAGTGCGGGTTGGAGGAGGAAACGATCGAGCACGTTCTGTGCTCGTGCCCTGCACTTGCCAGGCTAAGACTCCAGCTATTAGGAGTGATACAGCTGTCAGATCTAGAAGCAGCAAGTGGCTTAAGTCCTAGGAAGCTTCTAGTATTTGCCAAGAGGACGGAGTTATTTTATAACATAGGTCCTGGTTTTTGATAGGGTTTTTCAGTTTGGTCGTTAAAACAAACTTCTGGTAACACTACGGACTCAATCAGTCTATGTGAGGTCCTCATGGACCGGCCAGTTCAACCTACCTACCTACCTACGCGCATACATAAAAAGATCTTTGATGCTCGGGGTTAAATGCAAACAAAGCGCAGGCAATGATGCCACATTTTTTTGTTTCTCAGCTTCTTATTTCTTGAAGCTGTGTGCGCTCTGTTGAATATAATTTAATTTTTTAACTACAGATTTTTTTCTTTTATTTCTCACAAGACATACTCCTTTGATGGCATGCAGCGCTTTAGTTAGAGTTTGGCCTCTGCTATTTTTTTTTTGTTAGCTCCTTTTTATTGTTTGCGGACGCCTTTCAATCACAAAGTAGCGCACGTAATCAAATACATACTTCTATTGAGATTTTATACCCATATACAAATTCATTATATCAGCTTCAATCCACAAAGCCTTCAACTTGCATTTCCATGCATACAAAGATATGCAGCCTTGCAGGATGACTTGGCGGGTTGGTTGGTTGCATGCGCTCGCGTATTTGTTTTGTTCTTGTGGTTTGCAGCACTGGACAACTGAATTTTTTTGAAGTTGAAAGTTTTTGCTTTATCAGCGCTTCTAAATTTGTATTTATGTGCGCTTGTATTTTCAGAATACAAAGACGTAGCTATAGTTTGATTGAGGGCGGAAGATGAGTTTATATGATATTTTACACTGCAAGAAATAAGTGACTCTTCCTGACCATTTGACCTCAGCTGCGGTGGAAGTCAACCGATAACCATGCACACGTAAATATTATGAAAAATACACCTACCACTTCAGTAAAGAACATCCAGCTTTGGGGAGCAATTTTTGTCAGTTCGCTCTTTCCCCACTTGTACACCCTTAATAAAATTCACGAGTTCCTGGCTATGCATCTAATGAAGCAATTTGCGGACAGATCCATAAATGTAGGGAGTAAATTTGGTCACCGTGAGCTTTAAGAGCATAAAGCTTGAAATAAAGCTTTAAGCTTGCCAAAATACAACTTTGAGAACGGCCAAAACTCTGTCCCCTGCGACACATTTAAATGTAGGGAGGCAAGAGCGTTTGAAATGGGATTCTACCGAAGTTATCTGGGCGGAGCTTAATGTAGGCTGAGACCCCTCTCGGTTAAATCAAGTGACGTAAATCTTATTGATGAAATATATAAGTACGCAAAATTACAAAAAATTCGAACGAAAGGCGTATGTACACATATTACCGTTGCTGAAGAGAAGCGTAATATGTCTGGCGTGACAGGCTTTACACTGACCGAGCTCAGATGCTCTTATTTTAGCTAGTTAAATTTTCACCTTTCGAGACTGAAACGATGATACAGGCTTCTAGTTATATAGCGAGTCATCGAGACATTTAAACCTCGTTATTACAAAGGCTATACAGCATCAAGTGATTGATTACACCCCATCGTCCTCCATACAGGAAATAGAGCAGGGGATGTCCGGATTATTAAGGCACACCGCATGAGCTCCCATTTAGATATGCCCTGTTAACATTCTAATAACGAAGGATATATGAACTTTAGTGAAGACTAAAACTTGCTCCGAGGACTTGGAGTCAAAAACTCTCTGTTAGCTCTCAACATCAAGGTAACGCTTGAGTAGCCTTTCGAAAGACTGCACCCATGAAAGCGGCGAAATTTGCCATAGTCGGGCAGTTTAAGTTTTCAGTTAAAAACGCTTGGGCTTTTCTCTTTCCTACCAAGGAGTTAGAATGCTGATGTGCTCGTAACATCCCGAATTTTGAAGCCTTATTTCCACCTCGCCACAACCTTTTGCCAACGATGTTGATCGGTAACAGAAGCATTGTGTTAAGTACCACGCGCGAGCTGTACGAAGGTTGCGACTTGTTCCGATGTTTTATGGTGTCCACTAGATCGGCACTGAACGATATCAAATAACGCAAAACTTGCCCATGCGTTGCGCCGATTACTGTCATATACCCGTTATCAAGATTGCACGCTGACCCATCGCAGTCCATAGCCTAAGTTCAACCCGTTAAAACGTTTTCGGACAAGTACGGATAGATCATCCCCGGCTTGAGATCTTGAAGAAGTAGATCGCAGTATTCTTATTCACTTTCCTTCTTCGTAATCGCAGATTCGACTCACTACGTGAATACAATCCTAAATTATGGCATCCATGGTCCCGGAGTCTGCGCGCCATTCAACAACCCATTCCCGCTTGCTGTGCGCCCGTGCCCATCTAAATATATTTCTTTGTAATATTCATTCTTTCTTTGATTTTGGCAGTTTGTTGATCGTCTCTTCCTGTGCTCCTTTATTACATACAGTTTTTTATAAAAGTTTTTTGTTACTAATTTTTTTGTGGCGTTGTTCTACGCTTTGTTCGATTTCATTTTTATTATTCAGTGATTTACTTTCAGTAACAGCAGCGTTTTGTTCCAACGAAAACAAAATAATTCGTAAAAAATCCAAACAAAGAATAGTTTGTGGGTATTCTTTTGATTCATTTCTTAACTCCTTTATTTGCCTAGTCTTCCTTTTTGTGGTTTCATGTCGGGTTTCTTCCATTTGACTGGCATGTTTTATTTGAGTGATTTGATTTGTTTCCTTTAAGTAATCTCATTGTTTTAACGCTCTTTATTTGTTTATAAATTTTTATTCAACTATTCAGCCATTGTTCCAGTTTAAATGGTGATAAAAAATTACGCCCCCTTTGACTCTGAAGGCAGCCGAAAGCGAGAGGAGGTTGATGAGAACTATTTTGATTAGAAATAGACACCATCAAATTTTTGATTCAGATAGCTCGTAAAAAAAAAATATTAGTGTGTGAGTAATTTTCCTCCGATTCCCGTTAGCAAGAGATATCTAAAATTTTCGCCGTCAATATGCTATTAACTGTATTTAATTGATCTCCTGAAACAAAGTTTGAACTCCATCTTTCTACTGAGAAATTTAGGACTAGCATCTGATGACCCTGTGAGATCCGCTTCTCCCTTATTTTATTTACTAGTCCCATAAAAGGCTAACAACGGATCAGCCCAAGGCGATGCCCTAAATGGTCACTACCGTTTGCTGTACCAGCCTCCGTCGATCGAACCATTATGTGAAGTCAGTATAGTTCGTATAGTTCCGGAAGCTTAGTAGTGCTGTACAATGAAATATGATCCTCCTCCTCAATATATCTGCAGCTGCGACACTAACCTTGTCAACCGAAGCTCACCAAAGCGACGTGATTTTCTATGAAACGGTGTCGAGTGAGAGCCCTTACCAGGGACGATAGCCCCGGCTTATGTGTTCAGGATGAGAAGGAAAAGCTCGCCTTGATATATCTTACAAAGTGCTGACCAAGCTGACCTACCAACTTGATTTGCTGGATTTATCGTGGACTGTTAAGCACAAAGACGATGGGCAACCCAAAAATTCTATTGCAAACTCTTGTCCGACGAATGAAAAAAAAGCCGATAATCTAGTGGATGAGAGTCGAAGGGGTAAGACAGTAGGGCAAGTGCCCTAACGTACCGTATTCTTATCGCAAGAAGTATTGCCCTCTTCAGTTACACTCCCTTATTAATCTCCCTCGCTCCTCTCTTTATGAATCTCTTCTCCACATGCCCCTCAAGGACTCGTCTATCACAACTTCTACATTTGTATGACTTAAGTGCCTGCTGCAAAAATAACTAAAATCGCTGTACAAATTCAAGTCCAAATTCTTACGAGGCCTTTATTTCAATAAAAACCAACTTTTATATGACACATACTTTAGTTTAAAACAATAGTTTTAATTTGTAATTACAACTAAAAATTTTCACAATTATTTTCCAACGTATGCAAGCGTAATTGTTTCCTTGTTCATGTCCCTTGCGCAATCTTCGCTAAATCCATTCGGATATCAGTTCAAGTAATCCATGTGGACACCAGCGCCTATATTGTTCACATTTACCATTAAGTCCATGTTCTTCTGCTGCGTACGTATCCACATTCTGTAGCGGATGCTCAGTTTCATGTGCGGATGTCGTTGGCCTATTAAAATTACAATTGTAAATAAACCAAAAACGTCTCCCCAATGAGTATCACATTAGGGTGAGCTTTAGTTATCCCCGCGTCGAATATAAATTAGTATAAGTGAGCCCAAAGATTTCGGCTGTGAAACGTATCTCCCTAATTTACCAGAGGTTGTAGCTATTTAACGTGGGCTTAGCTAAGTCCAGTTCTATATGTTCATGTCTTATAGAAAGTGGTCAGAGAAACTCAGAAACCCCGACAAGAAACTTAAATAGAGTCAAACATTCGCATAACGTCATTAAGCACAACATTTTTTAGCTTAGAGCTTCTTTTGCCACCTAATTGTCCGAGTAGGTAATGCTTTCGCTTAGCCCAACAGGAGCGGGCATCTTTTTCGCGAAATTTTTACGGGCCAGGACCTCTGCATGGTGCCTAGTTCCGAGTTCTTCACATAATATAACAACAGGTCTGCCCATGCGCGAATGGGTTCAACAATCTAGAGATTCTTATAAGCGCCTTTCCATACTATTCCATCGAGAATATGCTGTTATGCAGTGAACGGGTTCCATCGGAGTGTATATAGTGCGTAAGTGTAACCCTTAAGTATTTAAAGAATGTGGTCCGTAGTATCGTATCAACACTTTTAACAGCAACGAACTATGTCCGTGTGTGCTACGCCAGTCAAGGGATCTTCTCCTTGATAAAGGCACTGTCAAATTTTAGATGGAAACGTCGCGTAGACCCTGCTCCCACACACACCATGATGGAAACTTGTAACTGGTTGTGATGATGGGGAAAAAACTAATAGCTATCTAAAAAGCTGGTGGAGCGCGACGTGGATATGACCGGCAACTTGGCTGAATTGTGTATCGAATACCGACTTACTACCGGTAGGATCGGTAAACAAGCAGCAAGAGTGATCGAATGAGAAATACTCAATCAATAAGAGGAATTTTTAAAGCTGAAACAGATGATTGGTGGATAACTACAGGTCTCTACGGCTTCAGTCAGATCGATAAGCTAATAGTGATGTCAAATAATTGGTACATGGTGAGGCAAGGATCATACAACCGGTGGATCTATATGATGCCTGAATACTCCGTGGACATAAGATTCGGTGTCCAAAAGGACTGACTTTATTGCTGAGTAATGCGCCCATGTCTAATATTCGACGGATTGTTAATCGTGAACCGATGCCCAATTAGTTGATGGAACGGTGAATAGTAAAATGACGGATGTACCAGTGTCTTGTAGTGGGGGGTGGGGGTATGAACTATTAAGTCGCACTAGTTTCTAATACCTTAAAACACAAAAGTAGTTGGTAACCGGAATCTCCAACAGGAATAGCTATCGAGAGTGGGGCGTTAGAGCCGGTAAAGAGTGATCTACCCTCCCGAAATCCTAACCGAAACCTTTCATATAGTAGAAAAAGAACACGACAGACCTCGTGAAGTGAGACTTACTCTGAACCAATTCCGGTACTGTGTTTATGGCAATACCGATAAACTCTTATAATAAACTACGACGCTAAAGTCCGGAATTCATACCAAATCATGACCTGCTTACGACCTCCCACTTAAGCGAGCCGATGTATTCTATAGCGAAGAGCCTCATCCTCCGCATAGAGTTTCGAAGGCAGATTATAGCCAGGTAAAATTCGGCCTCAATTTTTAATTATTTGCTGCGGAGAAGAGATCTAGAAGCTCTCCGGGAATAGTAGTGGCCAACAAATAAATAACACCCCTTTTAAAGGAACGCTTATAAAAAATTACTCAACAGAGGGCGCAATACTTTGATAAAAGCTACTTCGATGCCTTGAAAGATATACAGCGCAAATTGTGCGCTCGCACCCTAATATATATGGTATGAAAATTCTTATCACAACTACAACAACAACAACTCACATGAATAGAATTTTGAAAATACTGCCAATTAGTCCATTATGTTCATCCAAATTGGAAGCGCTTACATCGCAAATTGTTCTCAATAGACAACCCGTACCATTCATTTCATAATGCTCCAGATAACCAACAACACTGCGATAGAAAGCATTGCGGCTGTACATTTGTGAGAAGCGTCGACGTCGATTATTAATTGGAACCACTTCATTGCCAATGCCGACAGATTCTTTATCAATATTCCACTATAAAAAGATGAAAATTAAAAATAGTTAAACTTTTCTTTTGTGCATTGACACTTAATAATGCAAAGTTTACCCTATCGATCCAATAGTAATAGGAATCATTTGGAGGCAAACCATAATTGGATTCAAAATTAAATGCCATATATACATTCCGATTGGGTAGATCCAGTGGCATAGCCACAGCAGCCAAGTACTTTGGTTAGAAAGAGACAATACATTAATTAGGAGTTGATTTACGGTATAATACGAGTGTCTCGAAGTTGGTAAGTGTGTTTGTTGCTTACACCCTGTGCTGCTCCTCTGGGATATGCGACAATACTTTGTGTAAACTTTTTCAGACAAACTACTGACAAACAAACAGTAAGAAACAACGAGCTTTGATATTCCGGACTAACAGAAAATAACATATTCTTAGATTACTCAGACTCTTGTGGTGGTATTAATTTGTTGACTGTTAGTTTGTTACTGGCGGACACAAAGTGCTCTTTGGTTCAATCAGTACAATTTGCATATGGTAAATGCAATTTTGTATAAACAAGGTGTTGCAATTGGATTTTGATAAATCAACAAGTGATTTCGTTTCCATCGAATTTATAAGTTTTATTATACAAATCGCAATCCGATAGTTATTTTCTGTGCTTTATTTGACTCCAAATGACCAGTCGATAAGTTCTGGGAGGTTTTTGATATCAGTCATTTTGTCCTAACGAAAACTAAGCATTATTCTGTAAGTAACGTGTGGATGTACTTCTTATGTAGGTGGCATTACCTCTTCAATATGATGTTTTCGGTTTAAATTTTTACTTTTCGGTGCCTGCGAAGTGGACTTACCCAGTCAGAAAGGATTTAGAAATTATTTTCGGGAAGGGTCTACTTATGTTTAAATTTCGAGCTTCTATCTGAATTCGTCGCTCACTCATGAGCACCCATTCATGTGTGATATAGGTTAGGTTCGGTGTATACCGTATGTCGGTTTCGTCTTTTCTATTTACAGTAGCGGCGGAAGTTAGACACATATTCATATAGGAGCCCTTATATTCAGACCCTGTATTAAGTGAAACTGTAACTCTCTTGCCTTGCAGATATTAACAACTTAACTGTGTGCTTAGTCTATCTGCTTCACATCATTTCAGTTGCAATTTACATGCACAAACCGAACGATCTTATGGTTGCCCAATAAGCAAATATCAAATATTTCAATTTTGATTGTTTTTTAACTTAACTTGCTGGTGTAGTCTCCTTGGAGTTAGAGTTATAATTTAAGTTCCTGAAATGCTTTAGAGTGTCTTTTTTGGGACGATGCCTATTATGCATTTACCACGAGTTTACTTAAGAGCTTCGGGGTTTGAGATGGTGTTCTTATACTGCCTTTACTACCAAATGAATGGTAGGTTCCTGCTGAATTAGAAAACAGTTTTGGAACATTCAAGTCATTTGTTGGTGCATTTATTGATGTAGTAATGAACATTTTTAGGAGAGTGCTGCGGATGGAAACAGTCTTCTGCCGAATATGACCACGGCACGCTCCAATTCTTTCTGTTAATAATATTACCGCAGAATCGTACCTTCAAGACGTTTCACTTAGTCTATATGTTTTCCGCTGATAGTGTTATAAAGAAAAGGCAAAACTTGTTTGGGCAGATAAGAGTCGAACGAGTGTTAATGTTAAAAATGCCCGTTATGTACATTTATCTGCTTTCCATATTTTTTTTTATTAGGAGCGCTACCGATATGACAACCCTTTACCGAACATGACTCAGGCTCTAGTTCCCGGTCATTTTAGTAGTCCAACTCGAGGTGCCGCTGAGTATTGTGGGCCACCGCTTCGTCCAAAGACTCTATCAGGTCTTATGCCAATTTAATACTGTGTGGGTAGTGCAGCAAGTAGAACTCTTATTCATTCAGACTAAACCTTGACATACCATATGTATGCTCCGCCGGTCGAGAGTTTGGTCATGAAACCAACCATCTATTTAACTAATATGTATGCGGAACCAACCTCTCTATCAACAATCTCTCACTTGTATCTAGAATCCTTTGAGGCTACGGGCTTCACAGAACTTCCATTAGAGGACTGAGATAAAAATTCTCCGAGTAGTTGTGCCGATTAGGCAGGAAAGTGCGTCCACAACAAAACCAATCATTCAACACCATGAAACATCTGCGTATATGGTGCCTTTAACTTATCAATATAAATATGTATTCTGATTTTTCTTCTCTACGGGGTAGAAAATGGCAGCGGTCGGCAAACAATCTTCGGGTACGTCTAAGGATAACGTATTAGGCTGTAAGGCAGATACAATTATTTTAATAAGTACGGCGTTGGATCAAATTACTTAGATTTTCGCAAGACCTTGAAAATAAGGAAGCAAGAAATCACTCCGTACTGGGAGGTAGAGATTCAGGATAGACTAGGTTAAGAGGGCGTGCGAGGGTATTACCCACACTTCCACTCGGATACATTTTTGTCCACTGTGAGTGTGCTCAGTAAGTGCAGAGTGGCGGCATAATCGTTTCACCGCATTACCTCCTAGTGGTCCTCAACGAACCACTTGTTTTCCCTGATGAACCCAAGAAGAAACGAGACATCCTCCGTATCAACCTCTGCCAGGATGTCGAAAGAACCGTGAGCCAAGAAATCTGCCCCTTCTTCTTTGAAGCCCCGGTCATCGGCAGAGAAAGTGGTAGATCGACTTCTCTTCCTGCTCAACCTGGCAGCTTCTGCAGAGGGACCTTGTTGGTATTCGCCGCCGTCGGAGCATGGATGCTATAGCACAATGACCTGTGATGGCATCCGTAAGTACCCTCACCGCGGATTTGTTCAGTCTGAGGAGGAAGCTGGTGCCTTTCCTATCCAAGCATTGCCATAAGAACCTTAAGACTTCGCAGTCAACTCTTTTGGTCCATAGCATATCCGTTGCCCTGTTCTCATATTTCTCGATCCTCCCCAGGAGTTAACTCAGCGGTGGTCGGATGGAGCTGTCCACTTCACTTTTGTCCAAATAGGAACCTTTCCTAGCTATCTCATTTGCGAGTTCATTCCCTTCAATACCGCTGTGCCCAGGGACCCAGCAAAGGGAGGTAGGTAGGTTGAACTGGCCGGTCCATGAGGACCTCACATAGACTGATTGAGTCCGTAGTGTTACCAGAAGTTTGTTTTAACGACCAAACTGAAAAACCCTATCAAAAACCAGGACCTATGTTATAAAATAACTCCGTCCTCTTGGCAAATACTAGAAGCTTCCTAGGACTTAAGCCACTTGCTGCTTCTAGATCTGACAGCTGTATCACTCCTAATATCTGGAGTCTTAGCCTGGCAAGTGCAGGGCACGAGCACAGAACGTGCTCGATCGTTTCCTCCTCCAACCCGCACTTCCTACACCTGCTATCACTGACCAAGCCTAATTTAAAGGCATGTGACGCCAGAAGGCAGTGTCCAGTCAGAATACCCGTCATGAGTCTACAGTCCTCTCTTTTTAATGATAGAAGCAACTGTGTTAGTCTAAGGTTGTAAGACCTACACATAATCTTCGACACTTTACAGCCCCGCGCTTGAACCCACGCCTTTTCTGCTTGGTCGATCATGTGCACCTCTCGCATTCGCTTAATCTCGCCCAATCTAATTGGGACGTCTACGGAGCAAGCTTCAAGGGATGCGCCCTTTTTAGCTAATTCGTCCGCTTTTTCATTCCCATCTATTCCCATATGCCCTGGGACCCAATATAGATGTATGCTTCTCCCTGTCCCGATTCTCTCCAGAGACTGCTTACACTCTAACACGCATTTAGATGCTGTGCTATGCGAGATTATTGCCTTAATTGCTGCTTGACTGTCAATATAAAAGCTAACACGGTTGCAGCTTAAGCTATTCTCTTCCAGGGTTTCTACTGCTTTGGTTACGGCTAATATTTCCGCTTGGAAAACGCTACAGTAATCCGGCAGCCTGTAGGATCTGCTTAATTCCGGATCAGCGCAGTATACCGCAGACCCTACTCCTTCCACTATTTTGGAACCATCGGTGTACACATGTATCGCCTCGTCCGCCATTTGCGCACCCTTGCGCCAACCGTCCACCTCTATTGTGGCCTTAAGATCTCCCTCAAAGTGCAGGTAGGGAATCATGTAGTCTGTTCGTCTTGTGACTGAGGACGCTATACTACTATGGCCATGTGGTCGGCGCTCAAGCTGCCCCGAAGCATCGAGCCTGGTTGCGGTCGTTAACGCTTTGTTCTTTGCTACCAGGTCTACAGGTGGAATGTGCAGAATGGCATACAGTGCAGCCGTCGGGGTTGTTTTCAGGGCTCCCGTAATGCAAAGCATCGATAGTCTGCATACCCCCTCTAATTTTTTGAGGTATGTTGTTTTTTGTGTGGCTTTCCACCAAACAAGAACTCCGTAGTATAGAATAGGGCTTACAATCGCTGTAAAAACCCAATGAGAAAGAGAGGGTGATAGGCCCCACGTACACCCGAGCATTCTTTTACATGCATAGAGTGCCGTTGAGGCCTTCTTGACCCTCTCCTCCAAGCTGAGCTTCCATGACAGCTTACTGTCTAGGATGATTCCTAGATATTTTGTGCAAGGTTTCTCCTGTAAGGTCACCGCTCCTAACTTAGGCCTGGTCCAATTTGGGACCTTGTACCTCTTTGTAAACAAGACCATATCCGTCTTCTCCGCATTGACTTTCAGCCCGACATTAGATGCCCAGGTATGAATATCCCGAAGCGCCCGATCCATCAAAGAACTAATCGTTGGAAGGCATTTTCCACTTATGACAATTGCAACGTCATCTGCGTAAGCCGTAAGTTTTACGGGTCCCTCATCGAATTGCCTGAGCTGTTGGTTGATGACCAGTGTCCACAGCAGAGGTGATAGCACCCCTCCCTGCGGCGTGCCCCTGTCCACTGATTTCGTGGCCTCGTACAATCCCCATTGTGATGTAATCTTTCTGCAATTTAACATGCAGCCGATCCATCTGATTAAGGCAGGATGTACTTTAATGTAATTAAGACCATCCATAATCGCCCATTTTGCAACATTATTGAAAGCCCCGGCAATGTCCAAGAAGACTCCTAGAGCATACTCCTTATATTCCAGGGATTTCTCTATGCTTATTACCACCCTATGCAATGCGGTGTCTACCGACTTGCCTTTGGTGTACGCATGCTGTGTTGTGGAGAGCAGCTTTTCATCCACGTTGGACTTTATGTACACATCTATCAAAGGTTTTGAGCAGAAATGATGTTAAGCTAATGGGTCTATAGTCTTTGGGATACACGTGACCGATCTTCCCCGCCTTTGGTAGAAAAGCTACACGAGCAGTTCTCCAAGAGTGCGGTACATGATTCAGTCTTATGCACCCATCGAATATTATTTTAAGCCATTCCACGACCGCCCTACTTGAGACTTGTAGCATGGCCGGGAATATACCATCTCGGCCCGGCGATTTAAACTTAGAAAACGTCTTCACTGCACACTCGATCTTGGTATCGGTCACCAAGCCCGGCACCACTAGCTCCGTGATCGAAGTGTGAGTGATGTCTGCTGGTTTTTCTAAACCGTCTCCCGATGGGAAATGTGTATCGAGAAGCACCTCAAGGGATTCCTCACTATCACGTGACCATTCC
Source organism: Eurosta solidaginis (assembly GCF_040869045.1). Taxonomy (NCBI): domain Eukaryota; kingdom Metazoa; phylum Arthropoda; class Insecta; order Diptera; family Tephritidae; genus Eurosta; species Eurosta solidaginis. The sequence continues at coordinate 17,129,958 of NC_090323.1, read as the reverse complement.
CCGTTCTCTTTCTTTATTAGTCCCTGGACTATGTTTCCCTTTGCTAGGACTTTTTTCAATCCTGCTGTTTCACTGGAGCACTCTATGTCCGTACAGAAACTTTTCCATGAGTTTCTCTTCGCCCTGGTAATTTCACGCTTGTAGATCCTCAGTAGATCCCTGTACTCGTCCCGACACGCTTCGCTTTCCGCGGTCTTTGCGAGTTTAAACATTTCTTTTACCTGTCTTCTTAGAAGACTCAGCTCATTGCTCCACCATGGCGGCTTTGCTTTTCCTCTGAATCTTCTTAGAGGGCAAGCTTTGTTATACGCAGTCATAAGCGTCCTTGTTAGGAATTCATTCGACTCCTCCAGTTCCTCTACATTAGCAACCTCTTTGGGTTGTCCCAGTTTCGTTTCTACATGTTTCTGGAATTTAGTCCAATTCGTTGCCCTAGGGTTTCTAAAGGTTCCTCCCTTCTCTACCCTCTTTAGTGGGATGCTGAAGCTTATATACGCATGGTCGGAGAAGGATGGTCTATCGAGAACCATCCAATCATACCTTGATATATCACGCTCGGAGCTCAATGTAATATCCAGAACATTGCTGGATGTTGGACCAATGTATGTAGGAACATTTCCCCTGTTGGCTATCTGCAAATTGGTTTGCAGGATGTAACAAAATAGAGATTCGCCTCTCTCGTTCGTATCTGCTCCTCCCCACGCATTGTGGTGCGCATTTGCATCTGCGCTTATGACCAACCGCCCTTTGCGCCCTTCCTCCTGTACTAGCCTTTTGCACTCCATCGGTGGAACCTCCGCAGCATGGGCCATGTAGCAGGACGCCAGGATAAATGCCTGCTTATTCTTTTGCTCAACGGCCACCGCTACGAGATCCTCGGTGGTGTAATTAGGCAGCATATATGAATGCAGCTGTTTCCTTACCATTACTACAGCTCGCACCCGTCCTTCCGTTTGTGCGTAGTAAACGCCAAGCCCGCGCGCGCTAAGTCCAGAAACCTTTCCTCCCGATGAGAGCCACGGCTCCTGGATCAGCGCCACGTCAAACGAACCCTCCTCAAGGGTTAGGAGGAGTTCGCTCGACGCCACTTTACTGTGTTGGAGGTTTACCTGTAGGACTCGCAGCACCATTGGGCTATTTGTCCCCCTCCAGCACCTTCGTCTTGACGTCGTCGTCCTCCTCTTGCCCTTTTGGTTTAGAGTATTCGAGGCCCCCTTCAGCCCCTCGTGAATGTTGTGCCGTGTGTTCCTCTGTGCGAGTCACAGCACCATTTAGCGGTTGGTCCTCTTCTAGCACGTTCGTGGTGACTTCGGGGACCTCCACCTGTATTTTTTCCCTTAGGCTTCTGAGGTCCTTTTCGACTTCGCCCACTTCCAGCGTGTTAGGATTTTTATCCTCGGGACTTCTTTTCCTGAGTCGCATGTAAATTTTGCCAGTGCCAAAGGACATTTTGCCAAGCTGCGTGTACAAAATATCCTCCGCCTGCTTGTTTATTTGGAAGATGTAGAACTGACCATCCTCGGTAGGCCGAGATACAGTAAGTACCTTCCCATCCTGTGTCGGTATGTTCGGATTCTGATTCTGCAGAAGTCGCAGTGTACCCTCCGACTTCATCACGCATGGTATCCATACCTTAACTTTTGGTACCGTGGGGATTTGCGCTTTATCCACCACCTCCAACCGCGCGTTCGTGCCTTGCCTTTGGAGGTTTGGAACGACTTCCTCCAGCCACCGCAAGCTCGCGATGTTGTCGCACGCTATCATCTTCACACCATTATACCATCCCCCCGAATCAAAGGTTGGAAGGGGCTTACTTGGTTGTTCCCGCATCATCTTAAGCATTAAGCTAATAAGCTCCCTTTCCACAGATCTCCACCTTTCAGTAGTCATTTGTCCGAACGGACTGCTACAATCAACCAGCGCCACAGTCAGTGACTGCTTTGCCACATCACTCATCTTCTCGGGAAAAGCAGGAGTCTTAGTGTTATCTCCCTTTGGAACCTCCGAGAACACCGGAGTCTTCGCGTTAACTCCCTTTAGCGCCTCCGAGAAAGCCGGAGTCTTAGCGTTATCTCCCTTTGGCTTATCTCCTACTTCCGTAGTTGGAACTTCCCTCTGACTGGCAGCTTTCGAGGTAGTTGCTACCTCGCTATTGGAACCCATCTGTCTTACAGCTTTGGGCCTACTTGTCTTGTCTATGCGACTGCCCTGCCTCGCAGCTCTAGGACTGGGTCCTTTCTGCCTCTTGAAAGCAGGCTTGTCGCCTTCTGCCGAACGTTGCCTCTTCATTCTGCCATTCGACGCTTCTTCCTCCTCGTACCGGTTGCAGAACCGAGGGTTTCTCGCAGCAAACCTTTTGAACTGCCTTCGACCTACTTCTACCGCTTCATGGGCCCATTCCAAGCGCTCGATCTCCACTTCTGTTGGGTCGACCACTGCTCCCAAGCGTTGTACAATTCTTAGTGCTGCACGGTACTGCGAGAGAGCTCTTTTACTTCCTCTGCTCCGTACCCTTCTCCACTCTTCTACTCCGTTTTCATTTGTGTGCTTCTCCAACACGGAGTTCATTGAATCAGCACTACTCTCGCTCACCGAGTCCGACGCATCGCTTAATTCGTATTTGTCGTCCTTGGATTGCGACTCAGTCCTCCTCTTTACATCCTCCTTATTACATTCAGGTAATGAGTTGTTCATCTTGGTCGTACGACCACCTGCCCGACAAGGCGGGCTCAGCGGTCCAGTATTATATACGGGGAAAGAACCGTCCGCCACAGCAGCGCCCCTTACTGCGGTAAGGCCATAACTACTTCCCGAGATGGCCCGGTATCGGGAAGGCTCCGTTCGAATACAGCCGAATTTATCCCCTGGCTGCAAATCGTCCAATAGGCACGGTCCGCATAACACCCTGGATTAGGGGGTTGGCAGTTCTTGGTCACCGACATCCCGCCGCCCTCCTATGAGGCGAAACGGCGTAGATGTCAGTCCTAAAGAGCTCCGCCTCATAGTCGGGCGCTATGGAGTTCGGCTAAGCCCTCACACCAACGACAAGGTGCCTACCCTAGTGAGGGCAGCAAAGGGAGACATTGAGATGACTTATAGAAGCCAGTGAGGCTCTACACCTCCGCACGATTAACGATTTTAGATAGAGATTAAACTCACGCCGAATATTGAAAATGTGTATGAGGGATTAGTTTGGTTTCATTATCCACTTTCAAATAATTACATACAAAAAGCTTTCTTCTGTTCGTTGGGTAATCTTTAGAATGCTAAATATGTGGAAGTATGGACCTAGATAGCTAGCTATGCTTGCGATAGAATTTCAGAAGATAAATAAGAAGATGTTGCAGTCAGTATTGGTCATCAACTCACTGCTAATTATGCAAACATGCCAGTCGTGTTCTAATCAACTTTTAATTTTCATCACCTTACCACTGTAAGAACCAAATGCAAGGTGAAACCGTCGGCTCTTGGTTTCCACTATTTACCAACGTTAAAACTGGGTCAAAAATAAGTTATTTAGCATCATCATATTGGCTGATGGTCGCTGATTGAGATGCTACTGAACCAGTGGGTTGTTTGAGTGTGGTTGAGGCTGTAGTTGGCACAGCGCTTCTGTCAAATTTTTGAAGTTATTAACGTTTTGACTGCTACTAAGTAGAAAGTAATTGCTTTGAAAGCGTGATTTCAAGTGAAAATATCTTAAATAGTTGTAATAGTAAATTTTGCATCGTAAAATGATTTTACAAATTTATTTATTGCTTTTGGCGTTAAGCGTCAAAATACGACCGCATATTTGTACGTTGAAAGCTGTGGCAGTGCGGCAAAAACGCTGGATCCCAGCATTAATATATCCACCGACATCTCCGACGCGTATACAGGTAGCAAGAAAAAGAAATAGAGTAAGAATATACCAGAAGATAATACAATTTCTTGCAGTGGATCGTTGGTATTGGTATACCGATTGAGGAGCTTCTCTACGAAGCCATGACTACCGGTTATGTTTTGAAAGCGGAATACTTCTTGGCCGACTCCGTAGAGAAACTCTTCACTATTACACATATGCCATTTGCAGCGCGTCAAGACCAACAAACCAAAGAGCTGACAAAATTTGAACGTTTTTTGGCGCGAGCGGATGAATGGAAACGTTATGCTGCTTTGGAGCGACATCTCAGTGAGAAGAGGAAAGTTTTGTCCAGCTATCGATGGGCTATTTATAAGGCGCTTGAGGTTTTAGCGGGACGGTAGCAAAAAATCCAAATATAAAAGATATACAGAAGTAAGATCTGACTAATAACTTTACAGCTTTTCACCATCTGGACGATCTTGTGTGCTCAAGAGCATATGTGAGGCAGCAGAGATACCACTACATTATCGTAATGGATTACTTGGTGAATTGTTGCATATATTGTTGAGGTAAGTTGAAGGATCCGGTTGTATAAAAGGTCCCTAAAAATCATGTTTTAATTAACTAATTTACAGTCCCTCATCATCCGCGGATGAATTATCCGAACATGCGGATAACGAGTACTTTTACGCGGAGGCTATGGGTCGCGCTGGCGCCAAGTGTGGCTTGATATTCAAGGAGTGTACAAAATCTTTGTTGGAGTATTTTTCGAATGTACATACTTTTGAGAATATGGTAACGAAGGTGTTTGAATAAATTTTTAAATTATCCAAGAAATAAACTGAGTCCGCTGAAAAAAGGAAATTGAATGCTATGTTCTGAAGCTTCAGATCGATGCTCTTACTATGAAAGAAGTTATCGTTGATTTGCTCTTATTCTTAAAAATCTGTAAAAAAAATAGAGCCAAAGAACTATAAAAAGTGGTACTAATAACAAGACAGCTCGAAGACATCAAAATTTCCATAGAACATGTCTAGAATCATTCATACTCTGTAATGAAGGAGTGCGCTATATATCACGGCCGACTGGTGTAAGCACCGGTAAGCCCGACCATCTTGGGAACGATTTAATATGACCACATTGAACCTTCTAGGCCATTTCACCCCCACCCCCGTAGATCCATGAGGAACTTGTGGTCGCCAAATCCGCGGATGCTAATGAAACAGGATTCGCCACAGGTAGATGAGGTTGACAATTGGGTATTTTAGTCGTCTCTTATAACAGGCTTTCCTCCCTCTCTTCTAAGCCCCTTAATCCTGGGGGTGAAATATCACTCTGGCAGTATTCTCTGAATTCCCAGGGAAATAATTTAGTGACGAGCGCCGTTAGGCGGACTCAACTGACGGGGGCAATTCATATCAAAATGCTTTAAATAAGACATCAAGATCGAGGCTCGTCTCCCGGCAGGAGTTTGGCAAGTTCTTTCAGTGTATTTCTGCCACGAAAAACTTCTCTGTGAAATTCATCTGCCTTATCAATGCCATTCAGATTCGGCATACAATTTTAGGTCTACCAATATGTATGAAAATATTAGAAGCAGCAAAAGAGAAGTTTGGCCTCAATCTTTTTGGACAAAGAATTAGGAATAGTCATCTTTTTCCCCAAACCCTTTTGGCTCTTTACGAAAGACGCATAGCATTAATTTGTAAGCACAGGGCCTAAAATCTGTGAGAAATACCTTATACTTCTCTACATAGAGAGAGCTAAACAGAGCTTGAGTTTAATGGTTATCAAATTTTGAGTCAAAAAAATCACCTGGTCTTAGGTTGGGTCTTCGATTTTTTTGTGTTGTCTGAATGAGTCCCGCACCAACGTCGGTCTCAACTCAAACAGTTATCGCAATTGTGCTCAGCGAGAGCATTGTTGGCGTCATTGCGTCACGGTATAACGAAATAGTATAACAACGCCAATGGCGCTAACCTCAATATCAACGCAATAACTTAACACCGCGCATATTTATACAGCCTTACCTTACATTTTCTGCTCTCCACATTAACCAACGATGTTCAGCTTGTTTTTTCTTTTAACAAATTTTTTACTCATGTGGTAGGTACGGTAGGTAGCTTCACGGTTGAGCATGTTCTATGTGCTCTGCACTCGCGCGTCAAGGTTTAGCGGCAGACTTATTAGATCTTGAGGCAGCAGTTGATCTGTGTGCTGAAAAACATCTAGTATTTCCAATATTGTGGAGTAATTTTATAACTTTAGCCCTGGTGATTAATTGGGTTCTTTCGTTTGATCCAACAAATTCGGTTAACAATAAGAATGCGAGGTTCTTACCGACCCACATAATCTAGAGGCTTCACTTTAGATACCTTTATGGATATAAACAAAATTTATTTAGTAATCACCTCAAAGAGGTCGTTATTGGTATAATTTGTAAATCTAAAAAAGTAGTGAATTATTTTGAGCCTGAATTAGGTACCGTGTGAACAACATATAATGCGAAATTCCATCTTTATATTTCAATCTTATTTTTATACATCTTTGGAGCTTCTAACAAAAAACGGAATAAGTATTTTATAACAACTAATATTATTTTGGTATAGAGAAGGTCTGTAATTATTTCTAGTGCCCTTTTGAGCTCCGAATTCGTTGTAAAATAGTTGGGTCAGCTAACCGAGTTCTGCCTCCATAAATAATTTTTTGTTTACTTCAAAAAGCTAGGAATATGATATTTCATTAGGAGAAGACTAAGACTTACCTTAACCTCTGAACCTATGTGAGACCGTCGAATTTCCTTGCGACGAGAGTTTGTAGATGGAAAGTATTCTTAACACCTTTCTACCCCTTTATATAACTGAAGACTACCAATAATTTCTATCCCCAACTTAAATAACTTCATAATTAAATTTATGAGCTGCAACAATGTATAACTGTCATATCTACCCTCAATAACGGTCCCTCAACGCAACTAATAAAATGCAAATATCATATTTTTTATCTTTTTGTATTTTATTATAGTTTTCATGTTGTTCTTGATTTGTTTGCGTAAAATTTATGCAAATTGTAAGTTAATAACTCTTTTTACTCAACGCGCTTGGTGGTCTTATCAACAATGAAACAATCACAAAAAACACACCGAAACTAATTCAAGTTTTTAAGGAGACACAAGAATGGGAAGGTACGCGAGGCGAGCATTCACCACGGCAAGGCAGGTGAATTAGAGAATTTTGTGTAGTAGCAGCATAAAACTGGCAAATAGGGGCGGCTGCATTTTCATTAATTATACACTTGAGGCACATTTTGGGGTTATAGATGTGAGTAAGAAATGTGTCGCGGTGCGTTACGCCAGCGCCAAAAGCTGAGTTGAGATGAGTGTTAAGCCGCCAAGTAGCAACTGGACAGCATTGCGTCGGGCGTAAAGTGATGAGTCGACACTATAATTAATTTTCATAATACCGTGTATTATTCAAATTGCCTTTGTCTGATTCTAACTAAAATAAGTAAGGAAGGCTAAGTTCGCGTGTAACCGAACATTACATACTCAGCTGAGACAAAATAAGGGAAAATCACCATGTAGAAAAATGAACCTAGGGTAACCCTGGAATGTGTTTTGTATGACATGTGTATCAAATGGGAGGTATTAAAAAGTATTTTAAGAGGGAGTAGGCCATAGTTCTATGGGTGGATGCCATTTAGGGATATCGCCATAAAAGTGGACCAGGGGCGACTTTAGAATTTGTTTGTACGATATGGGTATCAAATGAAAGGTGCTAATGAGTGTTTTAAAAGGGCGTGGGTCTTAGTTCTATAGGTGGACGCCTTTTCGAGATATCACCATAAAGGTGGACCAGGGGTGACTCTAGAATTTGTTTGTACGATATGGGTATCAAATGAAAAGTGTTAATGAGTGCTTTAAAAGGGAGTGGTGGTAGTTGTATATGTGAAGGCGTTTTCGAGATATTGGCCAAAATGCGGACCAGGGTGACCCAGAACATCATCTGTCGCGTACCGCTAATTTATTTATATATGTAGTACCACGAACAGTATTCCTTCCAAGATTCCAAGGGCTTTTGATTTCGCCCTGCAGAACTTTTTCATTTTCTTCTACTTAATATGGTAGGTGTCACACCCATTTTACCAAGTTTTTTTCTAAAGTTATATTTTGCGTCAATAGACCAATACAATTACCATGTTTCATCCCTTTTTTCGTATTTGGTATAGAATTATCGGATTTTTTTAATTTTTTGTAACTTTGAAAAAGTGGGCGTGGTCATAGTCGGATTTCGGACATTTTTTACACCAATACAAAGTGAGTTCAGATAAGTACGTGAACTGAGTTTAGTAATGATATATCGATTTTTGCTCAAGTTATTGTGTTAACGGCCGAGCGGAAGGACAGACCGTCGACTGTGTATAAAAACTGGGCGTGGCTTCAAACGCAGTTATCGTCCTAGAATCTAAGCCCCTATCAAATTTCACAAGGAATGGTAAATTTTTGTTCGACTTATGGCATTAAAATTATCCTAGACACATTAAACGAAAAAGGGCGGAGCCACGCCCATTTTGAAATTTTATTTTATTTTTGTATTTTATTGCACTATATCATTACTGGAGTCGAATGTTGACACATACTGTAAAGATATACAATTTTTTGTTAAAATTTGACTTAAAAAAATAATTTGGTTATGGTCCGATTTCGTTCATTTTAAATAGCGATCTGAGATGAGTGCCCAGGAACCTACACACCAAATTTCATCACGATACCTCAAAATTTACACAAGTTATCGTGTTAACGGGCGGACGGACGGACGGACATGGCTCAATCAATTTTTGTTTCGATACTGATGATTTTGATATATGGAAGTCTATATCTACCTCGATTCCTTTATACCTGTACAACCAACTGTTATCCAATCAAAGTTAATATACTCTGTGAGCTCTGCTCAACTGAGTATAAAAACTTGCAAAAACAAGTTGCTGCAGAATATGAAAATGGGAAATTTAAATGAAATTATGATGGACATTAGAAAAACAGAAAAACAACATTAAAGCAATATTTTAGTATTAATGTGTCAAATGGAAAGTAATTTCTGAAGTTAGTAAGTATACTCAAATGAACAAAATAGCCACTTAAGACTTAAAACAAATAAAGGCAGAAGTATAAGTGGAATGGAGGATAAGCGGCAGCTAAGCGCATTTAATGTGAAATTATTTGGGTTTACGTACAAAAGCGCAATCAAGTAGCCGCTGGTAGCTTTTGGACTCGCAGAGGGAGTCTTTTTTGTTGATACGCGCTCAAGTGCAAGCGAACAATTGGCTTATAACTTTACATAACATATACAAAGTGCCTTAAAGAACCCTGACACTTTACTTCTATTAACAGATTGTTAAAAGTTGGGAAATTTTTTGTTGTCAAAAATATAACGCGTTTTTTAGGGAAATTTATAACTATAAACATAAAAATGAATTGCTGTGGGTTAGTCTCGCTAAAATTAAAAACTGCCTGACCGATATTTTTTATTGTTTTTTCGTTATGGTTCAAGCATGGTTTAGAAAAAATGTTTGAAAAAAAAGGCTCTGAGCGTGGCATTGGAAAAAGTTTAGATTCACTTCTTGCCTTAATTATGTGATTATATTGTGGCGTATATTAGCATCACTATACTGTTAGTAAATAATCAAAACAACAAAGACAGCAAGCAGCCACCCTTATGTACAAGGAAACGAAGAATAATCCATACACATAACCAGCAGCTTGAAGCAGAGAGATTATTTCACATACATATATGTAGCTGACAGCTACCCTGAAAAAATCGTTGGATCATGTGGTCCACTGGAGTACCATTATACTCCACTGTAATGCAACAATGGACCAACTCATGATTCTATACGAACATATTGTAAGCCGATCATTGCTCGTTTTTAACGGTTGTAATCACTACACGTTCTTTATTGGACTGTCGGTACTCCATGGATTACTCTGATGTAATGCAGAGCTGGAGTATATGGTCCAGTCCTAGGGCATCACAATGTTAATTGGACCATATTTTTTGTATGCATTGTGGTTAATTTTGTAGCACTCGCTTGGTACATAGCGAGTACTCCATACATGCATGCATGGAGTACTCGCGATTTTTGCAGGGTAAGAGCAGAAGGTGTTACTCACACATACACACGCACAAGAAAGCATAAACTGCAGATTTACAAGTGTATAGCTAAGATACATGCATGACATACAACTGTTCTAGAAGCTATGTACGTGAAACGTCTAGACCTAAGGAGAAACGGGCGAACGGGGTAACCGAGAGTATAAAAGCAGCGCAAGCTGAGGAATCAGTAATCAATTTGACTTAAACACGCTATGAGTGAAGTATAATTGTGAAGTACTACTCGCAAAGTAGTATAATAAAGCCCATTTTGCAATACTGAATGTTGGAGGTATTTATTCGACAGTTCATCGATTCGAACGTTAGCAGAGGGCGCATAATTATCAGGAACTCCTAAAAATTCGTTACAATATTATAGAGATTCCATACAATTATGAGTGAGTGAGGGTGCAGTGGGAGTGGTAGTGAAAGCAGGGGTGGAAGTTAGATTTGGAGTGGGAGTGCGAGTGGAAGAGGAGGTGAGAGTTAGAGTGAGAGTAGGAGTTTCGTGGAGGTAAATGAAATAAGAGATGGACAAGAATAAGAAAGAAAATGGAGAATAAAATAGACGGGAGTGATACAGAGACAGAAGAGGTGAAGCAAGGCTCACTTTTTAAATGTAGACAAACCAATTTTCGGGCAGGAAAAAGTCTGCCGGCTACACTGATGTTATTATTTATTTCAATTATGTATATTGAATATACAAACGCCAGATGGTCGACGAAACCACATATCGAAGGCCTAGACTCGTCCGAGTCAGTATAATCTGATATATCTATCTGCTATTTATAAAATATGAAACGGATAGTTTAATTTATTTTGCTTGATGAAGGCTTCTTGTTGCCTTGACGTTTTTGCTTTGCCCAAAATCATCGGAGAGTGTCTTTATCGCTACAACCAACTACTAGTTTCCGAGCAAATTAAAAACTCAAAAAATAACTATTAATTTTCTATAAAAAAGAGTTTTGTATTACTTTTGCTTGCTGAGCAAAACGAATAACTCAAGGAATAACTACAACTTTTCGAGGGAAATAAAACACTCAAAAAATAAATGTTATTTTTATACTCAGTTGAGTAGAGATCACAGAGTATATTAACTTTGATTGGATAACGGTTGGTTGTACAGGTATAAAGGAATCGAGACAGATATAGACTTCCATATATCAAAATCATCAGTATCGAAAAAAAATTCGATTGAGCCATGTCCGTCCGTCCGTCCGTCTGCCCGTTAACACGATAACTTGAGTAAATTTTGAGTTATCTTGATGAAATTTGGTATGTAGGTTCCTGGACACTCATCTCAGATCGCTATTTAAAATGAACGATATCGGACAATAACCACGCCCACTTTTTCGATTTCGAAAATTTCGAAAAATCGAAAAAGTGTGATAATTCATTACCAAATACGGATTAAGCGATGAAACTTGGTAGGTGAGTTGAACCTATGACGCAGAATAGAAAACTAGTAAAATTTTGTCCAATGGGCGTGGCACCGCCCACTTTTAAAAGAAGGTAATTTAGAAGTTTTGCAAGCTGTAATTTAGCAGTCGTTGAAGATATCATGATGAAATTTGGCAGGAACGTTACTCTTATTACTATATATCTGCTTAATAAAAACTATCAAAATCGGAGAACGACCACGCCCACTTTAAAAAAAATTTTTTTTTAAATTCAAATTTTAACAGAAAAGTTAATATCTTTACGCATATAAGTAAATTATGTCAACATTCAAATCCAGTAATGATATGTTGCAACAAAATACAAAAATAAAAGAAAATTTCAAAATGGGCGTGGCTCCGCCCTTTTTCATTTAATTTGTCTAGGATACTTTTAATGCCATAAGTCGAACAAAAATTTGCCAATCCTTGTGAAATTTGGTAGAGGCTTAGGTTCTAGGACGATAATTGTTTTCTGTGAAAAAGGGCGAAATCGGTTGAAGCCACGCCCAGTTTTTATACACAGTCGACCGTCTGTCCTTCCGCTCGGCCGTTAACACGATAACTTGAGCAAAAATCGATATATCTTTAATAACTCAGTTCATGTACTTATCTGAACTCACTTATTGGTGTAAAAAATGGCCGAAATCCGACTATGACTTTTCGATATCGAAAATTACGAAAAATGAAAAAAATGGCATAATTATATACAAAATACGAAAAAAGGGATGAAACATGGTAACTGTATTGGTCTATTGACGCAAAATATAACTTTAGAAAAAAACTTGGTAAAATGGGTGTGACACCTACCATATTAAGTAGAAGAAAAAGAAAAAGTTTTGCAGGGCGAAATCAAAAGCCCTTGGAATCTTGGAAGGAATACTGTTCGTGGTATTACATATATAAATAAATTAGCGGTACCCGACAGATGATGTCCTGGATCACCCTGGTCCACATTTTAGTCGATATCTCGAAAACGCCTTCACATATACAACTAAGGGCCACTCCCTTTTAAAACACTCATTAATACCTTTAATTTGATACCCATATCGTACAAACATATTCTAGAGTCACCCCTGGTCCACATTTATGGCGATATCTCGAAAAGGCGTCCACATATAGAACTAAGGCCCACTCCTTTTTAAAATATCGAAAATTAAAACTTTAAAAATAACTATTATTTCAATAACGGATTAAAAATCTCAGAAAGTAATTATTACTTTCCGCACGGAACGAAAAACTCAAAAACCATTATATGTACATATACGATTGTGGTAGTAAAACTCAACCATAGTCTGTGTAAAAAGGAACGTTTTCAAGATAATTTTTTTGGTTTAAACTTTGACAAATAAACGTTACTTACAAAACCTGTTAAGATCTTCTTAAAAATTTGTGGCGGCCAAGTTTCTAAGCTACGCTGGGAATTCTAAGCAAATCTCTATAGTTTTCTACTAGTATTTAACATTTAAATGTCGTCTTCATTTATATCTTTATTCGCCACGCTGTACATCCATATGCTGCATTCCCTTGGGATGACATTTGAGGAGCTCTTCAATATTATCTTTACAAACTAATTGGCTTGACAATGCGTAGACGCAATTTGTATAAAATTGTATATCAACAAAAGAAAAGTATAAGTAAATTACATTAAAAGAACATTAAAAAAATTAGACGCAGAACAAATATTTATGACTTTTTTTCTTTATTTGTGAGAAATATAGCTTTGAAAACAAAGAACAGGTCGTACGGTCAACGTGTTGCAAGAAAAACTACATAAATTCCTCACGAAGTTCTACTATTTTCTTATTATTTTCTTTCGTTTTTCGTTTGCTTTGGAAATTATTTCGATAGTGCTTTTAATTTGTATGCACTTGCTGAAAGAATGTTAATGGTCGTCAAAGATGACATGACCGATAAGCAGACAAAATGATATATTATGCATATTAAACGCATATTTATAAATATTGCATTCACAAGTAATACATACTTATACATACATATGTATGTATGTATCAGTGGAAAATATAAATTAGGCGAGAATTTGAAGCGACTAGCGGAAATTAAGGAGATAAGAAAGAAAAGTCAGCTTACAAAATGATCTAGTTTTCTTTTTGTATTTTCTTTGTTTTGCTTAGAAAGACTAATTAGGTGCATAAGCAAACACATACATGCTAAAATATATGTATATGTGTTAATATTTTCTTTATTATTTTCACTAAAGTATCCTCACTTGTTACCCCTACCGTATCAAATCGATTAATAAAGTTAATTAATGATTGAATTGATAACAAAATGATCATTGAATTCATTTTTGGTTCTCATAAATACTGCAGTATCTAGATATGTTACGTTATTCGTGGGAAACATAAGCTTAAGTAGAGGTGATTCCAAAGCTAACTGGCACATTTGGACTTTGTCACATCAGCGTCTATGAAAAACAACGATAAAACTATGCCATTAACCTTACTGGACAGCTCCGTCCGACCACCGCTAAGTTATCTCCTGGGGAGAATCGAGGAATATGAGAAGAGAGAAAAGACTTGCTATGGACCAAAAGGGTTGACTGTGACGTTTCAAGGTCCTTATGGTCATGCTTGGATAGGAAAGGCACCAGCTTCCTTCTCAAACTGAACAAATCCGTGGTAAGGGTACTTACGGGTGTCATCACAGGTCATTGTGCTATCGCACCAATGATGCGACGGTGGCGAATAACAAAAAGCTCCCTCAGCAGAATGTGTGAGGATGAGGAGGAAGATAAGTCGATCTACCACTTCCTGTACCGATGTCCGGAGCTTCAAAGAAGGAGGCTCAGATTTCTGCGCTTACGATTTTTCGACAGCCTGGTAGAGGTTGGGAAGGGGGACGTCTCGCTTCTTTTTGGGTTCATAAGGGAAAGCAAGTGGTTCGGTTAACCTAACCTAACCTAACCTTTTTTTATCCTCCACATCTTTGAGATGCTATATAAAAAAATTAAAAATGTATTTTTTTCTATTTTTTTTCCCCGTATCAAAAGGCCGGTAGGAAGAGCTGAAACCAAACAGGAGCGTGTGTTGACATAGTGCAAAATCACCTATGATAAAACAAAATTGCATTATTTTCTTTTGCCGTATCAAACAACAATAGAGCATCTGCCACTTTGGCATTAGAGTCACGTAGATATGCCTTTAATGTAAGTATGTTAATCTCGGGGAGATTTTAGACGAACCAATGCTGCCCAAAATCCTGTCATTTTAATATCAAAGAAGTATACCCTTCGACGATGAGGCATATTTCCATGTAATTGTAAGGTTACTGAGAGGAAGGCATGTTTCATGTTGGAGCTCTGATATCATATTCCCAACTTTACCAAAGACTATCTTGCCGTAAACACAACCTAAATAGAGCTCACAGCATACCTTCATTATCTAATAAATATAATAATCATTTAGTAACTACAAAAAGATATATCTAAATATGCGTGTCACAAAAATTTTTTACGCGCCCTTAGTGTTGTCACCGCATAATCTACAGCACGGGAGGTCTACAACAGCTAAAAGGGCTACTTTCTTGCAGCAATAGCAGCAGCATTCCTGGCCGTAACGCGAAATGCTAAGCATTCGATTTGGGATTTAGTTCACACAAATTAAACAAAATTTTGAGTAGAGGCACATGAGATTGGGTAGATGATGCAATTAAAGGGTGAGTCAAAAGTTTTAAAGTAAATTATTTTTAATAGATAGCAACATGACAGACATGGCATACTCCGAAGGGAAGCGTATAGTCAGTGAGTTCAGAGAATGAGGAGATATAGTTGAAATGGAAAGGAGAGAGCATTAGGAGTTGTTCAGCGCTTGGGCGCTGTAGTGTACCCAGCTGACCCCTCAAGAGCCTACGTTTGGTATGGGTTCGCGAGATAGTGTACGGAGGTCGAATAAAGTACTCTGGCTAGAACATTGCTGCAATCAATTCGCGATTTATCTGATAGCCTTACATGAATCGTCCGCCGTGGTGTGGTTGTAGCGCACTCCGCCTACCACACCGAAGATCCTGAGTTTAATCCCCGGGCAAAACAACATCAAACATTAAGAAATAGATTTTTTCAATTAGAAAAAAGTGTTTACAAGCGGAGTCGCCCCTCGGCAGCGATTTAGCAAAAACTCTGAGTGTATTTTCGCCATGAAAAGCTTCCCAGTGAAAATTCATCTGGCTTGCAAATGCCGTAGTTGACATAAATAAATAAAACATGTTGGTCTCGTACCACCAAGGAAAAATTAAAAGAACACGACGCAAATTGAAAGAGAAGCTCAATCTTAAATCTCTTCGGAGGTTATCGCACCTTGTATTCATTTATTTTCTTACATAAATCGGGATTATATTGCAAGAGAAGCTCTAAGTTGGCTAATTAAACCCGAGCACGAAGCATATGCGTCATTGTGCGTCATTCGGCTCAGAAATAGAACTATTCGAGGGCAGTAGAATGATGAAATTCTGTTCCGATGGCTTTAAGTTTCGTGTGCGCAGAGTATCACAGCATCGTCCTTGGCTCGAAAATCTTCTTGAATAGAAACCAGTTAAATGGAATGCTATCCGTAACGCTAATAGCGATTTACTTGCCAAAGGTCTAACAAAACCTTGACTGCAACGGAAACGCGATGAAGAATTGTTTGTGATTGACTGGCATCGCTATTGGTTCCCTCAAGTTATCTGAACATAAAAACCATATTAGACGCGAGGTATCAGTTAACTGCTAATTGAATCCGACACGATCTCAATAAGCATTTATCAAGACATTTCAAGTATAATGTACTTTGTTGTTGTCCACGTATTGCATATTCTAGGACTCTGGGTGTGTTATTGAAGACAAGCTCTCTGCTAGACTCATTGTGAACACTAGGGTTATTGTTCAATGAAAGTTCTGATTATAGCAAAGCTCTCTACATATAATTCTATTCTAGCTGCCCTGCTAACCAGGCATAACAAAATATGACAACTTAATATATTTAACTTAACGTGGGATATAAGAACAAAATATAACGTACCATTTCGAGAACAAAGAATGGTACAACACGGAAATCGGTTTGTCTCTAAACCAAATTTGACAAGGGAGGTCGGAAAATCTTTTTGAGTTAACACTAAATAACAAAACATAAAATAACACAACTTAACATAACACAACATAACATACCGTAACACAACATAACATAACATAACACCACATGAACTAACAAAAAATAACATAACATAAAGTGATCCAACATAACGTTACAAAGTAATATTGCTTAAGCGCGCCTTATCATTACATAGCACAACATAATATATATATTTTTACATAACATAACCTAACGTAACATGACACAGCATATAAGCAGGTTCAAATAAATTAAGTTTAAATAGGTGAGAATACTGCTTTTCAGACACCCTTTTCGGTCATTTAAAGGGGTCCACTAGGAATGTATTTTTTTGTCTAATCAATGCGCACCGCCAACGATTGAAAAAACTCGTTGGCTTGTCATTTACTAACAACTTTCAAGCATTTAGCGCAACCAACAACACAATGGCATCAGGCACAGAATGAAGATTTTGAGCTGGTTTCAATGACCAACACTTAATTTAGTAACACACACACGCACACATAAAAGTAGTTATTACACAAAACAATGCCGCAGGACGCAGGAGCTGCTACTAAGCTGTAGTAGCGATTTTGTCAGAACTTAGCCGCTGATTAGGCGTGAAGCCTTTGTGTTGTTGCCGGCTGCCTGAAGCCATACAACTCCATTTCGATTAAATGTATTACGAGTACAATGAATTTGCTTCATATATGAATGTGCAGTGTAACTTTATCTTTACGCTTCGTTTTCTTAATTTTTATAACGCTGCGTCATCAGCCGCGCGCATTGATGCGTTGAGGGCAACATTAACGCATAGCGCAGGGCGAAGGCGTTGTCTATTGTGGCGCGGTGTGAACATTTAAGTGCAACGCTAGATTAGGCACATCAGTCAACCTACCGCCGCTGATATTTATTTATTGATTATATATTTACTGACAACTGCATACAGAATTTTGAGTAATGAAAATTTGTTAAAGTGCAACATCACCACCGCCTCTTTTTTGCTGCGCTGCTGATGTGTGCGAGCAGTGTAATGAAAATCGAAATATTTTTCTCTGTACAAAATCATTTCAGTCCTTCTGCATAACATCTTCGCCATAGTATCCCTTGCACTGCTGCTGGCGCTTTGTCGGCAATAAAATTTGTGTGTGTGAAGTGGGTGTTACCCATGCCCCACAATACGGAAAATGCTGCGTCAAGGTTGACTTTCTTCAGCACACACACACTTTCATTCACTTGTGATATAAACCCGATTTCTGCTTCTCACTCCACAAGTTTTCCCTTTTTGAGAGGGCGTTGTCGGCCAGTCAGTGTGTTTGTCAGTTACGAACTGACGGCAGTGTGAGTTATGTTGCACTTTGTGGCATGCCACAAGCCGCATGTTGCATTGCAAATCGTTCTTAAATCAAACATCTGTATGTAAGATCGTTCCGATTTGTTACGCTTTGCATATCTTGAAATTGCGCGCTCATTTACCGCATGTCCTTAGCGATGTGGTGTTGAAGTTCGCTCTTGAAGCGCGCGAAGGTGCGAAACTGTTTTGTGTTGGCTGTGTATATGTGTTTGTAAAGTACTTAAATATGAAATCTTGCCTTCATACCACCACAATATTTATTCGTTTCAACAGATGACGCTTGAATATTCACTTCAGTGCGAACAGGCGTAATCGGCATGCCTTGTTAGATTTAATAAAATTATTAATGGTTGGCTATAATTCAATGTATAAGGTAATTGGGTAAACGGATGACTTTGTCGTGGGGGGAATGATAATTTTGTTAGTTTTATTTCTGCAATTTTTGGTAAAAGAAATTTGTTTGACTGTTTTTAATGGAAATAAATGCATGAAAGTTAAAACGATTCAAACAGACTCGAAAAATTTAAAATAAAAAAATTTGTCATCATTTATATTGAACTCTTATCTGCCATGAAGATTGTGGCCGTTCATTCCAAAGCGCTTCTGTCATTTCATATTTTTGGTAGCGGGTAAGGTTAGGTTGAAGGGGCCGGACCATGAAGACCTCACATGGGTCCGCAGCGTTAGCAGATATTTTTTTACGACCAAACTGAAAAACCCTATCAAAAACCAGGAACTATGTTATAAAATAACTCGGCCCTCTTGGCAAATACTAGAAGCTTTATAGGACCTATGCAACTTGCTGCTTCTAGATATGACAGTCGTATCACTCCAGCTTGGAGTCGGCATGAAAAATGTAGCTCCCGTTCCGCTGAGATGTACGACAAATTAAAAACGACGCAAAAGAAGCTGAACCTGCATCTCCTTGGAGGTAAATTACGCCAAGTATTTTTTATGAATTACGACGTGATGCTACCGCTGTCGGGTTTCATTATTAAGTACATTTCATGATACGCTGGTGGATATCCATAAACTTGGCACCCTAAATTCCTCCGGTCTTGAAAACTTCTGTCATTCGCTGGATTTTTATGTTGCCCTCTCGGGAATGATTCTTTCAGCCAGCTTATAGAGTTCATATGGCTCACGTCTCCATATCAATTTTCTTACCAGGCGCCTCTTCTTGCTCTCGCTTCGTTAAGACAAATGTTGCTCAAAAAATGCAAAAACGTGAAACCGTGTTGAGAATGTGTGAAATTTGTTACTATGCGCACTTTCTTCACTATAAAGAGGTATCCTATCTGCTACTGGGAGTTCGCAGAATATGCAAATGCAGTAATTGGTTTCGTGGCTTTTGGTCAGGAGGCAACCAAGAAGCTCACTGGATGTTTATAGTATTCGGCCAGAGTTAGAGTCGCGAAAAAGTCAATATATTTTATCCTCCTTGGAAGATGTTATAAATTTATGGCTGAATTTTTGACTAGAGGAACAATGACTTTCCTTGCAGGGGTTAAAGTCGTGATGTAGTCTGTAAAGTCAATCGCGTGCTCATTACCAGATTCCCAAAAAAGTTGAACGACCAGTTCTCGGGAAGAACTTCCTCTGCTTTGGTATAAGTTTTCGATGTTTCTAAGAACGTTTAAATGTCGTTGTTGTTGCACGCCCGGAAATGTAGGGGAGTGTTGGAGATGTAGACAGTTCTTTACCGGATATGAATCCAGTACGCTCCGGTACTACCATCTGTTACGGCAGCCATTACAACCTTGGGAATATTCTAAGCCGCTTAACGCGTTGGGGTGGTTAAAACGTTGTCGGCCTGCGTAATTCTGAGGGGTGTGTACCTCTTTTCCATGAAAAGGTCCCAAGTTCCGAACTTGGGAAATGTAAGGCTAAAAATAAATATGGTTTAAGATTTGTTTTTATAGGCAGGACCGCATTTAGGTAGGTATCTCTTGCCGGCTGATTCCAATCCCAGTTGGAATTCAAGTACACCAAAGAAACAAAAGTTTTAAAAACTTCCATGGTCTTTGATGTAACTCTGGATATAGAACGGTTCATAGGGACGACAATGCCTTCAAAACGACAGAGTCCAGGACGCTGACTCCTAAAGCTGTTCTTCTCCTCCATTCATAAAACTTCATTTGGGACTCTGATCGCGCGGCGCCACCACATTTCAGACATGGTATGCACTGCTCCGCCCTATTTCACAAAGCCAAAGGAACACCCATCCTGCAAGATAGGGAATGCAAGTTCAGTAACATTTAATTATGTTACATTTGCCGTTAAGGGAGGAGCTCCTAATTCAATTTGACCGCACACAACCTCTACGAAAAATAGCCTCATTACTAATATAACTTTGGTTGCTTTTCATTTCGGCTTGAATAATGGCGTCGCGAGTGGCGCTTTTGTATGCGCATTGAAACATGAAAATGTGGCGGTGTGAGGCATGGGGGCGGAGATGCTAGTAAGCAAAGAAAATTTAATTAAAGGTGTAAATATTTTATGCTTTTGTGGGCTAGTTTCATGCCTATTAAAATGAAAAGATGAGTGCAAAAGCAGCGGTACCACTTTTTATTATAAGCGCGCGCTATATGCCAACGGCTACTGAAAACATGGAAACTGCACAAAGCACTGAAAAAAAATAAAAATAAAACCGTAAAGTCGGTTGAAATTGAGCAGTCAAGCTTGAGAAATAGTTGATGTTAGTAGACGCGGATCGCGCGGATAAGCGCGCAGTTGCCTGGAATAGTAGTGCATATCAAGAACGCGCCTGCAGCAGTGTATAAGTTCAGTGTCAGGGAGGCGCGGTAGAAGTTCAGTTGCGCTGCGCAACGGTTGATGTGGTAGCGCGCGGGGTATTCATAGCGCGCGCTAAAGTTTATGGCTTTTCATGAGGCCACGTAGTCATAGCGCACCGCAGCGCTCAACTTCTGTTTATTGTGCTTTTGTATTTAATGCATATTTTGTTGGTTTTCTCCCAACGCGCTCCGCTTTTCATGCAATGAAAGAATGGCGCAAAGTGCACTTTTACAACACGTAGCCATATCCACCGCATTTATATGTATCCTCTTCTCTAACCACTCTGCTGGCATTTGTCAAACAACCATTTTTACTAAAATTTATTATGCGCTTTCAATGAATATTTTTTTTTCTGGCGCGCTCCTCATATTTTGTAAACCGCCTGCCATTTGTTTGGGTATTAATGAAATAGTGTATTTTGAAAAGAGTCGTTATGCATTCATCACTTACATTTACTTTTAATAAGGATACTCCTTGTTGATTATAATAACAAAATATAAGTGTGCGCGTTAACATACTCCCACATTGACAAATGCGCCACATAAACTTATACAAACGCGCTCACACGATTGTAAAAAAAAAACAGCGCGTCTCGAGCATATGTAATCTCACAAAAGCTGCATTGCTTTGTGTTAAAAGCTCTTTTGATGGCAACGAGCGTTCGCGCGCAATGTCAAGCATATCCTGTCTTGCCACCGTGTTCCAATGGCATTCACCCGCGGGGATTTACTTCTGTGCTTGGGAGTTTTGAGAGTAAGGGGTAGCGCGTAAATGTAGTATAATAGGATTGAACAAGAGAATCATTGCAGCGTTCAGAGCGCATAAAGTACATTCACGTATTTGTATGAATGCAAAAGCAAAGCATTTCAAACAGTTGCTCGGTGGTCGGCTTTTTTCAATGCTTTTTCAATGGATAGAGTATATTATTCACTACGTTTGTTGTTTTTCTTGTTGGTGGCTTTAGACGCTTTTCCTAGACATATGTATGTTAGTCTACAGCGGGGCATTACGCTGTTTTCATAAGTAATTTATTTGTGTGCGTGCGGAGTGAGGTTTTGAGACGAAGAGGGTGAAACGTTTTACAACACTAACGGTGACCTAAAAGTACAGCCGATAATCTAAATAGTTCAGAGGTTTTAAAATCTTAAAACGCTATTTAGTTATGATCAGACGGATGGAGATGGCTATAGGGATTTCGACACTCTGCTGGCCACTTGTGGTCTGCTCCCGCATAGATGCGCACCGAGTCAGCTCAGCAAGCGTTGGGCGGACACCACCTCGAACAGGGTAGCAAGATTCTTTTTGCCGGAAATAGATGGCAGGAAGTCTGCTGAAATGATCGGGTTTACTAAAGTTCATCTATCAATGGTGATTCTAGTTTTGACAGCATACCGTCCAGAAGGTGACAATAAAGCAGCAATTTTGTAGACACAAGAAGTACTGAACGCCACACTGAAGTAATGTGGAAGTGGTTGCGAGATTGGTAATGGTTCCAAAGACGTTTTTAATCCAACGGTTGTACTGCGACGGCGGCAATTATAGTACACGAGCCGTATCCGTGCGCATCTTGCGCAACCAATCTAAAAGTCTCTTATCAAATATCAACAGAAATTAGCTGTTCTATCAATCAATTAAAACTTAAAGCTTGCGCTGCCATCTGGCGTGTGAGAGCAGCTGTCGGTGGGATTCAAGGGGTTGTGTAGCGCAATATATAGCTTCTCCAACCCAATTGTCAACCTCACCTTCGAGCGGCGAATCCCGTTTCACTAACAAAGGAGGCTCTGGCGACCCCAAGCTCCTCATGGAACTTGGGGGTGGGGAGGGAGGGATGGCCTGAAGGTTTAATGTGGCCATATAAATCGTTCCCGAGATGGTCGGGCCAGCATCTTAATGGTGCTGTGTTACCGGAGCGTATCGGATCTGTATCCGACAAAGGACCATCACATCGATAACACTCCCCAATGCCTTCGGGGAGTAACTAATCGCTACAACAACAACAACAACAACAGCAGCTGTCGGTAATGCAGTGCAAATATTCACAATATCGCCATAGTACAAATAGATTGCTTTGTGTGCTCACAATCGTTTATTTTTAGCAAATTATTTTGATAAAATATAGCTAAACAAAAGCACTACGAACAAAATTGCCCAAAGCTCGCTAATAGCCCGAATCCACATCGTTACAACCAAAACTTTATTTATAGATTTGGATTCCAAATAAGAGCGAAAAAGGGACTCGTACATAAAAACAGCAATTAGAAATAATATACATATATGGTTACTCCACCAGTAAAGGAATGCTGCCACAATCCCAGAAACAAAGTCAGCGCAAAATAACAAACGCTACTACAACAACAATGACAATGTCACACAACATCAACGATAGTCAGCGTGAGATGACAAAAACAAACTGACGATACTCTCCGTCGCCGATATAAGCACTTCCAGAGCCGTCTCATCAGATGTTGTCTTAGCCCATGCTTCTGCATCAAATACCAGCACTTGCACCATTAATCATTTTAAGAGCATAATCTTTGGTTGCCGAGAGAGGACTCAAGTTCTAAATTGCCTACTCAGTCCAAAGAAGCAAGTGTTGGCAAGAGTGATCCTTGGCTGATTCCCGCTGTGTTTCAAATGAAAGGCATTTAATGCAGTAATTTGATGAAAGTATTTCCAGATAGGGTTGTCAGCTTATATCAATTATATTTTGAGAAAGTCTCAGCGGACGTGGAAGATATCTTGTACGTAGCCAGCCATTAACCGTCTCTAGATCTTTTATGTATGTGCTGTCACTAAAAATAATTTTACATATAGGTTGCCACATACTTCAATACTATAAGTATTAAACGAGATTTGCCTAATCGGGCTTTACTAAACAAGTTCGCCACTAACCTTTATAAAATCGCGCATTATGTAACTTCTTTGTATATCCGCTACTATAACGCAAACAGTTTGACCAGTTTAGAAGAAATATTGTTTAATGCACCCAAAAGTGCTGAGCTCTAAGCTTTGTTACATGGGCGTTGGCACCGGGTGTAATTTGACTATGTTACCTTCTATTGAGAAAATAGTATGTACATATACGACATACTAAGAACGATATTGTGGCGAATATAAGCAGTTTCGATACGTCACTATGCCGCTAGTAATAGATGCTGAACAACAGCAAAAGCGAGACAAGCAAATGAAATAGAAACATCTACACACACATACACATAGAAAGCAACAGTGAATATGAGATGCAGAGGTATGAGAGCAGCAAAAATGCAACTAATCGAGAAGTCTGTTTGCGAAAAGTCGAGACCATGGGAGAAATAAGCGAAGAAGGCAACTGAGAGTGTAAATGTAGCGCAAGCTAAGGAATATTCAATCAGTTGATTTCAGAACGTTGCAAGTGAAGTATGCGGTATTTCAATTGTGAAGTACTACAACCATAGCAGTGTTCTAAATAAAGAACATTTTTCTATGCTGGATATTTGAGTTATTTATTCGACAGCTCAGCGATTTTAACGATAATAGAAGGTGCAGAATCATTGAATTTGGAAAATATTTTGAAATATGTTTGCCGCCTTACCTTTATTATATTCCAGATTAATATTAACCTCTTATTCATATAAAATTAAAAAAGGGGTCACAAATGCTTTTAAAATGCGACTTGCACGCAAAGTTCAAGTAAAAAGGGCGTTATAAGACTATTTATTCTTTATGTATTAAGGGATCATTCTTTATTTTTTTCCACGCATGAACGTCATAATAAAATATATGTATTAAATAAATTCAGTCTACTTGCCCCTCATATTTCGCATGAAAATTCTCTGGGTGTAGATCTTTGCCTTTTAAGTAAATAAGACAGTTCTGGGAACAAAATGTGAAATCCATACAGACATTCTCAATACATAAAGAAACTCTGTATTTGACTCATTGTATGTATGCATGTTTTAATGCAATTTATCTTAATCACTTTGCGGTGAAATTTTTATGAGAAATTATCCCATTTGCATTGTTTCTGCGTATAGTCACTGCAGCATTCGGAAAATCGCCAAACTGAATTAAGTTGTCAGAGCATAACATTTTTTAACACGTACAATGGTAATTTTTTATTTTACCGCATAAACAAATAGTTGAAAGAGGAGAAATCAACAAAAAAAAAAGTTCAAAGTAATAAAAATTGTCCATAAACAAAGAAGCTGTCCAGCAATAAGCTGAAATTCCAAAAAAGCACTTTTCATATATTCGCATATATAATTCACGTTTCCTTTGAGCGATTTTCATAGCCAAAAGGCGATTTATTATGCGAAAACTGCCACTCAGTGCAACAATATATGGAGTTAGCAATTGCGGGTTGGAGGGGGGAAAGGGTGGGTAACATCCGCTTTGAGTACTTTTCTTTTTAAGCTCGCTTATGATTTAATATTGTCTTTAATTTTATCTTTGAAGTACAACTTCTTATGAAGTTGAAATAGTCGATTGCCTTTACGAGACCATTTGAACATGAGCGGCTGCAGGAACTTGGGATTCCCTACAGCTTTCAGAGTCCTGTTCAATTGTAGCCATTCGGGCTGACAGATATGTGTGTCAGCTGCCTAGTTTATTATTGTGCACTGTAAGTCAGAGGATTTCATTTTACATGAGAAAGAGGAAAACGAAAGCAAGGTCAGGACACTCCCACAAAACTCTCAGACCACCTTCGATTGCATCATGGTCGAGTTGTAAGCCTTGATGGTCGCTTGAGCCTTTCGGTCAGTGAACTGATTAGCTGTTTGGGTCTCTCACCATATTTCACCACCAAAAGAAAAACGGTCTTGAAGTTCAGACAGGGACAATTGTCGGCCTGGGATTAAGTAAAAGTTGATAGCAACGTTTAGATGGTCACAGTCAGAGAATCAGTAGGCCATAATAGGCCCCAAGTATTGCTCAAACGTTTTTCAAAAACAGCAACAGTGGATTTCGCTTACACAGGCAATAATATTGAAATCGACTACAACAACACAATGATAACGGATTTAAAAATTTAGATGCCTTATGCGATGATAGCTGATAACTAGGGTTTCTCCCTTCCTAGTAGCTATGTACCTCTACTAGACAAGAACGGGGAGCAAGCTGTAGTGATAACATTAGTCGGTTGGTATTGGTCAATTCGATCACACTGAGCTGGAGGGACGTCAAAATCATCATTCCAAATCCGAAGTGGACGGCATGCCAGGGGTATCAAAATTATACAAAATCAATGAATCTCTATTGGTTCGTGGGCCATTGTTACACTGCTAGAGTGGATTCACTAGCTGTAGCGGTATTGGAGCTCAAACATTCTTGCATAACGCTAAAGGAATTTTATAGTGGGTTTGGTCACTGCTAATACATTCGGATTCAACTGAATACACAGCCGTATCGTTTGCTTAACCAGAGTTATCATTTGTGATCTTATTCGAGTGGTGTCATTCCATCATGATAGCATGATTTCACTCTCGTTAATGTGAAGAAAATGGATGAGATATGATTATATTTCAAGCAACCATCAATTTTCGCCAGCTGACAAGTATCTTCTGAATAGACATAACGAAGGAAGTAGCCATGGTAGTAGGCTAGCGAAATATAAAAGCTGACAATACCCGAGCTTTAGTATCAGTTTTTATGTGTACCTGACCACTGAGATATTGTTAATACAACTGTAGAGCAGATGGGTTGGTCTAGAGAAATGTGATCGTCCATATCCTTTCGGAAAATGGTTTAGAAGGAAATTTAAAAATTAACGCTGGTCAAGTGTGACCATCAGCAAACAAATAGGCCAAAAAAGAGCTCAATACTTGCTATTTCATGGTGCCTTGATATTTAATACTTTACCCAACAACGAAGATATATAAGAATTGGATTACCAAATGGGGTTGCCAACCATTTCAAAAATTCTATGTAGACATTGCAGTTGTTCTACAAAAACCTCAAAACTGTTATATATTTTGCAAGGTTGACATTTGTTCTACACTTAATAACATTCCAACAAATATTCTAAGAAAAAGAAGTTTCACTTCTATTTCGCTTGAAATTGTTTGTTTTCAATTCCCTTTCAAAGCTCAAAGCATTCACCAGTCAAAGCCTTAGCCGCACAAAGAGCAAGAAAGTAGCAGCAAAAATGTCATTTGCATATGTGAATGTATATTTTTATTTGATCGTTTATTTTTTGGTTGACTGGTTTTTGTTGAAACAATTTTGCATGTTAATATGTAAGTGCTGCTTTGTTGATAACTTAAGCGCTCCCCAGTTGAGCTTGTGTGTGTTTTATATATTTGCTGAATAAATTTAAACTTTTTATGATGTTTATGATTTTTACAATTTCCTCTTTTGTCTTTTTCTATTTGACATTTATTGTTGCTTAGTGCAGTAGCACACACTCCCTAATTCATATAACCATAATTCCATGTTGACGTACGGTCACGTTGTACAAATAAAGATATGCGCTATTTTATTTTAAAGCTTGTGAGCGTATTTTTTTATGTATATATGTAGTATATAAAACAATTCTATCGCATAGTTCTCGTTTCTTTTTTCTACTTAAGCTTCAAGCGAAGATAATAAAAATATTCAAAACACATATTATATTTGAATGAGCACTCAGTCATCAACGTTTATGAAAATAGTAGCATACTTGCAGGCGTATAGCATCGCTTTCCACATACACACACACCCACACACCTGCAGCTGGTGCGCACCACGGTTGCCACACCATGTTTTCATTTGGGACCAAAATTCATCGGAAAAAAGGACCAAATCTCAAAGAAATGGAGCAAATTTTTGAAGTTTTAATTGTCTTACAAACAATTCGGCAATTCACGAATGTGCCGAATTCTTTGTAAAATTTTTAATTTCAGGTTGTGGTAAAGTACAAAGTCATTCTAACAAAAAGCCTTATATGAATAATTGTTTTAACGAAAAATCTTAGAGAACAACTCGTGTCGCAAGCCCAACTAGTTCTGTTTTGTTTACATAAAAATCTTATTTTTAAACTAAATTTCTCCAGAGCTCGGTTGTATCAATTTTATTATAAAATAAGTCTAAAAGTGCTTCAAATTACTTTACTCTTCCGTTTACCAGTGCACCCTCAAGTTAAAATTTTTTTTATTTATGGCCTAGATTCAGTAAGTGCGAGTTTTGAAATGTACATTTTTCCCATATAATTTGTGTTAGAGAAAAATTTATATTTCAACACTCACATTAATTGAATCTAGCCACAGTCCTCAGATTCACTATTGAAAAGTATTTAAAGTTTGAACTGTGTAGTAATGGTCGAAATTCCATTTGACGAGGTATGAGCAATTAGTTATTATAAACAATTTTATTATTAAAGTTTCTGGGGTTCAGTTCTCCAGCGGGAAAAATTTGGCACAAAGCGTTTATATCAGATCTACGTTGAGCATTTGTTAAGTTATCGCTTTCGAAAAATATTCCTTCCTTACTTCCAATAAAAACATTCCTTGGGTTAAGACACTTAGTATTCTAAATTATGTACACTGATATAATCACTGTACCTAAAATTACTCAAAAGGTGCTTCATATTGATGGAATAATATCAGCAGACTAACTTTTTCTGATTGAACTGTTTAGTGCAGGTCGGAAATATATAGAACCTTTTAATTCTGTAACTGATATTGAATTTGACAGTTGTATAACAGAAATACTATTAACAAAAATAGAAATTATAGCCGACAGTGGTCATTCTTTTATTTAGTTTTCAATACAAGAATGTCTCCATCAGTGGACAACTCTGTCAGATTTCTGCATTTGCAACAACTTTTTTTAAGCTCAAATAGTGACAAAAATCTATCACAAAAAGTGTTTGATAACCGATCTAAATATCTACCCATCAAAACAAAATTTTCTGATTCACCGCTTGTTTCATCAACAATTAACGAAAATTGGTTTGCTTCAAGATAAAAC
This sequence comes from Eurosta solidaginis, assembly GCF_040869045.1. Classification (NCBI taxonomy): domain Eukaryota; kingdom Metazoa; phylum Arthropoda; class Insecta; order Diptera; family Tephritidae; genus Eurosta; species Eurosta solidaginis. The sequence goes on along the minus strand of NC_090323.1, from coordinate 17,101,363 downwards.
ACTTTTCGAAACTATCTGCTAGGTGCAGTGCTATTGTTATGCTACATTTTGATGACAGCAATTTTTTCGTAAGAAATCCATTGAGGTAAATTATAAATTATATAAAGGTTAATGAAGGTGTGGAAAATTTTGTGAGCAGTGTTGAACATTTTTTCCTCAGTGAAAACAAACAATCTTGATTACAGCCTAAAAAGGACCAAAATTGAAAAAAAGAGACCAGCGGACCAAATGGGGTTCGAAAGGACCATTTTTGGTCCAAATGGACCAAAGTGGCAACCGTGGTGCGCACACCCATGCGGTTGAAGTAATTCAGTGAGAATGCTATCCAAAATCCTGTTCATCGTTATTCGTCTGTCAGCACTCGCTCTCTTTTGCGTTTTTAAAATTTATTTTTCTAAAGCAATATAAACACATATGCACACACACTCATACTCGTATTGCTTGGAGTTGTACGCCAAATTGCATGCTTCATTACTCAAAAATAAATATTACCGTTATACTTTCTATCTATGCACGTCGTTTCTTTTTAACTTTATTTTTTATAGCTGTTGTAATGGAGGTCCTTAAACATCAAGTGAAGGATTTTTTCAGTCTCACCCCTTGAAGCGGTAATTGGAGGCGATTAAGGCGTGTCTCACGCGCGTAAAATCTCATATTTCACTGTGGGGACTCATAGAATAAAATGAAACTTTGTATCTATATGAATTTTGCACTTGATTGGGGACGATCAGAAAAACCTGAAAATTTGCCCCTGTCCATCCCCCTGTGTCCGAGTGAGATCATAATTGATATGTGATATATATGTACATATTTGTTCGTAGTTACCCCATTGAAAAGGTGAGACTAAAAACACTGTTCCGTTAATTTATTAAGCACCTCCCTAATGCTGAAACACTCGTTGCAGGTGTGTTGGAAAATTTCACATTTAAAGCTCTTGAACAAACATCAATTTTCCTTACTGAATTATTTTAAAATATAAGATTTGAATTTTGTTCATGTGATTTTCTTTTCCGTGGTAGAAAAGCATGGATGGATTTGTTATTTTCTAGTTTTAGAATGTACACTTTTTCTTCAAATCGTTTGTATGCAAGAAAAAACTCACACTTACTGAGTACAGCCCTGAAGAGTCCCCAAAATCATCCCGAAATGACCCCGAAGTGATCCTCAATTGACCCCGGGAGGACCTTGACTTAACGCAGGATCGAGTGGGAAGAGAATCGCACAGTTGATAGCGCATGGCGACCCGTCGCCACACCGTACACGCTACTGCATATGGACTAAGTATATGGCCTAGAAGGTTTAGTGTGGTCATATTAATCGTTCTCGAAATGGTTGGGCTAGTACCTTCCTTTATGGTGCTTTGTTACTGGAACGTACCGGATTTGTATCCGGCAAAGGACAATTAACATCGATAACACTCCCCATAACCTTCCAAGAGTGTCTTTATCGTTAAGACAACAACAACAACGTGCGCCCATAGATGTTTCACACCAAAATCCGGTTACTAAACAAATCAATGGCCATTAAAGATGTTCTGTTTCTCACGCAGCAAAATACACTAAAAGAGCAGCTTTTTTGAGAAAACTGGAATGCAGAACCATTCGACAAAGAATTGCCGAAAATTGTTTTGCCTATAATAACACCTAGATGGCCACATACCTGATGGAATACCCGGGGAGGCAATTAATTAACTGCAAATACCTACTCCGAGCTTTCGTTGCATTTGTAAAACAAAGGCCAGAAAGTAGACATCTTTCCTGGTAGATGGAAGACAGTTCCAATTTCGACGAGCCAAGGGAATCCCAATTGTTCATAATCTCTCCGCGCACTGATGCAACGTCTCACTACAGTCAAATAAGATGAAAGTCTCATCGACGACTATATAGTTTCCGGAGAGACCTTCACTTAATATATAGACGGTATCTAGAAAACCAAGATAAGGTGTGATCTCTGTCATAACAGTTCGGAGAGGAACAACTCTCTGCGCATAGGCTATCATGCTGAAGCAAAAATTCTCTGAATCAGTTTTTATGTGGCCGACCACGAAAATGAAGCTCATTATCTTTGTTAAGTATTGCCAGATTGGGAAAGAGTATGAGAATGAGATTTAAAAATAAAATAAAAATGGAGATCTTTCATAGATGGATATGCACAGTCCTTTAACAAAATTCGATGATCTATGAAACAATTGATTTTTCATCAATCTGCGCACAAACGGTAGGCGGTGTTACTCGCTTGGTTCGGGTGCTATTACCATGTTTTGTGCCCACCCTCATTTGTTGGTGTGAACGCCAATACTATCGCATTCACTATGGCAAGCCATAATCCCACCGACCCAAAATGAATGCATATCGACTATTAAGTGGAATATCACACTATTCCGGCTGCCGTTTGGAAAACGCCCCATCTCAGAATACTCTGCAATTACGCCCTGAATTTATTTTAAAATCTTGGAATTAGCTGGGGTATTTAGTAAAATATTTCTGATACAGGATGTATGGTAGCCGAATTTTGAGATATAACGTTTTTGAAACACATACTAAAATAGTGCGTTTTTGAAAAATATTCTCCGATGGGACGGTTTCAAACTGGCAGCCTAGATAGGCCGATGTTCCACTCAGTCTTCTTTATATTAAAGGTTCTCATGAAGGGCCCCTTTATTTTTGAAATCTACAGTTGGACTCAAATATGGCTAAACTTTATATAAGATACAGTTGCAGGGTCGATGTTGTATAAGAGATACCACCATAAGAATAGAAAATGCTTATCGGACCGTGTCCGACAAGGCGATCCTGGTTCTAGTTCGGAAAATCCCAGTGGACTTACTGGCAAGCGAAATTGCTGTTCTGTATAACACTAATATCGAGCGACGATCTCATCCCAGCGGGTTAGGGGGTCAGGAATACCAGATTCAAGGGGTGTGTAGCGCAACCCTTGAGGTTGCCAGCGCAATATATAGGTTCTCCAAACCCAATTGTCAACCTCACCTATCCGCGACAAAACCTGTTTCACTAACAGACGAGGCTCTGGCGACCCCAAGCTCCCCATAGAACTTGGGGGTGGGGAGGGAGGGGATGGCATGAAGGTTTAATGTGGCAACATAAATCGTTCTCGAGATGGTCGGGCTAGCACCTTAATGGTGCTGTGGTACCGGAGCGTACCGGATCTGTATCCGGCAAAGGACCATCACATCGATAACATTCCCCAAAGCTTTAGCGGAGCAACCTTATCGCCACAACAACAACAACAACAACAGCGACCATCTCAAGAAGCCAAGAAAAGAGCAAGGACACAAACAATAGGTAAGTGGCTCAACGGAATGAGCGGAAGCACGGCGAATTTAACTACCATCTCACGCAGATACAGAGTGGACATGCCGGTTTCAAAGAGTATTTATGGAAGCGTAGGACGACTCGCCTTACATAGAGTTTTAGGGGAGGAACCTACCACGAGAAATTTAGTATCACAAATGTGCTGGACTGCAGTGAGCAAAATGGCATTTATAGTCATGACACGTGTCATTAAATCGACACTCAGAGCAAATAGCGGGAACCTGGACATAAGGACAACAGTAGGCCCTTTAAAATTTAGAAATATGGAACGCCACCCTGAAGTAATGCGAATGTGAGGTGTGGGCGACGGTTCCAAAACGGGTCTGTTTTTTAGTCGACGGGCACACGGTTGCTGCAATGGCAGCAATTATGGTGCATTAGGCATTTTTCAGCTCTCCCGAAAAAAAAAGGATAAAGTAGCTGAATGTGCTGGCTTGGCCAGGGTAATTACATTGTGGGCACCGCCAGCGTTTTTTTACCATCAAAAATAAACGCTGCAATGTTTTTAATTAATTTATTTCCTACAAACACACATTTCATTATGATAAACTGTTTTATAAAATTTTTTTTTTCAAAAATGACATAGTTTTTCCTACTCATGCCACCAAAACCCAATGCCGCTCACACGTATGAATATTCGCATAAATCACAATGTAAAGCCGTCTAAATCCTTTAACAATAACAACCTACCTGAAAGTATTTATAATAACAAAGCGTCGAAAATCGGTCCTTAATTTTTATATGAATGCATGTGCGTACATACCTATATATGCATGTATGTATGAACTTGTCCTCATATATCCTTTCTTTTGTTCAGTATGTCAACGCATTGTAACAAAAACCCGTACAAAATTAAACTGTCAGATTAGGTTAGGAATAGAAATATGTAAACTGTGGCAGCGGTACAACGGCTAATGAGAAACGGTTGAGGGGAATTTGCTGAGTAGCAATGAAAATGCTAATAAAACCAACCAGATAATTTATATGTGTGGTACAGTTGTGTAGGGGAAAAATGTGTAGATAATTAATATCTATAAGCCGCGATCGGGAAATGAAATTGTTTAAGGAAAAAGTAAATTTAATTAGTGTGCTTCTAGAGAAATACCGGAAGAGGGGCTAGTTGGAAGTTGCTTACGATACCTTGGTAGGATTTCTGCAGCTCACCCCGGCTAACAGAGGATATACAGTGGAATAATTTTTGTTGTTGTGGCATACCATTTGGACAGCGCGTTAAGTTTTGGTTGTGAACTCCTCAAGAGTATAAATAAATATAGAATGTGTTACAGCTTACGATTTGTTCTCGTATCACACAAGCGAGATTTTCGAGACATGAGAAATCGAGAACTCGACTTCTCGCGAGATTCTCGTGTCTCGAAGTACTTGTAAATCTCGCGAGCTTCTCGACATTCTTATTTAATCGCTGTATGGACAGTATTTATACACTTGGGTTTTTTTTACTTGTGAAATTTTTGTTGATATATAATCAATGCTTCAATGACATTTAACTCAAAACATATTTATTATATATATAATTTTGTTCGCAATACTTTATCTTTCAACGAGACATCAAGAACACGCCTTCTCGGGAGATTCTCGAATCTCGAAATACTCGTAAGGCTCGCGAGATTCTCGAAACTCGAAATACTCGTAATACTCGCGATTTTCTCGACTTTCAATTCAGTCGCTGCATTGGCAATATTCTATACATTTCGGGGTATTTTACTTGTGGTTTTGCGGATATTTGGCATGTGCTCGAGAAGAAATCGTAAGCTCTATATAAAACAGCCAATGAGTCGATTAAGTTGAATGTCGAGAAGCTCACGAGCCTTACGAGTAATTCGAGATTCGAGAATCTTGCGAGAAGGCGAAACTCGTGAGAAATCTCTCCTCGAACATGTTCGAGAAACCGTAAGCTCTAGAATGTGTGTATATTTTATGGGAGTTCAAAGGTCTCAAACCGAACTTCACAAAATTTTCACAGTAGGTTCATCTGCCCACTAGGTAAGTATGTATACAAGACTTTGGAAAATTGGGCTGTTGTTAAGCTTTACAAGTAATAGTTTTTCAAGCGTTTCATCGCTTAAGTTGTACCCCCTTGCGTATCAGGGACACCAAGAATGACTAAGACTAATTCAAAAAGCTCAGGAGATCTAAAGCGAATATTTTGATAATAAGTAAAAATATTTTCATATACCGTCAAGCGTGTACGAAGGCTTTCAAAATTGTCAATTTCAGCAAACATATTAGTAAGTTCGGAAACTTCATGATGAGGAACTACTGCTACTATAGTTTGAGCCATCTTATCCAAAAAGGTACTGAGTTTCGAGCTTTGGTGAGCGTTTATGAGCTCCTGGTCTCAATAGAGACACATATTTTAGCAATTTTTTTTAGCGCCCTGATGTATACAATACCTATAAATTTGCTCCAGCCTAATATCATATTCCTCAAGAGTTTCCAATACCGTCTTTTTTATTTTGTCCACAGTGTGTGGGTGTGACCATGGTCTCATTCCGAGAGTTTTTACAACTACTACTAATTCTGAATTTTGAATTTCAATATACTGTAGGTTAGTGCCTTATATTGAGCGGTCAAGCCGAGTAGCGGCATCAATTTTAATTGACACTATTTTTTTTCCAACCACATTTTTATTTCCTTTTTTATTTCAACAGCACGATTACTTATTAACTCCATAACATTATGGGAGTTGACTGGATTCATATTAAGGGCTTTGAAGATGGGAACCACTATCTCCCTGAACTCTTCAGTGTGCAATTGCGACAACGGCCACCCATCTTTTGTTACAATTTTCATTAACGAATTCTTAAAGAACTCTGGTTGTATAGAGTATGAAATTTTAATTTTCTTTTTTGGTGGTTCGCTATTTTCGAAATTAGACTTGAAACCGTCTAGAAATCTTCCGTGCTTCGTTATTATGTGGTGTTTTAAATTTGTCAAATGTTCGCCCGCCAACTTAATTTTGCACATTTTACATTGCGACTTTTTTTCTTCCTCGTTATATTGGAAAACGTATCTAATGGCATTGTTTCCCCCAGCGGGTTAAGGGGCTTAGAATATACCCGCGGGAGGAATGCCTGTCGTAAGAGGCGATTTAAATACCAAATTGATTCAAGGGGTTGCCAGCGCAATATATAGCTTTTCCAACCCAATTTGCAACCTCAACTATCTGTGGCAAATCCTGTTTTATTAACAGCCGAGGATCTGGCGACCCCAATTTCCGCATGGAACTAGGGGTTGGGGAGGGCGGTATGGCCTAGAAGGTTTAATGTGGTCATATAAATCGTTCCAGAGATGGTCGGCCTAGTACCTTAATGGTGCTTTGTTACCTGAACGTACCGGATCTATTTCCGGCAAAGGACCATCAACATCGGTAAAGCCGTCTTCTCGAACACAGAACATGTAGAAAACGTGCACAGCATTGGATTCCGTGAATGGCTGTATCACTTCATTGGTCTTATAAAATACTAGCACTTTTCACTCAGCGGTTGGATCATTATTCGCCTCAAAGACTGGCATAGTTCGTTATTCTTGTGAAAGATAATAATGACTTGCATAATCTCTTAGAGAACGATATCCTGAAATGCTTAGTTGATCTTCCACGCATGCTTATAACATATGCTGGGAAGCGTCTGAAATGTGGCAGTCAGCGTCAAGAAAGCGGGCAGTGCTAGATTTTGTTCATCTGGCTTACAAATTACCATAGCACTAGGGTGAGTACCGAGCCAAGAGGGTTTTGAGTGTTATGAAGGCCATTTAACATAACTCGCCATCCCAGTTCAATTATGCAGCAGAAATGGATCGTGTAGCTAACCAACTAGTCTGCAAAGTTTATGGGCTCCAATCAGGTACATGATTGCACTTAGCTATGATGGGTTTATCTGATGTGAAAGATTGCTTGAGTGAGCTGCCTTCTGCTGAAGAGGGCCTGAGCAACTACAATTTTTAGTACTTCTTAAACAATCTTAATATTTGGTGCAAAAAAGGGATGACGCGAAAAGTTAACTAAGACTTAGATCATCATACCGTTGAGTTTGACTTCATGATATATGGACGATTTTTTGAAAGGATGTTTAAGGTATTCGAATGAAAATTGGCTCTGAAGATGGCACAGCGTCGATACCGGTTTGCCTGCAAATCACGTACGACAAGGGACGGCGGGAAATCGGTTCAATACAATATGATTTTTAAGGAATTATCCTGGGCAGCAGCCATGATCAATTTGACCGATGCTGCTAAAGTTAGCCGTGTCTATGCTTCATTTATATGAAGAACTGTTGAAGGGGGTTTCTGTGATTGCCTAGAGTTTCAAGATTTAGTTCCCTAAATACCTTTCAAATTATCTAAGTGAACTTCAACTCAATGCTACTATGGACTAGGCAGGCAATTGAAAAGTAAAATGCTCTCTCGACAAACGAAAATCATACACTCCAAGCCATTTATCATACCCGTCCTGCTATATGGTGCAGAAGCATGGACGATGACAACAGCGGATGAAGCGGCTCTGGGAGTGTTCGAGAGAAAAGTTCTTCGAAAGATTTATTGACCTCTCCGCGTTGGCCATGGCGAGTACCGAAGAAGATTTAACGATGAGCTGTACGAGCTCTACGCAGACATCAACACAGTCCAACGAATTAAAACGCAGCGGCTGCGCTGGCTAGGCCAGCTCCGCATAAGAAAGTGTTTCTATCGGAAGCCTTCTATGGAAGCAGAGGAAGAGGGCGGCCCTCAATCCGCTGGAAGGACCAGGCGGAAAACAATTTAAACTCCCTTGGTGTGACCAATTGGCGCCAGTTGGCAGAGGGAAGAAGCGTCTGGCGAGCCTTGTTGGACGGCCATTACCGTTTAAACCGTTAAGCGCCAATTAAGTAAGTAAAGAACTTCAACTGCCTAACATCTTAACAAATTAAAACAAATTTTAATTAAATCGTGGAACAAAAATCTATGAACTCACGAAATTAGCTGTCGAATTTTCTTTTAACTTTTGTTTACGAGAGACATACAAAATTTACTTAACATTTTAATAAATTCGGATAAAAAATTTATGCAAGCAACTAACATGAAATTCCTTTTAAATGTGCCTGCATTAATAAAAGGTCAAATATTTATGGACTCCAAATAAGAAATATAAGAAAATTGAATATTTGTTGGACTCTGCGGAAAAACTTAGTAACGGCACATAACTCTTTTACATATTTCCTTTGTTTGGTGTTGATGAGAGGAGGTGCGTATGCGCAGTAAACAGGAGCTGTGATTGTGACGAAGAAATGCGAAAGGTGAAAAGAAGGGAAAGTCGAAGGCATAAAATGTTTATAGTCGTCATACAGGCTACCTTTTCCTCGGCACAACAAAGAAATCCGCCCTTGGGCGCATAACGATTTTTATGTTAATTATATAATAGAATATTTTATTATTTAAATTACGGCATTTTAATGTGTGTAAAGGGATTAATGAAAGGAGTAAAAAGAGAATGAAATTGAATTTACGATTTGAAAGGTGTATACATTGCACGTGTGAAAATCTACGTAAATTGGTATTTTAAAGATTTAAATTGAAGTTTGCACAGCTAAGTAAGCTATAGCGAGATATACCATGACTAAGCTTGAGTTTTGCCTATAGCGGCAAATCCCAAAACTTTTACTTTTTTGGATACACGGGTTTTACACACGGGCAAAAAAATTAAGGCCAGAAAAAAGTACAATGGCATTAAGTTTGATTTTTTGACTATCCGATCTGATGATTTTAAAAATCAAGAAAGTTGATAGTAAGTTTTTACAAAAAACGTCGATTTTTACACTTTTTCAAGCGATACCCTTGATTTATTTTTTTTTGAATTTTTTCAATAAAATTTTGAGGCATCGCTGAAACGTTTTGGAATTTAAACTGAATGTTGTTTTTGAGACGGATATTCTAAAAGTATGAGCAAAATTAATGTACCCCTCCAATACTCAAAACTTTCATCAATCAAGGTAGCGATACGTTTTTTTTTGTCATTTTCAATATTCACAGTTTTTTGCTTATAGCCTTTTGAGGCATCTGAGTATTGAAATTTGGATTATGCACTATAATAGCCTATCAGGGACTGAAAATATCTGGGGCTTAAAATTCGATGTGCCCCTTTCAGTTTTGAAGGTAGAGGCAGAAAAGTAGAAGCGCTTGGTTGCGTAAATTTTTTTCAGGAGCATGTTTTTTTGTAGGCAGCTACAATTTTACTTTTATCACTTCATACCCGTTTGTTAATTATCTTCAGTTGATCAGAGCTCACAGAGTATATTAACTTTGATTGGATAACGGTTGGTTGTACAGGTATAAAGGAATCGAGATAGATATAGACTTCCATATATCAAAATCATCAGTATCGAAAAAAAATTTGATTGAGCCATGTCCGTCCGTCCGCCCGTCCGTCCGTTAATACGATAACTTGAGTAAATTTTGAGGTATCTTGATGAAATTTGGTATGTAGGTTCCTGGGCACTTATCTCAGATCGCTATTTAAAATGAACGATATCGGACTATAACCACGCCTACTTTTTCGATATAGAAAATTTCGAAAAATCGAAAAAGTGCAATAATTTTTTCCCAAAGACGGATAAAGCGATAAAACTTGGTAGGTGAGTTGAACTTATGATGCAGAATAGAAAATTAGTAAACTTTTGGACAATGGGCGTGGCACCGCCCACTTTTAAAAGAAGGTAATTTAGAAGTTAAGCAAGCTGTAATTTGGCAGTCGTTGAAGATATCATGATGAAATTTGGCAGTAACGTTACTCCTCTTACTATATGTATGCTTAATGAAAATTGGCAAAAGCGGACAACGACCCACGGCCATTTAAAAAAAAATTATTTTAAGAAAAATTTTAAAAGAAAAGTTAATATCTTTACAGTATATAAGTAAATTATGTCAACATTCAACTCCAGTAATGATATGGTGCAACAAAATTCCAAAATAAAAGAAAATTTCAAAATGGGCGTGGCTCCACCCTTTTTCATTTAATTAGTCTAGGATACTTTTAATGCCATACGTCGAACAAAAATTTACCAATCCTTGTGAAATTCGGTAGGGGCTTAGATTCTAGGACGATAACTGTTTTCTGTGAAAAAGGGCGAAATCAGGTGAAGCCACGCCCAGTTTTTATACACAGTCGACCGTCTGTCCTTCCGCCCGGCCGTTAACACAATAACTTGAGCAAAAATCGACATATCTTTACTAAACTTAATTCACGTACTTATCTGAACTCACTTTGTATTGGTATAAAAAATGGCCGAAAACCGACTTTGACCAGCCCACTTTTTCGATATCGAAAATTACGTAAAATGAAAAAAAAAAATGCCATACCAAATACGAAAAAAGGGATGAAACATGGTAATTGGATTGGTTTATTGACGCAAAATATAACTTTAGAAAAAAACTTTGTAAAATGGGTGTGACACCTACCATATTAAGTAGAAGAAAATGAAAACGTTCTGCAGGGCGAAATCAAAAGCCCTTGGAATCTTGGCAGGAATACTGTTTGTGGTATTACATATATAAATAAATTAGCGGTACCCGACAGATGATGTTCTGGGTCACCCTGGTCCACATTTTGGTCGATATCTCGAAAACGCTTTCACATATACAACTACCACCACTCCCTTTTAAAACCCTCATTAATACCTTTAATTTGATACCCATATCGTACAAACAAATTCTAGAGTCAGCCCTGGTCCACCTTTATGGCGATATCCCTAAATGGCGTCTACCTATAGAACTATGGCCCACTCCCTATTAAAATACTCTTTAATACCTTCCATTTGATACACATACACATTCCAGGGTTACCCTAGGTTCATTTTCCTACATGGTGATTTTCCCTTATTTTGTCTCCATAGCTCTCAACTGAGTATGTAATGTTCGGTTACACCCGAACTTAGCCTTCCTTACTTGTTTTTTCTCTACGCCACGGTGGTATACCATCAATTGCCTCATTTTGGAATATTCACGCAAAGATGATGTTTGTACATGGGGCAAATATACGAAATTTCCGACAAAAATTGGCAATCGTCCAAAAGTTTAGAAATTTTTTTTGTTTTTTTAAACCAGGTTTTATTTAAAAGTAAATGAAAAGAAACACATATTTGGTACAAAAATTTAACAAAAAAAAATTTTTTTCTACACTTTTTGAAGATTGCCAATTTTTGGCGAAAATTTCGTATATTTGTCCCATCTCCAAAGCCGGATCTCGGGTATTAAAACTTTTTTACCTAAACATACTTCGTTCACATATCTATATGTTTTTGAAGTTTCAAAAGAATAGGTAGAAAGGTGTTAAAATAAATGTGTTGCAAACTTTGCAGTAAAAAATATTTGGCGGTTATTCGGTTTTATATTTTTACCGATATCTACAAAACCGGGTCTCGTGTTTAAAAAAAATTTTACATAGCTAACAGCTGCACATATCTCCATATTTTGTTAAAATTTTGATATATTCGGTACAGAAGTGTTGAAATAAATGTATATTTAACATTGCGACCTAAATTTATATATATTTTGCTCTATCTTTTGACTATATCTTTTTGAGGCATTATGTAAGACGAGTAACGGAGATGCACTATAGCTCCAATTTACCCCTCAATGTTCCTAACAAAAAGATATTTGTGTGATACCATGTTTCAAAAAAAAATTTTTTTTTCTCCAAAAAAACCAAAGTTTGGCGGAATAGGCGGAATAGGCGAAATTTGCTCATTCAACAAATTTAGTGGACTCTAATATATTATATAAATATTAAAGACTTAACAAAACCACCTTTATCGGGCTAGAATAGGAAGGGATGAAAAAATCGTTCCCGGTACAGTCAGGCCAGAAGGCCTAAGTCTTCAGGGAGTTTTTATACAGTTTATACAACCACAACAACATTACGCCAATCTGCAAATTTTTTTTTCGGGAAAGTTAAATGGGAACGAAAGAAATCGCTAACTCCACAAAACCTCATATAAGTGTTTAACTGGATCTAACTACAGCATTAAGGTGTTAGGGACTTCTAATAGAATATACCATGGTGGCGCCAAAATGTGTTTTTTTTTGTGTGTTTCGTGGAGGGAGGAGTGCTTTCTGCACTGATTGTGGTATATAAGCCGAGACTACTAGAGTGTGGGACTCCCGACTTCTACTGAAGGTCTACACCGGCACCCACAATTTCCGTATCTGATACTCAACCACGAAGTGATTCAGTACGCTTCGGAAGATAACGACCATCTTTGAACATTTTTGATGTGATCACATTCTAGGCTATCCAAATCCCTCCCACGGTATGAAAATTGTGGTCACCACAGCCTCGCCTGATAGATATATAGGATTCGCCAAGGGTAGATGAAGCTGACGATTGTGTTGGAGAAGCTATTAATTGCGCTGGTAGCCCCTTGAATACGTTGCGTTGCACAACCGCCTGAATAACGCATTGATAAAGCCAGGCTATGCTTCCGTATATGAATAAGCTAACTTATTCGATTTCTTTTTTGTTTCGTGGAAGCAGGAAATTTTTAATACTCTGACTGAGATTTTGAAGTCTCACAGCAACACTATCGGAGCAAAGAATTTCGTTCTTTTTATGAAGAGCTACGCACTAAAACTAACATTTAATGGCTCACTCCAATTTCTGAGCCTCGTACAGCGTTTATTAATTCTTTTATTGGGAAAGCGCAATATTAAATTGCGTAAGCATGTTAATTGAAGAGACGTCAATCTTTTCGTTTGGTGAGAAGCATGTGCCTTCCGTTTCCCATCATAAACTTCTGAAGTTTATGTTATTTAAGACACTGAAGAATGGGGTCAATTGTAGTTCCATCCCTTCATGTACTTGTCTCAATCATGCTTCTAGTTCCGGCATCACTCTCTGTTTCTCTTTCCTTCTTACGGCCCTCTGCTGTTGCCATAAACGGTTCAATTCTTTTCGTGGCAGTATGGTAACAATACTCACTTCTGCGTCGATGTTGTCAATTTATGCTTCTTCAATCTATTTTTCAGCAAGAAGATTAATAGAAATGGTTTCCGTAATGACCACGGCATAACCGTAATAGCGGTCCCTTCTGCTCGTAAGGCTGATGCTAGGAGCATCCTTGTTTATGACTTCCTTTAATCGATTCGACCGCCGTATTTTTAATAGTGAAGATCCGCCTGTTCATAAATATAATGACCTACGTTTTTCCTGTCACTAGGACTAGTCTTGGCGGCCACCGTGGTGTGATGGTAGCGTGCTCCGCCTACAACACCATATGCCCTGGGTCCACACCCCGGGCAAAGCAACATCAAAATTTTAGAAATAAGGTTTTTCAATTAGAAGAAAGTTTTTCTAAGCGGGGTCGCCCCTCGGCAATGTTTGGCAAGCGCTCCGAGTGTATTTCTGCAATGAAAAGCTCTCAGTGAAAACTCATCTGCCTTGCAGATGCCGTTCGGAGACGGCATAAAACATGTAGGTCCCGTCCGGCCAATTTGTAGGGAAAATCAAGAGGACCACGACGCAAATTGGAAGAGAAGCTCGGTCTTAGATCTCTTCCGAGGTTATCGCGCCTTACATTTGTTTTTTTTTCTTTAGGACTAGTCTTGCTCTCTTCCATCTCGTAGGAAAGATATATGCTGTATATGTACAAGAAAAGCTATGGGCAGTTATTTGCAGATGGGCCTATTACCTCAGCGGGTATTCCATCAGGCCTTAGGGTTTCGCTTGGTTTCATGCTACGCATGCCTGGCCTGAGATCTTATGCAACAAATTGTTCTCGTTGCAGTTTTCTTGAGTAACACCACATCCTCACTCGGTGGTTTGCGGAGAAACAAAAACGTCCACAATATCTCTCATATTGTCCTTGCTATCACTTGATTCTGCGGGCTATTAGAACACTACTTTTGTCTGTCAAGATATGACACTTATTTGACATTGTTCAAGTGTAGTCGTTAGCATCCTTTGTTCAGTAGCAAACAACTTAAACTATAATTTTTACACTTCGACAGCTACATGGCTGTCTCCTGATCGCAATCAGATCGATCACGTTGTGATAGACGGACGGCATGCCTCCAGTGTTTTAGATGTGCGAACGATCCGAGGACCTAACATCGATTCGGACCATTATCTCGTTGCAGCCAAAATACGCACCCGCCTCAACGCGACTAAAAACAAGGAACAAAAAACACAAGGAAAGCTAGACGTCGAAAAGCTTCAATCACAACAGACTGCCAATGATTTCGCAACTCGACTCTCACACCTGCTCTCTGAGGGCACAACTCATCCTGAAGGAATACAGGAGCAGTGGGAGCATATCTCCAAAACACTTCATACTGCCGCCGAGGAAAAAATTGGTTACCGGCGGCCTCGAAAAAACAACTGGTATGATGAAGAATGCCGCGTTGCAACCGAAAGAAAAGACGCTGCCTACAGGGCTACGTTAAAAGCGAGCGCGACAAGAGGAGTGTGTGAACGCTATCGTGAGTTGAAAAGGGAAGCGAGACGCCTTTTCAGGAAGAAAAAAGCAGAAGCAGAAAGGCGTGAGTGCGAGGAGCTTGAGCTGCTAACCACCAGGAATAACGCCCGAAAATTCTACCAAAAAATACGGCGACAGACGGAAGGCTTTAAGACCGGGGCAAACTCCTGTAGGAATGAAAACGGCGACCTTGTAACTGATGTCCAGAGAGTGCTTAGATTATGGAGGGAACACTTCTCTGCTCTCCTAAATGGAGGCAGCAATTCACCGCGCAGAGATGAAGAACCCGATCCCGCAATCGATGATGATGGAATATATGTCCCCCCGCCCGATTATGACGAAGTTAGAATAGCAATAACCAGATTGAAAAACAACAAGGCCGTGGGCGCTGATGGATTGCCTGCGGAGCTATTCAAGTTCGGCGGCGAGGAGTTGGTAAGGCGCATGCAGCAGCTTCTTAGCAAAATATGGGCGGACGAAAGCATGCCCGACGGTTGGAATCTAAGTGTTCTTTGCCCAGTCCACAAGAAGGGGGATACTGCAAAGTGCACCAACTATCGTGGAATCAGCCTTCTTAATATCGCATATAAGGTCCTTTCAAGTGTATTGTGCGAAAGATTGAAGCCCACCGTGAACCGGCTGATTGGGCCTTATCAGTGCGGCTTCAGACCTGGTAAATCTACCATCGACCAGATTTTCACAATGCGCCAAATCTTGGATAAAACCCGTGAAAAGAGAATCGATACACATCACCTCTTCGTCGACTTTAAAGCCGCCTTCGACAGCACGAAAAGGAGCTGCCTATATGCCGCTATGTCTGAATTTGGTTTCCCCGCAAAACTTATACGGCTGTGCAAAATGACGTTGAGCAACACCATCAGCTCAGTCAGAATTGGGAAGGACCTCTCCGAGCCGTTCGAAACTAAACGAGGTTTCAGACAGGGTGAACCCCTATCGTGCGATTTCTTTAATTTGATGCTGGAGAAAATTATACTAGCTGCAGAACTTAACCGCACTGGAACAATATACTATAAAAGCGTGCAATTACTGGCATATGCTGATGACATTGATATCATCGGCCTAAACACCCGCGCTGTTAGTTCTGCTTACTCCAAGCTGGAAAAAGAAGCGGTAAAGATGGGTTTGATGGTGATTGAGGACAAAACGAAGTACCTGCTGTCATTGAGCAAAGAGTCAGCGCATATGCCCCTTGGCAACCACGCTACTGTTGGCAGCCATAATATCGAAATAGTAAAAGACTTCGTTTATTTGGGAACCAGCATCAACATTAGCAACAACATCAGCACTGAAATCCAGCGAAGAATCAATCTTGCCAATAAATGCTACTTTGGACTAGGTAGGCAATTGAAAAGTAAAGTCCTCTCTCGGCGAACGAAAATCATACTCTACAAGTCACTTATCGTACCCGTCCTGCTATATGGGGCAGAAGCATGGACCATGACAACAGCAGATGAAGAGGCTTTGGGAGTGTTCGAGAGAAAAGTTCTTCGAAAGATTTGTGGACCTCTACGCGTTGGCGATGGCGAGTACCGAAGAAGATTTAATGATGAGCTGTACGAGCTATACGCAGACATCAACATAGTCCAGCGAATTAAAACGCAGCGGATGCGCTGGCTAGGCCATGTTGTGCGAATGAAAGATGATGCTCCGGCCAAGAAAGTGTTTCTATCGGAACCCGCCTATGGAAGCAGAGGTAGAGGGCGGCCCCCACTCCGTTGGAAGGACCAGGTGGAAAACGATTTAAACTCCCTTGGTGTGACCAATTGGCGCCGGTTGGCGGAGCGAAGGAGCGACTGGCGCGCCTTGTTGGACGGCCATAACCGTTTAGACGGTTAAGCGCCAATTAAGTAAGTAAGTAAGTATTTACATTTTATGAAAATACTAATACGAAATGTGTTAAAGTATATTTACATATACCACATCCCCTAATGAGAGTTAATGTGCTAGACCGAGTTCATATATTGACTTCATGTGCAAGGTGGTTGTGCATCAATAGTGGCTAAGCTTTATTTGTTTTTTTTAGATAAGAAAATTCAAAAGAATCACACTTACTAATTTCATTAATTTCCATATTTACATTCTTACCACAGACAGCACGACGCGCATCCGCTCTTTCTAGTTCTAGTTTGCATTTTTGAAAACTTTTAGATGCAATTTGTTTGTTCCGTTTGAAAAGTGTGCTGATAAGCCAAAATGCATTATGCACATCTTTTGTTGTATTATAATTTGTTGCGCTGGTGGAGAGTAAATAAAAGTCGCAGCAACGTAAACATGTTCTTTAAATTCTTAGCAACTGAGACACTTGTTAGTATGTACCAACGCTGATACTGATCCCATGCTGGAATTCGTTCGGGATGTGCGGGATTGAGGTCGGTAACGAAAAGGCACTCTTGATGCAGAAGATATGCAATTATCATGCTCACTTTCTAACGCCTAAAGAAGAGATCGACCTTTGGAGGTTATGGCTATTTGGAAGTATGGCCTTAAAGAAGTATCAGAAAGGGTTACCTCGGCTAACCACTGTAATAGAGATAGAGATAAATTCATCCACTAAAAATATTATAAGCTCTATCTGTAGTATAAGAATCGACAGAATCTGTATGATCGCCTTCGTTACCCATTAATTTTGGCTTTAGAAGGTTTCACGGTTGTGAAGGAAGTATGTGTAAGTAACCAGATGATGTCAAAAGCCTACAAGCCAGCAGAAAAATGTGGTTTTTGAGAATCATCAAAAGTAGTCTCTTAAGAGCGACACTTTTACAACCTAGTGAGCGCTTTAAAGAGCTATGTGAGAAAAAGGTCCTTAAAATATCTGTATTAAGTAGCGATTGCTAATTAATACAGAAATAATATTGATATAATAGTGAAGAATGGAAGTACTGCTTATAAAAGCAATGCTATAAACCCAATGTTACTAAGCTCTTAGAGCGCGCCTATAATTATTCCACACAATTAGGATTAAAAAGCATATAGAATTAGTATGTACATAAATGGTGAATAAAGGAATAGCAAAAAATAGACAACACTTAGAGACCAATTGCGAAGCGAGCAGCGTTGCATTCATATGGTTGAGTGGATAAAGGCATCTGCCTTTATACTAGTACAATGAATGTTGGAGATTTCGAGTTCAATACTCAGCTCCCGAGAAGCTAGCTGATGAAGAAGTGAAATTCAGAAACATGCCCTAGTTACCATCGCCGTTTGTTAACTGTGTAATTTTTTTTTTAATAATTTTTGGGCCAATTGTTGAAATTTAAATATTTTGATTTTCAGAGCTTTAATGAAAGACAAAAACTAAGTTTTTCCTTGTTCTCCTACGCGTTTCGATGTTTTTATATCTTCTTCAGGGAGCCTGGTTTATTTAACATAAAACATAAAACAAAAATGACAATTATTATATTGTTGTGAAAATATTAATAATTGTCATTTTTGTTTTATATTTTATGTTAAATAAACCAGGCTCCCTGAAGAAGATGTAAAAACATCGTAACGCGTAGGAGAACAAGGAAAAACTTAGTGTTTGTCTTTCATTAACGGCCTTAAAGCTCTGAAAATCAAAATATTTGTAATTTTTCTCTAATATCAATAACGACCCTTAAAATATTGATAACAGATCAGCTAATAATTATTGATATTATTGGCCTTAACAAACGCAGCGTGAGTTCTGCCTTCTCTGGATTAGATAAAGAAGCAAACAAAAAAAGTGGGTCTTGCCGTAAATAAGGAAAAGACGAAGTACTTGCTGTCATTCAAGAAAGAATCGGAGCATTAGCGCCTTGGCTATCACTATTGAAGGATATAAGTTCGGAACTGTGATGTCAGCTTAGAAATCAAATGGGAGAATAACTCATGCCAACAAGTGCTACTTTGGACTGAGTGAGCAATTGAAAAACAAAGTCCTCTCTGCTACTGAGGAATGGCTCAGAATCATGGACAGTGTCGAGAGAGAAAACCAAAAGGCTTCGCTGGAGAGATTATGCTATGCGTGACTTGTTTCGAAGCAGCAAAAAGCGCTTAGGCGATTAAGCGTCAATTAATGATGATCGGCTTCTAAAACTTGCGACATTGGGTAAAATTCGTCTATTTGTTCTCTTCCAGGAATAGCCTGTCGCTTAACTAGCGGCGATCGAAGATTCTTATGAAACCTCATGCGAAATGTAGCAAAATTGAATATTCTGTCCTTTGGAAATTCAAATCCAATAAATCAAATCTATGACCCCCAACATCGACCATCTCCCATCATCCAGACCACGCAGACAATCAACAATTCGTCCATGTGAAATGATGTGCCATACCAAACCTTGGTAGGTGGCTCGATCTATATAAAAATCAGCGCTGTTTTCATACAACAAAAATGAAGTCTCTTTTAACCGGGATAAAGTGAAAATTTTATAACGCACACATCTCTAATAACCGCCTTGTGGCATATCTATATGCCGTTATAATTTTGCTTCTATCTTTTTATACTTTACTTTACTTTTAGGTGTTTGTTAAATTGTCTGCTTTGTTAAGGTGTGAAAAATCTCTCTCGCAGGTGTGAGATTCGTCAACTTTTTAATTACCCGCAGCAAATATAAAAAGCGTTTTGTTTGTGCAACGTTTGCTGTGGCTGAGCCATTTCCTTAGCGGTTAAGAACTGAGCAATATTTGGCACAAATTTCTAAAGAAAGTTGCATTTTAAACAAAGTGTGATAAACAAATATAAAGACGTGTGAAAATTAGTTAAAGTTTTCCTGATTGCTTGGAAAATATTTGGGTAAATATGTGACTATAATAAAAAAAGTTAATCTTGCTCATTTGATTAATGATGAGAGCGTCCTAAGCAAATTAAGTAATCAAGGTTGAGGTTAAACATAAGAAACCCACGAAGTCGAATGAATCATGATATACTCACCATCTCGTTGGCAGAGAAGATTAGGCATAAATAATGTTCCATTTTTTCAAATCAGTGATTTCGGTAGTAGGCATCTTTAAAGCAAATATCCAAGTTATTGTTGCTGTTGCCTCTGAAAATGTTTGGGAATCTTTACTTTGTTGTATTTGAATGATGAACTTCTTTAGTAATTCACGTTCATGTATTGCAGAGAGTGAAAGATGCCCTTCCCCCACCTTAAAGTAAATAAGCTGGCCCATTTTCAGCTAACAATGCATGTGAACCCAAAAATCTTTACCTTTTCAGCTTCAACGATATCGACAACCAAATAATAAAATTTCCATGATATCAATGATAACTTTCGGCTGCTGTTAGGCTGTTTTAAGCTGCGACAAAAGCCTATTATTTCATACAACCGTAGCAGAAGTAAAGAAGTATACTCCCCGGCACTCCTGCCGGCGGATAAATGGTCAGTGTGTGTGAGCCTTTAGGGTCGGCCAGAGATGAAATTAACAAAAAGCAAAGGGTTTAAAAGTTCATTGTAGGCATATATAATCGTTCCAGAAATGATGATGATATTACCTAAAGGTGCTAGTTCCATAGGTTAGTGCATAGGGGAGTATTTCTGACACTTACAAAATAAAAACAATACTGATTATGGACACGAGTCTCACATGACCGGAAATATCTTGCTTCCCTCCAAGACACGTTTAAGGAGTTTTCGATGCGCTACCCATCATTGTACACCGGCGCAGGGGAACCAACCTAAGTACTCTGTAGCTCTATATGGATCTATCTGCTAAAATACAAACATCACGATCGAATAAAACGGCATTTAATATTTTTAGAAAGATAAGTGGATACGGAGAAATAGGCATAGATACTGAACCAATTAACAGAACCGAGCAGAGGACGATATCAGGCCGTCGACACCTAGACTGAAAAATTCGACTTGTAGAGTCCTAGAAGCACTGCTAATACAACAACAACAGCAACCTCAGAAACTCGACATTGGTCGCTATATGCGAAGGCTATTCAGAGGCTCTAACACAGATCTGCTATAAGGTCGTATTCGCCAAACTGAAGGTATTTGGCAGTTACAAATTCCTCGATGAAGCAAATTTTTGAGGAAATAGAAGGCGCATGTCATATGATATACGTTTTCTTCATCCGATATGGGAAAATAAGCTGACGAGATGACGGTGTTCAAAATGAGGATGCAATTTAACTTTCCATAGAGGTTTCAAAAGTAGACTGCTAAGCCAGAGCAAGGGCCTGTTCAAGAAACCGTAAATCGGACTTACATTCGTATTTCACATTTTTAGCATAAGTACGGGAAGACGAGAGAGAGTCTTCTTGCATCGCAGCATTTTTCATTGAGTTTAATTTTCCAATTCGTTTTTTATAGTCGTCAGAAGCAACACCATCATTAAGAAAGGATAATGTACATTAGACTGGGTCGCTTTATTAACCGATATCGCACCATCGGTTTTTCGACAGGATTTGGGCTTAAAGTTCCACTACGCATACCCAAAAAAATAATTTCGGGTCTGCGAAATTTCATTTTTTGACTTTCTTTCGACTTTGATTTTTAAGGTTTTTTCATGGCCTACTAAAAAAATTCTCATTTGATTGCAAAATTTTCATACTTATTTTGTTTTTCAAAAAACTGTTATCGACAACATTTTTAGCGGACATTTTTGGGTCGGACAGGGTAGACATATGAAATTTTTTTAGTAGATCATGAAAAAAACCTTAAAAATCAAAGTCGAAAAAAAGTAAAAAAAAAAAAATGAAATTTCGCAGGCTCGAAAATTATTTTTTTGGGTATGCGTAGTGGAACTTTTTTTCCTGAGCCCAAATCCAATCGAAAAATCGATGACGCGATATCGGTTAACTTTCATCCATACAAATCGACCCACCCTAATGTACATACAGCTACTGCTTTAAAATTTAGATAATGTCAGTTCCAGTACTTCTTTACTATGGTTCGTTCTCGGCAGTGGTCAGCAAATCTTCAAAAAACCACAAAAACTATTTCATGTTACCACATGCCTGCATAATAAAAGTCAACTCACATAGAAACACGTAAGTAAGAAAGATATATCTTGATATATGTACATTTTATATACAAAGAAATGTGCACTCCTTTCCAAAAGAATGTGCTCCAAAAGTCAAGCCTCATAATTGCTAACAAATAAACAAAGAGCGCAGACAACATCCTTAGAGAGTTAACAAACTAACGCCAAAAATGTTTTTCATGTTTAAATGGAATTTGCACCTGCCCATTAGAATTTACATTGTTGTCCTTTCAAATAAGTAGTTTTATACAATTTTAGGTATGCATATGTTTAAAGGAACCATCATATGTTTGTTTGTTTGTATGTGTGCTTTTACGCGTCTGTGTGCTCTGCCAAATACACCTGATAACATCAAACGCGCATTCCCGAACACCATAATTCTTCAACTTGGACTTCGGCTACTGCAGTCTTTCTCATATAATACTTCAATACATACATACACGTACAAGCACTTACTCGGTTTGGCATGACTACTAGTCTTTGCACGCATCCTTCGAGATACAAAAAAAAAAAAACAGTGGCGTTCTAAGGTAAGGTGCATCTTTGTTATTTAATTTTATTGTTGTGGTAACTAACATGATTGCGATTGCTTGCTTAACTCTGTTATTAAACGGTGTTTGAGAGTGTGTGTGGTTGTTGGAAGTATATACAGCGGCGGAATACAAAATAGGAGCAACAAATATTGATATGAATCGACACAAACATATGGGTGAGGTTTTGGTTTGGCTTTCACCCAGGAAACGCTGGAAGAGAAGGGATGGAAGTCCATTAATGATCTTATATAGGTGAGCCTATGAGCCAATCAAAACGGTTTGCTGCAACAAACCCAAAAATAATCATATATAGGCCGGTAAAATAAGTAGAATTCTAATGTGGCCTTTTCTCCTAAATTAGGGCTTATAACCAGGAACTAGCTGCCATACTTCATGACCAATATCAAAGCTGAAACTTTAACTTACAGTTGACTACAATCGTCTAGCTGCGTTGAGCGTTGACCATTGCAAGCGCTGAACAAAGCGCTGCCGCTAAAGGCACCAAGCTTTAGCTGTCATAAAATAATTACCTCAAAATTGGAGCTGGCGCCCGAGCTACTAAAAGTCAGGCTGATTTTCGCTGAATCCAAAAAGGCGGGTAGTCTTCTATTTTCCGAAAATAGCTGCTGGCTGGGACAATTTTTCTTTTTTTTTGCGCTCTCTCTGAGCATTTTCACGAGCGAAACCCGAAGAGGGTGTTATTTAGCTTTTAACCGCTCCTTGGCGTCAAATGTTACTAGTAGTTGCGTTGACAATGGTATGCACTATACAGATCGCTATCGACTTTTTGATCCATTTTAAACTGAATTTATTCAGCTGTGATACAATAACGACCCCAAAAATTTCAGTTGGCGCCCGAGCTAATAAAAATAAAAACTATTTCAGTTGGAAGTAAATTAGAAACCGTCTTCTTACTTCTAGACTATGTGCGCTTTTATGTCGTCAGTTTTTAATGCAGCCTCGACGATTTGCTAAGTATAGTGTTCCTTTGTATGAAGGTTTTGGTACCGTATAGAGGTATTCAGTTAAGTTTTAAACTACTGTTAACGGTCTGGACCAAATCAGTTTATATGAGCTCCTTACGGACCAGCCAGTTAAAAACAACCTCTGTACTGCGTTCATCATACTCATTTTCGAAGGTTTTTCCATTAACTAAGTTTGTCCGTTTCATTAATGAAATACACATTCCGTGCTCACTTTTAGTTGATTCTTTTGCTGGGACGAAGACATATTATTTCACACAACCACACATTTTGCTTGGTCGATTATTCCCCAGTCATGCAGTACTGATACTAATTTGACCTTGCCACCAGACACTGTTATCACCGTAACTAAGTAGCCACTAAAACTAAATGGTTAGAGTACTGACTGTCACACTTATCAAGCCAAATCCTTCTGCCAGGTACTCTTTTGTTTGTAATAAGACTCTAAATAAGGTGAAGTATAAGAACGCTGTAAGAGCCAATGAAACACAAACCCTTATATTGAATCGAACTTGAGTTTGCGTATGTGAGAATACTTTTGACAAAAGCACAACTGATTCAACGTTATGGTCGTATGTCTAATTTGTAATCAATTGGTAAAGGAAATACTCTCTTCTCCAAATTTTAAACTTTTCAAATTACCACAGATAGCAAAATTTGAAATAATACTATATCGACTTCGTTTTAGCATAAAACTAAATGTTAGTTGCAATTTGAAGTGCCCTATCTTATTTGTGTTGAGATAGGCCGTTTTTGAAAGAAATTTTAATTAAAAAAAAAAAAAAAACAAGGACGCAAGGAGATCTTTGAATATACTCTAGAACGAAATGGCCGCCAAGGTAGAATGGTTTTCCGCTCAGTTATCGATATGGCTGTACCTTGTTCTTCGGCATCCTAAAATATCAAGTCAGTGTATGGGTTTGCTAAATAAGGACTGAAAAAATTGAGGTTGGCTCACTAGCACATAGTGCCTAATCCACTTTTCGCTTGAAATCAGGCTGCACTATGAGATGAGTAAAGAAAACTATGCATAAATTTAGAAAATTCATCAATATTTTAATGATCCCATTTTTTTGCGTACAGCTGTATGTACATATCATATATGATAAGGGCAAACAAATGCTTCATCTTAGATGTCCGCCTATTTTTTTCATGCTCCAACAATTTATTCGAATTTTCTCAGTTGTTCGTTGTTTGCTTTGTTTTCTTTTCTTAAGCTAAACTTCTTTTTTCAGAATTTCAATTTTCTTTCGCAGGCTCTTTTAGCGCCATTGAAATATGTTGGTCAGTTAATTTTCACCTAAATACAATTAGTTTATTTCGAGTTATTCCAAAACACACATACACACATATATATATACCTGTCCTTCTCTCACGCTTCATGTGTGTTTTTCTTTTCATTTGTTGCATTTTAATGATATAAGTAGAAAAATTTAATTCCACCTGCAATAGCTCGAAGAGCACTTAATTACAGTGATTTCCTTTATCGAGCTACCAATACCCAACATTTATTTAATCCGCCTTCTTCATTTTGTTTGCCAGAAGGATAGATGGATGGATGATCCTTTTGCATGTTTAGTTCAATTTCATTACAAGGTGCATTTTAATTGTGTTACAAGTACCTTGGTTCTTTTTTCATAGGTTGATTTGTGTGTTTAATTGCTTTTTAGTAGACGTGTTGCCAATTGATTGAAACTGACCATCATTTTCTCATCAACTCAATCAGGTTTATATTTTTTTCCTAAAACTTAACATCTCAACAAGAAGCCTCTAATCAATTGTTAGTAAATGCTTCGCATTTCATTAGACTTTAAATTGAACATATTTAATTTTTGAATTCTTCAGATATGAGAAAATTGAGCAAGACGAAATAAAAAGATATATATATCATGTACGACAACTACTGTTCTCCTTATCCAACATAAGCGGTTCTCTAAAACAATTTTGTGTACTCCACAATACGACACTGCCTTTGAGGGCGCATGCTTTTAAACTAGGCCTAGTCAGTGATATCAGATGTAGGAAGTGCGGGTTTGAGGAGAAAATATCGAGCACGTTGTTTGCACGTGCCACACGTTCGCCAGGCCAAACTCCAGCTATAAGCAGTGATACAGTTATTAGATCGAAAAGCACCAAGTAGTATAGGTCCTAGAAATCTTCTAGTATTTGCCAAGATCGCGGAGTTAATCTATAACATAGGTCCTCGTTTTTAAATGTTTTGTTCGTTAAACAAACTTCTCATAACACTATAGACTCATTCAATCTACATATGTGAAGTCCCCACGGATTGGCTGGTTCAACCTCATCTAACCTTGTACAATTAACTCAAGTAATGAGTTTTATCCTATCAAGTTGACGGAATTCAAAACAAAGCTAAAAAGCTGCTTCTGGATCTATACGCCGTGTGCTAAAATCCTTCATGCTCCATACTCAAGCGAGCATTAAGCTTACTTCGCATAATGAAATTTATTTGGAATACAATTTTATTACAGTCAAGCTCTTGCACTGAGTGAAAGAAAAGTAAGTGTGTCTAGAGAATGACGGAAATGGTGAATTGAAGTTCATAACTCGACTCTGTGAGAATATAATGGCATGGAATAATATACCGATTGGACCAAGAATCAATCTTTCTGCCCACTATACTTGCGAACGAAACAGGGAATCAGAGGGGCAAGGAAAATAAGTGGCCATGCACTCCTATTCTACTAAAAGGTCTTTAACGTATCTGTCAAGATATAAGAATGTATCTTAACCATTCTCGGGAGAGTTCATCGAAAAATATCATACTCTTGGTCTGAATAGTACCTTACAAGTACTTGAGAAATGTTCTGTACTCAAGAAAGAACTTGTATATGAATTTATTTATATATTTAAAAAATGTGTACTTACAGTGGACGGGTCTCGAAATGAAGTTAGGAAGGGGGTGTTTTCAGGCTCATGACTTGAAATTATTTATTTGTTGTTTTTTGATTTGATGGAATTTGACAACCTTGAATTAAGAAGGCATAGTTAATTTTTTCCTATCTCTTTTACGCGTATCGACGCTTTCACGCCTTTCTCAAAAAATGATCTGTAGGCTATAATCGGCCGAATCGCTGCACCTTTCCTCGAACAATCTTGTGCGAACAAGCACAGCCCCGTAGTCCTATAGATATTATAATTATCTCCCAGTTTCATTTAAGTATCAGAGGACTGTAAGGTAGATAAAACTAACGGAAAAGCTTAATTTTCGTACCGTTAAAAGCGCATATTGAAGCTTTGTCTAGATCTCCGCCCATCTACACAGCTTGCTAACATAGGTCCTCATAGCAAATTCCTTATACCTTTACCAGTACTTAAATTCGAAATGGATGTGGCTGATATCACAGCCCTTTGCGGGGAGTCCGATTTATTCTGAGGCTAGTACCTTCGGGCAGTGTCTTTATACAACAACAATTAGCACCATCAGGTCCTAGGTCGTCTGCCCGGAGAACGATTTCATATGGTCAATTCAAAATATCTATTCTCTTGGCAGACTCAAATTATACATCGGTCTTATCGCTTCTAGAAGAAAATGTTAGAATAAATATAGCCACTTTATTTGAATGTGACAGTATGAGATTTGTTGATTGTTCATATAGGCACCATATCCGTAGATCAGCCTTGGAGTTCAATGTTAAATCAATCTTAGCGGTTTTTGGTACGGCGCACTTTTTCATTGCAATCACAGACGCACGCGTGTTCTGTACCACTCCATCAGGACTTTATAGAACTGCGTGCAGAGGAGGAAACTTTGGGTTGTGAATAGGAAAAATTTCAACGAGATGTACTGCTTCGCGTTATTGCTCCTGAAGTACTATGAGCATCTTTGGGAAACTTTCGACTTATATCGCTTTTGAAAACTTGGCATTGAGGCTGAATGCATCTATTAATCCATTGCTCGTTTAAACTCAGTGAACTTGGGTTGCCTATCCCAATACTACCCTTCATCTACATCTCCATTTCTATATCATACCTTTTGCATTACAAATTGTATTCCAGTTTATAACAAAAGTTTCATTTAATAGTTGTGCTCTAGAAATGAAGCCATCATTTTATTATTGCAACATTTGGCACCCTCAAGCAATATTATTAAGTATTTGAGCTTATTTTAAAATTGGATAAGTTTGACCTTTGTAATTTTTTTTGGCAACACCTTCGAAAGCCATCAGTTTGAGTATTTGTCGCGAGTTTTCAATTGTTATAGCGCTTGTGCTTATTGTTGTTTTTGTAGTACATGTGATTGCTATGAATGTTGAATATAGCGGCATATTAACACCACCATAAACTCTACTTCGTATCACAATCATCCTCACCCCACTCATTAAGCTTATCGCAATCAACTGAGAATAATTCACACCGCTTAGCCTCGTTCCGTTTGGCGTTTGAAGCCAAACCAAAACGACCAATCGCCCAATAATGTGGCTTTGGCAGTTCACGATTTTGGTGCAACAACAACAAGGCACGTAACTTTGTTGTTTGTGCTTGTTCTACCACTTAATGTAAGAAGTCGTATCTATCTTTTGATGGCCCATAGCCAACGGCCAAGTGGCAATGGTGAACTAGTTAATACAACGGTATTACCTTCATTGCTGTTCAGCAGCAGCCAAAAACAAAATACACAGCAAACAGAAGTTTAATTTAACTTGGCGTTGAGGTGTTGCTGTGATTGCAGCATTATTCTGCGTTGTTTGGTTGCCAGATTGTCTGCCCGTTTTTCTGAACTTTTCAACATTCGATAAAACAAACTTTAATGCTGCAACAATAACAACAAACAGGCTGCTGATAAGAAAATGAATAATGTTGAAAATTCTTTGCTTTCTTTTCTTATTTTGTTTTCAGCAAACTTACGTGTTTGAAATATATACGAGGGGCGGGTTAAAAGTCCCGAACTAAGAGACTTGCTTGGTGATGAAAACCTACCACAGTGCCTACCACGCCGAGGATCCTGGGGGTTCAAGTCTCGGGGTAAGGAATAATCGAAACTTAGAAATTTGTTTAATTAGAAAACAGTTTTGCTAAGCGGGGTCATCCCTTGGCAATGGTTTCCGAATGCATTTCTGCCTTGAAAAGCTTCTCAGTGAAAATGTGCTTTGCAGCTGCCGTTCAAAGTAGTCATGAAACAATTTGTAGGAAAGAAATACGACAACATTGAAAAAAAAAACCTCGACCTAAATACTCTCGTAGGAAAATCGGGCCAAGTATTTTTTGATACCAAAAGAATCTTTGTTGAAACTTTTTATGTGAAAATATTTCGTCGGGCATAGTGCTACGCAAGTTTTGTATTTTTTGGACTAGTTTATATCCAGTCACAAAATTCAAGTAGTAAACTACTAGCTCCTCTCAGCAGCTTGGCGTTCAACTGGAGGACAACATTAATGTTGATACGTCGCTTGCTCAGCGACTGTCAAACCAATTACATATTTTTATAATTTCTTTCACTACACAGCCTTTACAATTCTTAACCGCCTCATCATTTTGTATACTAAGGTGTGTCTCAACCAGGGATGCACCTTAACGTTAAGCTAATCGTTTATCAAAAAATTTCCACCGTTTCCGTTGAAACACTTCGAAATATTATCGATAAAGAAATTATCAAGATAAATTGTATCTCGTTTTTAACCGAAACGAAAAGCTTTCGTTAACGTTAAAAACGTTAACGAAAACGTGATACTTTATGTTTGAATTGTGCTGGCAATGCTATAGCCATGGTGAAGCCGTAAGGTGGCAACAACGAGCGCACATACACACACAAACTCTATGTAATTTGTTTGTGTAATTCGTTGGTGGTAATGTCAAAAATACTGTGAGAAATGTTCGTACTGTCAAAATTCATGAGAAAAGTTGCAATCAGCTTGGATAATGCTTCCACCTTTAATGACTCCGCCATCAATCAGCTTTGCCAGCATAGTTTGAAATTAATAATCAACATAAACGATTTGATTTCGTTTTGATATGGCAGAAAACGAAACGAAATCATTTCGTTAATTTGACGATCTTAACGTTAATAAACGAAACGAAATGACTTCGTTTCGTTTATTAACGTTGATTATCGTAACGAAATGATATCGTTTCGTTGGTTAAGCATGCCTGGTCTCAACTATCAAAAGCCCCAGTGTGCGGTGAGAGAAGTGCTCTACAAGTCACTTATCGTACTATTTT
Organism: Eurosta solidaginis; assembly: GCF_040869045.1. Taxonomy (NCBI): domain Eukaryota; kingdom Metazoa; phylum Arthropoda; class Insecta; order Diptera; family Tephritidae; genus Eurosta; species Eurosta solidaginis. Next base: position 17,071,898 of record NC_090323.1, on the reverse strand, counting down.
GTTATATGATTTAGAATAATTGGCGCTTACAATATTAACTGAGGTGGCTCTGGGAGTATTCAACCTGAAGAGTGAAAGAAGGTGCTCCGGCTACAATGCATTATTATCGCCATGAGCCAATGGCAGCAGAGAAAGAGGAAAGAGAGATGCTACCACTCAATTGGTAGAACCAAATAGGGTATCAACTTTGTTTTGGTGGAGGTTGTTGGTCAACAGCATTCCAGTATTTTTTGGTTTCTCGACTACATACCAGATGGTGCGTCCGATTTCAACCTTTCAGACCCCGTCCACAAAGGGTAGCTTGGAACAAACCAGTCAACTAACTTCCGGTTTCACAAGTAGCTAGCCAATGTTAACTGCCATCTAAGAGTGGACATTTCATTAATATTCCAAATTAATTGAAAATTTTACTTATGAATTGGTTGAGTGCTACGAACGCGTTCGAGAAAATCCTCATAGCCTCATAGTTATTATGGAATCGATTTTTGATTCACTTAAAACCTGACCCCAAAATCAAAACACATACGAATTCGTTTCCTGTCTTATATTTTTTCACCACAATTGACTCCAATAGAGACTCTAAAGAAAGCCAAGTGATTGGAACGATTCTCCGTCATCCCATGTGTCGTTTTCTCAAACAAAAAAGTTATGTTATGTTGAATTTTGACTAAACATTCCTGAAGATATCGCTGTTATGGATCTTTTTTTCTTTAGATTTTCACCCATCTAATGTAGAAAAGCACTTAACCGATTTTAACGGAGCTTAGGTCTCATTGCTCAGACATTGCATACGTTTCTGTACTAAAGGAGGACATCTGAAAATGAAGGGTTTAAATGTTTATACTTCCTCTTCCTCCTAGCCGCTTTAAAAGAAGTTGATTGTTGGAGCCTGTGGACCTAGAGGGAGGCGATTAACATTCATAAGAAACTTGAACCATACTCTTGATTGATGTGAGCTGAGTTCGATTAACATGTGGATTTCAATGCAATTAGGGCATTTTGCTTAAAGAAGTCAGTCTCAGGCCAAGCAAGTGGCTGAAGGGATCCTGATATTTCCCGATTCAAACATTTCGGTCCAATTGGTGCCAGTGGCATTATCTCAAGGGCTTTAATCACTGTCAAAGTTAATAGGCACAAAGGTTAAACTTGTGTATAGTAGCCATGAAAGGAGCACCCTAGTTCAGCTTAAACGATGTTGGGATAGCTCAGTAGCTGTACACTGTTGGTTGCCGGTCTACAGTATACCTGTTCTGCAACCTCGGTATCAGGGCCGCATTAACCCTCCACGGGGCCCTAGGCAAAAATCAATTTGAGGCCATTTTTTCACGTCCGTTCCTTCTTTTTCCAATTAAAAAATACAAACTTATATATTTCATACAAATTTTATTGTCACAATGTAAAAATATCAATGAGATTATTATTTACATTGTGAACATGTCGTTTTCTATATTTGTTTTCGGTAAATTCATCAATTATATGATCAATATCGATTTTGTTCAATAAATCCTTTGTAGCTCTTCCAGCAGCTTTGATTCTTCGGCAGAACAATTTGTGATCATTAATGTTAAAATTATCCGAAGAGCTATTTCTGTGTTAGGAAATACATCGGCTAATTGATCTTCCATTAAAATCTTATACAAATGACTATGAATTTTTTGTGTATCAGTGTATTTAGAGTTCACGTTACTTTGGAATTGTTTCATTTCAATAAAAAAATTCTTCAAAATCTCTAGAATAAAAAATAACTAAGTTATTTATAGCTTTTTGGAGGTCTCCAGCACTTAGAGAAAATTCTACTTGTACATTTCCGAAATTAGGTTTTTTTTTTCTACGACGAGTACGTTTTACGATTTCTGTATAACCTACACTAGGTAATAATTGTTTTGTTTTTTCCTAGATTTCATTAAACTTTACAAGGAATGAAACTAAACTCTTTTATAACGATCCGCAAAAAAAGGACACGTTTGCAAATCTGCTTTTTAACTTTGCAATGACTTACTCACTGAAAGCATAGCTGTCAAAGTAGAGTTGAAGGCTTCTACGCCCTCTGTTCGATAACCGAAAATTTTCAAAATAATAACAAGCATTGTACATTTTGACATAATTATTTTTTATTATCCAATATACTCACCTTTTACTTCGATACACTTCTTTGCACGCTAATACAATTTGCCATATGAGTCGGAAATGTCCTTTTTAGAAACCTTGTCTAGTTTGTCGGTCATCGCCTTTTGAATGCGATCAACTGAGTTTTATTTATTTGAGTAAAAATTATTTTCAGTTCGGATTATATATTTCTTTCACTCTCTAGAATTTTATGTTTGTAAGAAAATTGTAGAAGTCTTTTTCATTTTTCGGGGGCCCCAGACAACTGCCTAATCTGCCTACTTGTTAATCCGGCCCTGCTCAGTCTAGTTAGCGTAGTTCATCAAGCCGAATATTTCGCATATGGGCTCTAGAACACTAGTATGTCCAATTTTTGCCCAGAGCTTACCAGAAACGTATATCTGATGAATGTGGAGCGTCGCCATCATTGCTATTTCTCTTTACTCTTCCTGCTGACCACGCTCCTTCTTTTGATTGGTGGTTCAGAAAATACCATATATTGAGATCGGTCATTAAAATTTGTACAAACTCGCATGTAGGCAATTACCGCTTCGACGACGACGATTATGGCGGTTGGTAAAAGGTCCTGCATTTCTTGTAGTAAACTCGGTTAGGGTAGAATTGGTTAATGCTGAACTTTCCTCAGTTTCGATGTAGGTAACCATAATGGTCTGGGGCCATTCCATACCTTCTTGAATATTCCGCGCGCACTGAGTGCACGTATCCGTTTGCCACCCCTCGTATGCACCTATTTTCCAATATTGCCCTTCGCGTTATTCTTAACTGCGACTGATGGCATTCGCACCTTACATTAAACGAAAATCGTCAGGTTACCAATATGAGCAATTTACTCTAATACACTTATTTCTTTTTCTTCTTCTTCCATATGCTGTTATCCAATCGACAAAAGCACGCTGGGTATACAAGTCAGCCTATTTGATATCATACCTTCATTCATCGGTACATATCTACAATTACCCGCAGTTCAACTTGCCCTCTATTCTATGGCTTACAACGTTTCTTGGGTCATTGACTATTTTGCTTTTAATTAAACGTAAATTTTGTGTCGATAACAATTGACAGCTGCTGGATGGACTTTTGTGCTGCTATCTATCTTATGGCTGTGGGCAATCGAAAAGCCTGTCAGCTAGCGCTTTAAGTCACAGCAAGATAAGCAAGAAATGAGCCGTATGGTATCTATGAATATTTAAGTTTTCCAATGTTTTGGTTGTTTGTAATGGCTTCCAAAGTTTTTATGTTCCTAGGTAGCAGCTCTGGCTTGTACTTGAAACTTGTTCACGTTTTTATTATTTATGAGAATTTGTTATTCGAAAATATTTTAATAGCGCTTTTTATTAGTTTTTCCTTTTATATCAAAGATTAGTATCGTAATTAATTCTATATCAATGTTATGGTTTGTCGACTACCTTGATTTGATTGCTTTTGGGGGGGAGACAAGTTGAAAGTGTGATGTTGAGAGGAGACGGAGAAAAATTTTTGTTAGGCGGAGTTATCGCTTTTTTAAAGACTTGTTATCGCGGAGTCATCGGCTTCTCATTGCCTTCTTACTCTGTTCGTTCTCTGTCTGATTCATCTAGAATTCAAAATGATATAGACAACGTTGTTTTGTGGTGTTAAAAAAAAAATCCACTTCTTCTTAATGTTAGTAAATGTTTCCATGTGTCGTTTTCGAAGTCTCGTTCCTGCCAGATCACTGCAAGGACTTTCAGGCGAAAGTAGCAGTCATAACAAAAGCAGTAGAAGTACTGTAAGAAAATAGTTTTAACAGCAACTTTTATATTGAAAGCCAAGCAGCAACTACGCAATAATCTCGCGTAGCAAAACATCTAAAATTTTGTTAGAGTTTAAGCAATCCCTGAACAGAACCGAGATATGAAAAAGCATACAAGCGAATGAGCTTGCTTCGTAGACGTCCCAATCGGATTGGGTGAGGTTAAGAGAAGGCTAGAGTTGCAAATGATCGGCCAAGCAGTTAAGCCGTGGTCCCAAGCACGTGGTTGTAAAGTATCGGAGATCATTCCTAAGTCTTTCAACTTTAGACTAAAGAAGTAACTTTTATCATTAAAAAGAAAGTACTGCAGGCTTTTGACTGGTAACCTGACTAAATTTCTGACATGATATGCTTTTAATGTATGGCTAGTCAGTGCTAGCAGATGCCGGAAATGTAGTTTTGTTGCCATTGCCCCTCCAAGACTTCAACTATTAGGAGGGATACAGCTTTCATATCTTGAAGTGAGCTCAAAGCGGACTGTGGATAAGTTAGTCCTAATCATAGGAGATTATCAAATAAAGCCTTCCTTGAAATATCTTGGTAATCATTGACTCAAAACTAACTTTTAAGGAGCACTTCAGCGCTGTAGGGGAGAAACCTTCTAGCCGGATTAGAGATTGGAATTTTTTCGGTATATTTTCATTACAAACCGATGAGTCGTCGATAACAAATCGATAATGCGCTGACAACAAATTGGTAATGCTTCGATAAAAAATCGATAACTTATGAAAAAAAAATCTATAATTTACTAAAAAAAATATTGGCGCAATTTACCTCCGAGGCAATTTACGCCATGCTGTGCTACCAAATTGCCGCGTGCGTCACTTAAATTTGTTCTTCAAATTGGTGGGACGGGACCTATTTATTCATTCATTCATTCATTTATTAATCATTTTCTTAATGCTATGTACACATTTTAAATTTCCAGATTGTATGTATACGGTTCATGCTGACTCCGAACGGCAGATGTAAGGCAGATGAATTTACCTGAGAAGCTTTTATGGCATAACTAAATATGCTCGAAGTGTTTGCCAAACCACTGTCGAGGCGTAACCACAATTAGGAAAACTTGTTTCTAGTTGAAAAATCTTTTTTTCTAATTTTTGATGCCTTGCACGGAATGCGAGCCCAGGACCTTCGGTGTGACACGCTACGCCGTCTAAGTCGATAACTTTTTGATAACATGTCGATAACTTAAAAAAATCGATAATTTTCGCTAATAAACCGATTACCTTTCGACAACGTATCGATAATTTTTAAAATGAAATAAAAAAAAAACCTATAGCTTTTCGATAACATTTTATGAGAAATTGGTGACTTTTGAATCGAGACCATGGTAATGATAAATTGGTAATACTTCGATAGCAAATCTATAATTTCGAAATTACATTTTTATAACTTTTGTTGTCAATAGAAAATGTATAGTACTTCAATAACAAGTCCACAACTCCTATATACTAACTTATCGAAAACAAACCGTCGACAGTTCGAAAACAATTGCATACCACCCCATCCGGCTTCAGTTTTGGCTTCAATTTTTAATGGTCGAACAAAATCAAGAGCTCTGCTTCTAATCGTTCCTTTCCTATTCTCTCCTTTCCTTGTTTCCTTTCTTTTATTTTCCCCGCATTGCTTATCTTGAGTTTTGATTTGCTGTCTGATTTCGCCCATATCAACACTACCAGATACCACGTTCCCACATTACGCTACAGTGTAGTAAATACACTTAAACCGATGCAGGGTTTAAAATTTAAACTAAATTTTTTAACCGTACTTGCACTTTCAAAAACAAATAGAAGATATTAGATAACGAACTTTGAAGCCGTCCTCGAGGCCCTGAGACTGGGTCCTTTATGGCTCTTGAAGACAGGCTTCTCACATTTTGCAGAACGTTGCCTTTTCATTCCGTCGTTCGAAGCTTTTCCCTCCTCGCACTGGTTGCAATAACGAGGATTTTTCGCAGTAAACCTCTTGAACTGCTTTCGACCTATTTCTACCGCCTCACGGGCTGACTCCAAGCACTCGCTCTCCAGTTCGGTTGAGTTGACCGCAGCCCCCAAGCGTTGGACAATTCTTAGTGCTGTACGGTACTGCGAAAGAGCTCTCTTACTCCTTCTATTCGGTACCCTTCCCCACTCTACTTCTCCATTTGCATTTGTATGTTTATCCATCACGGATCTCATTGACTCTCCGCTACTTTCGCTCCTCGAGTACGACGCATCGCTTATTGCGTTTTTGAATTTATTGGCTTGAGACTCAGTTATCACTCTCCCATATCTCTTATTGAAATAAGATCTTGACTACTTCATCTTGGTCGTACGACCACTAGCCCGACAAGACGGGCTCAACGGTCCACTGTGGTAAGGCCATCTATAAATCACTAGGTGACCCAGTATCGGGATTGCTCCTTTAGAATACAAAAATAATCCCTGGCTGCAAATCATCCAATAGGCACGGTTGGCATATCATTCTGGATTAGAGGTCTGGCAGTTCTTGGTCACCGACATTCCGCCGCCCTCTTATGAAGCGAAACAGCGTCGATTCAAGCCCCAAACCGCTCAGCCACAGTCGAGCGCTATGGAGTTCTGCTAAGCTTTCACACCATAAGCCTAGTTAGGTTACAAGTTCCCTAATTAGTTGAAGTTCCCTAACTAGTTCGCAATTCAAATTCAGACAGAGAATACTAGTTATTCTTCTAGCCAGCGGAATTCGTATGTATGTATGTATATACAACATTACTAGTATGACTGTTTTGTAGTTTTGTTTTATCTGAACAATCACAAAACCCAAATCGAATGTAATCCTCAATTAAATTTTATTTTAATGCAATTTTCCATATTACGAAATAAAAACAACTCTAGAAATAGAAACAATAGTCAAGGGAATAAACGAACAGGAGCCGAACAGCTGAACATCCGCATTTATTGTATTCGAAGTTGAATGGATTTGATGATATCGGTATCCTTATAAATGAATCTACATAAAGGAATATGAGTATGCGCATTTGTGTGTATGTATTAGTAGGTTTTCATATCCCTACTTAGGCGAAAACCCAATTCGATTTGCTAATGAAGGAAGTAGAGATTTGAAAACTGAGAAAAGGAAAAAATAGAGAATTGTCACCGATATGCGAATAAGGAAGAAGACACGCTTATTACACATTGTTGCATTACACCTTTACATGTGCATGAGATATGTAGGTATGTGTGTATTTGTAAACGTCTAAACCCATGTAAATAGCCCCTAAACATTAGGGCTTAACAAACAATTTTCATTTGTTCACGTGTAAAATTTCTTTGCAATTTGCCGAAAAAATCACTGCAACAAAAACAAATATAATACAGGAAAAAAGAAGAAGCATTGAAACAAATAAAATGTTATTGAATGAGAAGCAAAGTAAAATCATGCAACAACAACATAACAATAAAGCGTAACCGAACTGAAAGCGTTAAAATGTAAAAGATGCTGCGGAAAGGCGACCAAAAAAATCTGGAACGAAACCGGATGTGTCGGAAAAGTGTCATAGCCATTGTGACAGCATTATGGTGACATTTAGCCAAAAGGAGCAAAAAGAAGGACGAATGAGTAAGATGACAAAGCCAAAGCCAATGGAAAATAAATAACAAATACAAAAATAATCAAGAGAAAAAAAACAACGCTAAGAAAAGCAACACACAGAAGGCAAAGCAAACAAATCAAAAAAAGGTTGACACAAATTTTTGTAATCCTTACTTAAGAAAAGATGCTTATGTCATTGTAAGCAGTAGAGTACATAGATACATTAGGGCGGGTCGATTTAAAAATCGCTCATTGCTCTGTGATAATCGTATTCTAGGGATCAAAATAAGAAACTTTGCCGAAGGAACCATACCTCTAAAACGAATTCTGATGTAGGAAAATGAACCGAGGGAAAACCTGGAATATGTTTGTATGACATGTGTATCAAATGAAAGGCATTAAAGAGTATTTTATGAGGGAGTGGGCCATAGTTCTATAGGTGGACGCCATTTAGGGATATAGCCATAAAGGTGGATCAGGGTTGACTCTAGAATGCGTTTGAACGATATGGGTATCAAATGAAAGGTGTTAATGAGTATTTTAAAAGGGAGTAATCCTTAGTTCCATAGGTGGACGCCGTTTCGAGATATCGCCACAAAGGTGGACCAGGGGTGACTCTAGAATGTGTTTGTACGATATGGGTATCAAATTATAGGTATTAATGAGGGTTTTAAAAGGGAGTGGTAGTTGTTGTATAGGTGGTCGCCTTTTCGAGATATCGCCATAATGGTGGACCAGGGGTGACTCTAGAATGCGTTTGTACGATATGGGTATCAAATGAAAGGTGTTAATGAGTATTTTAAAAGGGAGTAATCCTTAGTTCCATAGGTGGACGCCGTTTCGAGATATCGCCATAAAGGTGGACCAGGGGTGACCCTAGAATTTGTTTGTTCAATATGGGCATCAAACGAATGGTGTTAATGAGTATTTTAAAAGGGAGTGGGCTTTAGTTCTATAGGTGGATGCCGTTTCGAAATATCGCCATAAAGGTGGACCAGGGGTGACTCTAGAATGTGTTTGTACGATATGGGTATCAAATTAAAGGTATTAATGAGGGTTTTAAAAGGGAGTGGTGGTTGTTGTATAGGTGGTCGCCTTTTCGAGATATCGCCATAAAGGTGGACCAGGGATTACTCTAGAATGCGCTTGTACGATATGGGTATCAAATGAAAGGTGTTAATGAGTATTTTAAAAGGGAGTAATCCTTAGTTCCATAGGTGGACGCCGTTTCGAGATATCGCCATAAAGGTGGACCAGGGGTGACCCTAGAATTTGTTTGTACAATATGGGTATCAAAAGAAAGGTGTTAATGAGTATTTTAAAAGGGAGTGGGCCTTAGTTCTTAAGGTGTACGCCTTTTCGAGGTATCGCAATAAAGGTGGACCAGGGTGACTCTAGACTTTGTTTGTACGATATGGGTATCAAATGAAAGGTGTTAATGAGTATTTTTAAAAGGGAGTGGGCCTTCGTTCTATAGGTGTTCGCCTTTTCGAGATATCGCCATAAAGGTGGACCAGGGGTGACTTTAGAATATGTTTGTACGATATGGGTATCAAATGAAAGGTTTTAATGAGTATTTTTAAAGGGCGTGGGACTTAGTTCTATAGTTCTATAAGTGGACGCCTTTTCGAGATATCGCCATAAAGGTGGACCAGGGGTGACTCTAGAATATGTTTGTACGATATGGGTATCACATTAAAGGTATTAATGAGAGTTTTAAAAGTGAGTGGTGGTAGTTGTATATGTGAAGGCATTTTCCAGATATCGACCAAAATGTGGACCAGGGTGACCCAGAACATCATCTGTTGGATACCGCTAATTTATTTATATATGTAGTACCTGCCAAGATTTTAAGGGTTTTTTATTTCGCCCTGTAGAACTTTTTTAATTTTCTTCTACTTAATATGGTAGGTGTCACAGCCATTTTATAAAGTTTTTTATAAAGTTATATTTCGCGTCAATAAAACAATCCAATTACCTTACCATGTTTCATCCCTTTTTTCGTATTTGGTATAGAATTATGGCATTTTTTTCATTTTTCGTAATTTTCGATATCGAAAAAGTGGGCGTGGTCATAGTAGGATTTCGTTCATTTTTCATACCAAGATAAAGTGAGTTCAAGTAAGCACGTGAACTAAGTTCATTAAAGATATGCCGATTTTTGCTCAATTTATCGTGTTAACGGCCATGCGGAAGGACAGACGGACGACTGTGTATAAAAACTGGGCGTGGCATCAACCGATTTCGCCCATTTTCACAGAAAACAGTTAACGTTATAAAATCTATGCCCCTACCAAATTTCAAAAGGATTGGTTAGTTTTTGTTCGAATTATGGCGTTAAAAGTATCCTAGACAAATTAAATGAAAAAGGGCGGAGCCACGCCCATTTTGAAATTTTCTTTTATTTTTGTATTTTGTTGCACCATATCATTACTGGAGTTGAATGTTGACATAATTTACTTATATACTGTAAAGATATTAAATTTTTTGTTAAAATTTTACTTTAAAAAAATTTTTTTTAAAAGTAGGCGTGGTCCTTCTCCGATTTTGCTAATTTTTAATGAGCGTACATATAGTAATAGCAGTAACGTTCCTGCCAAAGTTCATCATGACATCTTCAGCGACTGCCAAATTACAGCTTGCAAAACTTCTAAATTACCTTCTTTTAAAAGTGGGCGGTGCCACGCCCATTGTCCAAAATTTTACTAAATTTCTATTCTGCGTCATAAGTTCAACTCATCTACCAAGTTTTGTCGCTTTATCTGTCTTTTGTAATGAATTATCGCACTTTTTCGGTTTTTCGAAATTTTCGATATCGAAAAAGTGGGCGTGGTTATAGTCCGATATCGTTCATTTTAAATAGCAATCTGAGATGAGTGCTCAGGAATCTACATACCAAATTTCATCAAGATACCTCAAAATTTATTCAAGTTATCGTGTTAACGGACGGACGGACGGACGGACATGGCTCAATCAAATTTTTTTTCGATCCTGATTATTTTGATATATGGAAGTCTATGTCTATCTCGATTCCTTTATATATGTACAACCAACCGTTATCCAATCAAACTTAATATACTCTGTGAGCTCTGCTCAACTGAGTATAAAAACATAGGCATTTCAAAGTGGGATTTTTCAAAATTTGCACCCACGACCCAAAGGGGGGGGGGGGGGCATCAGAATTGGTTTTAGAGGTATGGTGTCTTCGGCAAAGTTTCTTATTTTCATCCCTAGAATATGATTTTCACATAGCAATTGGCGATTTTTTTGCCTCCCCACAAATCGACCCGGCCTAACATTCATAGATACAAATATTGAAGTTGACATAGATTACATCACAGGCACTACTAGCAGTATGTAACTGTTACAGAAGCGTAGCTACGACATAGCCACTGCACAAAAAGTGAGCAAAAACGTTTGGAACAAAAAGCCAATGCGCAACATAAATAAATAAATAGCTAAACAAATAGCCAAAAGCAAAAGGATAAGATCTGCAAGGCGAAGCAATGAAAACCACATCACAAGCAGCAAGTCGGTGCAGGAGAGGGGAAATTGTTCAGTAGGGCGCACTTCTAATGTGAGTGACAACGACAATCGAATTGCGCAGATGCTTCCGACGGATAACATGGTTGAGTAAATATGAGTTTGACTCCTCATTTGTTTTTGATTTTGTTGTTGTTGTATTGCGTAATTTTCGCGAATAGTTTAAAAGAAAAGTGTTTTGCCTGAATGTGGAATGAAGGGAAGTAACAGGAAATACTTAGATGAAAATCAGCGGTGATGCTGTGAGCTACTGCACCACTTTACAGAGGCGGAATTTTGCTTCATATGATGTTGGTCGGTCGGTGACCTTTAACCCGAATGTTATTCGAACCGTGCTTATTGACTGATTTAGGCAGAGTTTGAACGAGCTCACAGTGAACACCACAGCAAGGGATGCAACTTGGTGATGAATATTTTCCCTATTTATATCTTTGACCACTGTGACCGCCTCATCGAGCAGCACATTGATAATATTAAGGTTAAAAGAATTGCATTCACGTCTTTGCACCAACATTGACGGATATAAGTTCGAGACTGAAGGACGAGAATAATGTCAGCTTAGAAATCAAATCGAGAATAACTCTGGCCAACAGGTGCTTTAGAATGAGTAGGAAAATGAAAAGTTAGCTCTTCTTTCGACGAATTGAAATAACGCCCTACACGTCGCTCCTCATAACTGTCCTGATGTACGCCTCGGAAGCATGGAGATTATCGAGATAAGATGACATGACTCTTGGAGTGTTCGTTAGAAATGGTCTTCTGAAGATTTAGAATCCAACCCATGATGTTGACGCTGAGTGTCGAAGGTGGTATAATGATGAGCTCACCGAGCTTTAAACAGATTCGAGGGTAGTGCAGCAAGTAAAAGCCCGAAGGCTTCGTTGGCTAGGTAATGTTATACGAATAGATGAAGGCGCTCCGGGAAGTAAAGTCTTTTAATCGACACAGTAGTTTGGAAGCAGCGGTAAAGGGAGACCTCCACTGAGTTGGGAGAGACAACCTGGAGAAAGCTGTAAGATACTTGAGAGATTACTTGAAAATCAGTTACACAATACGCCAAAGATATTCCCCATAAAGCAGCGAATCGAGATGCCGAACAGAACGTTTCTCTTAAATTCCCAAACTGCTGCGGCACCGTCTCCCTGGCAAATAAGGAGACATTTCACTAAGCACTATCCAAACAAGAGCTTACATGTTTAATGTGATTGAGGAAAAGGGGCCCTCAGCCTCATCCATACAGGGTTGGTAAGTTCGTATGCCGACCCTGCTCAAGAGTTTAATAACCAATTCATGCAGTAGCAGAAACCACACTTTTCAAAGAGTCACTCTTCTTTATTTAAAATCAACCCCGATATACGTGACGAATGTAGTGAATGAAATGCATCTCCACATGAAATACACCGTCTCATCGATTGCAATGTGGACCAACGCCTTTAACACCCATGTTCGTATGATCTCTGAATCTGATTGAAACTGCTACTTTCTTTGAACTTCCGTTATTGATGATAGTTCGATTCGCACCTATTGAATGAGATCAAGTACTGCTATACTATAAAGAATATTGGTAAGAGAGGCCAATTGCAAACTTCGTCTAGCAGTAAAGCTATGATCCATGAGATGGTGTACGCTTTGCAGAAAAGAGCTATCTCTACGGCGTAAGGGTCTCGTGTGTCGTTAAGTTGTGTCAATATCCCGTTCGAGGTTAAGATAGAGTATTTCGCGACTCTTTTTCAGAATAAGTAACATGCAGGCGTCATAAGTAGGCAAACCCGTTTCTGATAGTTTATGTATCTGAAATTTGGCAACGTGTAGCTCATGACAGGCTGACCAATGACTCTGTACGATACTGGAAAAGTTTCGTTGTAGCACCTTCAATGCTGCCGGCCAGCTATTCGAGAACTTTGCTGCGGTTCAGTCCTTCGGTGGCAGTTGCGACTGCAGGTGTAACGAATATGAAACTACTATCAAAGTGGAGGCATTACCATTGACGTGAAAAGATATTAGACGTAAATGTAATATACTCTGATATTGAGATATTTCGAAAAACATTGAAGTTTTGCTGAGTTTACACTAGGTCTTCTTTTTATACTCAGTTGAGCAGAGCTCACAGAGTATATTAAGTTTGATTGGATAACGGTTGGTTGTACATATATAAAGGAATCGAGATAGATATAGACTTCCATATATCAAAATAATCAGGATCGAAAAAAAATTTGATTGAGCCATGTCCGTCCGTCCGTCCGTCCGTCCGTCCGTTAACACGATAACTTGAGTAAATTTTGAGGTATTTTGATGAAATTTGGTATGTATGTTCCTGAGAACTCATCTCAGATCGCTATTTAAAATGAACGATATCGGACTATAACCACGCCCACTTTTTCGATATCGAAAATTTCGAAAAACCGAAAAATTGATAATTCATTACAAAAGAGAGATAAAGCGACAAAACTTGGTAGATGAGTTGAAATTATGACGCAGAATAGAAAATTAGTAAAATTTTGGACAATGGGCGTGGCACCGCCCACTTTTAAAAGAAGGTAATTTAAAAATTTTGCAAGCTGTAATTTAGCAGTCGTTGAAGATATCATGATGAAATTTGGCAGGAACGTTACCCTTATTACTATATGTCTGCTTACTAAAAATTAGCAAAATCGGAGAACGACCACGCCCACTTTTTAAAAAAATTTTTTTTTAAATTCAAATTTTAAAAGAAAAGTTAATATCTTTACAGTATATAAGTAAATTATGTCAACATTCAACTCCAGTAATGATATGGTGCAACAAAATACAAAAATAAAAGAAAATTTCAAAATGGGCGTGGCTCCGCCCTTTTTCATTTAATTTGTCTAGGATACTTTTAATGCCATAAGTCGAACAAAAATTTACCATTCCTTGTGAAATTTGGTAGATGCTTAGCTTCTAGGACGATAACTATTTTCTGTGAAAAAGGGCGAAATCGGTTGAAGCCACGCCCAGTTTTTATACACAGTCGACCGTCTGTCCTTCCGCCCGGCCGTTAACACGATAACTTGAGCAAAAATCGATATATCTTTACTAAACTCAGTTCACGTACTTATCTGAACTCACTTTGTATTGGTGTAAAAAATGGCCGATATCCGACTGTGACCACGCCCACTTTTTCGATATCGAAAATTACGAAAAATGAAAAAAATGCCATAATTATATACCAAATACGAAAAAAGGGAAGAAACATGGTAATTGTATTGGTCTATTGACGCAAAATATAACTTTAGAAATAAACTTGGTAAAATGGGTGTGACACCTACCATATTAAGTAGAAGAAAATGAAAAAGTTTTGCAGGGCGAAATCAAAAGCCCTTGGAATCTTGGAAGGAATACTGTTCGTGGTATTACATATATATATAAATTAGCGGTACCCAACAGATGATGTTCTAGAGTCACCCCTGGTCCACGTTTATGGCGATATCTCGAAAAGGTGTCAACATATAGAACTAAGGCCCACTCCTTTTTAAAATACTCATTAACACCTTTCATTTGATACCCATATCGTACAAAAAAATTTTAGAGTCACCCCTGGCCCACCTTTATGGCGATATTTCGAGAAGGCGTCCACCTATAGTACTAAGGCCCACGCCCTTTTAAAATACTCATTAACACCTTTCATTTGATACCCATATAGTACAAACAAATTCTAGAGTCACCCCTGGTCCACCTTTATGGCGATATTTCGAAAAGGCGTCCACCTATAGAACTAAGGCCTACGCCCTTTTAAAATACTCATTAACACCTCTCATTTGATACCCATATCGTACAAACAAATTCTAGAGTCACCCCTGGTCCACGTTTATGGCGATATCTCGAAAAGGCATCCACCTATAGAACTAAGGCCCACGCCCTTTTAAAATACTCATTAGCACCTTTCATTTGATACCCATATCGTACAAACGTATTCTAGAGTCACACCTGGTCCACCTTTATGGCGATTTCTCGAAAAGGCGTTCACTTATAGAACTAAAGCCCATTCCCTTTTAAAATACTCATTACCACCTTTCATTTGATACCCATATTGTACAAACGCATTCTAGAGTCACCCCTGGTCCACCTTTATGGCGATATCTCGAAAAGGCGTCCACCTATAGAACTAAGGCCCACTCCCTTTTAAAATTCTCATCGATATCTCGAAACGGCGTCCACCTATGGAACTAAGGATCACTCCCTCTTAAAATACTCATTAACACCTTTCATTTGATTCATTTGATAGAGTCAACCCTGATCCACTTTTATGGCGATATCCCTAAATGGCGTTCACCTATAGAACTATGGCCCACTCCCTCATAAAATACTCTTTAATACTTTCCATACAAACACATTCCAGGGTTACCCTAGGTTCTTTTTACAACATGGTGATTTTCCCTTACTTTGTCTCCACAGCTCTCAACTGAGTATGTAATGTTCGGTTACACCCGAACTTAGCCTTCCTTACTTGTTAAAATTAAATAATGAATATTCTAGAAATTTTTTTAGTCTATGGAAACTAATGCATGTTTCCTATACCAACTCTCTGACTTGAGGTAGTGGCGCTTCAGGAAGGAATTCTGTACTTTTGCGCACAACCGCTAAAATGCATCCAAACATTTTAGGAGGGGTGGGCGCCATGGACCCAGAACCTCGAACCCGAATGCGGAAATTAAAAATATTACTTATTTCAAAAGATATTTCCAAAGAACCGAAAAATAACCCCGAACCGTTCCGAAACGGGGGGTGGATCCGTAGTACTTTCACGCGGAACACGACGCCCTTTGGTCACGCTTATATAAATTTTCCCTGGTGGGTCCAACACCGGTTTGGAGATCAAAAGTACACTTTTCTTCACAATTTTTTTTGTAGGTAAAATGAAATAATCGAAGTTACAACAACCACATGAAAACTTTCAATTTCTTTTGCGAAAAACTCAATACCTGCTTCCGGATTCATGGTACTGGGTTCAAAGTGGGTCTTTTGGCACCTCTCCCAATATTTTTGGACGAGTTTTAGTAGTTGTGAGCAAAAATAAATAATTACCGTGCAAAATTTGGAAATATTTTCCCTTAATATTAATTAGTTCATTCAATATTTAAACATTTAATTATTTTTCTACTTACAGTTTTCTTGCAAATTAATAGCTAAGATATTTTCAAAGTTTCCAATTTAACTTCGAATACTTTCATTTACTTGATTTCTTTCAATTTGTCATCAATAAAAAATTTGCCGTCACAGTTCAATGCTTGAACAAACGAGCAAAATCAAAGGAACTCATGTTAATTATATGAAACTGTCAAAAACTAAGTCATAACTTCAAAAGTTCTATAAAAAGTACTTTTCCTTCTACGACAAACAAAAATTTAGTCGTAAAGTAGTATTAGAAATAGCGACACTGGAAAGAAAGAATAAATATTTTTCAGCTAATTTTCGTTATTCAAAACTATCTTTAACACAAATACAAACGAACAACTTTAACGATACGGGTAAACGGTGAAAACTTTTAATTTTTACTTCTTTCCGTTTGCTCTGCTGTCATTTGCAAAGCGAAGGAATGGTACTTAGCTGGTTGTCAAACGAAATTGTTTTTTGTACCAAATTGACAATAAAAAAGGACGAAAATTTGAATATGGAGACCAATATTTAAAAATTTTCAACAATGATTGCCATTAGAAAGTGTTCCTTCTAGTTACCATCCTGTTACTAAAAGTTTATGTCCCTGATGAAAGCAACTGGGGGCGCAATGAAACTTCTTGGCCGTCATAAGGTTGCTGGTATCGCAGAGAGCTAGAAATTCACAGATAAAGTGTTCTATTCTTTTCATCACTTTCGTAGATGCTTTACCATCTTCAGTGAAAACCCATTTAAAGCATATATTAGGCACACTTTTCCTCAAAAACACTGCTTTCTCAATTCCTTCCCTTAGCTCCCGAAGGAGCATGCTTTTCTTTTACCATTTTCTTTGTTGGAAATCTAGCTTTGCGTTAGAACAGTTCACATAAATTGGAACCTAAAGATAAGTTTCTAGTTGAAACCAATATTTCCAAGTTTTTATACCCTTCCTATAGAATTCTAAGTCATCGTTCATATCGTAGCTTTCCGTAATGGATCTTCGTGCTTCGACACGGCGAGTATTACCAAAATGTTAATACCTGTACATCAGACACCGATGATTGGTATAGCACAACAACTTCCTTGGTATTGAATGTGAGCTCAACTTCGGCCTGGTAGTTGCCTAAGCTTGTGAAATTACCTGTGGGCTTTCTGAACTCGGGTACTCGGGCATATTATCAACGTCGGCGTTGATCCAAGCAGGACAAACCATTGTGTGTCCGAAACGGTCCCCAAACAAAATTTAAAACAGCTATGCACTAGTGAGAACATTTTGGAGGGGTGCTCATCTGGGTCAATGTGCTAGTTAAAAAACTTATAGTCTGGTCTAAGCTGTAAGGAAAGGCTTGTGGAGAAAGTTTTATTAGGAGCCTCACATAAGCAACAACTTCATGGTGATCGATTACAGTAAAGTCTTCCAAGAGGAAGTCGCAGCGATTAAGGATTTAATGGATGGGAGGCTACCACTAATCCTCTGCATGGAGAACTTAACATATACTGTTTATACTCCAATAGCCACAAGTCTATTAAGAACCTTAGTTCAACTACGGTCGAAAGTGGCTTTGAAGTGTCTGATCTCGCTTGAGCGTGCTTTGATATATATTTTAAGATTAGCGTGATATCCGTCCCGGGACATCATAGGTTTGCGGACAAATGTCACATATATTTCTTAGCCTGCAAGGCTTAAACTGACCCAATTTGTAGGGAATTTGAAATTTCGTTACCTGCGCTCAGCTTCCGTACAGATGGGACTCGATTCTGATAAACAAATTCTGAACAAAAACTTCCTCTCCAGGGTAACGAAAAGCTTCTGACGGGAAGTGGATACCAAAGTTATTGATTTTATTTAATATCATCCACCAATGAGGATTGGCGTTTTGACGTGTTACAGTGGAAGTCCTTGCCTTCCTCTTACTATATTGGAAATTTATTTCTACTGGCTTTATATGGAGTATGATTAAGTGAAACCGTCAAGTCACTTCATGGTCGACTTTCTATATTTTTTCAGATGTAGGCGAACGTTTTTCGGCATCAGGACACTTGAATCGCCGAATAAAGATCGTTCTTTTTCGCATTTATATCGTCACCATTATCTGATGTGGTATGTTACCATGCTGTTCAAGCGAGCATTTCCTGCCGGCATAGCTACCGCCAAACTTAACCTGTATAAGCTTTAAGTATACATCAAAATTGTTCAGCCTACTGACACATAAGAGAAGATACTCAGGCAGAAAAATTATTATTGTCGGTACCCATTGTAGAAGAGCGGAGCAAACGACTAAATTTGAAAGCGTTGAGATCATCTGGTGTTTCCAAGTTCACAAAATTCAGGACCAACTGATTTTGCTGGACGCGAAAGATCTATGAATAAAGTTTGGGGAAAGTTTTGAGAATAAACGTGTTTCAATCAAAAATTCTGTAAAAACTCAATAGCTACAAGACTTCAAAATACGGCCCAGAGCCAACCTTAACTAATTTCTCTCTTCTAAGAATATATGGGCAAAGTAGGTAAGGTCAGAGCATTTGACTTAAAATACTCGAAAAAGACTATGCATATTGCTCATTAATTTTTTTGCCAAATTCGACGAAAGTGGCAACCTTGGTCACCAATAATATAAGAGAGCCGACGAAGACTGAGAAATCCTAAGAAATTAACGAAATTTTACATTCTTTAAATTAAAAAAAAGTGATGCGTTATTCAAAGTATTTGGCAAAATCAAAACTTGCAAAACGAAACTTTAAACTTGCCAAATATATCCTCCTTCCTTTTTCCTTTCGCTCTTTTGCATTAGTTTTTAACAAGGCTAACGATATGTTTGTTCGGTCGTTTTATTAGAGAAATTCTCTTTTGACTACGAGCAAAAATTGCTGGTTTGAAAGAAAAAACTTTTGCTTCCGGCCTGCTTTGCATTGCTGCGCTAACGGCGTCCAACGACAGCGGTCTTAGCTCATTAATCACCCAAAGGTCTTAACTGATGAGAAGGATGTTGACAATAACAATTATAGCAAAATCAAAAACGTTAAATATATATATATATTGTAGTTGAAAGCGCACAGGAAAAGCTAGAAAAGCGCAAACGAGGGACAAAGCTAAGCGCCGCCAATTCTGCAGCCAGCAGATTACAAATTCAAATCCAATGAAGTCTAACAAATCATCGAGCAATTTGCTCATTGAACTATGATCGATCCGCAGTGAACAACTTTTTAACGCTCGCGAGGCTGCATTTGAATTTTAGTCAAAGAAAGCCAACATCAACGCCCCAAAAGTTTTAAAAACTTGCAATGTGCAACTTTTGCTTGCTGCAAACTTCATACGCGTTTCCACCCCCTCATTTCCACTCTCATCACTCACTCTAATTTCGAAAAGTTTTATAAAACTTTTATGACATATTTAATGAATTCTCCGTTTAACGTGGCAGGTGGTTCGTGTGGAGCTGTTTTAAGCGGTGGACGCACGTAGCTGATGACGCTTAGTTCGTGTGTAAAGCTCAGCTTCTGGCATCTTCCTTTATTGCTTGCATGTTGATGACATTAGTTCGTTCTGCTTGAAATTCATTGCAAAGTATGCATTCAGTGGAACAAACTTGTCCTTCTGGGGTGTGGGCGCCATATATCAACACTTTATGTTACTTAAATGACATGTGCATAAATCTTGTGATTAGCTTCAATAGGCATCAGTACATACTTTTGTATAATTTTATGATCATATTCAATGCAGCCTATGGATAATTAATGGATGCTTAAAAAGTTTTCATTTAACTATGTTACTGTGGATTTTTAGGCTGAAGGCTTGTCGAAGGAATAGAGCCAAATCTAATGCGATGTAGCTTAAAATGTCCGAGATCAATGTATGAGCGTTCTAGCCTTGCAATGCGGTGACTGTTGAATAGCAAGTTTTGGTAGTCATACCAGTGGAGGAGTCCCCCCTCCTGTGTTATCAAGTACCGGTATCGAAAGAAGTTTTCAAGGCCGCAGCTTATTCGCCCATTAGCAAAACATGATCTACCCACGGAAAGTATACATGCATGTTTGGAGGGAAGCTCTCTAGTATACTCCAAGGATCATCACACCTTCTCACGGCAATGTGGATGATTCCACGAGTGAGGGACTTTCACAGCGTGATTTTTGTCGATAGAAGTTTGACTTATCAAATTCTACTTAATCCAATTTAGGGGTCTTGGCAGCGGCAATTCTCATTAAATTTCTAGGTTGACATTCTTCCCGCTGTTAATGCTAGTTCCCCCGATAGACGAAGTCCATCACATTTTCGAATTGGTATGCAAGGCACGAATGCGCTGATTATTTCTTTGATGACATCAAGTACTTCATCCTTCCCTATTTCACAGCAAGTCCCGTTTGTTTGCAACAGAACTTATGGCTCGTCAGGCCAATAACATTAATATCGTTATATACTAGGCACTGTATGCCATTCTGCACATTCCACCTGTAGACCTGGTAGCAAAGAACATAGCATTAACAACTGCAACCAGACTCGATGCCTCGGGACAGCTTGAACGCCGACCATATGGCCATAGTTTTATAGCGTCATCAATCACAAGACGAACAGACTACCTGATTCCCTATCTGTGCTTCGAAGCAGATCTTAAGGCCACAATAGAAGTGTACGGAGGCGATACATGTGTACACAGATGGTTCCAAAGTAGTAGAAGGAGTAGGGTCTGCGGTATACTGTGCTGATCCGGAAATAAGCACATCCTACAGGCTGCCGGATTACTGTAGCGTTTTCCAAGCGGAAATATTAGCCGTAACCAAAGCAGTAGAAACCCTGGAAGAGAATAGCTTAAGCTGCAACCGTGTTAACTTTTATATTGACAGTCAAGCAACAATTAAGGCAATAATCTCGCATAGCACAGCATCTAAATGCGTGTTAGAGTGTAAGCAGTCCCTGGAGAGAATCGGGACAGGGAGAAGCATACATTTATATTGGGTCGCAGGGCATATGGGAATAGATGGGAATGAAAAAGCGGACGAATTAGCTATCATCGCGTAGCGCATCCCTTGAAGCTTGCTCCGTAGACATCCCAATTAGACTAGGCGAGATTAGCGAAGGCGATAGGTGCACATGATCGACCAAGCGGGAAAGGCGTGGGTTCAAGCGCGGGGTTGTACAGTATCGAAAATTATGTGTAGGTCTTACAGCCTTAGACCAACGAAGTTGCTTCTATCATTAAAAAGAGAGGACTATAGACTCATGACGGGTATTCTGACTGGACACTGCCTTCTGGCATCACATGCCTTTAAATTAGGCTTAATTCCTAGGAAGCTTCTAGTATTTGCGAAGAGGACGGAGTTATTTTATAACATAGGTCCTGGTATTTGATAGGGTTTTTCAGTTTGGTCGTTAAAACAAACTTCTGGTAACACTACGGACTCAATCAGCCTATGTGAGGTCCTCATGGACCGGCCAGTTCAACCGAACTTAACCATACGCTTGGAATAATACACTCTTCTAATATATTTTACATGAGATTTGCTTCTGGATTTATCCAGCAACAGGCAATCATTTACATAATAGGAGTCACCTCGCCTGATGTTTCTTTTTAGTTTCGAATCGCTTGAGGAGAAACTTACCAAACCTTATGGAGCTGATTGTGTTTTGCGGCGAACTCAAGTACAGATATAGCCGCAGATAGACATCAATTTTGACGCTGCTGTTGTTGTTGTTGTTGTAGCGATAAGGACCTCCCCGAAGGTCTTGGAGAGTGTTATCGAGTTGATGGTCCTCTGCCGTATGCAGATCCGGCCGGATGCAGATCGGGAACGGTTTGCTATGACCACATGCGACCGTCTAGGCCAAACTGCTCTCCAACTCCCTAGATCAATGAGGAGTTTGGGGCCGCCAGAGCGTCAGCTGTTAATAAAACAAGATTCGCCACGGATAGGTGAAGTTGACAATTGGGTTTGGAGAAGCTATATATTGCGCTGGCAATCCCTTGAATCTGGTATTTTAGTCGCCTCTTACGACAGGCATACCTACTGCGGGTATATTCTAACCCCCTAACCCGCTGTCAAACGATGCTTTGAAGCTGACAAAAAAAATTGTGCTTTTCCATTCTCTTATGGAGGGCTTTCACCAAAATTTCGCGTACCGTGAAGATATGCTCGAAAATGCATTTACTAGGTCCTATAATTTCATAGACTTTGCTATTTAAGGAAGGCTCATTGCTTATTATATGTTATTAACGCCATTGGAAGGATCCAAACCAGTTTGTCGAAAAACGATGCATTCAGAAATCTTGAATTCTCTTAACCTGCGAGTCCATTTTCAGTAAAAACCTGCACGAACTTTTACAGAGGCCTCAAGTCAGGTAGGCTACTCACTGCATTTCATATTCCTAGGCATGCTAGCACTGGCATCTTCACAACCTTAAGTTTATTTCCTTTTTGTTTAGCGCCTTCCTCTAACTTGTATTCATATCTTGGGCTTTGGTTTGGTGTCAATTAGTGCTCTATATCACCTTATTCTTCTTCTTCTTCTTGAAGAAGTGCTTCGCCCGATCCAATAGGTGCGATCTATCACATATCATCGATATTCTCTAATCGTTTCCTCAACTTCGCAGTGAAAGACTTTGACAGCTCATCATGGATAAGGCTAGGGGCTTCTTTATGCTGATCAGGCTCTAACGGCTGAGTTCTTATGCGCCAGATCTCTTCGTTATGCTTGTCGAAATGACTCCTTATGCCGCTGGGAGGCGAGTACTTAGCATAAATTGTATGCCCAGTATTTCTTTTTTCTCCTCTTTGGGGAGTATTCCCGCCTCATTTTGTAGATGATGTCCTGGCAACATAAGAAGATATACCGTAGCGGTTCTGAACGCGTTTTTTTCATTTCCTTCCTTTGACTCTTCCTCTACTCCATCTGTCGTCTTCTCTATTCTCGAGGTTGGTAGCTTATTGTGGCACATACAAATTTTTAACAAAAGGTTACTTTTAAACTTTGGTATGTCTAAAAAAATGTGTCCAAAGCACGGCTAAGTTCATTATGAAGAAAGTGGTCGGATTTTGAATTTCAAGTAGAGACAATGATTGTCATCTCAGTGAAATATGTAACAAAAGTCGACTTATTTTTGTTGATTAGTAAAGGCTTGTAAAGTAATACAAAAACTCGGCCAGGCCTAATTTCCAGGACAGCTGAATTTTTTTTTGCAATTAAGATCCGAATTAGTCCATTTCGGTCCACAAGCATTTTAATGTAAATTAAAATATATTAAAATTTTTATAAAGAAATATTATTGCCTGTCTGCATTTCATGCTCTAAATAGCATTGATTCCAATTGCGAGCATCGAAAAAACTCAAATTCATTACCTGTGCGCTCCATTTTATTCCATTCTAACTCAAACCTGCAGTAAATATATGGCCACAGAGCAATTTTCAAAAACAAAAATTTTCTGTAGAAAGAATCGCATTAAAATCAGTTTCACCTGCAGCCTTTTGAATGACAACAACAATATATAATTCGACTGAAATACTATACCATACAACGCAGCATGCAAGCGAGAAGTAAAGAGCGGAGACCAATTGGTGGGGCGAGTCCAATTGAGGAGCCTGTGTTCGACGAGTATTTGTGATTAGCATTTGAATGCATTAGCTGCAAGGTGCAATCGTTTTTCGTTTTTTTTTTTTTTTTTGTTTTTGTGTTGTCTCTTTATTTGCTGTGCTGCTGCGAGACTTGGCCCAAATTACTGTGGTTGGATCTACAATCAAGCCAAGTCCCTTTAGAAGCGCGGTGGTAAGACAAACCGATCGGAAAAGGCAAATAAGTAAAATCGAAATTCAACCGAAGCCAACAATCAGCGGCGTTCATCAGCAGCGGTTTCGTTGTTGATTATCATTTGTTGCCATCGTTTTTGTGTGTTTTGCTGTGTTGGACCTTTTTTCTGCTTCTGCTGTTACTTCGCTTTGCCTGATATATATTATTGGTTTGCTGTTAGTTGGGTGTTTTTGTTGTATTGCATTTACCTAGAGGGCCACAGTGTTTAAATTTGAGTGACAGAGGGTCAAAATGATAAAAAGGGACGTGAGTTGTACCATGGAATCATGAAGGTAGATGTTTTGGCAAATTACATTATTTTAGTAACCTTTAGCGGAAACGTGACCATTCAAATAACCGTAACCGTAAACCTACATAGCCCTAACTAAACACGTAGAAGTCAGCGTTAAGCTCAGCATAAACGTAATCGCATACGTAGTCTTGGATATTATGACCGTTATGAAGTGCAAAAACTCTAAACAAACTCATCAGAACAGCCGGAAAGCCTAAACATTTGTATCACCTGTGTATAGTTCGTTCGAGAAGCGATATCAACAATACTAACAGTGGGGCATTAGCTGAGAGAATGACTTCTTGATTCCATTTTCCAATCATGCTCAAAGTGCCTACCCTAGACCTTATAGTTGGTATGAAAGCTTAGGCGAGCTTAGCGGGCCCGAATATGTAGCTGAACGGAGTTACAACTATGAATCATAGGAGCGCGGCGGGTTGTCGGGGAACAAGAACTGCCAGCCCCCTAATAGTGAGAGTTATGCGGAACGGGTATATTTAGTAATAAGCAGCAAGGGGGTATATTCGGCTGTATTTTAATCAAGCCTTTCGGATACCGACGTAGCCTCCTCTTTTGCTTGTGGCAATATAGAGACTCCCCGCAAGGATTTGGGGGAGTTTTATCGGTGTTGATGGTCCATTGCCGAAAATTTATAGTTTATGTTCCGGATAATAGCACTACTTAGGTACTAGCCAGACCATAGTTTGGTGGCGATATACCAGGGAGCAACGATATGGTAGTGGTTGACTTACTCGCAGAGGCCAAGCGGCAGTGTCACTCATAGCGGTCTCTTTGGAAACTACAGAAAGTTGGATATCTGTATAAAGTGAGATATTTAGGTTAGGTTGAACTGGCCGGTCCATCAGGACTTCACATAGACTGAATAAGTCAAAATCAAGGACCTATGTTATAAAATAACTACGTCCTCTTGGCAAATACTACAAGCTTTCTAGGACTTAAGCCATTTGCAGCTTCTAGATCTGACAGTTGTATCACTCCTAATAACTGGAATGCAGGGCACGAGTACGAAACGTGCTCGATCGTTTCCTCCTCCAAACCGCACTTCCTACATCTGCTATCACTGACCACAAAAAGTTTTCGGCTTCAGCGTCTGATATCGGAAAGGGGTTTGAGAGCTGCAGTCATTCTAAATCAACACCTCTACTCATGTACGCTATTTTACTTCAGAGCTAAGGATATATGGTTAATAACGGTTGGACTGAGGAAATGTTCTTATCATGATATCCTGCCACATGACGCACAATATGAAACATCACCAGCAGAGACGTGGTTATGTTCTTCAAAGTAATTCACAAACAACCAATAGAGGTAGTGTGCCTCCAAATTCTGGCCCAACATCAAGTAATGTGCTTGATATTACATAGAGTTAAGAGCTGTTGTTATTATTAGAAAATGCTTTTCCTGATATAAGTCCCGTGCGCTCAGAACCCAATACCTTCTGGTACCAACCTGTCTGCCGCGGAAACTATTTCACGAGGCTTCCGGTACTGTGAATCTTATGGCCTCTTAGTACCTCTCGCACATTGCGAAAGTGACCCTTAACCTCATTCCTTTCGACATTTTTCTCATGTGTTCAACTCAAAAACACACATTGTGCGGCGTCAGTTTTTCCCTCCCTTGGTTGACTTGCCTGCAATTGCAGCTGGAATTTTTTGAATATAAATTTTAATTCGTTTTTTTTTTTGTTTTTGTATTCTACTGGCTTTCAACATTAACTGATTATAGCTGATATTATGCTTTTTTGTTGTTGTTTTTTTGTATTTATATATATTTTTTTATTAGTTTATGCACATTCCTTTTTCATTGTATTCGTTTTTATTATCATTGTATTGCATGTCATTTGCTTGCGATTGTTTTTTACGTTTTTGTCTCCTTAATTTGTTTTTTGTTTTCCCGGTCCTCTGTTGTCATTGTTGGCATCGATCGATCCATCATCAATCAAATCAGCGTTGTCTCATCAGCGTTGGCATGTCTAGAAAAAGTCAGATTCAGGCTTGTCTGTCTGTATGGTTTTGACTTAAGTTTGACTTTAATACGTTTCGAAGTTATGAATTATCAAATGAGGGGTGAGGGGTCTTATGAATACGAACAAAAAGTTAAATAGGCATTTTGTATGTTAATAACGCGCGTTTAGAGTCGGGTAATCGATTATCTGTACATATTTATGTATGTAAATATGTATTTTTGTTTGTTTAGCCGCAGGCGATACATGGAATGTGAAAATCGTTGCATATTAGATGATTTTTTGAATTAATTAAAATGTGAATTTATAATCAATTAACAAACATATGTAAGTAAATATTTATTTAGCGCAGTCTTTGCTATAGGGAAATTATGCAAAATACTATATATTTGTGAAAATGATTATAGGGAGAGTTAATTTTATTAGGCTAATGATTTTGATTTACATACATATCTACATACATACAAAGGTGGGCTGAGTTAGCATTGTTTGATTGCATACTTGCAGTAATATTTAAGCTTTGGAAAGCATGAATTTAGGGCTAAACAGTTATCGAACTCAAAAGCATTAATGCGCCAGTAAATCACGGACTAGTATTTGAAGTTAGGTTGGTTGAAGTGGCTGCATTGAGGCACTCATAGGCCAGTGTCAGGAGGCCTGTTGTGATGCCTCAAAAAAAAAAAAATTTTTTTTCTTATCTTCAAACTATTTAAAGGAACTGATAAAGGCTACCAAATCCTTAATGCTGTACTCCACGACCTGGCTTAAATTACCCAGAAAGGAAGCTCCTAGGCAGTGCTCTCTGGCACAACCCAACGTCTGGGGGCTCCGTTTACTCTTTTTATAATTTTTATAACTCCTTCACCCTTGATAGCGCACTCCTTGCCTTCGGCATGCCTACCAATGACGTAGTGCCTAGTTAGTACTCCTACAAGTGTAGAAAGTATTTCACTCCTTAGGCTGTAAACGTGACTGAAACTGTTGACATCTAATTTCAGCCAGGTTTGCTTAGATATCCCACACCCTTGAGTTTGTCACCATCTATCTGACGGTAGATATACTCTTTAAGCATAAGCTTGCTTGCGGCAATAGGAATACCTAAACGTTCTTGGCCAGAAATAATCTGTTTTGTGGTCCTCTGTCGAGCAATTTTGTCTGCAATACAATTTCCCTCAATGTATAACCCAGTATCCAATTGAGGTGTACACTACTCCTGAAGAGATCGGTGACAGTTAAATGTAAGTTCAGAATATACTGAGTAAGAGCAAAATAATTTGATAGCCGCGTGGCGGTCGTTAGATATAAATATTTTCTTGCCGAAAATGTGTTTTTTATCCAAACCGCGTCTTCCATGATAGCTGATATTTCAGAACAATGGATCAGGATATCTGACAGTGACAGAGGTCGCGGTTCTCTGAATAGACCTCTCCTCAAACCCTACATTTTAACTTAAAACCGTGGGTTTCTGCAGAATACTGGAGTCAGCAGCGAAGCACCGATTCGACTGCACCCAATAATTTCTGCTGGGTATGTTCGCAACTGCTTTGGTAGCACATAAAGCTTCGAGGAAGAAAACTATAGTTGCACAGTATGTTAGAGTATTCTTCAATTTTAGTGATCTAATTGTACAACTCGGTTAAACACAATGCTGACATTTCCACTCCTCGGTAGTTTGCTAGACCCAAGAGTAGGATATTAAGATTGATCTGAAGAGCTTCGCTTGGCGTTGTCCTCAGAGCATAATTTGTGCCGATTATACTTCATCTGTGCACTTTCCCAGCAATTTTAGCTTTGCCGCCTCATTTACACATGGTCCAGTTAAACCATGCCTAGATATTTAGCCTTATCGGCCCGATTAGGGCACCCCCCACTTAGTTCCGGTTGGGCTAACGTTTAACTTCCAACAACAAGCAAATCGAAATGTGGCCAACATGCTTTGAGTTAGGATGGCTTCGTCATGGCGCAAACTTAAAGCAAACGATACAATAATCTGTTGATATTTATTCTTTATTGGTCAACCCCAATATTGTCAATGGGTAGCTGGAGCGATTTATGTTTGCTTGATTTTAGTAGAAGTTGTTTGGTTCCAGCAGATAAGTTTTAGATGGTATTATTGTTGTAAACGTAAACAGATTTCGGAAGTTTTAGGAGTATTTTCCCCTTCTGGTTCTGACCCGATTGCCGTGGGAACAATTTGTTTGACCTCTCTAGCCTGCGCGTCTTTGGATTCTAGTCATATACATACATATATATGGATACTTTCGTTGAGTAAAAAATCGATACTTTCATTACATATTGTGTCTCTGAAATTCACCCATAAAAGGATATTTCCCTTTGTTCTGACCTTTATTTAATATTGTTAAAGGGAGTAATTCTTTGATGTTAGAAATAGTTCTCTGATGATTGATGTATATTGCAATGATTTTTAAACATTTTGTTAAATTTGGCTTTGGAGACAAACTGATTTCAGCTTTGTGCCATTTCCCGTTTTCCGAAACAAAAATAGCAAAAAATGGATTTTTTACAAACCAAACTCAACAAGAGATCACAGAAAATCGCTCCAATACACCTCTTCTCTACTCTACTCTTTCTTGAAAAATTATTTATTTGAAAAAAGTACTTAACCGCACCAGCATTTACGCTTTATTGAGAATATTTGCATCATAAATTTCACAATAGCTGGATTAGAGTATGTATGTATGTGCATGGGGTATTCCATCCCATTTCGACCAATTTTGAACCCGACCCCTTTAGAATTGGCTGAAAGGTTTTCTTCTTTTTCTAGCTTACGAAAGACGTTTTTCAGAATTTTTTTCATCCAACTCAAAAAAAGTTATGAATTTTAAAAAAAAGAACAGTTTTTGTTTTCAAAATGCTATAACTTTTTCAAAAATTGACCGTTTGGGATCTTTTTTTTTTAAGTTTTTTTTTTAATTTTTCAGTTTTTCAAGATTTTTCGAATTTCGCCATTTTTTTCTCACAAAAAACTTCAATCAATTCTACAATCATCCCCACTAATCCCGGAGTGGGCCGATTTTTATTTATATTTTTTTTATTTAATTGAAAAAAAAATTTTCAAAAATAAAAATTTTTTTTATCAATTTTATTTATATAACAAAAAATTTAAAAAAATGATTTTTAAGTATTCTTTTCTTTATATATTATGGTAATCTACGATTAAAATAACCAGGATTAATGACTGACAGAGTAAAACAGCGAAAGCGAATCATTTTAATCGTAGATTACCATAATATATAAAGAAAAGAATACTTAAAAATCATTTTCTTACATTTTTTTGTTATATAAATAAAATTGATAAAAAAAATTTTTATTTTTTTTCAATTAAATAAAAAAAAAATATTAAAAAAAAATCGGCCCACTCCGGGGTTAGAGGGGATGATTGCAGAATTTATTGAAGTTTTTCGTGTGAAAAAAAAAATGGGGAAATTCGAAAAATCTC
Source organism: Eurosta solidaginis (assembly GCF_040869045.1). NCBI lineage: Eukaryota > Metazoa > Arthropoda > Insecta > Diptera > Tephritidae > Eurosta > Eurosta solidaginis. The sequence goes on along the minus strand of NC_090323.1, from coordinate 17,042,279 downwards.
GAAAAATTGAAAAATTAAAAAAACTTAAAATTTTTTTTTATTTTTTCCGAAAAGTACATTTAAAAACCAATTTAAAAAAAAAAAGATCCCAAACGGTCAATTTTTGAAAAAGTTATAGCATTTTGAAAACAAAAACTGTTCTTTTTTTTAAAATTCATAACTTTTTTTGAGTTGGATGAAAAAATTTGAAAAAATTCTGAAAAACGTCTTTCGTAAGCTAGAAAAAGAAGAAAAACTTTCAGCCAATTCTAAAGGGGTCGTGTTCAAAATTGGTCGAAATGGGACGGAATACCCCATATGTAGTGGCGCCTAAAGCGAAGAAACCTAATTAACCTTGAATTACCACGCCCACGCACCTGGAACAACCGCACTATGATTAATTTAGCGCAAATCGAATTAAATTAATACAAAGGAAATACCAGCGTAGCAATACAGAAATATAAGACGTATATGCATTGCTATTGATTTATAATATTACATAATGCATTTCTGATATGCGTGAATGTCAGGAGGATTAACAAACAAAGAGGCAAGTTGATATTAGTATTATTACACATACATGCCAATAAGCGCATACATACATAAAGAGCATTTTCCCAGCCAACATTTTAAGCGCAAGCGATTTAGAAACGAGTCTTTATTTAGCACATATGACTGCAAATTGCAATTAGTATGGATGGATGGATGAGAAGGGTCGTATGTAGATTCGGTTAGGTTGAGAGCGCATTGTTGGAATTTTCTCTCCAAGACATTTGCGCTTAGTCACAACGGCCTCAGTAAGTGCCGGAAATAATGGTCTAAGGAACCTAACCCATATTGTCCTATTTACTTTTCTGATTGAACTTTTTACTTTCCCGTAAAAGTGAAATATCAACTTCCCTAGTCTCCGACAGAATAGTAGGAGTACTTGACACTAGATCTCCTTATCACTCTATTTGCCGTCTTGTACATCGACGCAGGTGATGAATAAACTTTCCATTTATTCTTCCTGAAACCTTGTTGGTTTACGCCATTTTCAAGACAACATGGTGATGAAAGAAAGTTTGTTGTTTTCGTATCCAAACATGACTAAAGCAAGCTTGAGGCTTCCCTTGGTTCCCAATCCGATTCTGCCCCAAGAGATCACCCGCTGGTATTAGTACAAAATCGTCAGCATACATACATATCTTCATTGAGAAATATTATCTTGATATCTCATCAGCGGCCTCGTCCCCTTCAAAATTATTCTAACCAAGCGAAGAGCAAACTTTGAGCTGCGGTAGAGACGTCAACGAATCTCGGCACATGTGCACAATTTCAAATTGTATCACGTTTTATCCTTATATGATATTTAAAATTGTTCCAAAGCAGCCTCGTAATGATTCTGAAGTTTTCCCGAAATGATACCTAAGAGATCCTGAAATTGTTACAATTTTGTTTCGAAATAATTTCGAAAATAGTCCCAAAGTGATCCCAAAATTATTCATAAATACTTCCGGTAATGGTCACGAAGTGATCTTGTAACAGTCCTACAATGGTTTTGAAATAGGCCTGAAATGGTTCAAAAGTTAACCCAAAATTATACAAAAACAAGTAAAAACGGGACTGTCTTCGGCTGTGCCGAAGACTTCATACTTTTCATGAATGGGGCTGAACAATAATCTTGTTCCGCTCGTAATCTCCGAATAATCGGATGTATAAGATAAGAAATATATAGTGAACAGATCTACATACCTTAACGATTTTTAAGATAAATATAAAATAAATTAATATACCATTTCATTTTCATGAAAGGTATAAAAACAGGTAGGTACTTTGTGTGAGGATGCAAAGTTTCAGGTTTTTTGTGGTCTGCGTGTAAAAACTATGACTACGAATCACGTATTTCAACAATATATGACGTAAACGTAACTATTTGATGAAATTTGATGAATTTTGAAGCTTCTAGCCGTAAAAAGGGGGCAAAAATTAGAGTTTATATGGGGTATATAATATATATACCACCGATCGCTATGATTTTTTCAGACAACAATATATGCTATACACGTAAGCATTTGGTGAAATTTGAAGCTTCTAGCTGTTAAAATGGGGAAGAAATTGCGCACAGTTTCTTATCTGAACAATCGGTTGTATGAGATATATAATATATATACCACCGATCTCAATGATTTTTTCAGCCAACAATATATGCTATACACGTAAGCATTTGGTGAAATTTGAAGCGTCTACCTGTTAAAAAGGGGCAGAAATTGCGCACAGTTTCTTATCTGAACAATCGGTTGTATGAGATATATAATATATATACCACCGATCTCAATGATTTTTTCAGACATCAAAATATATGCTATACACGTAAGCATATGGTGAAATTTGAAGCGTCTAGCTGTTAAAAAGGGGCAGAAATTGCGCACAGTTTCTTATCTGAACAATCGGTTGTATGAGATATATAATATATATACAACCGATCTCAATGATTTTTTCAGACAACAATATATGCTATAGACGTAAGCATTTGGTGAAATTTGAAGCTTCTAGCTGTTAAATTGGGGAAGAAATTTGGCAAAGTTTCTTATCTGAACAATCGGTTGTATGAGATATATAATATATACCACCGGTATCTATGATTTTCTCAGACAACAATATATGCTATACACGTAAGCATTTGGTGAAACTTGAACATATCTAAACGATTTTTAAGACAAATATAAAATAAAAAATAGGTAGGTAATCTGTGTGAGGATGCAAAGCTTCACGTTTTTTGTGGTCTGCATGTAAAAACCATGACTACGAATCACGTCTTTCAAAAATATATGACGTAAACGTAACTATTTGATGAAATTTGATGAATTTTGAAGCTTCTAGCCGTAAAAAAGGGGCAAAAATGAGAGTTTATATGAAGTATATAATATATATACCACCGATCTCTATGATTTTTTCAGACAACAATATATGCTATATACGTAAGCATTTTGTGAAATTTGAAGCTTCTAGCTGTTAAAACGGGGCAGAAATTGCTCAAAGTTTCTTATCTGAACAATCGGTTGTATGAGATATATACTATGTATACCACCGATCTCAATGATTTTTTCAGACATCAATATATGCTATACACGTAAGCATTTGGTGAAATTTGAAGCTTATAGCTGTTAAAATGGGGTAGAAATTGCGAAAAGTTTCTTATCTGAACAATCGGTTGTATGAGATATATACTACATATACAACCGATCTCTATGATTTTTTCAGACAACAATACATGCTATATACTTAAGCAATCGGTGAAATTTGAAGCTTATAGCTGTTAAAATGGGGTAGAAATTGCGAAAAGTTTCTTATCGGAACAATCGGTTGTATGAGATATATACTATATATACAACCGATCTCTATGATTTTATCAGACAACAATATATGCTATATACGTAAGTATTCTGTGAAATTTGATGCGGGGCTAAAGTTTGCGAAAATATATATATATATATGTATATATATACTATATATATATACTATATATACCACCATATATATACTATATATACCACCGATCTTTATGATTTTTTCAGACAACAATATATGCTATATACGTAAGCATTCGTTGAAATTTGAAGCCTGTAGCTCTTAAAATAGGGCAGTAATTACGAAAAGTTCCTTATCTGAACAATCGGTTGTGGGGGATATATACTATATATACGACCGATCTCATCAATTTTTCCAGACAACAATACGTGCAATATACGAAAGTATATGGTGAAGTTTGAAGCTTCAATCTGTTAAATTGGGTAAGATATTACAAAAATCCTCTTTTTCTGAAAAATCGGTTGTATGGAGGATATATGCTATAGTGGTCCGATCCGGTCGGTTCCGACAAATGTCTAATCGGACACCCAAATACACCCGCTCACCAAATTTTATCAAGATATCTCAAAAATTGAGAGACTAGTTTGCATACAAACAGACAGACGGACAGACGGACAGACGGACATGGCTAAATCAACTCAGCTCTTCAACCTGATTATTTCGGTATACTAAATGGTGGGTCTATCTATTTTCCTTTAAGGACTTACAATTTTCGGTTTCGTGACGAAATTAATATACCATTTCATTTTCATGAAAGGTATAAAAAAAATCCCCGAAGTAATCTTGTAATGGTCCCGAAATGATCCAAAGTCTTCTCGAAATAATCTAGATATAGTCTCGAGATAATTCTGAGAATAGTCCCGAAGTGATCCCGAAACTATCGTGTACCTGTTCCGAAGGGAGGTCGAAATTGTTTCGAAATTACCAGAAGTATTTCCGAAATAATATATAGAATAATTTCGAAGTGATCCAATAACAGTTCTAAATAGTTTCGAAATAGTCTAGAAATTATCCACGATACTGGCACGAGACACGAAAGTATACATAAAATAATCATCCTGATACTGAAATTGTTCCAAACTGATCCCGAAACAGTTAGGAAATGATTCCGAAATTAATTCAGAAGTGATCCTGAAATTTTCCCAAAATTGTATTGAAATGTTCTCCGAAGTAGTGCAAAAATGGTCCCAGAAAATATGATCGTCGTGTGCATTTTCAAGACCTTTTTTGACGGTTTGCTGACGTACTCGTGGTTTCTTTGAGATTTTGGAGGCTAGAGTCAGTATGAGCTTCAGATTGTTGAACTCGTCGATAATTTCAGCAAAAAAAAAAAAACGAATAAAAAAGTTCACAGAGGCCTGATATACGTTCTTGTTAACCTTATGAGATATACTGACGTTTCCAACATCAGATTGTCGCACATGAGAGTTAGTGCGAAGTTTAGCATTCTGATGGCGGTCTCTACCAAATAGTGTAGTATGGTTGCTAGCCATATGTTTCCATACACAATGACCATTTGAGGTACTTTGCATGGGTGCTAAAGTTTGAGTTATCGATTGCCGAGTTGTTGGGCTGAGGGTACATTTGGTTTATCTTATTTGTCATTGATGTGTACTACTATCGATTGGGTAGAAAAAGTGCTGCCTTTGATTATTATGTATATTTGACCGACCCTCCCTCCGGCTTCCCTTTTCGAACTCTGTTTGGAGGCAAATAGGTTCTATTGTGTTGCCCTTTTCGGTAAAATTTTTCGTTTGTTTGTTTTTTAATGGTGTGTTCAATTTATACTTGTTATTTAAAAATTCATGTCATGTTATGAAAGGTTCCGCCATGATTCGAACCGCGAAACCTTTGATAACATTACGAAATTGCCTGATGATGAATTCGTGGCGGTTTTCGAAATGGTACCATCGCAATATGCCAGTAAATGTTTTTTTATTTCTTTTCAGTTTCTCTTAGAAAAACATAATAATTGAATATTCAATTATTATAAGTCAGTGTTATGCTCATGAATTCTTAAATAATAGGTACAATTTTTCGTTTTTAAATCTTCTCCTTAAGAGAATAAAATTCAACACGTTTGGCTAGGTTATTCTATGCGAATAAAAAAAATGCTCGGCAACACTCTGTGGAAGCAGAGTGAGAGGGAGGGCGGTATATCATTGAAACCACGAAGTGCACATAGATATGAACCCTTGGTGTTACCACCTGAGGTCAGCTAAAACAACTAACAAGCGATTTTCAGGGTATGGCGGATGTCAACAAGCGTTTAAATGATCAAGTGCCAATTGAGAAAAAGAATGAAATGAGTTGAGATTGCTCCAAGTATATAAAGCATTTCATCTCTATCTATCATTATTTAGCATTCCTCGATTTTAAGTGGCAAAGTGTGATGACACGAAAATTTTAAAAATTCCTTGGTACCAGGCTGGTACTTAAATGGCATTACCAAGTATACCGGGTTCATATCCGACAAAGAACTGCATGGGAAAGATAGAAAAAGGGCAGATGGAGGGCATGCGCATATTTTTCAGTTCAAGTCTAGGACCAAGTCCCTAATAAGCGCACGGAAGACTCTCATTCGACCTGCTCGCCCTTAAAAATGCTGACTGGGTTATTTCGCAAGTGTTTGTCCAAATCAAATGTAAGCGCTTTCGGCACATATGCGCGCACATACGCGGCTATAATAATTACGCATATACTTTCCTAAGCACTCTGCGGCGGCGCGGATGCGGGCGTTACCCATTAAGTTTCGGTAAACATTTAAGTGCTTGAGCGCGGCGGCAGCGGTAGCGCCGTTACGGTGGTCATAAATAAACAACAAAACATTTGAAATACACAGGTTTGCCACTGGTCAGTAGTGGCCGCATAAATAACCACAACACTAATAGTCACAAAGGCAAACAACAATAACACAAACACTAGCTCAAACAAAGGTTGCATAACAACAACGAACAAACAATTTATTTAAGTTTTTGAATAGGCTTGCAAAGTGCAATGTGTTGTTATTTTAAATATCATACACAGCGGTAGACGCACTACCCCAACAATGATCCATCACGCGCACAGCCGATTGCCGTAGTAGCAATATATGAGGCAGACAACGCGCATGTTATGGCGCGGCGGTAGCAAAGTTTTATGTATAACAGCGCGCGGCAATGGCCATAACATGGAAATGCAATTTATGTAATTTATACCATTCAACAACAAAAAGATATATCCGATTCGATTGAATTCAATTTCTGTTGCGATCCAAAGTGATAGGCGCGCGCAAACGCTCGTTAAGATATACAGCGCGTCATGGCCAGACCTAGGCGATTGCAACTGATTTGATTATGTTTTGAGTTGAAAACGCGCGCACAGAACGCTGCGTGCTTGTGTACAATGTTTGCCTACCGATCAATGCGCTTTAGATATATGCGCGCCATTCGACAAGATATGAACGCTGATAAGGCAGAAAAACGCATTAAGTAGCGATGTTCGAATGCGATTAGCTGCAACACCGCAACTGCGCTTCGTGTGATAGGCAAATCAAAAGCACGCACATTGCGGCCAATCAAGGTCATAAAGTCACTAGCAAAATGTGTGAGCTGTGTGGTGGCAGGTAGGCTGAAAGCATTCAGCAATTGTCGTTTTTTAGTTTAAGTTTTTATCTTCAACGCACTGTTTTAAGACTCTTTTCTGTAAATTTTTTTTTTGTTTTGCGCAAAAGAGATTTTACGATCTCTATCTTTTGCGCGTCTGTGCTGCCATATGCGCGTTACCAAATTAAGAGCGCGCCGTTGTTACATTTGCTGCAAAAATGTAAGAATGTATGAAAATCACATCAGAAATTACAAATCAGCATCCTGCCAGCTGCCGCTGTTGCTTACACTGCTGCGTAGCGCTTTCCCACACTCTGGCCCCATATATACAGTGCGCGTTCATTCATTCTTCGATACTGCATTTAAAATTTCCACTATCTGTAAAGTCACATCTTTTGCTCCACACGTTTAATATCCTTTTTATCCAGCTACGATGCGTCGTTGTTTGACTTTTCAATACTGCGATTCATTTTCGCACCGGCAGCAGGATGTAGCATATTCGTTTCGCATTGCTCCAGCGCTTCTCACACTCTTCACATCGGTGCTTTCTACGTTGCGCTGCGCGTAAAAAATCCTTTTCTGGCGTCGCTAATAGCAGAACAGACTGTTCGCATCGGAAGCAATTAATCATGGAATAATGTGTGTCCGCATTGGTCAATGCCGCCACGTTATATCCTTTTGCTGGGATGGTATCCTTGCATCCAGTGGTACGCGTTGAATTTATAACTTTTATTTACTTGCAGTGGTGTATGTAGGTAAAGTTTTTTATTTGCGTCAACTTAAGGTGGCCCATTTAGTGTGAAAAAGTTTTATAGCGAAAGCTTCTTTCCTCGACAAGTTGGATTTAAGGACTTACGCTGTCTGAGTTAATAGTGTTAGGGGGAGCTGATGAGACTAGCAAACTTCTAAGACGGGAAAAGAGGCCAACAAACCATCGTCATTGGTCATACATTTTTTCCTTAGTTCCATAGGCGTCTTTGAATTGTGCCTGTTGTTGTTTTTGTAGCAGTGCTTCGCCCCATCCAATATGTGCGACCGACCAATTCACAATTGTCATCAATATCCTCTAACGGGAGTCCAAGGAAACTTGCTTGAATTGTGTCTCGGTCTTATTTCTTCTTAAAAACGTCATGAACTTCGTAAGACTATTAGTCTTGATTTGTTTTCTTTAGTGATTTTCCAGCTGTGTAGAAAGTTGAGGTAAATTGGAACGATTTTCGGTAATATTTGCAAAAATGGTACTGAAGATGGCGCAATGCCGAAACCAGTCTGCTTTTCAATAAATTTGACAAGGAATGACGGGAAATGAGCTCATTATACCTCAATTATTAACCTTTATAAACCAAGTAAGCTTTACGGGGACATAGCTGATATTAAATAAAATGACTGAAATCAATGATCGACTTGGGAGGACCAAAACAGACTTCGCAACGTTAGAAGAAATCACCAAGCAAGACATTAAAATTCTAAATATTTGTGACAGATTTACCTGCCCTGGTTCGGAGGCAGGCACTAATAACACTTCAAGAGCTCATCAGCTGTTCAGGTGGTATTATCTATAAAAAAAGAAGGAATCTGCTTGATTTGTGATTTGCGAGCTTTGGTTACTTTCAGCCAAGCATGAAAAAATGGGTGTTGGTGATTTTTTAACTTCTCGCAAAGAAGCATAAACACTCAAGTCTAGCTGTTGACCTCGTTAGGTTAAGTTGAACTGGTTGGTCCATGAGGACCTCACATAGACTGCGTGAGCCCGCAGTGTTACCAGAAGTTTGTTTTAACGACCAAACTAAAAAACCCTATGAAAAACCAGGACCTACGTTATAAAATAACTCCGTCCCCTTGGCAAATACTAGAAGTTTCCTAGGACTTAAGCCACTTGTTGACCTCGTGAACGAACAAAAATACCTCATTATCTTTTATCAAATCGATGCTTGCGGTACAGAATGCTTTGGAAAAGGTTTAGCCTCAAGCGGTTTAACCTTATGTAGGAGAGCCAGTTGGCAAAACTAACTTTAGCTTGAGCTTTACCATTGTAATAATAACATCTTGTAAAGCCCATAAGACATGGCTTCGGTCGAAGGCATTATTTTGATTAATGCATTATAGCCTTTAAATGTGTGAGAAAAAATAAGAGGGATTTGTTGGTATGGCTCCCTGGTCATTAGGAACATTAAGGCTATAAAGCAAACCAATTTGCCAAAAAAGGTGCTATGGTAGCCGAAACTTTCTGTAGGGTGTCTGCACGAGTGGAAAGCTAAACCACTTAGATGGAACTTTTTAGATCGTTTTCTCCTTCAACCCGCACTTCCTATCACTGACCAAGTATAATTTAAAGGCATGTGACGGCAGAAGGCAGTGTTCAGTCAGAATACCCCTCATGAATCTATAGTCTTCTCTTTTTAATGAGTCTATGGTTGTTAGTCTATGGTTGTAAGACTTACACAAGATTTTCAACACTTTGTAGTTACGCGCTTGGGTCTACGTCTTTCCCGTTTGGTTGCTCATGTGCATCTCTCGCCTTCTACTTATCTCATTCAATCTAATTGGGAGGTCTACGGAGCAAGCTTCGAGGGCTGCGCCTTTTTGGCTAGTTCATCCGCTTTTTCGTTCGCATCTATTCCCATACGCCCTAAAACCCAATAAATATGTATGTGTTTGCCCTATCCCGATTTTTTCCAGGGATTCCTTACACTCTAACACACTTTTACATGCTGTGCTATGCGAGATTATTGCCCATAGTTAACCCAACAAAAATGATTCTTCCTTTAATTATTTGAGACGATTAAAGATTTACCCTAATAAATATATGTTTAAACTTATATAAGCACATACATATGTATGCACCTAATGTCGTAACAGTCAGACAGAATCCAATTCCTCACTGTGAAAAATTTGCAAACAATTGAATTTCTCTTAAAGGATGCGCAGAAGATCATACTTCCGTCTGAGAGTCATTCATTTATACCTCTTCATACGGAGACTAAGAAATCAGTGTTTTCAATAGCTACAAACATACATCCTTTCATACATTTTACTACACATATGTAACTACTTTGCACTACACGGCAACCTGGTCCTGCTTTATCACACGTCTGTACAATGTCAGCTTTTGCCCAATGTTTTACACCGCTCCTTAATTTTGTTGGAGCTGACTTCCCGCATTGAATTCTCGCCTCGGCATTGTCATTGTCTTCCGGCCGTTCATTATGTTTAATGTGAAAATGTTGCCGCTTTACTTTTATAGATTCATCCAAATTTTTATTGGCTCATTTACAGATATGAACATGTAGCAAAAATATACATATATAAAAGTACATATGTATCTAAGCATGTGCATATTTTTGCTCATTTGGCAGCTGACTGGAAGTTATAAAATTTAATGATAAAGCAATTCAGCAGATATCTTAAATTGGTTTGCTGTTCAATTGAGAGGGAAGGAGCGCAAAAAAGGATATTTTATTGATTTTAAATAATGTCTGGCATATGGAGGTATTGTAGTGGTGTGTGGGTAATATAAAGCTTTAACAACTATATCGAGATATTTCTATCTTAACGACTTAGCTACACTCGAATCGATTTGGAAAGTTGCTATGGTGTAGAGTATTGGCTGAACATTGGTTTAGTTGAACCGAATTGAAAATTGTAGGTGCGAGGAGCTCCAGAAGCTGGTTCATGGAATTATGGCCGCAGGTTCTACAAAAAAATCCGGCCTACGACAGAAGGTTTAATGACCTGGTCACATTCCTGCAGTAATAATAATGGCGATTTCGTAACTGACGTACAGCATGTGCTGTAGTTGTGAAGGGATCACTTCTCCGCTTCCTACGGAAACACGGAAAAACATTCCGATATCCTTATCACCGGTGACGGAAAACACTTTTTGGCACCCGACTATGAAGAAGTGAGAATAGCAGTATATCGTCTAAAGAATAACAGGGTTCCAGGTAACAACCGACTACTGTAGTGTAACAGAGCTGTTTAAACACGGAGACGAAGAGTTGGTAAACGGCATCAACTCCTATTCAAAATATGGCTGGCTGCTAGCCGCCTCTATTTTGGGATTTAAGTGTGCTCTGCCCAATCCACATGACGGGCGATCCCGGTGATCACGCTAAATACCGCGAAATCAGCTTGCTGAATATAGCGTAAGGTTCTGCCTATTGAAATCCAAATCTAGCAGCACAACTTCTCCTAATAACTTGCTAATTCCAGCCGAGACGACTCTGATATTAAGGTGCAAATCAAATTGTTGTGGTTTTAGCGTTCACAATATTCGCCAAATCCACGAATAGACGATATTAGATTTCTGGGTGTCAATGAGCTCAGTTGTTCGTATTCTAACAAAGCCCCCTATAAGCATGAGCGCGTGGGGGTAGTTTCAATAACTGTGAGTTTTGAAATGTACACGTTTTCTTCATTTAATTTGTATGAAAAAATTGTGTACATTCAAAACTTACACTTACTGAATACGGCCCCTGATAATAGTTACAGCAATGCATGTGCTCAGAAAATTCTTCGCCGCCTATATCCTCCGCAAAAATTAAGAGGCAGTAAGGCCAAAAACTGCTCTGCTTTATCAAATCCACCGCCCTCTCGTGCTCGTCAATGCAGCAAAGTCAGTCAAGCCACCACATATACTTCTGAAAGAGATATTCATATCTGACTATCGAAGATGAATCCGAATCAAAATAAATAAGTTTCACGCAACGAAAAGGCTCCGTGGTCTCATTTTTTTCAGGTAGGAAGTGCAATAAGGTCAGAAAACAGACTACTAGCCCAAAGCCGCATACCTAATTTTAGCGACGATAGGGAAGAAACATAGAAAGTGATCCGACGTCTCATACTCATCAAGGAAAGATGCCAACGCTTAGACTCCTGACATAAGGCCACATTATCATTAATTGGCGCCTAAACTCAACTCTTCCTCCACCGGGTTTCTCAACTCAGTAAAGGTTTCCCCTTCCTCTGCTTTCAAACGGATGTCAACTGGCCGCACCTAAAGTCTTCCTCCACCAGGCATTCTTTTCGTTGTTAATGATGGTTCACAGACAGACAAAGTGCTTCACAGTCACGAATTTATATTCATCCATAGTGAAGAGGCTGCCAAGGTGCGAATGCCCAATTCCTTCTTGGATATTTCTGACAGAAAACGATAGCGAAGACATGGAAGAAGCATAGAAAATCAAGCAGAAAAAACAGTAGAACGATAATTGAGACAAATGAACCAAAGGCTCCAGCGAAGGAAAGGAAGATGTCTAGTAAATGATCCGTCGTTTCATTCTCATTAAGGTGCGAATGGTAGCTAAGCACTGTCAACAGAAACTCTCATAACGATTCCTAGCGAGGGCTAGTCAGATGTACTGAATGTACTCTGCGGGACAATCATTCTCTACGCAGCAAGGTTAGTTTTCTCATCCGTTTTAAGGAAAGTGATGCGCTTAAGCCTTTAGTTACCCATATCTCAAGCATAGGAAAAACTGGCTCGCTGAAAAATTTTCGCGGTCTATTCCAGCAGAATAAAGCCAGCAGCTAGACTGATGGCCTTAAACTTCATAACTGCTCCAAAAGAAAAAAAAAAACGATGAAGATGGCCAAATATGCTCTGTCGTGTCACCTTCTTCAGGTGCCGCTTCTAAGTGAGGCTGATAGTTCGATTAGATAGGAAACGTAACTATTGCGCTCCAAATCATATCACTAGGTCTTTTATGATTTTAAGCTAATACCACAATTGATGGCCTGATTTGAAAATATGCGGAGGCGAAAAGGAGTAATTATTTATTATGTTCACTATTCGCCTGCGTGCTGCGTAGGACAGACAAAGTTTGCTGGGGTGGCGTGGACCGAAAGCGTGTTCTTGTGCAATCCAATTGAAATGTACTACAGTGGAGCGTAGAGAAATTAAAAAGAGGTTGCCGATTAATGAGGAGTCTTCTGAGCCATGCATGTTCATTATTTGAGCTAAACGTACTGTAAATGGAATTTCCACCGAGCTAGCGTTTCGGACCAGATGAAAAAAATAAAAAATAAAACAAGTTATTAAAATCGTTATCCTGTTAATGAATTTTCCAGGTAATTTTTGATTTAACTTAAAATTTCTGAAATGCAAGACGTGCAAACCAATTTACAGCTAACCAATTGCGCTCAAGGTCAGTGAAATTTTATCCTCGCAGCTGAGCACGTTCCATACGTTCCATACGAGTTTACTTAGCACAAACATTATGCAGCTGATTAAGAATTCAATTTCTGTGTACAAAACATTAAATGGCAGTGCAATAAAAACAAAACCAGTGAAAAGTCGACAGGACACTTGACCTCGCCGGTAATGACTTTAAGCACTTTAAATAGGAAAACTATGTTTTATCCTGCTCTATGTAGTTAGCTATGTGTGCTATGTGCCGTGTTCAATGTTGATAATTTTACTTTTGTAATAATTTGATTTAACTATGCCTTCATCGTCACCATTGTTTACGTTAATGGCTGACATTTTTCCTGCTGACAAGCGACGTTCACGTCAAGGCCAACTATGCAGCAAAGCTAAAAGCAACGATGAGCTCAATTATCCTTGAGAGTTGAGTCTTGTGGTGTGTTAATAATGGACGCTAGTTGCAATTCCTGCTAAGAACCACATTTTATAGGTTGAGTAAATTGTTCAACAATTTGAATTTTCTTAGAATATCAAAAAGCAAATTGCAGAGCAGAGAGTAGTGCATTAGCAATGAGTATACATATACAGGGTGCGATGGGACTTTGATGCCACTCTGTACTTGCTTTAAAGAAAACCACAAATTAAGATGTTTTTATGATTTGTTTAAGAGATAAACGCAAATGATGTAATTTCTTTGCCCTGACATTCAATACCAAGGTGAAAGGAAACGTTTCAGAACAAATCGAAACAGGGCCTGCTCGGGCGCCATGTGCATTCATAAAAAGCCTTGAGATTATGCCGTATGTTTCATTGGGAATGTTAAGGTCTAATCCGTAAAAGTATGAGTATTCCGCTATGTAGATAGAAGTTGTGCGAAAGTAACTTGGATCATTTGAAGCAGTTTAAACTCCTTCTCTGTCTTTATCAAGCCATAGTTTACAAAATAATAGTAAAAATATTTTGTAAATAATGCGGATTCCTCTCGATACTCTAACATGTTCTTCAGATACTTTACCTATTTCCGGAGCCCATCGTTCCGGTCATTGTAGTACAATTTTATTCATCATGAGAGTGATATCTAAGATTTTCATTATGCTTCTTCGAGTCGCCGAAAAAAATCGTTTTTCGTGGTGGGGACAACCATAACTTGTTTCTTTCCGCTCATGGGAAGAATATTCTAAAAAACGTCATTCCTTTCCAGTGGGCCGTTGCGATGCGATGCTCGTACACAGCCGCATGCCGAAAAGCACCACATCTGCGCTCTTACCATATCGCCCAGATTGGACAACCAAGTACTCAAGAGCCGTGACAGAACATAGGCTGTTACTGATTTGTAAGATAGTACGTGCTCACCGGCAAAAGGATGGCCGGACTAGATCGAATAGAATATTCAGGCATGCGATGGAGTAAGACATTCTAGACGAAGATCAAGTATCTGACTCTTGAACTAGAGCATCAGAAGTAGAACTTTTTATATATAAACTGAGGACGTTATAAATACACTGTTGAACTGTTGTCCGAATCATGAGACCAATCTCAGTTGGCGAGTACCTCGTGGTAGCTGAGTGTGCAGAACAGGGCTAGTGAGGTTTCGGTTGTCTCGTACTGCTATCGATGGGCAATTATCAAACATTGAGGTTCTCTGCGCTACTGTTGATATCGTTGGCGAAGTGACTACTCCCCGGGTGCTAATAAGACTTTGAGATATAGGATAAAAGCTAATGAATCGTTGGCATACCGGAATTCTTTGACCTGTTTTGACTTCGTCAAAAGTAGAATAGATTGCTATGCTCCAGCTTCCACTGTTGTAGCTAGGTTCACTCATGAGAGCTGTTCACGGATGTATCCATGTTGAACTGAAGAGTAAGAAGGGGGGTTTATGTCAGGAATTCAGTGTCAGTCGGAGATTTGCGCTGAACGACAAGAGATTTGATATGTTCTCACATACTTGATAGCCGCATCAAAATGTTAGGATATTTTTCCCGTGGGATCGAATCCTTTTAAGGACCGCAGTAGTAGTGACATATAACTTTCGATAAAATAAATTTCTCAGAATATAACAGGCAATCGTTATGATGCATTTTTGACTCGATCAGCCACTTGTAAACTATACGTGGAGGCCAGTTGAGCTGAAGTCTTCTTCCGAATTCAATTTGTAATGACGTCTTAATAGGGAATTGCCCAATGCGAGTCCAGAAGCTGGATGTAGGATGACTCTGTCATTTGCTAGTTCGAGAGGCATGTTTTCGACTCTCCGGATGGAGATATATGCAAGATCGATGACTGATCGATTTGAGAAAAAATTAAATGCCGGTATGAACATGCAATAATACGGTATTACAGCGGTCCATTCAAGATCATATCGGAAACTTAGTATTGCGCATTTCATATCTGTATTGTAAGACATTGCGTCATATCTTATTCGATTCGATTTCTTTTAAATTCTTGATACACCCTGTATGCATATAAACTCATGTTGCCAAGTCTACTAAAGTAAAGTGTGATAAGCGAAAATTGAGTTGCTGCCAATGCTGTCAGCTCGCCTGTGGCACAAAACCGCTGTTTGCAAGTACCACCCGCAGTTTTGCAGCCGCATCCTTGCTCTTCTTCTTCTTCTTCTGCTTTATCTTACCTTCCTGCCACAATTACTTGTATCCAGCGCTACATAGAACGTTTTCTATTATATACAAGAAATGCTATGAAAATGTTGTTTTTGTTCTTTTGTTCAGGTAATAAAAATGTTGTCATTGCTTTGGAAAATATGCACTATTGTAGTTGTTGTTGGTGTTGCTTTAGTCTTACTTGGGCTAGTAAAAATGCAATTACGATTGCATTATGGTTTTGCATTGTTTAAGGCAAAACGCAAGAAAACTCTGGCATTTATTTTACAAAAAAAAGTTTAAACTAACAAAAGCAAGAAATTCATAAAAGTCTTGGCTATAAACAATTTATTTGATTTGCTTATTCTACGTTTATTGTTATTGTTGTCGCTGATTTGATTTATCGTTTGTCCACTGGTGTTGCCTTCAGTCGAACAATGCTTCAAACATTGCTCTACGCACTTAGTTTATTTGTTCTTCTTCTTGTTTGTTCTCACTGCTTTATGCCATCTCACACTTTGTCAACTCCACTATGAATGTCCTTCGCATGTTCTTTTGTTCATTTAATTTCCTAATTCAGCACGAGGGGGAACTGTAATTGAAACCCAAAAATTTTGGTTGATGTTTAATAAATCAGTAATGTATAGCCTTGTAGCAACATTGTAATCGTTTTTGAGTTTGGCTTTTTCTTGGTATTGACAGCTAAGCGTTTTGTGTTCGAGCCAAAGGTGTTACCAATGTTAAGTCCAGGTGGAAAATTTCATTGTTTGCTTTTTTTTTTAAGGACGATTGCCTTTGCGATATGTTTTTCTTAGTCCTTGGTGAGTTGACACTTTAAGCCTGTTTTCTTGTGTTACAATGCGCTGTTTTGATAGTTATCTAACTAACCTTAAAATTGAGATTTTAGGAAATTTTGACATTTTATGTATGTTTTCACAGAATTCAAATATAGATAAGAGGTTTTGCGATAGGTGAACAGTAATAATATTCACTTATTTTTTTGCGTTAAAAAAACTTTTTTCTCACATAAAAAAATAAGATATATAAATACTTGTCGCGCTATACTTCCGAGAAAATATAGGTTGAGCTTCTTTGCCAATTTGCACTTTATCACACACTTATTTTTCCTACAAAAGGGCGGGACGGGATCCAAGGGTTTTATGCAGACTACGAGCGTCAGCCGCAAGTCAGGTGAACCTTTGCTAAGAAGCTTTTATGCCAGAAATAAACTAAAGATGTTTGCCTTACAACTGCCAAAGTTTGACCCTGCAAAGAAAACTTTTTCTAAAGTATTTTGAAATATCGTTTCTCGGTATATGAAGCCCGGATCTACGGTGTATTAGGCGAGCACATCATCTTATGTCATACCACATCCTACAGCTGCAGAGTGCGAAACAGTCTACAACGCAAACAAGGTCCACGTGAGTGAAATAATGAGATTGGAAATATATGAATCAGTGCTGCGATCCCTAGGTGTATTCATCGCTCATCATCGGTTATCGTCGATCTAATTTGGCAAGTTTCATCCGGTAAATATCGAAATCGAAGAGTTATGAAAATCTATTGCAGAGAACGAGCGTAAACTGCACATTAGAACCCCTGGTACTTGATCGGAGTACTCTAACAGAATAAACATCTATTTGTACAGAATCTGGTATACGCAATGTTTGTCCATAACTTTGATCAATTAAAATTTTTTTCATTTAAAAATGTTTTCTAAGAATTCTGTTAAATGATCTCAATAAAATCAATTCCCTTTCTAATAAACATTTCCCTGCCTTTGTTCTTATCGCACACCCATCCTTTTCGACTTACTTCCTCTTCCACTTGTTATATACTCTGCACTGTCCGACTATCCTTCGCTTGCCCTCATTCTGGTATCCTCTTGTTCCACTATTTTTCCTCCCCCTCTTCCTTTCCGCCACTAACTTGTTTTTCTCATTCCATTCATTCTCCCATTCTTCTCATTAAAAAAAGGAATTTGCGTCGTGTTCCTTTTAATTTTCCTACAAACTGGCGGGACAAGACCTACATGTTTTATGCCGACTTCGAACGGCATCTGTAAGGCAGATGAGTTTTCACTGAGAAGCTTTTCATGGCAGAAATACCCTCGGAGTGCTTGCCAAATCACTGCCGAGGGATGACCCCGCTTAGAAAAACTTGGTTCTAAAATTTTAATATTGCTTTGCCCGGAGCATGGGCCCAGGATGGTCGGTGTGGAGGGCGGAGCACGCTACCACCACACCACGGCGGCCGCCATTCTTCTCACCTAACACCTTTTTATTTCGCTCCTCCTCTTATCTAAATTTTATATAGGATCACTATATGAAGTGTTGTTCAAATAATTACGCAGAATTAGCGAATGAAATTGTTTTTCAGAAAGAGGCGTGTCACCGCCAACTTTTCCAGAGCTGTTAAGCTGTAAGACGCATGTATCTGAAAATATTCAATCTCCTCAGGCGCGGTACTGCCTACATTGATATACCTAAAAGTTATCCTATTGCTTATGCTAAAGGCAATTTCCTAAATTTGATCTGATTCACAATGTTCAGAAAACGTGGACAACTGACCAAATCCGCCATACGCGCCAATGCAATTTTTGTTTTTTGACAGGCCTTTTCTTGCTGACTTGTGGTGGTATTAATAAATCGAGTACACAGCTCGGTAGGAATTGAATTAATACTGATTAGTTGTTTGGCCGCGTGGTGTGATGGTAGCGTGCTCCGCCTACCAGACCGGGTTCACGTCAATCACGTCAAAACATCAAAATTTGAGAAACAATTTTTTAAATTAGAAGAAAATTTTTCTAAGCGGGGTCGCCCCTCGGCAGTGTTTGGCAAGCACTCCGAGTGTCTGCCATGAAAAGCTTATCAGTGAAAACTCATCTGTCTTGCAGATGCCGTTCGGAGTCGGCATAAAAACAAGTAGGTCCCATCCCACCAATTGGTAGGGAAAATTAAAATATGAGCACGACGCAAATTAGAAGAGAAGCTCGGCCTAAAATTTTTGCGGAGGTTATCACGCCTTACATTTTTTTTTATTTAGTTGTATCTACAACTTCGAAATTTCAGAATTTTGAGTTAGTTTTCTTTTGATCCAAGTGTGGTCGCGTTCTTCGAAGTAAGCTGCTTTTTATTGCATTACGATAATATCAAAAACAAAGCTATGTAAATAAATTGGAGCACTTCCGGCGGTTTCTACCCTCATAAAATAGACAAACTAAAACCTGTGTTTTAAATTCTCTTTGACTCAAAAGTAAATCTACATAAGTAACCTTAACTACCACTCTCATTACGACTCATTCAAAAACTATAACATAACTCCACCGCAATTCAAACTTTTCATTCAATTTAATTATTTTGAAAACATGAGAAGTTCTGTATGGCAGCTAATAAAAACAAATCTCTTACGTTGAGACCTTTTTGGTTCTTTGGAAATAGAAATTAGCATTTCTATTACCACAAAAACATTTTTTAGAGTCTTTTAAATAGTGCTTAATTGATTTGCTCAATTATTGTATTTAATTTTTAATCAGACTAAAAGTCTCTTTCACACCACTTCAGTCAAAAGCTCTATATAACAACTACAATACAAATGTTGATTGAGAATATTTATTGATGCGTTCTTTTGACTCCGCCACCATTTACGCTAGACTTCATACATATGTACGTATCATCAACTATGGTAGACCCTTTTTGGTGCGACATTCAGCGCTAAGCTTACATTTAATACTCGTCCATTGACTAATTTCAAAATAATCCGCTTAAAGCTATAAATTTCAAAACGAAAGCCAACTGCCACTTTATTAATGCGCTGCTAAGAAAATGACCAGCTAAATGATCGGCTCAGAAGCTGTATGAATACCCGTTAAAAAAAAGGCAAATACAACAATAACATCCAAATCGTTATCATAAAAAATGGTAAAGCGAAGTTAAATATAAGCAGTTGCGTAAGTTAGTGGATGCTTTGGAACGCCTTCCTGCGAGCAACATGAGTACTGCGCCCATTCTAGAAAGCGAGTTTTTACGGTATACACAAATGTTGATTCAATTTGCGACTAATTATACTCAGCTGAGCAGAGCTCACAGAGTATATTAACTTTGTTCGCATAACGGTAATCCGTAACGGCATAAACTAATCGAGATAGATATAGACTTCTATATATCAAATTGATCTGGGTGGAAAAAGAAATTCATTTAGCCATGTCCGTCCCTCCGTCCGTCCATCTGTCCGTAAATACGATAACTTCAGTAAATTTTGAGGTATCTTAATGAAAGTTGGTATGTAAGTTCCTGGGCACTCATCTCAGATCGCTATATAAAATGAACGAAATCGGACAATAAGCACGCCCACTTTTCGATATGGAAATTTTCGAAAAAGGCGAAAAAGTGCGATAATTCATTACCAAAGACGGATAAAGCGATGAAATTTGGTAGGTGGGTTGACCTTATGACGCAGAATAGTAAACTAGTAAAATTTTGGATTATGAGCGTGGCACCGCCCACTTTTAAAAGAAGGTTATTTAAAAGTTTTGCAAGCTGCAATTTGGCCTGCTAAGTATGTAATGTTCGGTTACACCCGAACTTAGCCTTCCTTACTTGTTAGTTTTGAGTATTTTTAGTCTTACAGAAAAACTTTAGCTAGGAAAAATTTTGTGAGGCACATTCTTCTGAAAGCTGGCAATGAGCTCTAATAGTAGATTGAAAAAGAAAGCTCTACAAAGCATAGAATTGTGAGAACAAAGATTTTTGAAAACCCTGATAAGGATACAAATGGCAGCTGAGGGATTATAAGCATAATATATAACTATATAAATGATATAGAGCAAGAGTACTCGCAATTCAGAAATATCGCATTTCTGAAGGTCCTGCTTTGTGGCTTTGGATGCGTTAAGGGTTGTTTACGAATTTGAAAAACGCTCTATAACAATTTTCTTAGAACAAATTTAAAGCTGGGACAAATGGGAACTGGCTAGCGTGAGTGGGTCTATCTTCCACTCTACCCAGCGACATATAATCCTGATACGATTCCTATTGTGGTTTTTTGTAAGTTTTCCGGAATTCGTTATTCAACCCTTTACGGATATATTTAACTATTTGTTAAAGCAGTGGATATTTCCCTCAAGCTAGAAAGAGACATTTATGATTGGACTGTATAAAAATGATAGTAACTACTGTATGACAAACTTTTACAGGAATTGCGAAACCTCATGGGAATCTTCTATCTTAAGACTAAAAAAAAAAAAACAAAAGTGCTTGTTTGAGAATAGCTCTTTAAACTTTTTCAATATTCCATCTGATGCACCACAAGTCACTCACTTCGGATCGATTTGATTGTTGCTGTTTATTAACATCCTTTCTAGAGTCATTAAAGCTACGTTGATGATCTAAGGTACAACAATATCTATACGACAGATGCTGCATCTGAAGTAAATAGTCTGGTTTACTGGTGCTGTGCGAATGCCATCTCGCTCAACATGAAGATCCTTATGCTTTGCCAGAAATATTTTGCATATTCATAATGACACTAAACTTCACTGTAAAGTTTAATAAGTAATTATCTTCATTGGGAAGATAAAACTATGGAACCAAAATTCAACTCTAAATCCCATATGTGGATGGGCGTAAAGAGACTTTAGCGTAAAGAGACTATAGCATTGGGCTAGGAAATATTTAAATAAATAAATAAAAAGCGGTATGATACAGAATTCTATGTCCCCTATATTACTAGAACTCTTTTTACCTCGTTAGTAAGAACTATTTGTGCATATATTTCAGTGATATGAAACCCACGTTAATAACAACTTCTAAACTTTGCTTTGAGGGTCTTGTCATGGGACTCCAGAAGTTGCCAGCGCAATTTATAGTTTCTTCAACCTAATTGCCAAGCTCACTTACATATCAGTGGTGAATTTTCTTTATTTAGCAGGCGTGGGCCAGGGACTTCAACTTGCTCACTTAAGTGCAGAGTTAGATGACCTAGAAGCTAAAAGTGGTCATATCAAGCGTACCGTGCCTGTATCTGGAAAAGGACCCAAAACTTTTGGGAAGTTTCCGTATCGCTACAAAAAGAAGAAGCAGGGTCTTGCCATGGAATCCAGGATCTCTATTTTAGTCGCCTGAAACTTATACGCCTTCCTACGTTTTAGAGCAGCAGAGAAATTTTTGGTGTATTATTCACTGCAAAATTAACCAGAAGAATGGTAGAGAACCCTGTTTGAAATTCTGTTCAATGCCCCCTTCAGGGCGTCTAAACATTTCTAAGGCCCTTTTATTTGTTACGCACAGCTTATATTTTTTAAATACAAAAATTATTCTGCTAACTTTTTTCAGGATTTCAAAAAGCACACTCATTTTGACACCTTTTACTCACTCTTCCTAATTAAAAAGAGTGCGATTATCATCATTACTAGTAAATTAAATGTGATTTAATGTTGCTTGTGGACCCGTCCACTCCAATAACATATTCAATAACATACATACAAAACGACTAATTGAAATTAAAATAAAATTCTTACGCTATTGTGGGCATATTAAGATTTTTCACCAACGAGAAAGGGATATTAGATTGGAATGTAGTCTTTTCAAACTTAACTTACAAACTTTTACTGTGGTGTTCGTAATCACATCCACCCCCGACATCATCATCAATACTGTTTGGAAGTTCTATGTTATGTTAAAGCTTTCATTCTGTAGATCTTATGTATATTCACATATCATCATAAAAGAAAAGAAAGAATACAAATACCATCAGCATAAGCCACTCGCTGATTCCTGAGCGAGTTAATTTGGATCTTCACTTTCCCCAGCTTGAGATAAATAAATCATACGATAAGGAGATTCTCTGTCTTTGCATGGTCTTAAACATTTTAGAGAGGTTCTTCACAACGTTTCTTCATTCTAATCCAAAAAAATATTTAGGTTAGGTTAGTTTGAACTGGCCGGTCCATGAGGACCTCACATAGACTGATTGAGTCCGTAGAGTTACCAGAAGTTTGTTTTAACGATCAATCTGAAAAACCCTATATAAAACCAGGGCCTATGTTATAAAATAACACCATCCTCTTGGCAAATGCTAGAAGCTTCCTAGGGTTTAAGCCACTTGCTGCTTCTAGATCTGACAGCTGTATCATTCCTAATAGCTGGAGTCTTAGCCTGGCAAGCGCAGGGCACGAGCATAGAACGTGCCCGATCGTTTCCTCCTCCAGCCCGCACTTCCTACATCTGCTATCACTGACCTAGCCTAATTTAAAGGCATGTGACACCAGAAGGCAGTGTCCAGTCAGAATACCTGTCATGAGTCTACAGTCCTCTCTTTTTAATGATAGAAGCAACTTTGTTAGTCCAAAGTTGTAAGACCTACACATAATCTTCGACACCTTACAGCCCCGCGCTTGAACCCACGCCTTTCCTGCTTGGTTGATCATGTGCTCCTCTCGCCTTCGCTTAATCTCGCCCAGTCTAATAGGGACGTCTGCGGAGTAAGCTTCAAGGGATGCGTCCTTTTTAGCTAGTTCATCCGCTTTTTCATTCCCATCTATTCCCATATGCCCTGGGACCCAATATAGATGTATGCTTCTCCCTGGCCCGATTCTCTCCAGGGACTGCTTACACTCTAACGTGCATTTAGATGCTGTGCTCTGCGATATTATTGCCTGAATTACTGCTTGGCTGTCAATAAAAACGTTGACAGGGTTGCAGCTTAAGCTAGTCTCTTCCATGGGTTCTACCGGTTTGGTTACGGCTACTATTTCCGCCTGGAAAACGCTACAGTAATCCGGCAGCCTGTAGGATCTGCTTACTTCCGGATCAGCACAGTATACCGCAGACCCTACTGCTTCTACTACTTTGGAACCATCTGTGTGCACACGTATCGCCTCGTCCGCCATTTTCGCAACCTTACACCAACCGTCCACCTCTATTGTGGCCTTAAGATCTCCCTCGCAGCGCAGATAGGGAATCAGGTAGTTTGTTCGTTTTGTGATTGATGACGCTATACTACTATGTCCATATGATCGGCGCTGAAGCTGCCCCGAGGCACCGAGCCTGGCTACAGTTTTTAATGCTATGTTCTTTGCTACCAGCTCTACAGGTGGAATGTGCACAATGGCATACAGTGCAGCCGTCGGGGTTGTTTTCAGGGCTCCCGTAATGCTAAGCATCAATAGTCTACATACCCCCTCTAATTTTTTGAGGTATGTTGTTTTTTGTGTGGCTTTCCACCAAGAACTCCATAGTATAGAATAGGGCTTACAATCGCTGTAAAAACCCAATGAGAAAGAGAGGGCGATAGGCCCCACGTACACCACATCATTCTTTTACATGCATAGTGCCGCTGAGGCCTTCTTGACCCTCTCCTCCACGTTGAGCTTCCATGACAGCTTACTGTCTAGGATAATTCCCAGATATTTTGTGCAAGGTTTCTCCTGTAAGGTCACCCCTCCTAACTTAGGCCTGGTCCAATTTGTGACCTTGTACCTCTTTGAAAACAAGACCATATCCGTCTTCTCCGCATTGACTTTCGACCCGACATTAGAAGTCCAGGTATGAATATCCCGAAGCGCTCGATCCATCCAAGAACTAATCGTTGGAAGGACTTTCCACTTATGACAATTGTAACGTCCTCTGCGTAAGCCGTAAGTTTTCCGGGTACCTCATCGAATTGCCTGAGCAGTTGGTTGATGACCAGCGTCCACAGCAGATGTTATAGCACCCCTCCCTGCGGCGTGCCCCTGTCCACTGATTTAAGAAATTAAATTTCCTGTGAAAGGTCTGCAAATGAGCATAGCCTCGTTTTCTGCATCACATGCAAAATTTCCGGACCAGCTGAACAAATCACCCATTATGCGTGCTTGGAAGCAATGTTTGGTTTTCATTTACCATAATGATTAATCACTGATTACATAATAACTTCTTATATAAAACTAGTACGTACGTACGTAATTGGCGGTAAGAGTGTATACATTTTTATGTATGATCCCTTTTTGTACGAACTTATTTTCCGCTTTTTTTATTTCATTCACTTCCCCTTTTCTGGCTTTGTCAACCAGATATCGCCAGAGGCCTAAAAACCATGAATGCTTGTATGAATATTAACAGTTAACGTTCATATAATATAACCCTATGTATTGTTTACAATGTCCCTGAAACGTTTTGACAACAGGGTTGAAATAGTTCATACCTTCATATTCCTTTTTCATTTATTCCTTAAAAAATGAGCAATTGCGGCACGTGAAGTTCAGCTGCATAAGTTTTAAAATTTCTAGTGCTAAGTTAAGGGTGTGAGTCGATGGTTTTATATAAAATTGGGTGTTGACGTAGGTTTTTTATTTGATTGTACCAAGATAAATTACTTTAGAAAAGTGACAGTTTATAAAGTTAAGGCATGGTGCCCATGCCTTTAAAATAATTTAATGATTGATTGAAATTTGTGTTTTTTACTTAAACATCATGGGATAATAAAACTTCGTAAAAACTAAGCGATCTTGTGCTTGGATAGCAAAGTAGGCCAAGCATACCAGGCATCGGTTTGGGGACATCAATCAAGATGAAGCCTTGATGACCTATGTATACCCCTCAATCCAATAAAGCTTACCCCTTCTTCTGCAGGTAAACTCGGAAGGCTTTCACAGACATCAGCTGGACACTGAAATCGTTGGTCGTATATTCTCTGCACTATATCATCATAAAGCGATTAAAGATGAATAGAACCATATTAGATTCACACAAAGTTTGAAATCGAATTAAATAAAAGTTATATAGGAACATATTTCATAACTTCAGATATTCTTGATTCTGAAATTAATATTGCACCGTATACATTAATTCGCTGCGACTCTCATAGTAGACATACGGGAGGGGTCGTTTTATTACTGAAAAAGGAAATCAAGTACAAAGTCAGGTTTAATCGATCAATTGATAGAAATGTATGGTGTGCTATAGTAAAATTAAAGCAAGTGGACATTAAGTGGCAAATAGGTGTGTTGTACCATTCCCCAAGCTCTAGTGACAGTGAATTTTTAAATCACGTAGAGAGTATTTTATCAGAAGTATTAGAATCAGGTACGAATTCCCTTATAGTTGGAGATTTCAATATAAACTTAAATATTAACTCTTCGAGTAGCTACAAACTGAATGAAATTTGTACACGTAGCGCAATGAAACAAAAAATAAATTTCAGTACAAGAGTCGCGGAAACTTCTCAAACAAAAATAGATTTATTATATGCAAACGCTGATATACTGTCTTGTGTAAATCTTGAAGACCACAGAATATCCGATCACGAAACTATTTCATTTGCTATAAAAGTAAGTAATTCAAACCCGTTACGAAGAGCCATTTCATCAACATCCTGGGAGAATTATTCTGCCGATAACTTGACCACTCTACTGAGGAATTGCGATCTCAGTTTAATAAGAAGCATGAATGTCAACGACATGGTCAACTATATAAATACTTGCTTACTAGATTGTATGGGAGTACTAACGTTTGAAAAAAACAGTACGGTAAAGTTAAGAAATAAATGGTATGACCAAGAATTGACAGAATTGAATAAACTAAAATACCGGTTGCACACACAAGCTAGAGCAACGGCTGACTATACCGAATATAACATGGTCGCGAAGTACTACAAAAAACTAATCAAATTTAAAAAGATTAAATACATGGAGAATAATATTGATATCAATAGTTCAGATAGCAAGCTAATGTGGAAGCATCTTAAGCATGCTGTAAACTTAACGGGGTCACAAGAAAAGATCTTGATGGTGATCGTAAAAGGTGTGACATATGATATACCTCGCGATATTGCTGAAGCATTGAACTCCTTCTTTATAGATAGCATTGTTGATATAAACAGGGAAATTGAAGTTGTTGAAGTTGTTTAAAATTCGAAGAAATTACGGTTGAGGATGTTACACGTATAGCAAAAAGGATCAAAAATAAAACTGGGGGAAAAAATTTACTTTCAGAAGGCGTAATTAAAGATTCGGTATCGTACATGGGTTTCTTCTATGCAACCGCTATAAACAAATCCATGACTACTGGAATAGTGCCAGACATGTGGAAAATTTCGACAATAGTACCAATTAGGAAAGTAAAAGGTTCAATGATGGCAGAAGAACTAAGGCCGATAAATACATTGCCGAACATAGAAAAAATTCTAGAAATTGTAATAAAAAATCAACTGCTTAATTACTTAGAAAATAATAAAATCCTTATAAAGGAACAATCCGGTTTCCGAGAAAGGCACTCTTGCGAGACGGCGTTAAATTACGTCATATCTAGCTGGAAGGAAGAGCTGAGCCTAAAAAACATATAGTAGCAGTTTTCATGGACCTGAAAAGAGCGTTCGAAACAATTGATAGGAATATAATGCTCGATAAACTACAAAAAATTGGTATTAGGGAAAATGAATTGCGGTTGTTTAGAAGCTTCTTATCAGACCGGAAACAAAGAACAACCATCGAGTCAGTAGTCTCATCCGAGGCACAAGTGGACATAGGTTTACCACAAGGGTCGGTATTAGCACCAATCCTGTTCAACATTTACATAAACGATATATCATCAGCACTGAAATATAGTAAAATCAGGTTGTTTGCAGATGATGCGCTACTTGAAGTAAATGAAAAGGACATTTCAATAGCAAGGAGCAAAATGCCAGAAGATTTGGACTCATTGTATAGACGGCTTTGCATTAATAAACTCAAGTTTAACGTTAACAAAACTAAGTTCATGGTTTTATCTAGGACGACCAATAAAGAATCACTTAATTTAGATCTAAAAATAATGAATACAAGCATTGAGGATGTCAAAATATATAAGTACTTAGGGATTCTGATTGACAATAAACTGAGGTTTACGGATCATATTGATTATATTGTTGCCAAAATAGGCAAAAAAATTGGATTTTGGAAGAGATCGTGTAAACTTATTAGTAAGAAATATAAGTTGAAAGTATATAGATCCATCATAGAACCGCACTTCTTATATTGCCCTACAATATTCTTTATTGCCAATGAAACACAAGTAGACAGGTTACAAATTATGCAAAACAAAGCTATGAGATTTATATTGAAAGTGAGGTACGACACTTCCATAAAGAGTATGCTTGATGCACTAAACTGGCTGAGCGTGAAACAGTTGATATTTTACCATAGTATGAAATTTGTATTTTATATTAAGCATGGTAAATTACCAGCCTACCTAAGTGAAAAACTTGTTTATGTGAATGAAACCCATTCTTACATAATCAGGGAAAATAATAATTTTAGATTACCTCTTCTCAAAACAGAAATGGACAATCAAAATATATTTTACAAACGTCTGAAATGTTTTAATGAACTACCTAATCATGTTAAAAATTGCGAAAACTTAAACACCTTCAAAAAAAGTTTATTAGAATATTGCAAAACCCTTCCAATAATATAAAATATTTTGTATCTGTATTTCATGTTACTGATCCTTGAGCGTACATAGCAATCCAAATAGACACAGAGGAACCTTATGCATCAGGTCAAAAACATATATCTCTCGCAATCAAATTGGGAAAGAATTCCAGAAAATATCGTCCCAGACAAACAGTTGGAGTGTTCATGTGAATCACGTATATTCTTACAACAATGATTTATTATAGCTGGTTGTGTGTACATAAAAGCTGGTACAGGGAGGATTGGAAACGCGTCCTTTCCAAACGTTCGATAAGAGTGGCTCATTCTGCTGAGCTGCTAGCTTTTGGGTTGACCGGAATCAAATGCACTCCGACAGCATAAATAATAAAACTGTGTAATCATACGTCTTGGAGTAGGGCAGGATTGAGAACACGTCCTTCCAACCTCCCAATGAGATGACTCCAAGACTAGCCCGTTGGGACCACCAGTTCCCGTGCCGATCGCTAGAAATCCTATTATTATTAAAATATATTTATAATTTGTGATAATCTAAGTTTTAGGCTTAAAACGCCGTAATAATAAATAAATAATAATAATAATAATTGGGTACCATTTTGGGAGATAGCTCCATAGCCGGTTCAGATATATATTATCGTTTTTTATTTGGCACCCATATAGTGAAAAGACATTCACGCTTCTCTGGGTCTATATATGGATCGATATACGTGAATACCGGTTTTTATATGTATCCAAGACAAAGTGACCGCTCACTGTAGAGCTCACTTGCGTTTCTCGCTTGAGGTTTTCTCTTCTCATATCTTAGGCAAGATCTCTGAAATCCGTTGAGATGTCTCAGTAAAAAAGCATAAATTGATATAGAGATTTTTCGCTCCTTTTTTGATATTCGTCTTGCAGGAGAAGATTTTGGCCTACTGGATGCTCATTTTTGTCTATCTAATATCTAAAAAAAATTGCGTTCATAAAGTGTTGTGATTTGTTGAAAAGTTTAGGCAAGAATATGATACACATAATGGCCCCTAAAAAAAGTTTGCCAAAAAAAATCATCCGATCCATTTCTGAAATGTTTATTTAAAACTTTTTTATTTGTTTTAAATTTTTTTACCCTACTCACAGCATTCAAATTCAATACTCCGACGGAAAGGTGTGTAATAGTGTGAGTAGTAAATCAACTGCCCTTCGATTATTCGGCTGCCAAATTCAATGTCGTGTACGTTCAAAATAATTTCATCATACAAAGGGTATCTTTCAAAGCAGGAGCGAGCCAAGGCGAATTCATGGAAGGTTATGATAAAGCAATCCAATCCAATTCGCCCTACAGCGAATGTAAAATCCGAAGAAAATTATAGTGGACTTCGTTACACCGATATCCTGCTGTACCGAATTTCGCAAGTAGCTGATGGGATAACAGTACCTTTTACTTAATTCGCCTTGGTACGAGGTGAATAAAAAAAACAAGTAAGGATGGGACTGTCTTCGGCTATGTCGAAGACTTCATACATTTCATGAATGGGACTGAACAATAATCTTATCCCGTTCGTAATCGGATGTATAAGATAATAAATATATAGTGAACAGATGTACATACCTAAACGATTTTTAAGATAAATATAAAATAAAAAATGGCAAAAAACCCCCTCATCTGAACGATCGCTTGTATGGGATATATATTATATATAGCTCCGATCGAAATTATTTTTACAGGAAATCTTCTATGATATATTAGAATATATATCACGCAGTTTCACGTTTATACTTTCTAAATTCAGGGAGAAATGGACAAAAATCTTTCTATCTGAACGATCGGTTGTATGGGATATATACTATATATAGCTCCGATCAAAGTGATTTTTTCATAAAATCTTCTATGATATATTAAAATATATATCACCGAGTTTCACGTTTATACTTTCTAAATTGCAGCAGGAATGACAAAAATCGTCTTATATGAACGATCGGTTGTATGGGAGATATATGTTATAGTGGTCCGATCCTACCGGATCCGACAAATGTCTAATATAATACAAAAATACATCCTTCTGCCAAATTTCATTGAGATATCTCAAAATTTGAGGGACTAGTTTGCGTTCAAACAGACAGACGGACGGACAGGCGGACGGACAGACGGACATGGCTATATCAACTCAGTTCGTCGCCCTGATCAATTCGGTATACTTAATGGTGGGTCTATCTTCTATATTTCTCAACGTTACAAACATGGGACCAAAGTTAATATACCATTTCATGTTCATGAAAGGTATAATGAAAAAAGGGCGAATCGGGGCTATCGTATGAGCATAGTGAAATTTGACGTGAACTACGGCGAAAATATGAGGTAAACTCAAGTCGAGGTCAAAAAAAATCGTTTTTGTACGACGAAAAGTCAATTTGGAGTTTGTTTTGGTTTGCTTGTTTTTCACATGCAAATTATTTTGTTTGTACTGTTTTCGAGTTTTTCATCGTTAGATTGAAAGCTATTTGCTTCAACTTTCTGTTAATAAGAAGTCATTACTGAATATTAATTTGATTCACGTTTGTTGAAGATTTCAATAATTTTTATTTTAACTGCTCTTGAAACGATTTTGTACGTGTAGTAATGACTTAATTAGGAACAAGTAGGCATGCCTAAGTCATTAGCATGCGAAGCTACATATAAAGGAAAAAGGATGTGTTTTATGAAGAGCTCAATGTTTAGAATTTTAATTTCCTTTCAAGGCTGCTATCAAAAACGAAAATGAAATTCATGTCGGTTTCCTCTGTAAATATGCAAAGAAAATAAATTTGCATTTGAAAACCATAAATTAAAATAGACAAATACAAAAACGGCATAAAGTTCAGGGGCAACATGAAAAGAAGAGAAAAACAAAAACAGGGTTGTTAAGTTCGTTCATAACTACAAGGTTACGCTTACAAAACGCTTGAGCGGATTCAAACTGTGCTTGACTTGACTGTTGATGCTGTACTATATTTGTATCTCTATAGACACACAAAAATTTACATATGTATGTAAGTGCACTAAATCATGTATGTGTGCAAGTTTTGCATGCATGTGTTGTAAATATATTTGCTGTTGCTCTGTTGTAAATTAGACTTTCATTTATAAAATTTATTAGATTGAAGGACTTGTAACAACGATTTCGGTCACTCGTTTAATGCACTGTTGCACTCAGCCTTAGCTAGCGTGCCACATCTACGCATTGAAAGGATGTGGCGCGTGTTGCAAGTTGATCGTTGTTAGCTGAAGCATCCATCAGCCAAAGCATCCAAACAACAACGTTTGCATTATTCAGCGTTGTAAGTGGCATATTGAAGTGGAAATTAACACATTTGCAACATAGAAACAAATAAACACGAAATAAAATAACAACTAAAAGGGATGAATATAAAAGAAGTGAAAAAGTGAAAAACACATTGGAGATGCATATTCATGCACACTTAAACACATGCACGCTGCAACCAACACATGCACACACATACTCACTTGTATGCTTTTGAAAGCCAGCGTGAGGGTTGAAGGTTGTTTTTACTCAAAAAAAAAAAAAAAAAGAAAACGCTGAAGGGCGCAACCGTGAATTGCATTTCGCTTGTCAACAAATGTTTGTTGCAGATTTGCTGCAAAGTAAAAATGACGCAGTCACGGCGGTTGATGGCAGCGTCTGTGTTGCATGCTTGAATAACATAATTAACAAAGTGGAAACTGTAGCGGATCTAAGGTTTACGTTGTTTAAGCAGAGGGCTGTATTGGGGTTGTGGTGCATAAGATCTGTGTACACTGATACATGTGTACGTATGCGTACACAGTTTTAAACTCGTATACATAGCACAAATGTAACAGTCAGTCACAAGGGAAATGTGACGGCGTGGATATGCTAATGAGTGTATAAAACTTGCGGCAATTTACGTCATTTTCAGTAAGTTACAGTCCTAAAAAGCGCTCAAGGAATTTGGTATTGCCACTCCGAAACATTTTACGAAGTTACCACCTATTCGAAGTTTTATTTTAAATTTAATAGGAAATGTCAATGTGGGCATCTTATTTGGTTTAGAAAAGGAGCCGCACACAGTTCCACTCGTGGACCTTTTTGTCCCTTCTAAATGCCCACACTGAGTGCCGTCCATCCACATTACTTCCTAGTAGTTCTCACCGTACCATTTTTCTTCTCTGATAAACTTGAGTAGGAGCGAAATTTCCACCTTCCTAAATGCCAGACTGTCGAAAACCTGTGTGCCTTAAACGAAAATTATTGAAATGCCCTATGAAGTCCAGCGAGGCTGGATTGTAAAAGCTTTTATGACGTCCTGACTATCGGCGACGATTGCTACATTGCTGTCTAATACCGTGCTGTCCTTGAACAGTCTCACTGCTCTCCCTACCACATTTTCGAGCTGTCTACGTAGACTGTTATGCTCCTAGCACTGTCAGGGCTATTCTATTATTCCTTTCTAGAGGGATATCTTATGTTCTGCACCTGGAAGTCAACAACTGCCACAATATACCCCATATCGGATGTTAGGTCAGTTTTGGTCCTGCTTGTGTCATTGCCTTTCTTTTCAGTTGTTGAACTCTCTAAGTCTTGGATCGGCTTTCGCGGCCAAACCCTGCATGAATACTTGAAGAGGTTTCAAGTGAAATATTATATCTAATTTTTCTTGAGGTGCCCTATTCACTACGCCTGATATTCCCAGGCATGCTAACTTTTGCACCATTCCATCCCTCTGTGTATTGCTCTTTTAGACTAGCGCCTTTCAACAGACAAGAGCACCAGAAGCTCGGTTATCGTGGGTATCTTACTAAGAGAAGTTTTACAAAGCTGGCATTTCTTCGAAGTTCTTTAAACCAAATAAGAAATGCCAAATTAGATATCAAACGAAAGTTAAATTATGTCGTATTTGTCCTCAATTTTTAGGAAGGTTGGCACCTTACAATAATTATATCTAATATTATATTTATTTATTTAAATTTTGTATAAGAAACTATTGTTGTTTTGTAAGGTTGTCGTCTAATTTAAAATATATTCCACCAACGTTTTCGGCTGTAAAATGGACATGAGCTGCATAGAATCAAAATTCGTGGAACGTAAAATGGCACGGACGATGGCATGACCCCAAAACGGTTTGTTGACAGAGGTTGGCAGAAACTCAATACAACACAAAAAAAACGATTTTTTTTTTAAATATTTTCCTCATCTGCATCTAAGTCGAGGACAAATACTCATACTAGACGTGGAATATAAGCAGCACTAGCCCGGCATGATATTGTAACGAATATTGGGGGGTTTGCGATTATTTTGCACCTTCTGCTAACGTTCGAATCGCTGAACCGACGAATAAATAACTCCAATATTCAGTATTGCAAAATGTTTTTATTTAGACTACTTTGGGAGTAGTATTTCAAAATTATACTTCGCAACTAATAGCGTGTATAAATCAAACTGATTAACTGATTCTTCAGCTTGCGCTGCTTTTTTACTCTCTGTTGCTTCGTTCGCATATTTCTCCTAAGATCTAGACTTTTCACGAAGATGGAACAGTTGTATCGCATACTTGGTTATTTAGTTCTATGCGTGTGTACGTGTGAATAAGAACTTCGTCTCTTAGCTGATGACTTCATATGTGTATGTGAGATAATTGCTTTGCTTTAAGCTGCTGGTTATGTGCTCTTCGTTACCTTGTACATAAGTGTGGCTGCTTGCCGTTTTTGTTGTTGTGATTATTTTCTAACCGCATAGTGATGTCACATTATCAATGCTAACGTATGCATAGAAGGTGTATTTAGTTTGAACTGTTGTTTTTAAAATGTCACATTTAACTTGTGAGTAACTGTACGTTCTTACGCACTGGTGCAATATGCGCTATGCTCAAACTCCCATTAAATTATTTCCACATGTGGCAGCTGCAACTTGCTGCTTATTGCGTGCGTTTATATGTTTTGGGTGCAGCCTAAAAATGACAATCATCAAACCTTTAGATGGTTTTTGTAGGAAAATCAATATTTTCAAAATTATTTCCATTACATTTTTTTTCAATTTTAAATGAGCTGTCATTTACGATTTATGGTAAATTTTTGGGTTTGGTAGATCAATGGCACACTGGCACCGAGTTGGTTTGTATCTAAACCATCAAAAGGGTGTTACGTATTGACGGAAGCGCTGCATTGCATGCGTTTTAGAGAGTTTGTCAAGAAGGGCGGAATTTTGTTATAATTGCGGCCGCTGCGTGCATGTAATATTTTTTTGCGAGGTAGGCGTGGTGTACTTGTTGGCAAAACTCTTACTATCTATTAACTTATGGTTAACAAAGTAGTAATTTTCAAAACAAATAAGAAACATCAAATTTGCCACAAGAGGTAGCTCTTAGCTATAGCACTAATCAGAAAGTATTCAGTATTGCAGGGTCCGGTAACGCATCGGATGTTATTTATATATGTGAAGTTTCTGAGGACCAGTCCGGTTAACCAAACCTACTGTTAAAGACATTTTTCGCCCTTGGATTTTTACTTATGCAGGCTGTAAACATCCTGTTTGTATACCATATACATATTTAGTAATGGCTCTACCTCGAGGTTTTTTTTTTCAAAAACCTTGCGCAAAGAGGTGCCACACAGGGAGTCTCCCTTGCTCTGGTAAAAGGAGTAAATGCAATCCTCAAGGACATCGAAGGTAAAGGCTGCCAAGTGTTAGCCTACGCTGTCTATCTTCCCCTTTCCGAGGAACATGGCAACCAAAATTATGCAAATTTTGCTACCTATTTCTGGACGCAGTTAAGGAAAAGGTGCAAGATTTCTTTGTTCAGTCGATGCCTCAAGTACATACCACTAGAATTGCCCGATAGGGTTAATAGTTCGGTACTAAGAGCGAGTTTTCATGAAAGTTTAATATAGAGGACACAACGGAAAAGCGTGAATCGCCTTCGAACTTCATTTTGCGAGTCATTGATAAATTCTGGAAACTCTTTCCGAGATGATAAAACATGTTCGCGAGATGTTTGGCTAGTGGAGCGCCGACATCAATCAGAGATTTTCCAAAAAGAGGGAAATCGTGTAATCGCTTTGCTTGAAATCAGCGACGCCCTTTCTATGGCAGTGGCATTAAAAGAAGTGCTGTACCCGTTCGACACTGAAGAATAAATGCTAACTGACGGGGATGTAATTTAATATTTTCCCATGAGCTCCGAGCTTGCCTAAAGTTTTGGCTGTCAATATTGCAGCATTTCTAAAGGAGTGCAATAGTCACCTGGCAAAGGAGCGGGAATTAAAGGCTTGATCTCAACTGTAGTGCGGTTAGGAACGGTCAAAATTCTCAAATTAACAGGAAAAAAACTCTTCTAGGTAGGCACATACGAACCAAACTTAACTATCACGAGGGTTCACTGAATTTTGTTAGCCACTAAAAGTCTTCTTCTGAACAAAATGGCCTCGGCTCTGCTAAATAACTCCTGGGATAGCTCAGTCCCTTATCAGATTTATAGATCGCTATTCAAGTCAAGTCGAACTTCTAATTTTTACTAACCATTAACTAAACCTCTATGATGATTGGTGGTATGTCTACAAGGTGCTTCCCATTGGGTGTACTTGCAAGAAACTAATAG
This sequence comes from Eurosta solidaginis, assembly GCF_040869045.1. Classification (NCBI taxonomy): domain Eukaryota; kingdom Metazoa; phylum Arthropoda; class Insecta; order Diptera; family Tephritidae; genus Eurosta; species Eurosta solidaginis. The sequence continues at coordinate 17,006,627 of NC_090323.1, read as the reverse complement.
AAGTTTTCGACCAAAACTTTTCAAAACAAAATTACTCTTTCAACGAGCCTGGACGGGTACGATTGCAGCCTCAGATGTAGAAGTATCTGTGAATTCCTAGAAAAGTCACTATAGAAGTCATCGTGGGATCTCTCTGGCTATAATTCACCATCAGCCAAGAAAAAAGTTTTGTCTTATTTTAAGATTTATTTCCTGCAAGAAGATTTAATTAGTTTAAGGTTTATATTTCGTCAAATCCAGCGCGTCTTACCTTCATCTCTAAATGATGCTTTATTTTGAATTCAAACGCCTCCCATAGGTATAAACATATGGACGGGTGTTTATGTGCAGCACTGAGACCTTTATGTCTTTATTTGAAACAATTTCATTGCGGTGAAACATCTTCATCTTAATCCTAATGTCCTTTCAAAAACTAATAAGATCAGCTTATCTGTTTGTATGAACAGACTAGACCGCCAACGGCTTGGGTTTACATATAATAACCCTGCGGGAAAAGTGCATCAAAACGGTACTAAGGACCAGCTAAGTACTCTGCTCGTTTAAAAATCTATCTAAGAAAACCCCTTAAAAGGGGCGTAAGCTTTAACCAATGAAAGTTCAAATGAAATCGGGAAGCCACATTTCTAATTATCCATGACAAATCACTTTATTTTCTGTAGAAAATTAGTAAGAGCAAAAAACCACGTTCACTACCATCACTGGACATTGAGTCGTTCCGTCTATAGTCCTAGATTAAACAAAGACAGTCATTAATCGTCGACTCTTCTTTCTTGGCCTGACAGGTTCTACAGAAGGAACGTTTTCCGGTGATGACGCTCGTAAGCGTTTTTTCCGCAGATTTCTTTAGCTCGTCATTTTTCTATCCAAACATGGCCATAGAGACCTTGAGACCTCGCAATCACCGCAGTTCTTCACCTTTTGTTGTTCTTCTTTTTATTCTTGCAGCAGTTTCCCACGAGAGCCAGATTTATGTACCGGATTTACTTGAAATTTTTGCCAACCGGGGCTCTCAATTGAGTGTAACCCTATTTAATTTGTAGCCCCCGCGGCATGCTGGTCATATAGAGTTGTCCACCTCATTTGTGTGTACTTTGCGGTATTTCAATGACATCTCATCTGCAACTGCGTTTCTTTTAACTGAGAAAAGTGGAATCTTTACATGTTAACTGAGAAGAGCAATCCTTTAGATAGCTTCATTTAATATTTTCTTCTTCAGCAACACAGGATGACCAGTTCAATCGACAATTGTGACTATTTTGCAGAAATCTATTGTGAATATACCGAAACTAGCAAACAGCTGACTCTTTTTTTATGTTCTTGCTTTACGGTAGCTGCACTTAACAACACAGGGTGACCACTTAAATCGACAATTGTGAACTTTTTGTAGAACAAATCGCAAAAGCCAAAAAAAAATAACTGCAAAAAGCTGACTTTTTTATACTTTTTTCTTCATATAGCTTCACTTGAAATTTTGCGTTTTCACGAACACACGGTGACCTGACCACCCCCAGTTAAATCTAACTACTAATAACTAATGATGGAGGAAACGGTCCTAAGGGTGCATAAAATTGTGTGCAAAGCATTATGGGAATGATATGTCATGGACTAGTAGCGTCGATGCACATAGTATGTTTTACTTTTTTGTGCACAGGTCAGGTATTAGATCTGCTGAAGGCTTCCTACCATGCTATAGCACCGTAGGTTAGGAACGGTTCTACATTGTAACGAAATTTTGGGAAATCCTGGTTATTATGCACCTTCTGCTAACGTTCGAATCTCTGAACTGTCGAATAAGTAACTCCAATATTCAGTATTGCTAAATGGTCTTTATTTAGACTACTTTGGGAGTAGTACAATTATACTTCAATATCACGTATTTCACAAAAGCGTGTTTCAATCAAACTGATTACTGATTCCTCAGCTTTCGCTGTTTTTATACTCTAGGTTTTCGCGTTCACCCATTTCTCCTAAGGTCTAGTAATTTCGCGAAAATGTGTTCGAGAACAATTGCATCTCATGCTTGGTTGCCAGCTATATCCATGTATATTTGTAGTTTATGCTTTTCTACTAGCTACATGCGTGTGTATATGTGAGTATCAACTTCTGCTCTTAGCTGATGACTACATATGTGTATGTGAGATATTCTTTGTCGCTCTCTATGTGTACGCGTACATAAGTGTGGCTTGCTTTGTTGTTGTGCATTTATTTAGTAACAGCATAGTGATGCTAACATTCGGCACAATATTTTCAATAACCGATCCAATTATAACAATAATACCATCAGATTTATTTAAGCATAATCAAATCTGTAGAACTTAAATTGTTCTTAAGCTTAATAAATTGTCCTGCAGGGAACAATCGAGTCTCTAGCTGATACATTTAAAGCACATATTATGTTAAAGATTTTATAGTAATTTTAATATAGTCGTAAGAATTTCCGAAGGGGAGAGCGAAACGACTTAATAAACCATAAGTTGTGGATTCTTACACAGCATCGCTTTCAAACGCGCTGTTTATGTTTATGTTTGTTGTTTACATTTCACATGTAAGCGTCGCTCTAATCCTGCCGCCAAAAACAACAACAATATGCAAAGCACCAAACAGTAGAATCTTAGCAATGCATGCATATTGCATATTGTCACAATACAACCAATGGAAGCGAATGTGTGGCATTCTTACATCGACTTTGTTGCCTTTCAAGCGCGCGTCTTATGGTCTATTTATGTTTAGGAGTAGGGAGCCACATCCCCTTGTTTATTGTTGTATGTATGTTATTGTATGTTATCTTTGTTGCATGCTTATGCTGCTTGCTTTTTTTTTATTTTCATAAAAATCGGCTCTATAACACCCAAAACAAAAGCAATATTTTTTCTTCTCAAACATCTCACACAAACATCTCATATCCTTATGGGTCGGTTTCTCTTAATCTTATCAAGGCGGCATGCTTACTTTTTCACATATAAATAATAAAAAAAAGTTTACTTATTCTATTACATATAATGTTGTTTTTATATGCTTCATAATAACAAAAATGTATCAGTTATGAACATGTTTTTATTTTTGTTATTGTTGGCACATAATGCTAGAAAAAATCCTTACAGGATCAAAGTGGTTATTTATACACAACAATGCTACATATATAAGCAGTCATACATAAATATATATGGGATTAGTTGCATACCCTCGCTTCTTTTATAAAGAGACATTTTCCAACAAAAAACAAGTAAGGACGGGACTTCATACCTTTCATGAATGGGGCTGAACAATAATCTTATCCCATTCGTAGTCTCCAAATAATGCGCTGTATAAGATAAGAAATATATTGTGAACAGATGTACATACATACCTAAACGATTTTAAGATAAATATAAAAATTATCTGAACGATCGTTTGTATGGGATATATATTATATATATCTCCGATCGAAATGATTTTTACAGGAAATCTTCTATGATATATTGGAATATATATCACCAACTTTAACGTTTTTTTATTGGAAATTAAGAGAGAAATTGCCAAAAATCTTTCTATCTGAACAATCGGTTGTATGGGATATATCTATATATAGCTCCGATCAAAGTGATTTTTTCAGGACATCTTCTATGATATATTAGAATATATATCACCGAGTTTCACGTTTATACTTTCTAAAGTGCAGCAGGAATGACCAAAATCGTCTTATCTGAACGATCGGTTATATGGGAGATATATGTTATAGTGGTTCTATCCTATCGGATCCGACAAATGTCTAATATAATACAAAAATACATCCTTGTGCCAAATTTCATTGAGATATCACAAAATTTGAGGGACTAGTTTGTGTTCAAACAGACATACGGATGGACGGACAGACGGACATGGCTATATCAACTCAGTTCGTCGCCCTGATCAATTCGGTATACTTAATGGTGAGTCTATCTTCTATATTTCTCAACGTTACAAACATCGGACCAAAGTTAATATACGATTTCATGTTCATGTAAGGTATAAATATATTCTCTATAGACACACACACCCAAACAAATCCTGCCAACTCCTCTCACATCATTTCATTGATTTAATTTAACAAACACTGCGTTATATGCATGGGAGTGTATGCAAACATTTTTAAAAAGAAAATAAATAAAAATAAGAATATAAAAAATGAAGAAGTGTGAAATAATAATTTATTTAAGATTATGCTAATATGTGTGAAATGTGTGTTTGTCAGCCAGTTGTCGTTAAACGGAATCCTTACAACATAACAATTTTGTTTTATGTTTATTGAAATAACTTTGACTGGCTTGACAAAATCGGAATTACACGCAAATTTTTTTAAAATTATACTTTATGCTATGGTTGTAAGTTGTTAAGTGGAAAGTATCTAAGACACTAGGGTGGTCCTTATTAATCAAATAAATGAGTTTTCCTGTCTCATACACTCAGAGAAAAACGCCGTTCTAAAATCCAGCACTACCGGACTCAATTCAAGCTTTTCATGTTCTTACTTTTCTGTTCTTGAAAAACGAACGACCTGTTCTCAAAACAACAACCTTGTTCTTGAACTGACAACCATTTTGTTGAAAAGAGAACGGCTGGTCTTAAAATATGACCAAATGTTCTATTAATGAGAACAATGTTCTTAAATTAAGTTCAAGAAAAAAGAAACGGTATAATTTGTGTGCACTACAATGTTAAGTACAACATTTGGCACAAGCTACCAAGCAGTTCTAGTGGCCCAGCGGCTATGATGTTGCGGTTGCGATCGTGTGTTTTAAATATATATTCAAATTGCATCATCAAATAAGAAAATTGTCTCGATAGGAGAAATATATGAAAAAAATGCATATTATGCGTTTTTTCGAACATTTTTGGAATTTTAATAATAATTTGTTTTGTTATATATATTTTTTATTAATGAGAAATAAATTATTTATTAATAAAAAAAATAAATGATGGGTACCTACTTGAAAAAATTACTTGTCAACGAATGTTCTTAATTTTGAACTTGATTCGTTCGTTTTACAACGATTTTTTCTCTGAGTGTACCTTCAAACGATAAAACCTAGATCCGAAATATCACATACAAATTTTGGCCATGATAAGAGATTGTTAAAGGGTATCGTATAGGGATCATAGTTAAGATTGCTTTATGCAGAGTAAAACAATTAAAACTGAATTATTTGACTACTTTCTGCCTACAATCGGTAATATTATAGTTGGTGATATCACATACAAAATTTGGTCCCAATTGGAAATGATTAAGGCGTGTTGTCCAGATATCCAAGCTGAGATAGCTGTATGAAGACTCAATATATGAAAATATAAACTTTAATCACTATGTGACAACCCTTTTCCATTTCCTATGAGGATACAAATTTTTATGTGATTAGCGATTTAGGGTATTGGAAATCAAAAAAATCATTTTTAATTTGTTGAGTCACCATAGAGCAATCCTAACTTTGACCAATTGCGACACCCTTTAGGCGTCTCAAATCAGATCCAAAATGTATATAAATATCACATGACCAAGCTGCTATCGTTTGACGGGGTGAGATGGGAAAATATGGTTTATATGATAGATAAGAATCGCCCTAATAAGACACCAGCGGTTCCCGTGAAGTTGCAAGGCAAACTTTATTGGAAAATCTGTAAACAGATATTTGACACACTTAAATCACATTATTTCAGTACATTGGGTAACCCAAAAATGTTCCAGGTTTCTCAGTTATTGGATTTCTTAAGAGTCATGCTCTATTGGCAGTTTTACTACATAGTAAAAAATAATAAATAATTTAAAAAATAATTTTTGTTTAACCTACTTACGTTTTGGAAATTTCAGTATGTTCCAAAATTTATTTTCGAAAATAATTTTTTCAAGTTTCGCATTTAAGAATTTGGACAATATTTCTGCTAATAAATATATTTTCGAAAATTTCAGTTATGTTCGAAAATTATTTTCGAAAATTTGTAATGCACAATTTCTGAATATGTTTGAAAATGTATCCATACGCAATCCTTTCTTATTTAAAAATTTCTTCGCAAATTTTATTTTATTTTTGTATAATTTTTTTTATTGAGACTTATGCATTAACACTGATATTCAAAAATTCATTTTCGAAAACTTCTTTTGCAAAATATTTGCTCTAATATAAGTATATACTCAACATAATATTTCAAAATTATTTTTTATAAAAGTACATATTTTGAAGTCGAAATTCAAAACCTAATGTTCAAAATTTTTTTTTGCGAAACTAATATTCGTCCAATTATTTCAAAAATTTGAATGCAAATTTTATTTTTTCCTGAAAAATATACAGAAAAAATTTCGTTTTTTGAAAACAAAATTTTGTATTCCAAAGTTTGTGCAACATAATTTCGTTCCTAAAATAAAGTTTTAAATTCCAACTTTTTTTATAAATTTGAATTTAGTTTTTCAATGGTAATATCTGAAAATCGATTTGCGTTTCGTTTTCCGAAATTTTTGTTACAAAGTTTATTTTTTCATTTTTATTTTAAGCTTTTTCATATCAATTTTATTTTATTTTCGAATATTTCTGTTAAGAATTTTTTGTATGAAAATTAATATTCGAAAATTGTAGTTGCAATATTTCTGCTTGAAAATATGTGTGTAGATATTAAACTCGTTCAGAATTTAATGTTGCTTAAAAATCTATAATTAAAAAATTTATATATTACCATTTTTTTTTTTTGTAAATTTTGTTGAAAAACTAATGTTTGAAAATAGATTAACAAGAGCTCGTATTGCAAAATTTTTGTTTCAATATTTATGTGCGAAAATTTAATGAAAAATTCTGTTAAGAAATTTAAGTCTGAAATTTTGAATAAAAAATTTCTCGCTACTTAAAAATCTATAATTGAAAAATTCGAAAACTTTCTCTTCGAAAAAATATTTTTCCTACTTTACTTTATTTTTCATACTTTTTTTGAAAATAAATTTTTTTATTAAAACATGTCTGTTGCAAAAAGTATTTCTGTTAAGAAAATAGTGTACGAAAATTTTTAGAGGCAATTTCTTTTCGAATTTAAAAAATGGCGGGCAAAAAGTTTTGTGCAAATTTTGTTTGCTTTCGAATGTTTCAAAAATTAGTTTTCGAAAATATATAATTTCTTAAAGAGCAATGCGAGTTTATTTATATTTTCAAATAATTCTCATGAAAAAATATGTGCTAAAATTTGTATTAAAAATTCTGTTTGAGGACCCGTTTCCAAAATTTTGGTTCGAAATATATTTATGTTCTAATAGAAACTGGAATTTTTTCAAAAGACTTATGCTCGAATACTTTATGTCGACATTTTTGTGGGTAAGTATATTTTCAACAATTTTTTCCTAAAAGCTTATTTTGAAAAATTCTGTCGAAAAACTTTTAATCAAAAATTATTGCTACACAACCTATATTCGAAAGTTTTATTAAGAATATATCATAAGTAATATCTAAGGCTAGGAACTTTTAGTTTAACAAGAATTTTTGTTATATTCGAAAATCAATTAAATATTTCTATTCAATGATACCAGGTTCGATTCTAGAAAACGGCGTGAGAAAATTTATAGAACACCAAACATTTGTCTACGAAAATATATGATATTTAAAATTGCAGTGCAAGTTTCTTTAGGTTTTCATACATAAAGCTCCTACATTTTTATTCAAAAACTTTTCTTCAAAACATTTATTATTTTCGAAATTCGCAAAGTTTTTTTCAAGAGTTATGGTCGAAAACCTACTTTCAACATTTTTGTGTTAAAATATATGTCCGAAGGTTTTTTTAAGCTTTTTTTTTAAGAATTCTGCCGCAAAACATGTAATCATTAATTTTTGCTATCACACTTTTGTTCGAAAATTTTAATTAAAATATTTTTTAGGCAAATAGCTACAAAGGTATCTACGAAAACTTTTCCTTGAAATAAATTTCTTATAGAAGCTGTGGTGGTTGCCCCAATTAATTTTCGCAACTTCAAAAAAAAAAAAAAAAAGATGAAACAAATAAAAAGATGAACAAAAAAAAAGAAAGAACCCTCATAATTTATGCAAAAGCAATAAACGCAAAAATGTGGAAAAGCAAGAAGAAATTTGGGTAATTACTACTTTATTTGAGTTACAATACTTCAACATTGCTTTAATGAAAACTATGTTTTTAGTTTTTTTCTTCTCCATTTCCTGTATCTATTTGCCACTTGTTGTTTTTGTTATTAGCACAAAACTTACTTATCTGGCATAATTTTGGTGAAAAACTGTAATTTTCTTGCACAAGTAAATAATAAACGGCAACGCGTTTTACAGCAATATTTAGTCGCCATAGCAGTCAATGGTGGCATGTTGCACGTTGCACGTTCAACGCCAAATGTTGCAAAACAAAAGTAAAAAAGTTGGTTGCAATTTACGTTTTCTGTTTAACTTGGAAGCACTTACTCGTAAGTAATCTAGATTGCAATTGGGAAAAGGACTAAAAGAAGAAGGCGAGCAAAAAGTGTGAGAAGAAAGTAAGTAAGCATAGTAAGGGCAGCAGAATGGGCGAGAGAAAAGATGGCACAGACAAGCGTGTAGTACCGTGAATACTAATTTCGAAATGTTTAATTTTCTGCAATGCAACTGTAAAGGTTACAAGTTCTGTTTAGCTGAGAGACGCGCAGAATGCACGAGGTGAAACAAAGGCGTAAAATGTTGCACGGCCGACGAGCGTTGTTCGCAATGGTTTTTTTTAAATAAAAACCCAATAAAATCTTTAAAGATAAATATCAATTTTTTTTAACTTTAATTTGTTTTTCTCGTTCTTTTCAGCGCTGGGACGCAATGGTAAATAAACTTAAAATGAGCGCAAAGAAAGATAAGTATTAGTGGTGGGTGACGCTGCAATTTTTCGGGCCAAAGGCATACGACGAGGCTAGGAAATAAATGAGTCTTTGACACTGCTGTCAGGTTATGCAGCTTATCTGATTGATTTCGAAACGATGATTGACTCCGAAATATGGAAATCTGTAATACCGAACTCCAACATAAAACGATCTACCTGGCTGTCTGTCAGCATTAAAGCTATATAGCGAAACTGCCAAAACCGCCTAGAACGTTTAGCAACACCTAAAATAGAAGAGATACAACGAAGTGTGTCGGAGCTTAAACTGAAAATAAAAACAAAACTTCTTAACGAGTTATTTATTTTTAATGTCTTGTTAACGCAGCTACTACTCCTACTAATGTAGGAACGAAAACGGCGACCTTGTAACTGATGGCCAGAGAGTGCTTAGATTATGGAGGGAACACTTCTCTGCTCTCCTAAGTGGAGGCAGCGATTCACCGAGCAGAGATGACGAACCCGATCCTGCAATCGATGATGATGGAATATATGTCCCCGCCCGATTATGACGAAGTTAGAATAGCAATAACCAGATTGAAAAACAACAAGGCCGTGGGCGCTGATTGATTGCTTGCGGATCTATTCAAGTACGGCAGCGAGGAGTTGGTAAGGCGCATGCAGCAGCTTTGCAAAATATGGGAGGACGAGTGCATGCCCGACGATTGGAATCTAAGTGTTCTTTGCCCAGTCCACGAGAAGGGGGATACTGCAAAATGCACCAACTATCGTGGAATCAGCCTTCCTAATATCGCATATAAGGTCCTTTCAAGTGTATTGTGCGAAAGAATGAAGCCCACCGTGAACCGGCTGATTGGACCTTATCAGTGCGCCTTAGACCTGGTAAATCTACCATCGACCAGATTTTCACAATGCGTCAAATCTTGGAAAACACCCCTGAAAAGAGAATCGACACACATCACCTCTTCGTCGACTTTAAAGCCGCCTTCGACAGCACGAAAAGGAGCTGCCTATATGCCGCTATGTCTGAATTTGGTTTCCCCGCAAAACTTATACGGCTGTGCAAAATGACGTTGAGCAACACCATCAGCATTTCTTTAATTGATGCTGGAGAAAATTATACTAGCTGCAGTGCCAATCTTGCAAATAAAGCTACTTTGGACTAGGTAGGCAATTGAAAAGTAAAGTCCTCTCTCGGCGAACGAAAATCATACTCTACAAGTCACTTATCGTACCCGTCCTGTTATATGGGGCAGAAGCATGGACCATGACAACAGCAGATGAAACGGCTTTGGGAGTGTGCGGGAGCAAAGTTCTTCGGAAGATTTATGAACCTCTACGCGTTGGCGATGGCGAGTACGAAGAAAATTTAATGATGAGCTGTACGAGCTATACGCAGACATCCACATAGTCCAGCGAATTAAAACGTAGCGGCTGCGCTGGCTAGGCCATGTTATGCGAATGAAAGATGATGCTCCGGCCAAGAAAGTGTTTCTATCGGAACCCACCTATGCAAGCAGAGGTACAGGGCGGCCCCAACCCCGCTGGAAGAACCAGGTGGAAAACGAGTTAAACTCCCTTGGTGTGACCAATTGGCGCCGGTTAGCGGAGCGAAGCAGCGACTGGGGCGCCTTGTTGGACGGCCATAACCGTTTAGATGGTTAAGCGCCAATTAAGTAACTAAGTAAGTTAACGCAGCTTACCGCAATACGCGCTATCAGCGCACCTCGTAATGCAACGCAGTGGCATACACGGCTAATAAACTGAATGCAAAGGGAAAGCTGGTTGCAGGAATAAAATAAATAACGAAATGAAAAGTAGCGACGAAAGCAAATAAGAGTAAAATTGCCACAAAGGACCTCTTTTGTTTAAGACAAAAATGATGTGCGCGATAGTGCCGGGTCTTAAGTGCTGACTATAGCGTCCATTACTGTTTGCTATTAACTGCGAAAAGAATATTTACAGAGAGTGCCAAAATTTCCAGGTTGAAAGAATATACATATATGATGGGGTTTTTTGATATAAATGAGGTTTTGTGATCAGTTGGAGTTTAGAATGTTATAGAAAGTAGGGAATAGTAGGGCGGGCGTTGGGTGGTGGGTTTTGAGTAGTAATTCCAAAGTAGTAATTCCACGCCATAGCTATTTTAGCTCCGTAAAGCTCCCAACAATATTATATTGGCTCCAGCTGGCTCCCAAAAACAACGAAATCGATTTTAGTCGTAAGAAATATAGCAGGGCGAACGTTTGTTGATGGGCATTGACCATTATGTTCACAGCTAATGTGCCCGCGTAATGGCTCTTTTGGCTCCATACGGGTCCCGACAACATAAAATTGGCCCCTTCTGACTCTCAACAAAAACCAAATCGATTTTGGTAGTAAAACACAGAAAGAAATCACAAAACGCTTTGAAATCCTGGATCATAAAATGCTTTGAAATTCAAATGAAATTCAAATTTTTAATTGCATTTGATCACAAAATGCTTTAAAATTCAAACTAGAATCAAAATTTGATTTGCGTTGGAGCCATAATACCAATACTCAAACGAATGGCAAGACAAACGATCGACATACATTCTCTTTTCCTCTGGCTGGCTCTCAACAACAGCCAAACTGATTTCGGCAAAAAAATTCGCAAAATTAGCACATCATGACATTCAGATTGTACATTTTTCCGACGCACTTTTCCGAAGTTTATCCTTCCATGAATAAACAAAATAAAAAATAATAACTAAACGGTTGTCCTTTTTTATACCCAGCTGTACTTGTACAAAGGATATTATAACTTTAATTGGATAACGGTTGGTTGTACAGGTATAATGGAATCGAGATAGATATAGACTTGCATATATCAAAATCATCAGTATCGAAAAAAACTTTGATTGAGCCACGTCCGTCCGCCCGTTAACACGATAACTTGCGTAAATATTGAGATATCTTCACCAAATTTGGTACACGAGCTTATCTCGACTCAGAATAGATTGGTATTGAAAATGAGCGAAATCGGATGATAACCACGCCCACTTTTTATATATATACCAATATAGAAAACAAAAAAGACCTGATTATTTAGTAAATAATATACCTAGAATGTTGAAATTTGACGTGTGGACTGATATTGAGACTCTTGATAAAAATTTGAACAAATTTTTAAAATGGGCGTGGTAACGCCCACTTGTGATAAAATCAATTTTAAAAATATTATTAATAATAAATCAAAAATCGTTAAACCTATCGTAACAAAATTCGGCAGAGAGGTTGACTTTACTATAAGGAATGTTTTGAAGAAAAATTAACGAAATCGGTAAAGGACCACGCCCACTTTTATATAAAATATTTTTAGAAGGGTCGTGGACGAATAAAACAAGCTATATCTTTGCAAAAAGAACTTTATATCAATGATATTTCATTTCCCAAGTGGATTTATAACAATAAATAGGAAAATTTTCAAATTAAAAAAAAGGGCGTGGCACCGCTCCTTTATGACTAAGCAATTTGCTATGTTTCGGGAGCCATAACTCGAAGAAAAATTAGTTCAGAATAGAACCATATTTATATGTATTATTGCATAGCCTTGTAACATTATTAAGCATACAAAACAAACAACAACAGCATTTCAGGTGTACAGCTCGGTATGGAATGTTAGGTTTCACCCAAACTTAGACTTCCATACTTGTTTTTTAAGAAGGGATTACTCGCTCCATTATTTGACTATCGTTAGAATTTTTTGTGTTTGCAATATCTATCTATGTAGTTTGGGGAAGTTTTTGATTGGAGCAATATATTCATGGATTTTTGTATGGCATTTATGTATAAGTTTTTTAGTTGGAATCGATGGTTCTGGTACGCGTTTCTGCGCTTTTCTATACCCTCTTCAGGGATATTTGCTGTTTGATTAGTAAAGAAATAAAATATGTGAGGGTTAATTTGGCTGCGGGCCTAGAGATCGAAATATGTTATAAATGCATTCTCTAACCCAACACGTGACCTGTTGAGTTATACTTCCTCTCTTTGAACGTCCTAAAAAGGTCCTCATCTTGATCTCCTGAAAAAATACGACTTGACCAATACTCAGTTGTCCCGTTACTAATGGTAAGACCTGCATTTATAACAAGCACACATTGTAAAATGCAATACGGGATCATTAAGTATTAAACAGCAAACAAGTTAAGCACATCGGGCTAACGATAAAAAACAGGAGAAAGCTGGCGCGCTTCTTCACACTGAAAACAAGCAAATGGTGGCGCGCTCGTCAGTACCAAAGCAATATAAAGCTGAACATCACCATTCAGGATTACCAGCTAAGTAACGGCAGTAGCATTTCTGGTTAGTCAGCGCCACCCGCTACGTTGTGCGTTCGGTTGCTTTGTTTCATGGAGGCGCTTTACTCCAAATGACTGTCTCTATTTTTAATAATATGCCGCAGGATTATGTCCTGCAATGATGATAATTTCGACAACGGTAATGCGTTGCGCTTGTTTGTTTATGCAATACCAAAGTTTTCTGGGCGAAATGAAATGAATATTCGTTACTTTATTTGCTTGCCTCCCAATACGCACTTCGATGCGTTCATTTGCCGCATTTGTAGGCGTTTTGTTCCTTGAGCCAACGTGGAGGCAGCACATGGGATTGCTGCGTTTATTATTATTGTTTTCGTGTAGACTTTGTTAATGTTGTTTTTGTTTATTGCTATACATGAAAATGTGAAAGTATTTTGTCCACAAACCTCACTCTCTTGGAGCACGAGTCTTGGTATATGCAACGACTCTGCATAGTCTGACAAAAAGCTTTTACGTACAGTGTTGTGATATGCATTAATGTGTGTTGCTGATTATGTTGATGAGAATTGCTCAGCTGCTGCGGAGTTTTGGTGTCAATGGGTCTGCAGTGTTGGTTGAGCAGGTTGTTTGCAATTGCGTGTTGCCACTAAATGTTTTAGTAAACTTTATTAAACAGCCAACGTTGGTAGTGATATTGTGGGGAAGGAATCAAAATTAATGATTTCATACTAAATTATATAAAATTATAAGGTATAGGCGAGCGGCGCAGTGCGGTGGTAGCGTGGCTACAATACTGACGGTTCTGGGTTCACATCCCGGGAAAAGAAACATCAAAATACTTTACAAGTTTCTCTAAGTGGGGTCGCCCGCAGTACGCAAACACTCCGAGTGTATTTCTGCCATGAAAAGCTTCTCAACGAATATTCGGACAGAGAGCAATTTGCAGGAAAAACTAAAGGCACGGCCAGCCAGGTTATTACTATTTTTATTATATGAAGTGTGGTTTCTCTCGAACTTAGACTTTCTTACTTGTTCTAAAATAACTTGGCTCTAAAAGGTCTATTAAAGGCTTTTCGTTTCAGATATAAGGAGCGTCTACCTACTCTACCACGTCATTTAGCCTTCCTCAGTAGAGGGTGTCAAACGTCGAATCAATAGGCAGTGGGGCAGGTTAAGGAAACGATCAAGTCTGCTTATGCCTACGAGATCATCGGTCGGAATCTCTTGTTACGAAACTCTTCAATATGAGTCTGCCTGGCCTTGTTATCAGAAATCAGGAAAGCGAATATCTCTCGTTGCCTTTGACTTGGTTGAGAATACCAGCTCCTATAGGAACAGCTGAGGTTAAATTTCGATATGAAATTGCTGAGCCAAAACTTCACTTTCCTTCCTCTCACAAAAAGGATTAGGGAGTTGAGATTTTTACTTAACCTGCATTTTAATGGCACAATGCTACCGGCTTTCAGTCAATCCAAATGATATTCTTCTACCAGTTGTGAGTGATTAACAGGAAAGTGCAGAGCCGATTGTTGCAATTAATTTTGTCATGGTAGGGAACGTAGGTTGCCCCTTCTGGATTATTGCATGGGCGTCATTGTCTCCTTCCTGGGGGATTTGTTCATTCCACAACTATAATGCAATTTCAACGTCGATAAGTTGGTGACGTTATGGTTAGTTTGGAAGTTTCTCCGATCTGATAAGTTTATCATGTAAGCCAAATCAAAACCTTCAATCTCCCTTTGGTTCACGATCAAGTAAACTGGCTTGTTCCATAAGACACATAATCCTGAAGGGAGACAATTTTTTTCGTTCATGGTCTACAATGGCAATACGAAATGACTGATGGATAAGGTGTCACTGCGGGTTACTATTTTCTAAGATTAAATTGAGTACATTTCAACAACAGCCTCTGAAGACTGAATTTTGCTCTTGCCTGCTCCGGGTTGATTTTGATGTTACGGCGGGGTTGTGTAATCAGCAACCTATTGCCACTATGGTGGTTGTTGTTGTTGTAACCGCAAACGCTCTCCCGAAGATTTGCGGTAGTGTTACGAATGTAGGCAGTTGCTTGCGGAATATGAATCTAGAAGGAAGGGGTTTTTAACCTTTCGAGAACTTTCTGCCTCTTTCAGTGAACATGCCTTACCGCGGTAATATTATTTCCCCCTCAAGTCATTGCCATTTTCCCATCTTATGAAATGCAATGTTGAGACATAATAAATCCAATTTCGTAAATAAGTAGCGCACAAAGTTTCCAGTGAATCCAAAACTGTCGTCGCACAAAAGTCAGATTGGTGTGAATCTAATAGCGTTTTCTTTTCTGAAATAAATTGTTGCCTAAGTAAATGGTAAAGCCTTAATAGAGCTTACTCCTACCCCAGAAAATTTTCAACATTTATAGTGCAACTCACCATATTCCCTCATATTAACAGAGTATATGTGGAACTTAAGAGCGAATTGAGAGTTGCACAGAGTTGCACTGCCACACCGCCATTTTATACAGGGTAAAAGTGTAACGCTTTGCGTTGCGAGCAGGCAACAATTTTCACTAAAGAACGAAATACCCCGTAAAGGCGTTGCCTGTTTTTTAGAATAGAACAACAACCCTTGCGCGGCATATAAAAAGCGTAACACTTTAGCCAGAAAAGAAAACGCTATAAGTGATCGAGCAAAGCTTTGAGCACTTCTCTATAGCTGGATAAAAATCCGGTTCTCTGAATTTTGGTTTTACTTCTACAGTGGGATTTTAAACTTACATGAATGAATCGCTTGTTAATTCATAAACTTTTTTCATTTTTGAGATAAACGGTAGCGGATGACACTGAGGTTCAAATCCATTTAGTAAACCAGCGGCCAGAGAACGGATCTTCTACCTTCTTCTTCTTCTTATGCATCTATTCTCAAAGACTTAAAGTAAATATATTGAGGGTTTCCAAACCTTGCTGATTCCGTCAGTCTACTCACTTAAAATAAAAAAGGAACCAATATTAACCATTATTCATATTCTTGTCCTACTGTGGATACTAATCAAAATAAATTGCAGAATTTCTAGTTACACTTTGACGTTTGATGACCATAAAGCTTGCAGACTCTAATACTAAGGAGGCACCAACCATCCGAAAAAATTATCATCAGAACAATGAAGCAGCTGAGAATTGCAGAGGAAATCATCACCTAGAGAGTAATTATGGGTGTAGTTTCTTATGGAAATTTGTATGAGAAAAATTTGAATATTTTTAGCCATATTTTTTGTGATAATTTGCGGGTAATACAGTGAGTTTGTGTGCGTGCGCAAATTGCGAGTTTATTTTTATCACTACCGCTTGCTACTAATTTGGTGAGAATAAAAATTTCTTTGTCGGTTTCTTTTTGCTTAAAGGCTTTTCATTTCAGAAAATAAATAGATATATACATTATATAGATGTTGATGTTGATGTTGATGAAATAACAAAGATCCACAGAGATTAACATCAAAATACATTACTACACACATACCCACACGTATTGCGCATCTCCTTGTATATCCTTTATTCATAAAATCTTTGTTGCTTGACAGCTCAAGGATCACAGCAAGAAGTAAATAATGCACACAGCAGCAGTGCAGTTAGCCTTCAAAGCCATTGCTGTTTGTTGTTTCGCCGCAACGTTTCTTTCTTCGTAAAGAAGACTACAGCACTGCATAACAGCGGAGGTGCTAATCTGTGGCAAAAATCCATTAGCTATGGGCGGCGCACCGAAACTGGGATTAGCTTGACTACAATTAGGCTTTGCGTAACGTGGACTGTTATTGTTGGCATATTCATGCATTTGCTTTAGTTGTATATTCAATGAATATTTTTTGTTGTAGTTGTTATGGTGATTGTTTTTGCTTGTTTAACGGATTGTGGTTATCTTGTGTTGCAGCAGTTTTTCGTAGAAACTGTTTTCTGCTTAGGATGTACTTGAATGATTTGCGTATGCAATTTTGCTTACGCCTTCCCAATATTCCTGCTCACTTTTGTTCCAGAGTATTACAAAATTATTTATTTAAGGGATGTCTGTGACGGCGAAGGGGGCAGAAAACGTAATTAACCAGCAGAAGAACATTCTGGGGCGATCAGCAAGGACACCTCAAAGTTGTTGTAAAGTAACCTTAGGTCCAACTAATAATAAGCTGAGGAAAACTGAGTAGGCCATTCTCTGAAGAAAATACGAGATCTCTAATGGTAACTCAAGCCCGTAATTCAGAAGAATTTGAAATGCCTGTGGCAAGCACTACGGTCTATCTGCTAAAATAATATCGTGTATGTAGCAGAAATATAGGGGAGTTGCACACTATGATATCTAGCCCCCAAGTGGTATAATATTCAACTTCACTTCTTCTACAACAGCATTAGCAATGTGATGTCAAATCATTTGATATGGTACGATATGGTATGACTGCATTTATTCGGATATGATTTGCAATGATATTGTGTGATGTAACAAAATACGACTTCATGAGTTCGATTTTATTGTATGTATAAAAATCGATGTGTATGAAATGACTTTCATTTAGTACCTTAAGTTTGACTTCATTTGATATGTGATGATTCGATATCACACAGTTTGATTTGATATTACTTTCTTTTAAGTTAAATATATTATGACTTGATTTGCAATACGATTTGGAATTATGATATTTTTGATTTGTTTTTGATTCGACATGTTCTGAATTGATTTATCTAAGATTTGATTTGACTTTATATGAAATGATTTGATACGACATGACTTCACTTCATATGCTTTAATATGACTTCATTTGACAAGGTTAGATTCATATGATATGACTTTATTTCTAAAATATGATTAATTTTGCTAAGATATGACTTGATATATAAAATTATACAATGTTACTTGATATTTTATTATATGACATAACATTGTTTTGGCATATATTTTTTGTTCATAAATTTTCATAAGATATGATATCATTTGAAATAATTTGTCATGATATCACACCTCTGAATCGTCACGCTGTTTTATAATTTGGTGTGATATGTTGTCAATTGGTTTGATAAGCAGTAATTCAGTAGCACCATTTTAATACGCAGTCATGTTCTTTGACTATTCTTTGCATTTGACTCGATATGTTTTGGTGTGACTTTGTGATATGATGTCACTTGACTCGATTTGAAAGTGATGTTTCTTGATATCTTCATTTCATTGGGCCATATGCATAAAACTAGTGAAGTCTATTTGTGATAGCAATCACTCAAAAATTATATTGATATATAAGAGTTCACTGGTTTGATGAATATGTCCCATTATATTTTGATACGATTATATGATATCATATGATTGCCTAGAGGTTCCATGAACAAGTCGGATTTAATTTGATATGGTGTGATATGCCATAAGACGCCCTCATCTGATTGTATGTGCTTTAGCACAATTGCGTACGTACTGATTCGCTGTGATGCAAATTTATTTAATAACAGTTGATTAAATTTCATATTATGCGACTTGTTAAGAAGACGCCTAACTTAGCTGATTTGAAATGATATACTTTGATGAATGGATATGTTTTTTTATGATTGTTTTATTATCACTTGTAAGATGAGATTTCATTTAATTTCCGTGAGTTCCATGAACTAGCTCTTGTTGTTGTTGTTGTATTAACTATAAAGACACTCCCCGAATGCTTTGGGGAGTGTTATCGATGTTGATGGTCTTTTGCCGGATATAGATCCGGTACGTTCCGGCAACAAAGCACCATTAAGGTACTAGCCCGACTATCTCGGGAACGATTTGTATGACCAAATTAAACCTTCAAGGCCATTCCTCCCTCCCCACGCCCTAGTTCCATGAGGAGCTTGGGGTCGCCAGAGCCTTGTGTGTTAATGAAACAGGATTCGCCGCGGATAGGTGAGGTTGACAATTGGGTTGGGGAAGCTATATATTGCGCTTGCCCCTTGAAAGGGTTGCGCTACACAAACCCTTGAATCCCCATGAACTAGCTGAAAGCCTATAGGAAACATTAATTTCCGACTATATGACTCCAGAAGCAAAGTTGTTTCGTATAAGAAGGAACTTTAAGAGTATTTCATCCAAAGCTCTTGCAGATTTCTCTTAAAGAGGAGTTGTACGAGTATAAAAAAGCAATATGTTTAAATATGGCAACTCCGTCCACGGTACGAGATTTCAAGACACTGAATGGTTGTATGAATATGTTTAACTTCTTTGGCATCGCTGTATCAGGTCAAGCATATTTACTGCTGAGACTCTCAAATAGATGTTGTTAGACGACCGTTGTTTAGTGACGACTTAATGAATCCTTAAACCTTTCAAGGGCTAGTTAAAATAATTTTAATGTCAAGGTGCCCATTTTGAATTATTTATAGGAAATGCTTAGGCTAAAAACTGAATATGGACGATGAATCACTTCCATTAGCCATGTCAAGGGCATTGAAAAAAAGGGTTCTTTTTGTTTTTGGTTTTTGTTCCTCGGTAGTCTGGCTGCACTGCCCAGTCAACAAAGACCTCACATATACTGAATGTGTTCATAAGGTCTGATAGAGCAAAAAAGTTACTCCTTGCTTTTTTCAGGCTATGCTCAATGAACAAAAGTTATAAAGAATAATCCGTGTGATCATATACACACCGCAGTTATTGGAGGCATTGGCAGTTGTTACGCGCAGTTTTTCGGTAGTGAATGCCATGACATAACCAAACCAAGAAAAGGAATGGAATTTCCTCACTGAAGCTGTGCATACAAATATGATGTTAAGTGCCCACATTCCACTCTTTTTCATTTCACAGCATTCGCGTACCCAAACAAACAAACAAACATGGTTGCCGTATTATTACGAAATTGGATTTGTTGCGGTTTTATGTGCGTTGCGTCGCAAGTTGTTATCGCCGTCAAACTTCTGTGAAAAAACCATGTTGTCATTAAAGGTATTATTGTTGGCATTACCGAAGCATTGTTGTTCGTTGTCTGTTGTTTATGCTTTATTGTAGCTGCCATTGTTGTGGGTTGTTATTCAATATTTTACTCCAGTGGCAAACAATTTTCCTTATTAAATTTTTTTATTTTTTTACGATGGGTGCAATCTTTTGTATGCAAGTTGCAAAAAGTGGGCTGAACTGATTGGCTGGGTTGAACTGGCCTGCCAATAGAGACTTCATATAGACTTAAAATGTCCATAGCGTTAGCAGAATTTGGTTGATGACCGAACAGAAAAACCCCAGTTACGTACCAGGACATATGTCATAGATACTACGTTCTCTTGGAAAATACTCGAAGTTTTCTAGGACTTAGCTTAATTGCTGCCTTGAAATCCGGAAATAAATAAAATAAATAAATGTAAGGCGCGGTTTAAGGCCGAGGAGCTTCTCTTCCAATTTGCGCCGTACTCCTCTTGATTTTTCCTACAAATTGGCGGGATGGGACCTACATACCAAATGGAAATATTGCTGCCCTTAGTAGCCTGAGCCTTGATCACGTGAGGGCAAAACACGAGCACAGAGCGTGCTCAGCCGTTTCTTCCTGCAACTCGCACTTCTCACATCTGCTGTTACTGACGCCAGAAGTCAAGTTTTGTCTCTTTAGAGATTTGAGCAACTTTATGAGTTTAACGTCGTAGGAATTGCACATGATTTTACAGCCCCGCGCTTCAGTCCACCTTTCCTGCTTGTTGGATCATATGCAACTCCTGCCTCCCTTTGATTTCTCAAAAACGGATTGGGACGTCTATTTTCGTTACCTTCGATCCCTTTATGACCGGGAACCCCGTATAGACGTATTGTCCGGCCTGAGCAAAGTCTCTGTAATGTTTCTTTGCATTTCAGCTCAGTTCTATGCTTCAAGTTTTTTTCTTTCTCTGTTACTAAAGATCACGTCTATTATACGAAAAATGGTGTTTGTTTATTTCTATAGCCTTTACGCCTGCATGCCATTGTGGTTTAAATACATATTTGCTTATTTGTTTTGATTGCAGCTTTGGGTGTCATTCATTTCATCATTCATGCTGCAAAAACATCTTTTCCTTGCTTTGCTTTTGTGTGCGTTCCAAGCGCTCTCATTCGTTTACACATCAAACTCAAATAAAGCGAATTTTCATTAAATTTTTTTTTTCTTTCTTCCTAATATTATTATATTTTTCCAAAGCCATATCACACAAGCACTGCAATTCTTCTTTTGTGTGGCAGCTAATAGAGTTTTCTGTTGTTGTATGATTTGCTAATCTAATACCTTTGAATGTGTATTGGCACTCCTGCTGCTGCGTTGATGTGCCGAGGTCCTTGCGATTATTTGTTTAGATAACATTTAACAACATCGACAGCACCAATAATAATCTCAATAAGGCGTATACATATAAGTAACGACTGTCAGAACAGCTGAATGTTGCAAGAGGCAAGGAGCCGCTTAATGTTGGCCGTTGGATGCTGGAATATTTGTTTTGATATATCCTGCCGATTGGCAGCTTAGTTGAGCATGAGAAAAGAAAACAATTATGATTGAACGTACATTGTGCCTTGAGGAGCATTTACTTCAAAATGCACTGAGAGGAAAGTAGAATTACCTCACAACGGCCTGTTTACATTTTGACTCCGCAATTGGACCAAGAGCTTTTCTTATCTTGACTTTTATATATCCAAATGGCAAGAGGCCTCAATCGCGAATACAGTGAGGTAGTTCAACTATAACATAATTAAATAAGTAATAGGCGCGTTCCTGTTTAGTCGCCCAATATGAAAAAGAGACAGAACTAACGCAAAAGCATAATTTTGGATGAGTTTGAAGGACTTAGGTATACCTAAAGCACATATAACCGTATAGCTCGAGACAGGAGGCTTTGTGAATGATTAACAAATGTATGAGCTAATTTTTGAAACCAGAAGTATACAGTGGTTGCACGAAGTCATCATATTTCTATAGGTTTCGAAAAGCCTTTATGGTGAAACTGGAAGAAGAAAAATTTGTGATCATATTGTGGCTGCTGTCGAACGTAATAGAACAAAGCCGTTGTTCTTCTGACAAACTAAGCCAACTGGAATCGCCAAAGATGAAAAGAAGAAAAAACAAGTAAGGAAAGCTAAGTTCGGGTGTAACCAAACATTACATACTCAGCTGCCAAATTACAGCTTGCGGTGCCACGCCCATTGTCCAAAATTTTAAAAATTTTCTATTCTTCGTCATAAGGTCAACCCACCTACCAAGCTTCGTCGCTTTATACGTCTTTGGTAATGTATTATCGCACTTTTTCCGTTTTTCGCAATTTTCGATATCGAAAAAGTGGGCATGGTTATAGTCTGATTTCGTCAATTTTAAATAGCGATGTTAGATGAATGCCCAGGAACATACATAGCAAATTTCATTATGATACATTTTAATTTACTCAAGTTACCGTGTTTACGGACAGACGGACGAACGAACATGGCCAAACGAATTTATTTTTCCGCCCAGATCATTTTGATATATAGAAGTCTATATCTATCTCGATTAGTTTATGTCGTTAAGGGGTACCGTTATGCGAACAAAATTAATATACTCTGTGAACTCTGTTCAGCTGAGTGTAAAAAGCTCAGTAGCACCGTATCGCGTAAACTTGGACTACACGACTTCAGGCTAACAGCTGTACATACCTTAAGTCTCGGCGCAGGCTGCAGGAAAATTTGAAAGCTAACGAATTGTCAATTATTGTTTTTTCAAGTCTTTGAAGAAATTGATGTAGCGATGTCATGAGATCAAAGCAAATCGTTTACATTAAGCTCAGGCTACTATAGCCAAGAAAGCAGAGAATAAACCTTAGGTTGCGACAAGCCACTTGGAAAACAAAAAAGTGGAAAAAGGACCAACGAATGTTTAATCACAGACGTTAAAGCATGCAGCATCAGCTACACGAATGCTCTCTGGACATGGGTACTTTAAAAACCTTAACAGAATAAAAAGAGCTGAAGATTCTAAGTGACTTTCGGGGGATGCAGTTGACGACGGTGTTGATTGCTCTTTCTTCAAATGCTTACGATGGAGACAAGACTGATAAATGGTGGAACAAAGAGTTAGTGCGGAACTTGTATGCAGCGACAACAGATGGCTTGAAAAAAGTGAGAGTTATGGAACGCTGGGCTAAAGATATTTGAGGACGGTCCTGACGACGGCTCTAAAAGAGGGATACTCATTGGTCTGTGAAACACGATGGAAGTTATGATGCAGTAAATACCAAGTACTCGTAAAGTTCGTTGTGTAAACATACAGGTATAGATCTTGAAACCTAATGTCTATAATTTATCTAGTGTTCAACTGTGGGTTGAAGTTATATCACAAGAGCTTTGTTGGCTTCTCATCTGAAACAATCCATACCGGTAAGTTATTGTTTTATAATCGCCTTATAATCGATAGCGAGTTATTATCGTAGAGTTATCGCTTTGTGACTGTCATTGGCTTGGTTTCTTGTGCGCTTGTCATCGACGGGTTATACTTAGATGTGAAGTACGTTCGTTATCTGTTCCAAAACAAATCGATGAGTCATCGTCAGTACACCGATAAGAAACTGGTCACACTTTGGTGAACTTTTTGATAACAAATCGCTGAGTTTGCGACAAACATCTATAATTTTTTGATAATACAACGGTAACTCACCGATAGCTAATCAATAACACGACGCTAACTTTTCGACACCAAGTCATTAACTTTCTGAATACATATCGATAACTACTCGATATTTAATCGACACTCAATGTTAAATCGATGAGTTTTTGATAACAAACCGATAGTTCGTCGGCAAAAAACTATAACTCATGCAGAGCCTTTGTCAGAGATGGCAAGTTTAAAATACTTCGATATCATATCGAAAACTCATTCATACCTCATCGGTAACACAACGGTAACTTATCGATAAGAGATGGATAATACGCCCATATCCCGTCTTATATTATTTCTTATGTGAATCTGTTTGATAACAAATCGAAGACTCGTTGATAGCACGCCGATAACAAATTGGTAACACTCCGATAACACATCGGTAAATTTTCAATAGCAATCGATAGCTGAAAGTTTTTCCATAAAAAGTCGATTAAATTTTGATAGCAAACCGATAACTTTTCGAAAACAAATCATGAGCAAATAGATAACTTTTGTATGACACATCGATAACTTTTCGATAGGCATTCGAATATTTTTCCTTGACAAGTCGACAATTTTTCGACAACAAACTTATAACGCTTTAGAAAAATGTCGGTAACTTATCGATACCATTTGCCATCAATAACAAGTTCAAGACACTTTGATGAAAAATCGATAACTTGTCTAAACCTCGTCGATAATAATTATTATTATAAATTAGCTTGAAATGGCAAAAATTGTTAAGTGTACGACCTTCCATTTCGAAGACTCCTTTGCCTAGTCCATTACTGTGAACAATAGCTCAATGAATTGAAAAGTTTACAGTACAGATGAGATAGCTTTCCTTAACACCCGTCTGACAATTTTGGAAAAATTTTTTAAGAATTCTTTTCTTTAAGGGATATCTAAAATTCTGGCAATAAATTTCTCTCAGTGAAATTTTTGTCGTCAGCTAAATTCATGCATGATCATCTAAAGTTGACACATTGTCACGCTGCTATGCGCTATGTTATGTTATACTTATCGTAAATATGGTTACAAACATAAATATCATGTAATTAAATGTACAATGTCATAGACATATAAACTATTTCATTCGAGTTATGAAACAATGTACATACATCTCATCCAATTCAAGTGCCTGCAGCTCTCCTTTTGGGCGCCCTGATGCGCCTACCACTTACGCCTGTAGATGATGATATGAACATTTGTTTCTACAAATACTTAAGTGGCCTGCCACAATCTCATCAAATGTTATTATGATTGTCCTTTGTAACACATTTGCTCATAGTCTTATTGTGCTTATGTATGTATGTATGTATGCAACTTCATGTATAGTTTGCCATATGTACATACTTGCAACTCAATTAAACTTGACGCTTGTGGCATGCCACGAACTCCAAAAAAAAAAAAACGCGATGCCTTCTTCATCAGCGAAATCACTACATTCGTGTAATGCCTACAACGACTGTTTGTATAAACAACAATATTTATGTATGTATATATCACCATCAAGGACCTACCCACAGCATTTTGCGGTTGAGGCATAATCATAGCTTCATTGCACCCGTAAACCCCCTCAATATTTATGGAAAATATTACATATATATATCTCACCTATAAGCCTGCCAAAAATTATACACTGAAAGAAAAAGACTGGTAAAATCAATCGAAATGTGGGTCAATTCAAACGAAATTTCTGTAAATTTTTATCCATCGCAACAACATGTTGAATCAACTGCGCACAAATCGTTGATTCGTAATTGACCGTTTTAGTAGTCAAATGAACAAAAAAAATTGTTGCGACAGCTTTGTATGAAAGTACCTATGTTGCCATATAAATAAATAAATGTAAGGCGTGATAACCTCCGATGAGATTCTAGATTCTTCCAATTTGCGTCGTGCTCCCTTATAGTTTTTCTTACAAAATTTGCGGGACGCGACGTACTTGTTTTATGCCGACTCCGAACGGCATCTGCAAGGCATATGAGTTTTCACTGAGAGCATTTCATGACAGAAATACACTCGGAGTGCTTGCCGAACACTGCCGAGGCGCGACTCCGCTTAGAAAATGTTTCTTCTAATTGAAAAAGCTTGTTTCTAAAATGTTGATGCTGTTTTCCCCCGGGGTGTGAACCTAGGGTCTTCGGTGTGTTAGGCGGATCACGCTAACATCACACCACGGCGTCCGCCCTAAAAATACGTAAATATGTGAATACATAAATACGCATGCTTGCTACACATACATACATATGAATATAGAAATGAAAATAGTAGTCACAAAACTGATTCTCAATTCTTTCAGTTGCAGCTCAGCTCATTCTCAATTTCTTCTTTCGCATGTAGTTGCCACACTTGATTGTTTCGAACAAAACTTGTAGTATAAATGTTTGACGTAACATTTTAAAAAGAGAACTTTTAAGTTATACAAAAGTAAAGTATCAAATCGCAGGAAGGTAATTCACTACTGGAATAACTTTACATGTGATTCGGCAAGTTTAATTTTCGTAGCACTTTAAGTTGAAACGATTCCAAAACAACTCAAACTTTTTTTGTCGGAACCATCAACATAAAAAAAGGATGTTTTTTTATTATCTTATTAGATTCGTACGCGAGAGTGAAAATTCATAAAAATTTGAACAAAATGTTACTAACTTTGGAAAAATCCTGTTCGTTCAAGCAAACATTTTGTAACAAGAGGGCGCAATTTTGCATTTCGCTTGGACGAGAAGTTGCCAAATTGTACCTCATAAATAGGTGTCTCGATATCTCATAATTTTTTGCACAGTAAATTCAAAAAAGGGTTTTTTCGTTTTGTATTGATAACTGAAAAACTAGTTTTTTATTGTTTTCCCATTTTGTGTGTTCTTTCGATTTGATGGTTTTCTTATTTTGGAGTTTTTTTTAACAAGTGGCGCCATCCTCATAAGTACAAAGTAGAGAGCGCAGTGAGCGTAAAATTCTCTTTGAAATTTGCTCATGTATTGACAGTTGATCGCCGTTGAAATGACCTGTAAAATCAGTTGTGTTAACAGAAAAACCAGTTAGATTGATTAGTAATCTGCCAATTTTACAAAATTTTGTTAACTTAAGAGCGACGATTTCTGTTCTGTTGAAATGACTAAACTAATTGGTTCGCTTGACAAAGAACTATCGAATTAACCATAATTCGATCAATTTCATATCCGTTAAGTCAAGAACAACAGAACAGATTTGTTGATTTTACTAGCACCATTTCTTTTAGTGTACATAAGTGTGAGTGCATATGTGTATATTTATTCTGTCACTTAATTGCTCTATTGTTTCATTTTATTCGTCCTATCGTTATGTCGTATAATATTTATTTTTATGTTTGCAACAATCAAATTCCTGATTGTGCACCGTTTATTGCGCGTTTTGATAAGTGTTTTCCTTGTTGTTGTTTTTGTTTTTTGTTTTCACTTTAATATTTATTGTATTTCATTGGCTTAATGTATTTTGATATTACATGTTCAAATCATTTCATTGACAATCTAGTTTATTGTAATGCTTGTCAATGTATGCAAGTGGGTATATATTGCACTTCTGTGGCAGTTGATCCCGCAGTATAACGACAGATGCGCAATTTTGAGTTGAAAACTTATATTTTATTACATACATATGGTTGTATTTATTTTTATTATATAAATCTAGAAAATTTTTAGTTTTTTCTTGCATGACATGTATTATATGTTGTTGGGTTAAGTTTAATTGCACTGACATTTCTCGTTAATGGCTTAAGTGCTAATAAATCTAAAACGAATTTTGTATTTATGTGATAAAATATATTTTTTTATTAAAGTTAGTTATGTCAATAATATTTATTGTCCATAGATTAGATTAACTTGAAGTGATTGGCTTTTAAATGAGATGCTGTTGGACTAGACCACAAACTGGTCTTATGCAGCAAAAGATATAGAAACTGTACTGTGCAGGCTATAGTTGCCCCCTCAAGTCTCCTATGGGTATAAGAAGTTGGAAGAAGTTCGCCAACTTTAAGGAGTTTTGAAACGAAATTGCGATGAATTTTGTAATTAAAAGAAGTTGAAGTAAAATAAAATTAATATAAAAAAATTTAATTAAAAGAAAATATTTAAGATCAGATGTTTATCTTAAAGTGAAAATTACAATACATATAAAAAATTATATGTACACTGAAACTTTTTTAAATTGAAAAAAATAAAAAACAAGTAAGGAAGGCTAAGTTCGGGTGTAACCGAACATTACATACTCAGTTGAGAGCTATGGAGACAAAATAAGGAAAATCACCATGTAGGAAAATGAACCTAGGGTAACCCTGGAATGTGGTTGTATGACATGTGTATCAAATGGAAGGTATTAAAGAATATTTTAAGAGAGAGTAGGCCATAGTTCTATGGATGGACGCCATTTAGGGATATCGCCATAAAGGTGGACCAGGGCTGACTCTAGAATGTGTTTGTGCGATATGGGTATCAAATGAAAGGTGATAATGAGTATTTTAAAAGGGAATGGGCTTTAGTTCTATAAGTGAACGCCTTTTCGAGAAATCCCCATAAAGGTGGACCAGGGGTGACCCTAGAATATGTTTGTACGATATGGGTATCAAATGAAAGCTGTTAATGAGTATTTTGAAAAGGAGTGATCCTTAGTTCCCTAGGTGGACGCCGTTTCGAGATATCGCCATAAAGGTGGACCAGGGGTGTCTCTAGTTGTACGATATGGGAATCAAACGAAAGGTGTTACTGAGCATTTTAAGAGGGAGTGGGCATTAGGTCCATAGGTGGACGCCTTTTCAAGATATCGCCATTAGGGTGGGCCAGGGGTGACTCTGGAATGTGTTTGTACGATATGGGTATCAAATGAAAGGTGGTAATGAGTATTTTAAAAGGGAGTAATCCTTAGTTCTATAGGTGGACCCTTTTCGAGATATCGCCATAAAGGTGGACCAAGGGTGACTCTAGAATGTTTGTACGATATGGGTATCAAACGAAAGGTGTTACTGAGCATTTTAAGAGGGAGTGGGCACTAGGTCTATAGGTGGACGCCTTTTCGAGATATCGCCATTAGGGTGGGCCAGGGGTGACTCTAGAATGTTTGTACGATATGGGTATCAAACGAAAGGTGTTACTGAGCATTTTAAGAGGGAGTGGGCATTAGGTCTATAGGTGGGCGCCTTTTCGAGATATCGCCATTAGGGTGGGCCAGGGTGACTCTAGAATGTGTTTGTACGATATGGGTATCAAATGAAAGGTGGTAATGAGTATTTTAAAAGGGAGTAATCCTCAGTTCTATAGGTGGACGCCTTTTCGAGATATCGCCATAAAGGTTGACCAAGGGTGACTCTAGAATGTTTGTACGATATGGGTATCAAACGAAAGGTGTTACTGAGCATTTTAAGAGGGAGTGGGCATTAGGTCTATAGGTGGACGCCTTTTCGAGATATCGCCATTAGGGTGGGCCAGGGGTGACTCTAGAATGTTTGTACGATATGGGTATCAAACGAAAGGTGTTACTGAGCATTTTAAGAGGGAGTGGGCATTAGGTCTATAGGTGGACGCCTTTTCGAGATATCGCCATTAGGGTGGGCCAGGGGTGACTCTAGATTGTTTGTACGATATGGGTATCAAAGGAAAGGTGTTACTGAGCATTTTAAGAGGGAGTGGACATTAGGTCTATAGGTGGACGCCTTTTCGAGATATCGCCATTAGGGTGGGCCAGGGGTGACTCTAGAATGTTTTTACGATATGGGTATCAAACGAAAGGTGTTACTGAGCATTTTAAGAGGGAGTGGGCATTAGGTCTATAGGTGCACGCCTTTTCGAGATATCGCCATTAGGGTGGGCCAGGGGTGACTCTAGAATGTTTGTACGATATGGGTATCAAACGAAAGGTGTTACTGAGCATTTTAAGAGGGAGTGGGCATTAGGTCTATAGGTGCACGCCTTTTCGAGATATCGCCATTAGGGTGGGCCAGGGGTGACTCTAGAATGTGTTTGTACGATATGGATATCAAATTAAAGGTATTAATGAGGGTTTTAAAAGCGAGTGGCCCTTAGATGTATATGTGAAGGCGTTCTCGCGATATCGACCAAATGTGGATCAGGTGATCCAGAAAATCATCTGTCGGGTACTGCTAATTTATTTATATATTCAATAACACTAACAGTATTCCTGCCAAGATTCCAAGGGCTGTTGATTTCGCCTTGTAGAACTTTTTCATTTTCTTCTACTTAATATGGTAGGTGTCACACCCATTTTACAAGGTTTTTTCCAAAGTTATATTTTGCGTCAATAAACCAATCCAGTTACCATGTTTCATCCCTTTTTTCGTATTTGGTATAGAATTATGGCATTTTTTTAATTTTTCGTAATTTTCGATATCGATAAAGTGGGCGTGGTTATGGTCGGATTTCGGCCATTTTTTATACCAAGATAAAGTGAGTTCAGATAAGTACGTGGACTAAGTTTAGTAAAGATATATCGGTTTTTGATCAAGTTATTGTGTTAACGGCCGAGCGGAAGGACAGACGGTGGACTGTGTATAAAAACTGGGCGTGGCTTCCATCGATTTCGCCCATTTTCACAGAGAACCGTTAACGTCATAGAATCTATGCTCCTACCAAATTTCAAAAGGATTGGTAAATTTTTGTTTGACTTATGGCATTAAAAGTATTCTAGACACACTAAATGAAAATGGGCGGAGCCACGCCCATTTTGAAATTTTCTTTTATTTTTGTATTTTGTTGCATCATATCATTACTGGAGTTGAATTTTGACTTAATTTACTTATATACAGTAAAGATATTAAATTTTTTGTTAAAATTTGAATTAAAAAAAATTTTTTTTTAAAAAGTGGGCGTGTTCTTCATCCAATTTTGCTAATTTTTATTTAGCACATATATAGTAATAGTAGTAACGTTCCTGCCAAATTTCATCATGATATCTTCAACGACTGCCAAATTACAGCTTGCAAAACTTTTAAATTGCCTTCTTGTAAAAGTGGGCGGTGCCACGCCCATTGTCCAAAATCTTACTAATTTTCTATTCTGCGTCATAACGTCAACCCATCTACCAAGTTTCATCGCTTTAACCGCCTTTGGCAATGAATTATCGCATTTTTTCGGTTTTTCGAAATTTTCGATATCGAAAAAGTGGGCGTGGTTATAGTCCGATATCGTTCATTTTAAATAGCGATCTGAGATGTGTGCTCAGGAACCTACATACCAAATTTCATCAAGATACCTCAAAATTTACTCAAGTTATCGTGTTAACGGACGGACGGACGGACGGACATGGCTCAATCAAATTTTTTTTGGATCCTGATTATTTTGATATATGGAAGTCTATATCTATCTCGATTCCTTTATATATGTACAACCAACCGTTATCCAATCAAACTTAATATACTCTGTGAGCTCTGCTCAACTGAGTATAATAATTTTTAATGTTAAAAGAATGTTAATAATGCTAAATAAATTTTAAATTAAAATTTTCCTCAGTGCTAATTTGAGTATCATACCGAAGTGCCTTAGCTTCATTTGGAAGTGCTTTTTCTTTGGACTCTGATATGAAATTCAGACACTTTCATATGAATCGTATTTATATGTGAGGGCAGATGGGAGTGCTGTGAATTTTTTTTTTATATTCAAAGTGGGAATTTGTATCTATGCTTATTCTTCAGGGCAAAACAAAAACAAAAGTGTAAGAGGTTGAGCAGCTATGTTTAAGACAAATGAGGATATCCATAATAAAACCGCAGTGTCTATATGTAATCCTGAAATTTATAGTCCAGAACAAAATCCGAATACAAAATTTCGTCCACATGTGCACAATGTTGAACAAGGCCAGCAGAGCTTCGAATACAAACGCAAAATATGTATTTTGTAGTAGTATTTGTGTATAAGGAGAACGGTGAAAAAAAATTTGATCATAGGATTTTCGCATGGGATGTTTACTACTTGCAGTACAAGCGAAAACTTATTCACTGTTTGTTCTGCTGATTCTCAGCCGCTGCGTTCACACGACATATCGATGAAACTCGGATAAATTTCAAACGCTCCGGCAAGCTCTTGAGGTTTTAGAATACCGCTTGGTTTTTCACAGATTGGTATGAGTTTTATTATCACAGTACATTGTGCTTAGTCTAAACCTTTTGTTATCAGCAAATTCGCCACTCTAGATTATGTTTTGTGTCGATTTGGTACTAGATCAGGATTGTTTTATGAAACAATTAGGGACTCTCTCAGGACTTAAAAATTTTTTCGCGTTCTTTTACTCAATGTTTTCTTAATCTTTGGGGACTATTTTGGGACAGTTTCGGTACTATCCCTGAATCCTTCCAAACTCTTTTTCATCATTACCGTGCTGTTACAGGGCAATCACAAGACTGTTTGAATAGTTATCTGGCATGATTCGCGAAAAAATTTGGAGATTGCTTGACCATTTCTAGATTTTTGGAATAAATTCGGTAATGTTTTAGGATAATTTCAGGATTGTTTTCGGCATCAATTTGAGATCATTTAAAAACTATCTCTGGAGCATTTCTGCAGTGTTTTTGATCATATCAGATTATTTTGGAATAATTTCTTTATAGTTTTAGCATCACCTCGTCACGAACCTTTCCTCTTCCCCTGGAAACAGCGTTTCTAAATTGTTACAACCGTGAGTATCTTTGGTCTAGAACAAGGATATTTTGTAGGAAAATTTAAGCGGCAACATACCTCAAATTGGATATAATTTGTTGCATATCTGTCTCGGAGTTCTATCATATTATTATTGAATACATATTGAAAGCAAACCAAAAGCGGCACCAATAAGGCAATAGGAAATGAGTTTGCGGCACATAAGCTATTACTCGGCAAAGGCTCATCAGTGTCTATATTATTCCTTCAGGCTCTCTATTATCCTCTAAAAATTTCAGCAACTCCTTTAATGTTAGTAAAACTAGCCACACCATATTCTTTTAGAGCGAATTATTCCAATATTCGTATGACAATTAATTTATGATCCAACTTAATTCATTCTGTTACTCTACGTCTCTACAGATTTCGGAAAGATCTTACCATTGGTTAAAATATATACTCTAGGGGTGCAGGTCCATTGTAATACCACTAAATAAGCTAAATGCTTTCCTAAATAATATAAATAAGATATAAATAATAAATAAGATATATAAGAATTTAAACCAATATGTACATATATCTCACGTAGCCCAAGATGTTATATCCGTTGATATCTCATTCAATAGATTAAGGATAAGACGACGAATATAATATCTAAATTTTCACTGATGCTGGGTTTAGCTTGCTTCGATACCCCATACGATGATGCCAGTACGGATATAAGTTTTATCGGTGAAAATAGACGCGACTAAGTGCTTGCATATAACTTAAAAAGAAAAAGGGTGATACGCAAAGAGTTCGCCAATATCTATGCAATGGCCATCCTCGATAATTTGCTGGTAGCACACTTTCAAGGCACGCAGGTGATACTGAGATCCATAAAACTGCTATGGTACACCGCACCATACCTACCCCGCTTAACTGTCCGAGAAAATTTATATAGATTTAGAATTCTTGTACTGCAGCCGGCGAGTGGCCTCCTTTATGGCTACTAATTCCGCACAGAAGACACTGAGTCGAGTTTTTGTGTTTCTGTCTGTATGGTACTGTGCGCCTCCCTATTATCTGTAAAACCAGTACGCTGGATTTAATTTAACTTAAGATGAATCATTCAGAAACTAGTATTTTAAAATCTTGGTTTCACAATTTATTTTATTAATTAAAAAAATATAACATTCATATACTTTCGCAAAATACTCCATTTATTCATATCAAATAAATTTCAGGATATGAGTAAGTGCTTAAGCACTTAATAACCCATTCAATTTCCGCTCCATATAAATCAAATTTTTCTATTTTATTATATTCTATACACATATAAAAGGATATCTGGTACATGTGTGTGTTTCAAACTAAGCGCATATAGGTAAAACTTTTAAAAATTTATTAAGGTAAAAATTAATGTCAATTTTTATGAATATTTCCGGTACAAAACAAATCAAGCAATTTACTCACTTTAAGCGCTTTGCTTTCATGCATTTAACTTAATGTGATTATGAAACGCTTTTGCTCGTAGAAAATTCCTTTTCTTTCTTTCTTCTTAATGAACGAATAATACTTGAAGTTATATAAAAATGCATACAAAAGTGATATAAGATGCTAAGCTATGGTTGAGAGAGATGGGAAGTGTTATAGAGATTGAAGCGTGTTTAGAGGAGAGATCCTTGTTTGGGCGGAACATAGACTTGGCGTCGAGATAACGAATGCATTAAGGCAGAAAATCGCTTTGTGTCAATTTTAATAAACATTGTGGTTGAAATCGATTCTAGAACAATTATTTTTTCCTTACAAATACTTAGGAGATTTTCATATCACGACGAAGCATATCTTTGACGTAGAATGTGCGATGCTCGAAGAAAGCGAGATTATGTTGAGAATTCACTTAGTAGTTCCAATTTGCATATATGGTCAATTGGTTGGCGAAGGTTATAATTGATCGACAAAGCAGGAAAGGCGTGGACCCAAGCATCGGGCTGTGTCGAAGACCACGTCTTATATCCTAAGCCTAACAAAGTCACTCTAATCTCTAAAACGAGAGGACCGTAGGCTCATGACGGGTATTTTGACTGGACACTGCCTTAATATCAGGCCTAGTTAGTGATAGCAAATGTAGGAAGTACGGTTGGATGGGGAAATAATCGAGCACGTTCTCAGCTATTAGGAGTGATACAGCCATCCGATCTAGAAGCAGCAAGTGGCATAGGTATTAGAAAGCTTCTAGTATTTGCCAAGAGGATGGAATAATTGTATAAAATGGGTCCTAATTTTTAATAAAGTTTTTCAATTTGGTCGTTAAACAACCTTCGGGTAGCAATGTGGACTCATTCATTCAATGTGACGTCCTAATGGACCGGCCAGTTCAACCTAATCTAACCTATTCTTTGTTTTTCGTTGAGGATTTCTTCAGAATTACATATAGACTCTTAAGGGATTAGTTGTTACTCTTTTCATGAACATGAAATGGTATATTAACTTTGGTCCGATGTTTGTAAAGTTGAGAAATATAGAAGATAGACTAACCATTAAGTACACCGAATTGATCAGTGCGACGAACTGAGTTGATATAGCCATGTCCGTCTGTCCGTCCGTCCGTCCGTCCCTAGTCCCTCAAATTTTGAGATATCTCAATGAAATTTGGCACAAGGATGTATTCTTGTATTATATTAGACATTGGTCGGATCCGGTAGGATCGGACCACTATAACATATATCTCTCATACAACTGATCGTTCAGATAAGACGATTTTGGTCATTCCTGCCGCAATTTAAGAAGTATAAACGTGAAACTCGGTGATATATATTCGAATATATCATAGAAGATATCCTGAAAAAGTCACTTTGATCGGAGCTATATGTAGTATATATCCCATACAACCGAGCGTTCAGATAGAAAGTTTTTTGGCCATTTCTCCCTTAATTTCCAATATAAAAACGTGAAACTTGGTGATATATATTCTAATATATCATAGAAGATTTCCTGTAAAAATCATTTCGATCGGAGCTATATATAACATATATCCCGTACAACCGATCGTTCAGATAAGGGGGTTTTTTGCGATATTTTATTTTATATTTATCTTAAAAATCGTTTAGGTATATGTACATCTATATATTTCTTATTTTATACTTCCTATTATTTGGAGATTACGAACGGGATAAGATAATTGTTCAGCCCGATTCATGAAAGGTATGAAGTCTTCGGCACAGCCGAAGACAGTCCCGTCCTTACTTGTTTGATAATAATTTCGTACCTTTTTGGGATTAAATTGAGATGACTTTGATCACATTCTGTAACGAATTCGTAAACTTTTCGCTATGCTGTAGGTACCACTTTAGGACCAGCTCGAATATCTGCGAGGTTATGGGAGGTGTAATTAAAGACTTTTCGATATTATTTATTACGTAACTACTTTGCGAATTTTCGGAACCATGTCGATGATGATTTTGGTGTAATTTCTGTAAATAAATATCTGGATTATATGCGAAGAGCTTTATTATTGGGAAAAATCGATATTGACGATTTATCGCGTTATTATTAGCGTTTAATCAAAGTTTTACCGGCTACTTTTCGACGACTTGTTATTGGCATATTGTCGATTTGCTAATTATTTATCAATTTGTTATCGGTACCTTATCGCCTTCTTTTCGATTTGTGGATGATTTCGGCTTATTATCGATTAGTTATTGGCGAGTTATTGATTTCTTATCAAAGAGTTGTTAGTTTGCGCTCTACTTATTAAAGATTTGTTATCGGCTTGTTATCGGTGTTTTATCGGTTAGTTAACGATTTGTTATTAACGATTTATAAACCTGTTATCGGTTCGTGCCTGAAAAGTTACTGAATCGTTATCGATTTGGTAACGATTTGTCCTCGACGGGTGATGGGCTTGTTATCGATTAGTTACCGAAGGATTATCGATATCTCTATGTAGTCTTATCGGTTATTTATCGATTTTCTATCGAATTTGTTATCTACGAGTTCTTTGTTTTTATTGACGAGTTATCGGTTTGTTTTCGCCGTGTTATCGATTTGATATCGGAACTGTTTGATATTGCCTAGCTATGGCTTTTTAAGGGTACGTTACCGTTACGAATTGAAAATACACAAAAAAAATAATTATAGCAACTACTACAAAAGCACTCACAGCTCTATGAAACATTTTAAAAAATTAAGAAAAATCTGTAAAAATTCGCAAACGTTTGTAGAAGTTGGTCTGTTGAGACATATTAAAGCAGGAAGGAATCCTTTGAAATGGGGAAGGTGGGACAAGGTTGTAGCCTATTAATGCTACAAAGCAGCACTGGCTAATCCGTTTAGACTAAAAGCTGTTGAAGCCATAAACAATGATAATAAAATTTCAACCTATAATATTCGATATTTTTTTTCTGTAAATATCGATAGAATTTGTGATTTCAGAGATAAATGATCGCTATTTAAACAGATATATTGATATAATTTGATTCACAAAACAATATCACATTCACTACGTAACAATTTAACGGCATTATCTCCAACACACCACGCAGATGAAACCAAAAACGTTGAATTGATTTTTCTTAAACCATCTTTGCTTTTGACAAAGATGTGCAGGCGTGAGTGTTCGGCACATGCAGTACAAAAATTTAACAAAAACATGATATAATAACCACAGGATCCGAGACGTATGTACAGATATGTAGACCGCAATACGTATGCAGCCAGGATTCAAGTACCTACAAGTGTAAGTACTATGAGTGTAGGCGAGGTTGTCACACTAGCGACGTAAAGGTAAATGAATATTGAACGTTAAATTGAATGAAAATGTGAATGAGATTGAGCATGTTGAGTTGTTAAGCAGATGAAGATATGTGCTTGGTTAATAGCGGTGAAGATGTGATGAAGACAGACAAAGAAATAGAGAACAATGCGATGTGGGTAGAAAGGATCAATATTAAAGGCTGAGTGATAAATATGTACCCATATGTGCAATTGCAACACTACACTACACACACACACACTCGAGGTTGCGGTTAATGTATATGACACATTGCAGGCAGTAGAATCAGCATCGATAGCAGCAGCAACCGCAATACCACAAACACAAGCGCAAGCAAATCATTCACATACTCAGCCACGTCAAGAAAGAAAGCTGGCTATTGCTTGTTCTGAATATTTTATAGCCAGCTGTAGGCTGTTATCGATTTGCTGTCAAATATTTGTTATCGAAAACTTATCCATATCTATTGAAAATTTATCGAGTTATTATTGCAAAGTTATGGAAAATTTATTGAGTTGTCATAAAAGTCATACCAAACTGTTATCGCCACGTAATCGCATTGTTATCAAAAATTATTGACTTGTTATGGAAAGTTATCTATTTATTACCAATAGGTTATAGATTATGAATCGAAAAGTTATCGATGTTATCAAAAGTTTATTGACTGGTTATCGCAGTGTGACCAATTTGTTGTCAACGTGTTATCGATTTGTTATAAACAAATTATTGATTTGTTTTCAAAAAGCTATCGATGTTATCGAAAATATGTCGATTTATTACCGTTTATTATCAATTATGAATCGAAAGTTTGTCGTTATGTTATCAAAAAATTATCCAGCAATAAACATTCATAGTATGAACTTTCTCTAACTCGCACCTCTGAAACAATTACGGAGAAATTTGTTATAGATGAAGTGTTGCCATAGTCCAAATTAATACCGCTCTAAGGCACCGTTTAAACGTTAAGCGCCAACTAAGTAAGTAAGTAAGGCAGGATTGCACTCATTCTGGTTGCATTAATTTGTCCTTACCTTAATTCTCAATAAAAACGGCCGGACTAGAAAACGAACTAATATAGAAACGCATGAGGGAAGATGCGATATGGCACACGTTGAGGAATCTTCTTTTACTACATTTTTCGCCTCTATGCATCCCGCGAAGCTTGTAGCGCAGGCGTCCGAATGAGATTGGGCGAGATCAAAAGAAGGCGAGAGTTGGCATATCATCGACCAAACAGGAAAGGCTTGGAACCAGGCGCGGGGCTGCAAAGTGTCAAGGATTAAATGCAGGACTTAAAACCCTAAACTGACATGGTTACTTTTATCTTTTAAAAACGGGGACTCTAGGTTCGTGACGGATATTCTGGCTGGACACTGTGTGAAGTCCTCACGGACCGGCCAGTTCAACCTAACATAACCATTATCCCCTTTAACAGAAATCGCAAGCCTGATATTTTGGTTTTGTGAAGCTCTCCAAAAAACGTCTAACAAATTTTGTCCGAAGTCGGCAATGTGTTGAAAATTGCACAATCGTCTCCCAAGATTAGTAAGTCCTCCTCGACATCTTATAATTAGCTGTCAATTTTGTATGAAAGCCACAAGGCAGCAACCGTCATAAGCCAGATTCGAGTCATATGGCTGTCGATATGAAAGAGTTAAAGTAGACGATCCTAAGCTATGTGAAATCAAACCAGCAGTAAAGTTCGCTCATCTTGTCGACCTATATGTTATATGGGTTGTCAGCACACAATTGCAATTATATCTGCGTGATCTGTCGTTTTTGGTCCAACAAGCCAAATAGCTCTATAGCTATCTCATAAGATGATTATTTTTATACTCAGCTGAGCAGAGCTCACAGAGTATATTAATTTTGTTCGCATAACGGTACAACGTAACGCCATAAACTAATCGACATAGATATAAACTGCTATATATCAAAATGATCTGGGCGAAAAAAGAAATTCACTTAGCCATGCCCATCCGTCTGTCCGTGAACACGATAACTTGAGTAAATTTTGAGGTATCTTAATAAAATTTGGTATGTAAGTTCCTGAGCACTGTGTTATCTCAGATCGCTATTTAAAATGAACGCAATCGGACTAATGCCCACTTTTTCGATATCGAAAATTTCGAAAAACCGAAAAAATGCGATAATTCATTACCAAAGATGGATAAAGCAATGAAACTTGGTAGGTGGGTTGACCTTATGACGCAGAATAGAAAATTAGTAAAATTTTGGACAACGGGTGTGGCACCACCTACTTTTAAAAGAAGGCAATTTAAAAGTTTTGCAAGCTGTAATTTGGCAGATGACTATGTAATGTGCGGTAAGCCTTACTTCTTTTCTCTTCCTTTCCCGTAATCTCTCACATACATCCGCGATTAGGAATATTAGGTGTGGCTGAAGGATAACAAAATGGACAATGCATCAGAAGGGTAAAAAGCACTGCTGCCTTAACACATCTAAGTATAAATAGCACAAATCAATGTACTTAAGCAAATATTCATCTCTTCCATAGAACCAGCTACCGTAGAGCGATTAAGCAGGAAAATCTGTTTGTTGTCAAACGGTTGCCAACATTTTCGCTGAAATCAAAGGAGTGAGTAGATGAAGCTGACATTTTTTCTTTGTCTTAACTGTAAACAATGCTTTGACGCATTAAATGAAAATACGAACGATTGGAAAGCATAAAGGATCCTGAACATAAAGGTAAAACAGATATTTCCAAGCGTAGCAGGGAGCTCTGCAAACATTCACATGGGATAACAATTCACCGTTACCACAACAAAAATTGTTTCATCGATTATTATTTGCTAGTGCTGCATCTTTTGTTCTTTTTGTTGTTGTAAATGTCCTCTTGCATTTATGCTTTACCGCCAAGGTGTTTTAAGGCTGATGCTAAGGCGGTTAAGCGATTTGCACGAAGCTAAAAGAAAAATAGCAACAACACAATTCAAATATTTTGTTTTTGCACTTCATATCTACAAGCTGAAGAATGGGGTATCTTTTTTGATTTTTATGGGCGAAACAAAATCACTTACCACAAACGAGTGACTGCAAGGACTCATCTTTGCATATAAATGACAACAAACGAAAGAAAACCCGTACAAACGCAAAAAAGGATTGCTAACGCTTGAATGCAATTCATTAGAAATAGAATAAAGAAAATGCACTCAACCATATTGTTATCTGCTTAAGTTGACGAACGGTAAGATGAAGCGCCTGAGACGTAGAAAGAAAATCGGGCGTGGGTCTGTGGTTGGACCACAACAATAGAAGGTATGCCGAAAGTCAGGCAGGGAGTTGAGCGGATTAAAAATAAGAAAATGTATTTGTTTTTTTGTTGCAATGAGTCACAACAGTCAAGTCTAAAATTTTTGTTCGCGCAGATTTTTCTTTCAAGCAATGCTTCAAATCAAAGTTGACAATCTGTTGAAAATTATCAGTTAATCGGATCGATATCTAATGACTGTGGGCTCTTGGTTGGTGGTTGGTTGATATCCTTTGGCAGCTGCGCTGAAGATGTGAAGATGACAAACGGACAGCTGATTTTTTGTTTAATTATCTTTAAGGAACTATCAGTTTTTTGTGTTTCTATGAACGAAAGCGAAAACCGGAAATGTGTGGATGGGATTAAAAAATTTACGCGGCGATGTATCACTTTCCTTTTCTCATTTATTCATTACATAGAAACTGTGAGATCTATAGGTGTATGCTTAGCGAAATTAGTTAGCTGAACTGCCTATTCTGAAAGGACCTCACGTGCAATGTCGACAGTTCCTAGACAAAACATCAAAAATAATAATCTTACTTGTTGCTTCGAGGCATGGCTCCTTCGATTTTTAAAGGGACTTATAGCAGCACTCAGAGACGCGCCTACGGATCTATACTTCCTAATATATACATACGTGGAATGACTAGTGTAGTTACAACTTACAATTCCTGAATCCAGCAAGCACTAAGGACAATATATTCGCCCTGGGACGGCTACAAAAGTTCGCAGCATCAAATGTGATCTGACGACGTCATAACTTTTGTGGGCTTTCAAACGGTTCGATATGCATTATGGGAAATTTAATCTTTGACGACTTAAAAAATGTTAAACCCAAAAGGTATATTTTATGCAATGTTCTTCTATGGCACATCATTGGACACGATACCCGCACTGCAGCAGGTTAAGGGGCATTCGATTGCATTTATGGTAATGCATGCCTGTTGTGAGAGATAGCATAGAACTGAGTCTTCGAGGGGTAAAAAAAAACTCTGTGGAGCAAGGCTAGACTTATCAATGGTGCAAGGAATGGTGTGCTATAGCGTAGTGGACATAGAACGCGCCTGTGGTAATGCATACCTCTTTTTGGGAGATGACCCTTACCCGAATATTTGAGCGGTCAAAGATACCTTTGGGCAGCAAGACTAGGCTTACCAGCCGTCGAAGAAAAGGGATGCTATCAAATTGCTAATGATTTCTAACCGTATATTTAGTTCATTTCCATTAAAGTAGATTGAGCGCACTGTTGAAAAGGGTTTTACTCGACAATAAGATAAATGTAGTAACTCTAAAGAACTGGTGAGGGAAGTTGATTGAAATACTTAAAAATCATGTACATATGTATAAACATTGTCTTAGTTTGCTAAGAAGCGTTTGAATAATATATTCGAATAAGCGATTTTTCCTTTACCTTTGCTTTCGTCAAATCTTCGGAAAAATCCTAATAAATCGCCATAACTATGTGTATCTGCCAATTCTTTGTCAAAACACAGTGCGTCCAGAAATCTGAGACATCAGCAAAAAAAGTGATGAATCCACTCTTCTTTCTCCTCATCTGGCAGCTTCTGAACAGGGAGCTGGTTGGCATGCGCCACCGTTGGACCACCACCAACGTAGATTTGTTAAGCCTGAAAAGGAAGCTATTTCCTTTCATATCAAAATGTGGCCACTAGTAACTTAAGACTTCGCACACATATTGGTTGGTCCACAGCACGTCCGTTGCCCTAATCTTATATTCTATGACATTCCTCAGAAGATAACTCAGCCACGCTCGTACGAATCTGTAAGGCTCCCTTATGTCCATTACGGAATCTTTGAAGGCCAATCTCATCTGCAAATTCATGCCCTGAGCATAACCCATCAAAGGGCGATATTGAAAAGCCCTATGAACGCCAGCGAAGCTCGACGATTTTGAAAGACGCAATTTGAAAGAGAAGCTGGGGTTAGATTATTGGGAGGCCATCGCACTATGTATTTATTACTTACACTGAAGGAAGTGGTACTAGTAAAATCAACAAATCTGTGCTGTTGTTCTTGACTTAACGGAGATTCGGTGAAGTTGATCGAATTACGGTTAATTTGACCGATTTCTTTGTCAAACGAACAAATTAGTTTAGTCATTTCAACAGAACAGAAATTTTCACTCTTAAATTAAAAAAATTCTGTAAAATTGACAGATTCCTAATCAATTTAACTGATTTTTTTATTAACACAACTGATCTCACCGGTCATTTCAACAGCGATCAACAGTCAATACGTGAGCAAATTTCAAAGAGAATTTTACGCTCAATGCGCTCTCTACTTTGTACTTATGACGATGCACTTGTTAAAAAAAAATACCAAAATAAGAAAACCACTAAATCGAAAAACACGCAAACTGGGAAAACAACAAAAAACTAGTTTTTCAGTTATCAATATAAAACGAAAAACCCCTTCTTGAATTTACTGTGCAAAAAATTATGAGATACCGGGACACCTATTTATCGGGTACAATTTTGCAACTTCTCCTCCAAGCGAAATACAAAATTGCGCCCTATTGTCACAAAAGTTTTGTTTGAACGAACAGGATTTTTCCAAAGTTAGTAACATTTTGTTCAAGTTTTTACGAATTTTCACTCACGCGAACATATCTAATAAGATAATAAAAAACATCCTTTTTTAATGTTGATGTTTCCGACAACATAAAAGTTTCAGTTGTTTTGGAATCGTTTCAACTTAAAGTGTTACGAAAATTAAACTTGCCGAATTACATGTAAAGTTACTCCAGTGATGAATTACCTTCCTGCGATTTGATTCTCTACTTTTCTATAACTTACAAGTTCTCTATTTAAAATGTTATATCAAAGATTTTTACTACAAGTTTTGTTCGAAACAATCAAGTGTGGCAACTACATGCGAGAGAAAAAATTGAGAATGAGCTGAGCTGCAACTGAAAGAATTGAGAAACAGTTTTGTGACTACTACTTTCATTTCTATTTGCAAAGCGAAGTTCAAAACTATAAATTAAATAAATGATAAAATATAAAGTTTGGTGAAAGTGTGTTTAATAAAACAAAATAATAAAATATTGTCTAATGTGTGCCAGCATATTTGATGTGCGCCCAATTGAAGTTCGGTTAGTAAGTGCCACCGTGGTGTGACGATAGCGTGCTCCGCCTACCACACCGAATGCCCTCGGTTTACACCCCGGGCAAAGCAACATCAAAATTTTAGAAATAAGGTTTTTCAATTAGAAGACAATTTTTCTAAGCGGAGTCGCCCCTCCGCAGTGTTTGGCAAGCACACCGAGTGTATTTCTGCCATGAAAAGCTCTCAGTGAAAACTCATCTGCCTCGCAGATGCCGTTCAGAGTCGGCATAAAACAAGTAGATCCCGTTCCGCCAATTTGTAAGAAAAATTAAAAAGGAATACGACGCAAATTGGAAGAGAAGCTCGGCCTTAGATCTCTTCGGAGGTTATCGCGCCTTACATTTTTGTTTTTTGTCGCAACAACTTTTTTTGTTCATTTGACTATTAAAACGGTCAATTACGAATGAACGATTTGTGCGCAGTTGATTCAACATCTTGTTGCAATGGATGAAAATTGACAGAAATTTCGGTTTAATTGACCCGTATGTCGGTTGATTTTACTAGTCTTTATTTCAGTTTATTTTTTTTTCTTTATTATAAAAGCTTGTGTTACATTTTTATCATACATATTTGCTACTATATAAAAAGCTGGCTTTATCCTAACTTGCTATTTAGTGCGTTTTTGTTGTTGTAAGAGAAATACATCACGTTTCTATGAGTCTTCTTGTTATCTAGTTTTCTACTAGCTAAATGGTGATTATACCTTTATAGCTTCAATACCAATTAAGAAAACATAATTCAACTACCTTATCCCTACACTTTTCAGAAAGTACAGTTATAACCTTCATATCTTTGAAGTTAGCCTTTTACCGTTTAAAATTCTAAAATTCTGAAGGTCTATTATATACAAATTGCTTTAATAGAAATCACAGTTTCACTTAATTTAGTTGCTTTACCTCCGCCTAATTGCTCAACCAAAAAAGAACTCTTACATTACATATACACTCACATGTATGTATGTACATATGTAAATGGGTAGTTAAAAATGGAAGAACACACTCTTTAATTAACTCATCGCTACCAAAC
The DNA here is from genome assembly GCF_040869045.1 of Eurosta solidaginis. Lineage (NCBI taxonomy): Eukaryota > Metazoa > Arthropoda > Insecta > Diptera > Tephritidae > Eurosta > Eurosta solidaginis. The sequence continues at coordinate 16,962,148 of NC_090323.1, read as the reverse complement.
ATATTTTTTAAATTAATTTTCCCACTCTTTTTGTTTATTTGGAGGTGAGAGAGTGTTCAGGTGCAGGTAGCAGGTGTGTGCTCTAGTCGTCAAAGGCACCCCAAACGCCCGGTTGCTCCCTTACGGCACACCCAACGGCTGAAAAAAATATTTAGTAGATATGCGTGTTATGTCGTTTTTTTACGATCCATAAATGGCTTATTTTATGAGCGTTTTTTATTTATGAGCTTCTTCCTAACTATTCGTACTCTTCGTACACCAAATTGTTGTTTATCGCCTAGGGCAAACGGGCCGCCAGTAGTATATAATACAAATAGAGATTAGCTAAGTAAATTCTACGTAAGCAAGTAAGTAAATACACACATGCGATTTCACACGCAAGTCAAAGTTGTGAAAATATGCGCGTGTGTGTGTGTTTACATTAAGGTGGATAAACTTCATATGGCAAAATTATATCTACGCTGTCAAGCTAGAACAATAAATGTTTTGAAATTTAAATTGTTTTATATAAACTTTTTCAAGAACTGCAAGTGAATCGCACTAGTTACAAACAAGCACAGAACTATCTCACTAGTTCTAATTCGGTCTTCTCGCAATGCGCTTTCCACCGAGACTTTCAACATTTTGATGTCTCACGAATTGGCAACTGTCGCCTTTTGCTGTCTTTTGAACGAGTTCTTAACTGATTCAGTAGAAACGAGCTCTGAAATATTGCGCTGACTTAAGTTTTGCATCCGATTAGCATCAGTTCGGTGGTAGTCATTAAATATGTAGTACAAACACGTCGCTTTGCGTGACCTTCTGCCATCTTCTTTGCAGGGGAACAATAGCTTAACTGAGACAAATCAGAAACTGATCCTCCCTAGGGAAACTCTAGCCCAACTTCAACCTGGATACTGTAACAGGTTAAATTCTTACCTATCCAGTATCGACCCTGACATAAAATGTATGTCTTGCTTGCAATGTATGCCCACACGACACCAACCATCTCTTCAATTGTAATGTGGAACCAATGACTCTACACCCCTCTCATTATGGTCCACCGCTGTTGAAACAGCAAGTTTGCTTGGACTCCCGTCGAGGACCTTGATGACAATTTGTGACTGGTCGCACCTATTGGATGGGGCGAAGCACTGCTACAGCAACAAAAACAGTAACTGAAGCACATAAAAAGATAAAATTAACGAGTTTTAGAATTTTGTAGAAGTGCCTCCACATTTTTTCATAGAACCAATTTTGAATTGGAAGAAGGAATGAACCGGAAATAGTCCAGAGATGTTCCTTAAAACAATCCCGAATTAAACACCCCAATATTAGTCCCGATGATGATACAAAGATAGGCCTGACATTACATAGTACAGAAATTCGAGACTGTATCAAAATGATGCCACATATTGTCCGGAAATGATTTCGAGATTGTACCGAAATAACCCAAGAAATTTCGAGAAAAAATTGGTAAATATCCCGAAATAGACTGTAAAATTATCCTGAAATATAATCGAAATTATACCGTAATCAGTCTTGATCCACGATTAGGTTTCGAAATTATTCTGAAATTATTCAAAGATAGGCAAGAAAGCATCCAATAAACAATACTGAAACTATCTCAAACAAGATAGGTGTCTATTCCGAAAACAATCTCGAGGTAGGTCTGATTTAAAACTTAATCCATTGAAAAATTGTAAAAACGAACAAAAGTGATGCCGGAATGGCCCCGAAATAGTCCCAAGAAAATACTGAACAAATCCTGAAATTAACCTTAAATAATACTATAGATAATGCCGAAAACAATCCTGTCTATGGTAAAGACATGTCAGGCCTCATAAATCCCGAAAAAGGGAACCGAAACTATCGCAAAATCAGTTCACATTAAGTTTTGAAACCATCGCAAAACGATTAAGAGATAGACACGAGAAGATCTAGAAAACAATCCGGAAATTATCTTAAAAAAGCTTCGAACACCTCCCGAAAACAATTTTCAAATAGGTCCCAAATTGCTTAAAAGTGATCCCGAAATTATCCTTAAGGAGTTGTGGGGAAGTACCAAAGGTATCGCGAAAAGGCTACAAAATAGTCCCGAGAAGATACCAAAAAATCCTGAAACTATACTTGGATGATTACGGAAGCAATCCCGTAGATGATAAAAAGTACAATAAGCCTCCAAAAAGTATCGAAATGGTCCCATATATTATCCCGAAGTAATTTCGGGATTGTACCGAAATAATCTAAATAATCTCGAAAAACTTCCGTAAATATCTCGAAATAGACTGTAAAGTTATCCTAAAATATAACCTTCCTGAAAAAAAATTTAATACGATCCATAAATAGTAGAAAACCCATGTCTGGAAGATCAGAAACTATACGTAGATAGTCCCGAATATTAAAAAAAAAAAATATTTGAAACCCTAAGGAGATAGCCCGAAAACGATCCAAAAACAATCCTGAAATAATGATTGAAAATCCGAAATTTTTCCGATATGGTCCAGAAATAGATGTGACATTATACTTCAAACAACTCTAGCCCCGAAATGGTTTCGAAATAATTCCGAAGTAGACTCAAAAAAAGCATCCTTAAATGCCTTGGAAATATCTCGAGGTAGTGTGTAAATAATTCTTATATGCACCCGGAAGAGCTTCGAAGCTCCTTTCCATTGGAATGCGACAGCTCTGCTCGTTTTTCCGAAATGGTTCCATCTTTATGACTCACATACCAAATATTAGACCGATGGAAATTTATAAATATTTTTATGAAAGTGGGTGGGCGGGTAGTATGGAGGAGAGTGCCACTTCATGTTTTCCAAAAATTGCTTAGACTTTGATCTATATGAATTATACAAAAAATGTCTATGCTCTAAGAAAAGAGACTCAGAATTATGATATAAACAGTTTGATGGAGGAAGCTGAGGATAAGGAGAGGGTGGGTTTTGTTTAAGCGTAGCTCTCGACTTATAAGACTCTTATATCTAACAACATTGACTAGGTTCACTATCATTGTGCTTAGTTTTCACTTAGTTCACATCATTGTAATCAAAAATTTCTTCAAACTTAACCGTTGGTCAATTGGTGTCAAATGTCATTATGTCACATAACTGACCAGAACTCTATAAAGGAATGTGTGGTAAAAACCTAAGCTCCATTTCACAACTACTGTTTATTTCCAGTAGTCTGATATGATATGACATTAAAAATAGAAGGAACGAAAAACTCCCAATATATTGGCAAGTGAAGTTTTAATGTCAAATAAAGTCAAACCGGTAGGCAGTCATCTTTTTTCACTAATCCGTCTTTGTAATTAACACTTCGTAATAAAAACGAAAAATGCATTTGACGTCGTATGACAAGTCGTTTTCATTGATACGACAAAGTTTCCGGCCAAATTTGACCCAGTGAAAATCAAGCAAAAGAGTTATAACGATTAAAAATTTTAAAAGTTGTAGGTGTTCCTCGGTTCATGTAAGACAGAGAATATCTCAAAAACCAAACCAAATATGATGCGCAATAAATGTTCGGCGTATTAAAGACGTTTGGAAGTTCAAAGGCTTATTTGAGACTAAAAAATTTGTCATTCTCTGTATAAATGATTTCACAGACCCTAGAAATATTTGAATCTTAAAAATTTTACCCACCCTAATGTGCATACACTATTTAAATTTGTGGCACATTATTTGCCTTCTAAAATTTATGAGCATCAAGTGCTTATGAAGAGCTCTATGCGTTTTTTATATTTTTATACTCAGCTGAGCAAAGCTCACAGAGTATATTAACTTTGTTCGCATAACGGTAATCCGTAACGGCATACACTAATCGAGATAGATATAGACTTCTATACATCGAAATGATTTGGGCGAAAAAAGAAATCCATTTAGCTATGTGCGTCCAAAGCAGTAGAAACCCTGGAAGAGAATAGCTTAAGCTGCAACCGTGTTAACTTTTATATTGACAGTCAAGCAGCAATTAAGGCAATAATCTCGCATAGCACAGCATCTAAATGCGTGTTAGAGTGTAAGCAGTCTCTGGAGAGAATCGGGACAGGGAGAAGCATACATCTATATTGGGTCCCAGGGCATATGGGAATAGATGGGAATGAAAAAGCGGACGAATTAGCTAAAAAGGGCGCATCCCTTGAAGCTTGCTCCGTAGACGTCCCAATTAGATTGGGCGAGATTAAGCGAAGGCGAGAGGTGCACATGATCGACCAAGCAGAGAAGGCGTGGGTTCAAGCGCGGGGCTGTAAAGTGTCGAAGATTATGTGTAGGTCTTACAACCTTAGACTAACACAGTTGCTTCTATCATTAAAAAGAGAGGACTGTAGACTCATGACGGGTATTCTGACTGGACACTGCCTTCTGGCGTCACATGCCTTTAAATTAGGCTTGGTCAGTGATAGCAGGTGTAGGAAGTGCGGGTTGGAGGAGGAAACGATCGAGCACGTTCTGTGCTCGTGCCCTGCACTTGCCAGGCTAAGACTCCAGCTATTAGGAGTGATACAGCTGTCAGATCTAGAATCAGCAAGTGGCTTAAGTCCTAGGAAGCTTCTAGTATTTGCCAAGAGGACGGAGTTATTTTATAACATAGGTCCTGGTTTTTGATAGGGTTTTTCAGTTTGGTCGTTAAAACAAACTTCTGGTAACACTACGGACTCAATCAGTCTATGTGAGGTCCTCATGGACCGGCCAGTTCAACCTACCTACCTAGCTATGTGCGTCCGTAAATACGATAACTTGAAATTTTGAGGTATCTTGATGAAATTTGGTATGTAGGTTCCTGGGCGCTCATCTCAGATCGCTATTTAAAATGAACTAAATCGGACTACAACCACGCCACACTTTTTCGATTTCGAAAAATTCGAAAAACCGAAAAAGTGCGATAATTCATTACCAAAAACCGATATAGCTATGAAACTTGGTAGGTGCGTTGATCCTATGACGCAAAATATAAAATTAGTAAAATTTTGGACAATGAGCGTGGCACCGCCCACTTTTAAAAGAAGGTAATTTAAAAGTTTTGCAAGCTGTAATTTCGCAGTCGTTGCAGATATCATGATGAACTTTGGCAGGCACGTTCCCCCTATTACTATATATGTGCTAAATAAAAATTAGCAAACTCGGATGACGAACACGCCCACTTTAAAATTTTTTTTTTTAAGTCAAATTTTAACAAATAATTTAATATCTTTACAGTATATAAGTAAATTATGTCAGCATTCAACTCCAGTAATGATAAGGTGCAACAAAATACAAAAATAAAAGAAAATTTCAAAATGGGCGTGGCTCCGCCCTTTTTCATTTACTTCGTCTAGAATACTTTTAAGGCCATAAATCGAACAAAAATTTACCAATACTGTTGAAATTTGGTAGGTGCATAGATTCTATGACGGTAACTGTTTTCTGTGAAAATAGGCGAAATCGGTGGAAGCCACACCCAGTTTTAATACACAGTCGACCGTCCGTCCTTCCACTCGGCCGTTAACACGATAACTTGAGCAAAAATCGATATATCTTTACTAAACTACGTTCACGTACTTACCTGAACTCACTCTATATTGGTATAGAAAATGGCCGAAATCCGACTATGACCACGCCCACTTTTTCGATATCGAAAATTCCGAAAAATGAAAAAAATGCCACTATTCTATACCAAATACGAAAAAAGGGATGAAACATGGTAAATGGATTGGTTTATTAACGCGAAATATAACTTTAGAAAAAACTTTGTAAAATGGTTGTGACACCTACCATATTAAGTAGAAGAAAATGAAAAAGTTCTGGAGGGGAAATCAAAAGCCCTTGGAATCTTGGCAGGAATACTGTTCGTAGTATGAGATATATAAAAAAATTAGCGGTACCCGACAAGTGATGTTCTAGGTCACCCTGGTCCACATTTTGGTCAATATCTCGAAAACGCCTTCTCATATACGACTAGGGGCCACTCCCTTTTAAAACCCTCATTAATATCTTTAATTTGATACCCATATCGTACAAACACATTCCAGAGTCACCCCTGGTCCACCTTTATGGCGATCTAATCCCACTAGATCTAAGGCCCACTCCCTTTTAAAATACTCATTAACACCTTTCATTTGATACCCACATGGTCCACCTTTATGGCGATATCCCGAAAAGGCGTCCACCTATACAGCTAAGGCCCACTCCCTTTGAAAATACTCATAAACACCTTTCATTTGATACCCATATCTCGATATCTCGAAAAGGCATCCACCTATAGAACTAAGGCCATATCGTACAATAAATAAATATCGTACAAACCCATTCTAGAGGCACCCCTGGTCCACCTTTATGGCAATATCTCGAAAAGGCATCCCAAAATGGAGTCCACCTATAGAACTATGGCCCATTCCCTTTTAAAATACTCTTTAATACCTTCCATTTGATACCCATGTCACACAAACACATTCCATGTTTACCCTGGGTTCATTTTCCTGCATTGTGATTTTCCCTTATTTTGTCTCCAAAGCCCTCAGCTGAGTATGTAATGTTCGGTTACACCCGAACTTAGCCTTCCTTAATTGTTTATTTTGCTTTTTTTTTAAACACTTTTTATTAGCCATAAAACTGTGTTAAGTATGCACTTCAATGCTGGATTCTTGCAGCATTTTAGGCGTTTGCCAACATTCAAATTTTTAAGTACATACTTTACTGCAATTACAACTTATTTTAGATTAAACATTCTTTTTTATTTCTTTTCCACAAAACTAGACGAACCGAAAAACTAAAATATTCAAAAGTGACGAAGAAAAATGCCAAGTTAATTGTGTTAATTTAATTATGTAATCTCACTATGTTTTGTCTTCTTTGAATTACTAATACAATTAAGCACAAACACCAAGCCATAGATGAATATTTTTTTGTTGGACTTAGAAAACCACTTGACATGCTGTTGAAAGTCATTAGAACCGCAATGAACACAATTTTAACAGCTATTTTGTTGACTGTGGCATTTTATATATATTTTTTTTGAAAAACGTTTTTTATTAACTTTTTATGCAGTTTAGCAATTAAATGCTTGTTTCGCGTTTGTAAAATGTGTTTAACAGAGTTGTTATAAAATTAAAATTCCTTATTAAGTAATCAACGAAATATATTCATATTATTTTTTGGAACACTATCTGAATGTATATTTTAAACGCATGGCTTTGTTTGAAAAAAAAAGATGATTTTAATGAGATCTTTCGATAGCTTGAGTAGGTTTCGAGGTAACCAGAAAATGATCTGACATTTTATTACTTATTTGGTATCAAACGTACACCTCTGCACTTAAGGGCTAAACAGGACATTCCTATTCTGCATATTTAATAGTACTTAATTCGTTATTTCAAGGCCAGCAAAATATTATGGCGAATATTAGCATCACTATGCTGTCAGTAAATAACCACAACAACAAAAACGGTAAGTAGCCACTCTTATGTACATGTTCACATTAGAACAAAGCGATTATCACACATACACACGCATATAGCTAAATAACCAAGTATGCGATACAACTGTTCCATCTTTGTGAAAAGTCTACACCTTAGGGGAAATATGCGAACGAAGCAACAGAGAGTATAAAAGCAGCGCAAGCTGAGGAGTAACTAATTAGTTTGATTAAAAACACCCTTTTTTAAGGTACCTGGTGTTGAGATATAATTGTACTACTACCAAAGTTATATACTATAGTTATTTATTCGACAGTTCAGCGATTCGAACGTTAGCAGAAGGTGCATGATCATCAGAAATCGACAGAATTCGTTACAATATTGTCACGGATATTAGCATCACTAAATTATCCCCATCGAAGAGCCTAGAAGTATGCAGCGTAAACTATAAAAGCGGGGCAAGCGAGTAAGAAGTAATTCAGTTTGATTTGAGTTGTCAAGCAGTTTGATTAAGACGATATCTAGCGAGCAATAGCAGTGTTATTTTGAATAGTAGAGTTTCATTGAGCTATCAATCAGTGTGGTTATTAAGCAAGCTATTCGTTGCACAGTTTGTTATTGTGAAGTACTTTAATAAAGGCCATTTTGCATTATTACAAATTGGAGTTATTTATTCAACAGTTTAGTGATTCGAACTTAGCAGAGGATTGCAAGTAAGAGGATTTGCAAGCAAATTCGTTACAATATCATCACCACTGCGTGCACTAAGACCGTTTAAACTGAAAAAATTACAGCGACAAAGCATCTTAAAACCCACAGTGACAAAATCACAAAATCTTGCGCTGTGAGATCTGCCTTTTCTGGATTAAATAAAAAGGCAGAAAGTGAAGAAGTATAGAAATAGTTGCTGTCATCAAAGAAAGAACCGGCACATTCGCGCCTTGGCAGCCAAGTGATTGTTGAGGGATTTAAATTCCCGACTGTGAAAAATTTCATCTATTTAGGAACCAGCATTAACAACAAAAACAGTGTCAGCTTCGAAGTCAAACGGAGATTAATAGCTTTTGCAAACAAGTGCTACTTTGTACTGAGTAGGCAATTGAAAAGTAAAGTCCTTTCTAGACGAACAAAAATCACGCTCTTTCAGTCGCTCATCAAACGAGTTCTGATGAATTGCTCGGAATCATGGACGGTGTCGAGAAAAGATGAGATGGGTCTGGGAGTGTTCAAGAGAAAGTGTGTTCTGACGAAGGTATAATGATGTGTTGTATAAGCTTTACGCAGATATAACGATAGTGCATATAAAAACAGGGGCGGAAACTGTTATTCCTTTCATAATATAATTTATTGCAAAACTATTAATTTTTGACTTTTAATATATTTGGATGAAAATAAAAATTATTTTCGCATTTTTATTACCTGAGTCCAATAGAACTAGTTAAACTCGGACTCAAAAAATAAAAATAAAAATTTTACTTTTATATGTGGACTTTTATGGAAAAAGTTCGAAAAATAAAAAGGATGCATATTTCGACAAGACAATGCTATAGGGATACCTGGGAACTCAAATATTTTCACCTAAGACAATTTTTTGACCAGGACTTTTTCGACTCCAAAAAAAAAAATAATTTTTATTTTCCGTCCCTGCATAAAAACCCAAAGGCTTCGCTGGCTAGATCATGTTATGCGAATGAACGAATTGGTTGTTCCCAGTTGTGTAGGAATAGGATAGCTTCCAATACTAAATACAGGAGCACCAAGTTTTTGTTGTTGATGCACATATCACTTAAGGCACTTTTAATTCAGAACTAGCACTAGCCGATATTCAGGGTATAAAGTAGTTTTCTGTTTCTCAGTTTGGGTAGTATATGCAGCATAGAGTACATTGCAAGGACGTTTAAGGTCTCAAACAAATATTTTTTGGAATCAGCTTTTGGATAACTTAAAGATTAATTTAAATATCTTTAATAAATTCCACTATGTAAGTAAACAATATTTTTCCGTATAATGTCATCTAAGTGTATATGTTACTCAGAAGGGACCTACTAAGTCCATCGACCATAATTAACCGCATTAAAAACCAAGTGCGAATTTACAAAAGCTACATTAAAAATAAAGAGAAACTTTGAATTCGCAAAAAACTAACATGAGGGTAAAATCAAGTTTGGCAAAGAGCAGTAATGTAAAGAAAGTAAAAGTGCAGCTTTGGGAATAATGCAAGCGTAAAAGGGAACGAAACGTTACCGCAATAATTTCCGTATAGACGGAGCAAACAAACGGATAAAAAAGATATATAACAAAAAAGCCCGAATAAAGCTTGGCGACAAAAAGAGAGGAAAGTAATATGCTAAGCAAAACCGCAAAAATAAAACAAAAAGGGTAAAGGAAGGAAAGGTTGCTTTTGAGGTGTTAAAGGGCCATCAGCTGCTTGACCTCTTTGTGGGTCACATATAACATGCAACCCGCAACAATGCATGCAAGGTGATATTTAAAGGTGTTCATGATTTAAGAACTATATATATTCATATACTAGATCCTGGTCTTTTTACGGAGATCGAAAACATAAAATATCACTGAACTTAAAATCCAAAATTGCGTGAAGCTTGATCTATATGACTCAGATATGAAATGTTGTTGGTCTAGACTAATGGTCACTAAATTTGAGACTGTGGCTGTGTTGGTGATAGTTAAATATTCATAGTGGTAGTGATTTAGTCGTTGATTAACTAACCGAAGCAAGATATGTGCACGCAGATTCATAAATACTCAAAAAATACAAAATTCCCTGCTTCAGCACGTGGCAAATATAAGTCTCCCAAAGTAATTGTCTGTGATACTACGCACTTTACTCCAGAAGGTACTTTGCCGAGAAATGAGTTTATTGCGCGACATCATACTCCTACAATTATGTCTGAGCAGTACACCAAAATCTGTAGCTTCCTTCCAGAGGTGCGTGAACTGCAGCCAACCGCAAAAAACTTGGAAAAGTTTAGGCTACGCAAAGAGTTGATAGTTAACTCTGAGCTTCAGGTGTTGTGCAAACACAAACAAATACCGTGCAGATATTATGAAAATCAAGGAGTCCCTGTCTCCAAATCAATTGATCCTCACGGTATCTCTATACCAAATCCTGATAGCAGGGAAAGCAGAAAAAGAAAATAATCATATCGACTTTTGATCTACTTCAAAGGATCCTCCTTTTATTGGAGTCAGGCCTGATGGCTCTTAATATTGCAAGTAGAAAGCATATCAAGGAAAATCGTAACCATCGAAGATGCTGCATGTTACACAGGCACCAAATTACGCAGTGTGCTGAGCTTTCTGTAAGTTTATGAAGTTGTAGTTCTTTGGAAGAGATCCATCGTACCATATTTACTTTTGTAGGAGGCAAGTTTCCTCGATCTTAGCTACTTTCCAATTTAAGTTGAAATCGTTTGCTAGTCTCATATACAAGGATATAGGATGCGGTCCTCTTCTTTTACCTGTTTACATGTATGTAGGTCGATTGTAAAGATATGGGCAAAGTGATTTTTTTGTGGACTTATTCTATCTCGAAACCAGCATAAACAGCAAAAATTAAGTTCAACAAGTGCTACTTTAGACCGAGTAGGTAATTGAGAAGTAAATTCCTCTCTCGACCAACAAAAATCACGCTTTAGAAATCGCTCATCACAAGGAATAATAGACGGTGTCGAGATAAGGTGAAATATATCTTGAAGTGTTCGAGAGAAAAGTTTTCTAGGGGATTTAAAGTCAACGGCGTATATCGAAGGAGGTATAATGATGAGCCTTATGAGAATTATGCAGTTTTGAAAATAGCACAGGTCATGTTTTGCGAAGCGACGGCCACGTTTCGGCCAAAAAAGCATTTAATTGACGCCACCATTTAAAAGCAAAGGATCGGGTATACCTCCAGTGAGCTGGGAGGGGCAAACGGAGGAAGACTTGACCTCCCGTGGTGCTTCCAGTTGACGTCAGTTATAACGAAACAGAAATGATTGGTGTGACTTGTTACAAAACGGCCAAAATCACTTAGACAGTTAAGCGCTCATTAAAGATAATGATTGTGTGGACTTAGAAGATCTTCATGAAAATACGTGAATGCCGGCTGGCAACAAATATGTGCAAATATCTCTTTGATATAACGTTAAAATTTGGGTATAGATAAAATATCATTTTCCCACTCCGCCCTTGCTTAGTATGCTGAAGTCTTGGTGCTAGCTGTGATTGGAGTTTCAAGAATTCTAGAGGGAAGCTATCCATAATACACGAGTTGCAGTTGCAATGCTATATTCCTCTTAAGTATACAAGCATCGAAGCTTTCCTGGCAGAAGATTGAGACGACGGCTAATCTCTCTTCAAACAATTGATTTAAGTTTAGAGCTAAATTTGTACATTTTAAGATTCTCAAGTTTAAAAATCTATAGTCCCTTTGCGACTCGCACAATATCGTAGCACGCTTTACCTGCTTAAAGCGCAGCACTACTGCTTATTGCCATGCGAGCTCTTAAGAAAATGTCTCTTTAGAGGATTCCCTACTGTGGCTTCCAACCAACAAGCCGAAAATAAAAAGGTAGTGAATTTTTGAATTCACATTTTTGTCACCACATGGATTGCATTTTATGTACAATAATTTATGCAACATAAGCAGCACAGCGACTCTATATTGCAACATTGTACATTACTTACTAGCGCGGTGGCAAGTTGCACTCAATAAACCGCATAGTGTACGGTCCCAAGCATCGTGAAAAGAAAAAATAAGAAAAAACAAAAACGGAAGAAAACTAAAGTAGCAAACGATGAAACCCACAAGCGGCCTGCCGCCACCAACCAAGCGTTAACTTTGTGGTAGCAATGAAGAAAAGAAAAAAAACGCAAGGAAGAAGAAGCAGCAGCGACAGCAACAAAAAAAGGTTGCTTATAAAAACAGGAAAACGGAAATTGTGGTAAAAGATGCAACTGCTGCTTGTCCTCGCTCTAAGGAGGTGTTTTTGCTTGCTACTTGCCATTTTTATGTTTATAGGTGTCGCTATATATATGTAAGTGGGTGTATGTATTTGAACTTGATACTTGAGTGCATATGAAAAGTATATTCAAATAAAAAAGTGCAATGAAAATATTATGAGAGGAAGTTGAATTTTGTGGCAATATCGGGAGTATAATGCTAGCAACCAAACAACAGCAACAAAAAAGTCACTCCATTTTACATACAACTCGGCAACACTAACGTGTAGTAACCACACAACTCAAAACTACCATGGCAAATAGTTTTATGATGTGCCAAACGTTTTGTTGCCAATCTGTAGAATATTTGTTGTATGCGCGTTTAGTGGGCAATATGCAACAATTTGTGGCAAGCGTTGCCAGGTGTAATAGTCTAAAAATCTTCAATTCTTTAGTCAAAAAATTTTCAGTACAAAAAAAAAAAAAAACAAAAATTGTATCTGTAGCCGAAAATCAAAGCACTATAGGCACTTACAGTATTTCTGGGGCTTCGCGGTTTTTTGAGGTTTCTCGAATACAATTATTTTTCTTCTTGATTTTTGATATTTTCGGAGATTTAAATTTTCTTTTTTGCTATATATAAAACTAAAAACCCTGGGGCTATTTTCCAAATTCAAGTCTTAAAATCACATATGTTATTCCCAGAATATTTTAGTCGAGGTTATCATTCATTTTTTTTTTATTCTGCAGGGCGACCAAGATACTGTGCCTAGGTGAGCTGAATTATGTGAACTGGCGGCCAACCAGGGAAACCGAAATTCGTTCTTTTTACCAGAAGATATAAGATGCCTGCTTTCAGAATTACCTCGATTGAAGGGGAACCATTGGTAATTTCTGATAGGGTTAAATATTTGAGGATCTGGTCTGGTGGAATGCACGGAACAACGGGCAACGCCCGTTGGTATCAATGGCGCTCTTAGCACAACACCTATCTTGGCATTTAATGTCATGCTGAACGTATATCCAGTAGATATTGTGGGAAAGGCGGCCACGGCCCAGTCGTTGGTTAGGCTTCGTGATATGGACTATGGGTTTTCTGATTCCAGACGCTCTAGCCTTCTTAAGAGGTTCGACGTTATCCCTGACAGGACGGATTATTGTATGCCGATAACTGCTCCCTGTGCAACCGTCACCCTAATCAGAGATCTTTCTGGGTGGAAGTGAATGGCAGAAGGTCTGCCGAAATAATTGGGTTAACTATGACTCATCTATCAATGGTCATTGGGGTTTTGCCAGGGTACTGTTCAATGGGAATCTATGCGGTACGTGGCAATATATTGGAAACCCCATCCTGCTGTAGTTGTATGGAGGATAATGAGGTGGAGTCATTGAATGACTTTATGCTTGATTGTCCAGATTTTGCCAGAACTAGCCGAAAGTACTTCGATCGTGACTCACTTGGATCTCCAGAGGGTTTATCCAAAATTGAAATCGGTCTCATTCGAAACTATATCGTTGCTAAGCAACGATTCTCTAAATAGGGCAAGAAAGCGTCGTTAGAAACCTTACTTAAATGATTGCTTGTGATAAACACCTAAAAAGTCTTCGATATTGTGATGATTCTTTAACTCTGGCAACGTTGTTTTTAGCTTCAAATAAAATAGTACGAATAGCATGCAAATCATGGGGGGGGGGGGGGGCGTATCAACGCGTCATTGGCGTGGCATTGTCCAAACTCAATTGTAAATATTTCTTTTGTATCAGTCAGTGTGCTCTATAGCGACAATTTATTGCTGAGCTGGTCCTTATGCGTTACCCAAGCTTGTTAGGCCTGTCAATGAGGTAATGTGTACTTAAAATGGTCTTTTCAAAAGCGTTTGTTGGTAAATTATGTTTGATTTTATTTTTATTTTGTGATATCACACTGCGCCTTAAAATATGCAAAGAACAGAGAAGATTATTAGAAGGCTTTGAGTAGAGAGGTCGTTTTTCAAGTTTCTCGAGAAGCAATAACATACATGACTCTCACAAATTATTGACTGTATTCTACATACAAAGGACCGCCAGACGAATGTGTAGCAAGTTTCAAGAAGGTAATAACTAGTTCCGACTCAGCAGGGGGCAAACTTGACTAATACTGTCTTAGCAGCTCTTAGAGATTCGGACATCAAGAATACTCTTACTGCACCGACCATCTTGTCTTGAAGAAATATGTGTTTCCGGTTGACGAAATTAGAAAGTAAATCTGGGATGAGTTCTTTTGTAAAAAAGTAGTAAAATCCTGTATTTCAAGACCTCGCGCCGCTAAATTCGGGTGAATGAGGCCCTCGTTCTGAACTCCCATTGTATAGTGCCTTCTGAACTTGTTAAACCGTTTTAGTTTCGCCGAGCGCTTATAGTAAACATCTAGTCAAACATATCTCAACACCTTGTAATGCGTCGTATCAAGCCCAGCGCTTGCTTCGCTGATCCTTTATCCTGAGTTAGAGAGTAAGCGCGAGCAAAATCGCGAACTCTTGCTCAGGCACAAGTGCTTGCTCAGGCCAAGTGATCAGCGTGAGAATTTAAAGTGATATCCTTATTCTGGGGTACCCAGATAATTTCTATCAAAATGTAGCTTGATGGTAGAGCGAGGTAGGTTAACAAAGCTATAAAAGCCCTCGAACCTCATCGTGACCCCCAGCAGGTTCTTCGTTTATAATATACTTGGTCAGGTATATTTTGTCATATTAAATCGTTCCCTGGGGAGTGTCTTTATCGCTACAATAACAACACCATACTAGGGCAGATATTCGCGTTTTGATAGCTGTTTGGCGACTACTTACAGCTGTAAAACGTGGCAGCGACCAGATTCCGTGCATTTTAAAAGAACAATTGCAATCACTCCCTTTATATGCCTTAGAGACCCAAAAAAACCGGCAAAGGCCCTTCTTAACTTTTTTGCGCCAACCACTGAAACAAAGTCTTTGTATGAAGAAAGCCATCATAATGGATGACAAATGAAAGGCGTGAGTACCAAAGTTCACTCAAGTTCGGTATGACAACGTACAGGCTTACGTCCAGGAAGCTAATCTTTTAAAGTGAACGATAACACGTCGAAATTGGTAACAATCCAATCAGATATTTGTATAGAAAATCAATAGCTTTCGATAAACATTCGATACCAAATTGTAAATTTAGTATAACATATCGATAGCTCTTTTATAACAAATCGATAACTTTTTAATAACAATTCAATTATTTTTAGTAAGATATCGATAACATTTTGATCAATAAATTATCACTTTTCGATAATGAATTGCCAACTTTTTTGTAATAAATCGACAACTTACCAAAAATGTTCGATACTAAAACGATAACTTTTGGAAAACATAACGGTAACTTTTCGAGAAAAAATCTATAGTTTTCGATAACATATCGATGACTATTTGATAGCAAATCTAAAGATAATTTATAACTTTACTATAGAAAACTGATAACTTTGTGGTGAATTGATAGCTTTTCGATAGTAAATCGATAACTCGCCTATCTCTCGTCGATAGGATACCTATATCAACTATACCACGTACATCGGTCCAACATTACGCAACAGTGTAGTGACTACAATTACACATCAAGAAAACTTCTGGTGTGGCACCGTCGGACTGGACTCTTTCCAGCGAATTGGACAAATTCAAAACCAAAATTAGGAACTAGAATCAGAGAAACCAAAGTAATAACGAAATGAGCTATACATGCTAGAAATTTAGACACTGTGAGGAGATCAAAAGCATAGACTTCGAAACCTTTTAAGATTGAGCTCTGAACTCATGGACCCCGATGACATAAGGATTTAAAAACTAATGGGTTTCGTTTGGCACAAAGAACTACACAAAAAACGGCACAACGTCGAAACTCCTATGTCTCCAAACTAAATTTGACAAGGGATGACGGAAAATCACCCAAGTAGCTTTACCAATTCAAGACAATTTTATCTCAGCATCATTGATGTGTTTGCCTTTCAACCCCAAACGCACTGCTTTCGACTGTTCTTGCAATATCTACCCTAGTTCGGTTTCGTTTTCCATTGTTTGCGCCTCTACCGTGTCCACTGTGCGACCAACAACTTCCGTTATGCCTTCCTTTGCGTTGCTGTTGTTGTTGGTAGTATGCAACATTTTTGCATGTGTCACTACAATAATTTGCAACGAATTGTTTCAATTTGCAACAATATCAGCGCGTCGATGGCGATAGTTATACACAAAACAGGACGACAGAGTAACATTGTCAATGAATATCAATTTTGTATCAGAGTTTTGTTGCAAATTTCCTTAACTTGTTTCACCCCAACTATGATTGCTTTTTTATTATTGAATAACTTAGTTGTATGGAGTAACGTTATAAATATATAGAGCTATAAACCACATCGACATGAACTTTATCCTTGCTGTTCCTGACGCGGGGCTTAACCGCAAAAGCTTTTGCCACTGATTTTGCTGCCTGCCCCTTGGTGTTGCAAGTTATGTTGCTTGCACCGGCTTTGGGTAGACTGTCAAAGCCGGTAATGTGGATTTGTTATTATTTTTGCTGTTGTTTCTATGGTTGTTCCTCGCTGCCTTGCGCTCTCTCTTTTTGCTTCCACTGACAATGAGTTACGGCTGCTTGCGGTTTGCGTAGAGCTGAAGCTTGGGCGCGTTGTACGGTGTGAAGTTGAGCATTCTAGATTAATGGTAATCAGTTTTGCAACTAAGTCACATTTTATGCATTGAACAACAAAAATAAGAAGCAAAATAAAAATAAAAATAATAAATTCAAATAAACACTATGTCAAAAGCAGAGCCAAAAAGGAAGTGTGAAAGTGCAGAACCCAGCTTTATTGCTAGCACAGACAGGAGCAGTACGACGGCAAGCAGCAGTGGTCAATGTTGCACGTTGCCTTACGCTACCATGGCAGGCAATGCAAAATTTCGAATTTCAGCATGGCTAGATAAAGTAACTATTTCAAGCGTTTCTTCGCGTACCAGTCAACTCTTTGCACCCGCACTCATCCTTGCACTTCATAGGCAACTCCAAGTAAATTGCGTTTGTGGCATGCAGCATACGACACGTGGTATTATGTTTGCGTCTTTGAATTGGCTACTATATTTTCCTATAGACCTATCCCTCTATTTGGTACACTGAAAGAAATGGTGCTAGTAAAATCAACAAATCGGTTCTGTTATTCTTGACTTAACGGAGATTCGGTGAAATTGATCGAATTATGGTTAATTCGACCGAGATCTTTGTCAAGCGAACAAATTAGTTTAGTCATTTCAACAGAAGAGAAATTGTCGGTCTTAAGTTAACAAAATTCTGTAAAATTTATTCTTTATCAATCTAACTGATTTTTCTGTTAAAATAACTGATTTCACTGGTCATTTCAACAGCGATCAACAGTCAATACATGAGCAAATTTCCAACAGAATTTTACGCTAACTGCGCTCACTACTTTGTACTTATGACGATGGTGCCACTTGTTAAAAAAAACACCAAAATAAGAAAACCGCCAAATCGAAAAAAAAAAACACAAAATGGGAAAACAACAAAAAACTAGTTCTTCAGTTATCAATACAAAATGAAAAATCCTTTTTTGAATTTACTGTGCAAAAAATTATGAGATACCGGGACACCTATTTATCGGGTACAATTTTGTAACTTATCCTCCAAGCGAAATACAAAATTGCGTCCTCTTGTTACAAAAGTTTTGTTTCAACGAACAGGATTTTTCCAAAGTTAGTAACATTTTGTTCAAGTTTTTATGAATTTTCACTAACGCGAACGAATCTGAGAAGATAATAAAAAACATCCTTTTTTAATGTTGATGTTTCCGACAAAATAAAAGTTTGAGTTGTTTTGGAATCGTTTCAACTTAAAGTTTTACGAAAATTAAACTTGCCCAATTATATGTAAAGTTACTCCAATGGTGAATTACCTTCCTGCGATTTGGTTCTTTACTTTTCTATAACTTACAAGTTCTCTTTTTAAAATGTTACACCAAACATTTATACTACAAGTTTTGTTCGAAACAATCAAGTGTGGCAACTACATGCAAGAGAAGAAATTGAGAATGAGCTGAGCTGCAACTGAAAGAATTGAGAATCAGTTTTTGATTACTATTTTCATTTCTATTTGCAAAGCGAAGTTCAAAAGTATAAATTAAATAAACTCTAAAATAATTTTTAATTTTTGGTGGCCTTGTTTATTTAAAAAATATAGGATTTTGTGAGCTCGAGGCCTTGCTTTGAATAAAACACTATGTTAATATTCATGCATTTATTTGGTCGATATTTCGACTTCAATCTGAAGTACCTAATTTTCAAGATTGCATGCAAATGCATGATCGACTGCATAGTGTTTTATTCAAAGCAAGGCCTCGAGCTCACAAAATCCTATATTTTTTAAATTATAAAATATAAAATTTGGTGAAAGGGCGTTTTATAAAACAAAATAATAAAGTGTATAATGTTTAATGTGTGCCAGCATATTTGATGTACGCCCAATTGAAGTTGGGCTAGTAAGTGCGTACATATGTATGTATATGTAGCAAGCATGCGTATTTGTGTATTCACACATTTACGTATGTATGTATATAGCAAAATACGTACTTTCGTACAAAGCTTTCGCAACAACTTTTTTTTTCAATTACGAATCAACGATTTGTGCGCAGTTGATTCAACATCTTGTTGCGATGGATAAAAATTGATAGAAATTTCGTTTGAATTGACCCGTATTTTGGTTGATTTTACCAGTCTTTTTCTGTGAGTGTATGCTCCATTCTAAATCAGTGCTCCCTCTTCTCCCTTTGACACTTCGCTTTTCATATCTGCTTTGGAGCTGCAGAGCTAACTCTGTCAACGTGGCTTAAGCGCCACTGAGTTGTAAGACACAAAGCTGCTAAGCGGGCGGTTGTGGCGGTGAAATTTTAATGAAATTTCCTGCATATTTTATGAAAATTTCATTGTTGTCTTACTTAGTTTTGTCGTGTTTTAGAGCAGCCGCAATGGAATTAATTTAAATTTGCATTTCTAAGCAAAATTTTTAGGGTGAAAAAAAATGTATATATTTAATGGCAATGTGGCGCTTCACTGCGCTTTTAGATTATTCGTGTAATACATTTTCAGTTTCTGTGGTAAGAGTTGCGTAGGTGCTTTTATGATCAAGGCTGCCATTTAAGTAAAGCAGTAAGTTAGGCATAACTAAAAATATTCCCCTGCCGAAGACACTCTTCAATAAACTCGGGTTTTTCATGAGCTTGACTTGGATCCTTAGTCATTACAGCCACCCTCAACAGCCCAAAATGGAAAAACTTGCTTGCTGCCAAGAAACATGAAGGAAGTACAATAGGTCCTAAATCATACAAGAAAGAGACCGCGGATCACAGCTGGCGTGAGAAAAGACCACTAACACACATGGTCAACTAAGCCATTCGAAGATAACTCCGGAAAGCATTTCATTTCTACAAGGTTTTTAAAGAGTCTCTTAGCGAGTTTATTCTTTGTACTACCGATCAGTAATGATTTAAAAGGAGTGTTCGACTGCCATCTTCTAACGAAAGGACTGTTAATTCAAACTCGCGACAGTACATCCTCTAAAGCCAATACACTCTCTATTAGAACTATTTTTGACAACTATGACACCCATCTGCATCCCTGGCTGCAGACATATTGGTGGAAAAATTGAATAGATCTGGAAAAGAGTTTTGCGGAGTCTCAGTCACAACTACTGCTCCTCCCTAACCGCTAGTCTAAGCCAGCATACGGCAAACTATAGGGCTCCTTTCGACAATAGATACAAGAGTTGCGACTAAGACGGATGCACATTTTAGGGATAAGTTTCTATAATACACTTTCGAAAGTTTTGGGTTGTTAGATCTCAACAAAGTAGCAGAAAGCTACATGCATCTTTCTACCCATCCACCCATAATCTATTCTATACCTTATATCCACCAAACCAATTGGCCTGAGCGAAACGAGTTGGAGTACGTTTTGTTTGTTATCAAAAGGTTAGCGATTTACTATGGAAAAGGTAAAGCTTATCTATCGCAAAAGTATCGTGATGTTATCAAAAAGTTATCGGTTTGTTTTGTTGCAAAGTTATCCATTTCTTATCGAAAAGTGATTGATTTGTTAACAAAAAGTTATCAATTTGTTGTGAAAAAGCTATCGATTTAATATCGGTAAGTTAGTTGATTATCGAAAGTTATAATATGTTATCACAAAGTTATTGATTTGCAATCAAAAATTTATCGAATTATGAACAAAAAGCAAACGAAAATGTATCGAAAAATATCGATTTCTAATCAAAAAATTACCAATTTTCTACCGGCATGTTATCGCTTTGCTACCGACAACTCATTAGTTTGTTACAGCACAAATACCGGTTAAACTTGAATAAAAACTCGGTGACTCAACCGTGACTAGTCCTTTAATTAGTCAAACCGATAACTCAACGAAGGTAATTTGGTATCGATAATTAGACGATAGTGATACAAAAACTCATACGAAAACCGAGCGCCTCATGCTTCCTGAAGGTGTTAGAAGCGCTGAACTCACACGAGCATCAGTGCAGATGGTCTATATTGTAAATCATTTCGACAAGGGGGGACATATCATGCATGCATATTAGGGCGGGTCGATTTAAAAATCGCTCATTGCTCTGTGAAAATCGTATTCTGGGGATCAAAATAAGAAACTTTGCCGAAGGAACCATACCTCTAAAACGAATTCTGATGCCCCCCCTTTGGGTCGAACTTTTGGATAGGGGCAATTTCAATTCTGCTTGCTGTGTCTTGTGGTGGCTTAAAAAAAACAACACAAGCAATTTTACGATCTGCAATTGTGTCACAGTGATACCTTCATTTTTTAAAACGGTTGAATAAAAAACCTACACAACTATATTTACGACATGCAAATGCATCACAGTGATGCCTTGGTTTTAAAAGGGGGTTGTAAAAACGCTAATTTCTAATAATTTTTTTAAATTTCTTTTCTATTACTAAGTTAAATAAATTTTTTCATTTACATATGTTCTGGCTAAATAAATTTCTAAAGAGAAAAATAAACTCCAAAAAAAAACATAGGCATTTCAAAGTGTGATTAATTTTGAAAAATGCCCCTACGACCCAAATCACAATCAGAATTCGTTTTAGAGGTATGGTTCCTTCGGCAAATCTCTAGAATATGATTTTCACAGAGCAATGGGCGATTTTTTTGCCTCCCCACAAATCGACCCGGCCTAATGCATATGCATGGACTACTCCACTCTTATGCATATAAAATATTAATTTTTTATGGCTTATTTGCTTTGGTATCTTTACGCAACGGTTGGAGCATACGACAATGTTTGCTTCAACAATAACAACAAAATATACTAACTTCTCTTTTAAATTTAAAGCTGAAATGGTCAAACTACACACACATTTCTTAACGCTCAGCAGACGAGTCCTAGCACATTGCACGATCTTTCACGGAAAGGATTGATTTGTAGGCAGTTCCTGGAATGTGGTCACCAGCGCTTGCGCACACCTTCAACTCGTTCGCTGCTATTTAGCCGCTAGCGAGAGTGCTAGGTGGTCGAAACATTGAAATTTGTGTGCAGCCCACCTTGAGCTCAGTTGGCGTTGATATGGACTTGCGGCGGATGCTGTCTACATACCACTTGAATATAGCACTTTCAGCATCTTCTAGTGACTTTGATGTTATGGCGACTTTAAAGAGGAGGCATTATTTGGTTATTGTTTTCGTGCTCTTGTTGTTGTTGGTTTTCTCGTATGAGCTCGAAGTGTGAACGCGTTAGTTAATGTGTTGGTGCCTACAACATCAACACATTGTCGTACGCTGACAGGTGAAGATCACGCCAAGCCCATTTGACGTCCGTAATGGATGGACGGATCATGATGCAGCAAAAATATTGAGATGGTTTTAATAAAGGAGAGCATTGAATGAATTGCATTTTAGAAATATGTATGAACGTTTGTAAATTGAGTGCAACTATTTCGGGCCAATTGAACACAACGTATGTTCTTATGAGACAATTTGTACAGTTGTAAGAGACTCGATGGTTTATAAAATTTTTAGAAGAGGCCTACGAAATATGTCAGTTCGTGCATTGGCCCAGGAAAGCAAACCAGACCATATCCTTATTCACTTGGCCTTGTTAACTCAGAAGCGATTTTTTATTCAAAGCGTTCTGGCTATTAGTTCGAATGTTGTGTTTTTAGCAGTGATGGCATTTTATGGTGGATATATTCCTTCTCTTATTGCTAGGAATACATTCTGTGCCTTTATTTGTGAAACCAAAGTTTTTGGAAACTAAAACACATAGTCTAGTTTAGCGCATTTCCTACGCCTCACGGCAACTGCGCATCTGAACTATAGAAAAGTCGGGCTTCTTGACACCAGTATTTTCTTTAACGTAAGAGCCTGCTATGTTCACGCTTTTCTTCACACAGAATGAAAAAGGTCAGAGGGATTCTCAAAACTATGGCTACGACTATACTTTCAATTTGATCACCCCTGGTTAAATCTCTTTCCTTTCGAACGAATTGAAGTCCCCACCTTACCAATTTAATTACCTCAGATCTCAGTTTTATCCGGTCTAGGTACAACCCATGTGCTAGCGTCTTGATACCGACAAAGCCCTCATGGTACCTTATTACATCCGCTTAGCTAAATAGAAACCATTCTTGATTAACCCACATCATATCATTATCACGGAACGTACAATTGTGCATGCAAAGGAAAGATCTTAAAGAAGTTAAAGCAACAATGATTTAATATATGAAACAAAACTCGATCAGTTTTGCACTCGATCAGTTTTTTTAATTGAAAGCTGCATAATTGTGGGCCTATATTTGCTAACAGTTCTTAGCGACGTTGATCGCAGTCGATGGGGCTTACCAATTGCATCTCATCAAATGGATCGTAGAATAATTGAGTCGCGAAGGTATTAGAAGATTTCGTGCACAGACTAAGGTTGATGAAATGCCACTTGAAAGCTAAACAGCTGACAACGTCTGTCAACGAAGGGTGAAAAATGGGGCTTGTTGTCAATAAATTCTATCCTCCGTAAGGAGGGAGATACAATAAATAATATTATACCTGAAATTAAGCCGATAGCACGAGCTAGGAGAGCAGAAAGTTGCAGACACTTCGGGAAAGCAATGGGAAGCTGGGAAAAAGACATGAAAAACTAACAAACGAAGAGAATACACGAAAGAGCGGGTAAAATAAACAAGAATAAGAGTGAAAAAAAGTAAAAAACGAAAAACAACAAAAGAGTGGGGAAAATGGGAGAAAGATGAGGCAAAAGAGAGGAAGCAAGGATAAAAGCAGAAGACGAGTAGAGGCTGGGCGATGTTTGTTGAAAGGTTTATAAAGCTAGATGTGGAACGGAGGATCTTAGAGGTAGAAAAAGATAAAGGTCGGCCGAGCGGCAGAAGGAAGTAAGTGTCAGAATAAGCACAAGGGAGGCAGGTGAAACGAGAAGAAACACAAGTGAGAAAGTCATCAAACTAAGTACCACCATCTGTACGGACAATGAAGTTCTCGTGGTCACTTGTGGTCTGCTCCCCTAAAGATGGGTCTTGATTCAGCTGAGAAAACTCTAAGCAGACACTACTCTTGCATAGCAGGTGGCTCACCAAGGCTGATCCAAATATGGTGATTGGATTTTGACGGATCATTGTCTAAATGGACTCCATGTGGTACGTGTCAACATACTGGAAATGTCCTCTTACTGCAGCTCAATAGAGAATGACAGAATTAGGAAAAAATTATTTGAGTGTCGGTTCACAACGATCTTCAAAGCACTTATTCAGAGTCGAGATCGATGTTATTGTAAATTAAATCATTGTTGCGTAACGGTTATCGGACGGTGCTTCATATTGCCCAAGTCAGCTTTCTTTGCCGGCGTGGATACCACTCAACATAACACAAAGAAAGTAGCTCCAAAGAGAGTAACGAGCAATTTAGGGGCTGTAGAAACTGATAAATTTAATCATCAGCTGTTTTCGAAGTCAACGGCGTGCTATTGACAAATGGATTTCAAAACTTCGGTACCCTCGAAAATACGCATTGGGTATAAAATATTTTTGAAACATTGTATGTTAAAGATAATCGATAAGTATTATAAAATGGATTTTCGGCAGCTTGAAGCTTAATAACTGCTAAGAGAATATCATATAACAACAATAGTAACAAACATTAACAACCATGACACCTTGCACACCGCCTTTACCTGAGCCACCTTCTGCGCCGCAGTCACCAAATAGTTGTTTACTTTTCACAAGTTTCTTTTGAATTTTGTTCTAATTGAGTATGCGGCAACAACAGATTCCGAAAAACTAAATAAACAACGAAAAGAAACTCTGTAGCCCTTTACTGCAATCCAAAACGACGGCAATGACTTTGCGATTTTTGTTATTTTCTGGCTTCAACGTTCTCAAGCAAAAGGTGCATCTTCTCATTGCTCGCGCAACAAAACGCATCGTGCGGAAGATGATCGCACTCGCGTGATTCTCGATGACGATTTACGAGTCAGTCCAAAACCCAGAACCTAATAATGACGAGCATACGAACAAACACTGAACCATGAATATTGCAGCTGTTTGAGTCTTTCGTTTCCTCGTTTTGTTTGTGTTGCATCTCATTCGTTAATTACACGTTGAACCTTTCTCGAGAATTGTGTTCGTTGTTGTTTTGCGTTTTTTTTAAGATTTTAATTTACTGGTTCTTTTCACCTTTTGCTGAATGTTGTTTGCATAATGAAGTTGCTGTTTTTCACATGACTTTTGGGCTATTTCTGTATTTAATCATATGCACCTTTTGCTTACACTTGCACTTACCATCATCCAACCGAATGTTCTTCCTCAATATGATTGCTTATTTGGTAGGTGGTTCTAAAGGTTTTTTGGTTTTGCTCTATAATTTAGACAACTTTTGTGCGATGACACTGCTGCACTCTCGCACATCTTAATCTGTGAAAATCTTTCAAATTTGTTTATTTAGGCGCGTATTGAAGTTGAAGTACTTTAAGGCGGTAACGAGTTGGTTTTGGCGTCGAGTGGCTGCGAATAAGTGTTTATGTTGTACAGGTGCACTTGAGATTATAGAGCAAGGAACGCATATTATTTTAAACCACTTTAATGTTGATACTTAGGAACTGCTTTAGACAGTTGATTTGTCGCACGTTACCCAAAGAGTCTGAAGACGGAAAGTGCATAGCATTTTTTCTGACCTGGAAAACCCAACTACAGTATCAAACTTCAATGCAGCGTGAAAGGAGCGTCTTAAGTACCGATGTGTTTGCATTTGTGTTCCCTGATATTCGGTAGCATTCCGAAGAATATCTATTTACAGGTAGACACGAAACAATGCTCCAGCCAAGGCGACGCCAGTGTAAAAACGAAAACGAGGGACTTACTATGGTTGTAGATGGTGTCGGGGCACTTGCAACTTGCCATGCCACTTTTACTACCGCGATGAGGTTCAAAAAAGCAATAAATATGAAGTGCTGACGTTTCACCGAGTCACTGACGTATTTTAACGGGAAAAAGTCCAGCAAACTTCTGCTTAAAGATAGTGCGGCCAATTATGCGAATGTACAAAGACGATCCGACCAAGAAAGTATTTTTATCAGCACCCATATTTGGGAATAGAGGATGTGAGAGACTTCCACTGAGTTGTGAAAGGCAGGTGCATAAAGACTTGATATCCCTTCCCCAGAGACTTGCTAAGCAAAGGCCGAAGTCGTCTATGTGGTTACGCGCCAATTAATGATGATGAGTGATATATTGGGCGCGCCTATTGAAAAGGAAGTGTAAAAGGATGTAGCCCACCTTAGTGCCTTGAACTGGCATCAGCAATGACGAAGAAGCAAAGGCGATGTGACACCAACTCAAGAAAAGGCACTTCAATGTTTTAGATAATCTAGAGTTTTTCCTTGATACTGACGTTTTGTTTTTGTCTTTTGCGACAGAAATGTAATTGGTTGCCGATTATCCTCCTAGTTGCCGGCTTAGAACTCCACCCTGCTGGAAGCTGGCGCTTGTTTTAGTAGTTCGGTTCTGAGTATTGTTAAAGGCGTTGGTGTTTCTTTTATGCTAATTATTTATTTGCGTAGCTCGTCCGTTTAGTATGACCTTCCTGATCATGTTGGCCGGCGCAGATAAAATGCTGTGCCATACTTAGTTACTGTGAGATTGTTCCCTGTTTTTTAAAGCTATCTCTAGAGTAAATCATTTCGTTTTTAGATAAGAACTCTCACAGAAGCGCATTTAAGTTCTCAACGTAACGAAACAGCTTTTTTCCCAGTAATCTTAGGAGTAGAAAGTTTACTAACTTAAACAGAAGTAGATTTAATCCTGTACTGTGGGAACAAGTAGAGTATGAACTCTTGAATTTTCTATCCGACAATAAAATCTGATGCCAATTTCGAAAGCATCCTTAGAGGCATTTGGTGCTCAGCATATCAAATGGCTCCACAGAGCGCTTGGAGTCAATAACGGGTCAGAAATACGTCGGCACACGGTAAATGGTGGAGTGATCTCAGCGTTTGCTTAGCTGCCTCGAGATCCACCTTTCAAGAAGTAGAGGTCATATGACCAGAGAGCTTCCAATGTCTCCACTGACCGGCGCGTTCAGTTTGCCAGTGCCTACCCGGGCCAATATCCAGATAATTGAAAAAAAAAAGAAGTTAAATTATATTACACGGTGAAGCAATCTCTCAAAGCTGTCCACCCTACTGTGACGGAGGCTTCATAGCTGCTTGATTATCTGAGTAGATCCAAAATTTCCTTACAGTTACAGCCGCAACAAACTCCGCCTATAATACGCTGCAGTGATCGGAACGCCCTAATTTCTGACGAAAACCGAGCTCATTGCAGAAAATCCAACAGCACCTCCTATCGTCCAACATCGATCCGTCTTTCAACAGCTTTAATAAGCCCCCAGCCTATATTAATCCACCACACTATTCCTTACTTGAGATAATATGAGTGGTGAGTGTGGCAACAGGAGAGGAAGCCGTCTCACAGTAGTCGAACTCAGTCAGAATGCTGGAGTTCTCGTGATTCACAAGCTTCTATCACCCATCGCCCGAGCTCAGGCCATGTTTTTCACAATAACAAACATGTAACTGGTACATTTTCATTATCTCTGCCCTCCTCCAATCTTTCGACCGTGAAAGAAAACTTGCGTTAGTAAGTCGATAATTGTGCACCAATATGTTGCAGGCAAGTCATCCAGTTGCTGCCGTCAGCAGCACGAACTCGATAAACATCCCTGGCTAGGGCAAAAAATTCAAAGTTGTGTTTGTTCTGGTGTCTTTTTACCAAAACCCATCTTATATGGGAATAGTTGGTACTGAAAGGACGTAAGGGCTGGCAACAATTATATTAGGCGGTACAGAAGGCACAACATTACACTCATAAGAATAAGATTCCAGCTTTTAAGAGCGACACATCTCTCAAATCTCAAAATAGCTAACAGGCGAGTTCGAGTTATGTCATAACATAAGTTGATAGTGTCCTTTACCTCGAAGACCGGGATATGTTGTTTAAGTCGAAAAAAGTAAATGGTTCTTTAAATTTCCCCAGTACTCACAGCTTTATCCTTGCACCACCCAGCAATATTTAATTTCACATTTTATACTCGTAAGAATTTAAATGTCATTGAGCTCGAGTTAAATTAAATTACGTGCTCGCATTTCTTTGCCACAACTTTGACTTTGCTTGGCCAGCGCGGTGTGATCATGAAATAAGCTCATCTTGTCTTGTCTATTTGACTATATTATTGCCGTCTGATTGTCTGTCCAGCTGTCCGTCCAAAAGTTTATTACCGCATTTTTTCTTTTCTTGTTGTTGTTCATGCTTTTTCGCTTGTCTGGGCTGCTGCACGCCACAACTTCAATCCAATTGGTGCGATTTTGCACCTGCCGGATGAGCGATGGCACAATATTTCCTTCCTTCACTAGTTGGCCCTTGTATGCCACATTTTTTTGGTTGTTATTTTTTCATTGTTATTGTAATCTTATCTCCCCGCCAACCGCTTGTTAGGCTTGTTGTTGAAAATGAAAAATGCCAGCACGTCTTCGTGTTGGTTTGTAAAAGTCCGCGTTTTGCTTTAAATTGCGCATAAAGCGCATTGGCCCCAAAGGTGAATTGAAGGTAAAATTCCAGCCTCATACATCTTGCAACATGCGACGAGCTCTCTATTGTTGTTGTAGTGGGCATTCGCAAAAAAGTTGCAACTCTGCTGCACTTTGTATCTTTCATCTTCACTTTTGCTGTTTTAATAGTTGTTGTTATTACTTTTGGTGCTGTTATTATTGTTGTGCTTTGACTGCTGCTGCTGCATGAAGCGAATTATGTTTGACTATGGCAATGGTCAGATAAGCGCAAGTGATTTCTGGTGCAAAGTCAAGTCTTCTTGTTTACGCTACTCATTTGCTTTTGATTTGCTTATTTTGTTGTTTTTGCTTTATTAAAAGTTATAAGATATGCATAATTCCCGAGTGATCTGTTTGTTCCGCCGAAATTCCAGGTGTTTTCTTGGTTTACCTGCGTGTCATTTGTGGAATTCTTGCCGCCGGCTGTTTGTAGGAATTACTTAGCCAGTAAGAAGAGTTCTCAAACAGCTGAAGTTATGAAATAAATGTTTATGATCAATAAACCTTAAAATCGTGATCATAATATGGCTTATGGAGCTTATATAAACTTGACGGAAGGATTAAAAGGTAGCTAAAAAGGATCTACAAATAAATAAAATACGAAGCAAACAAGAATATGGAAAATATTAGAAGAATTTTTATTTAAGTGAGCCGAAATTGGCGAGCTCTAAAGAGGAGTTTAGTTGCCACACGTATCCCTAGTTCCTGTAATCTGCATCCGCTGAACATCTTGGCTCAGAAACCGAAATTATGCTCAGAGTCCTCAGAGTCCTAAATATACTCTCGATCAAAAATTGTATTCAATTAATAACCTTACTTAGGACGTTTCCTATTATGTGCAATTGCTTCTAGCTCTGTCGAGCTCAGCCGAGTTCCCGTTTAGGTCATAATGTATCAGAATTATCCTGATTTAACTAGGCTTGGTTGGGTTGAGAAGGCGAGCATGGGAATATCTCACGCTCCAAATCGTAGACCTTGTTGGCCGATGTGTTTGTCCTCAGTGAGTACAGGGCGGCGGCGCATTCATCCAAACAGATTACTTCCTAGTAGTCCTCAACGAAGCACTCACTTTCTCTTATAGGTTTAAATAGGAGCAAATGAACCGCCCTCCCAGCCACTGCTAGACTGTGGAAAAACCGTGCTCCCAGATATCTAAGTGTCTTGTCTGAGTCCTGTACGTCGGCAGAGAAAGCTATGAATCAACTCCCCATCTTTCTTCTCCCGACAGCTTCTGCAGAGAGGGTTTGCTGTATGCGGCACAGTCAGAGAATCGGTGCCATAACGCAACGACCTGAGATGACACCTGCAAGTACTCTCATTGCATATTTGTTTAGCTTGAGAAAGAGCTAGTTCGTTGCAAGTTGGTTGGCTTAGTATTATATTCCTCGTTTGTCTTCAGGAAACAACCCACCGGTAGTCTAGCGGAGGTTCCTGATTCCCTTATGTCCCTTTCGGAGATTTTCCTGGTCATCCGATTCGCACATTATGCCTTGGTGTATGAATTCATGCTGTCCTGGAGTAGTCTGGCTGTTCTCCCTATGGCATAGGCCTCCACCTTGAAAACATTGCAGGAGTAAGGAAGTCGGTATGACGGCTTTAAGTAAGATTATATTGAATTTCTATTCATACCACCAGGAACGATAGCTGATTTTGAAAAGTATCTACTTGCATACGATCTTTATTCTTAAGCACTTTAACCTGCAGGAACTTTGGTTTGCTTTTTTCGCGGAAAGGCTGGACAGCAGAGCATAAATTTATTGGATGACTCCACCTCTATCTTCCATACAGCTTACAGAGACTGTGCTGTCCAGTGTATTAAATTGGCACGCATGAACTCCCATTTAGGGAGTGCCCACTAGAAAACCATGGGTATATGAACTTTTGTTAACTCCAGTCACGGAGTCAATCACGGGTCGGAAAGATCTCAACCCAAGGCAATAGGTAATGTCAGCCAGCGTTTACTTAGCTAGCTCGAAGCCCACTTTCCCAGAAGCAGAGAGCGAGTCACCAGCGAATTTCCAAAGTCTCCACTGGTAGACACGTTCAGTTCGCAGTGCCTGCTCGGGCCAAGAGATTAACCTGACAGGTATAAACTGGCACCCAGATAATTTTTATTAAAAGTAGGTAGCTACATAAAAAACCAAGATCAAGCAATCCCTCACACCTCTCGACCTCAAGGTGGCAATATGGTTTAAATGAAGCTCGAAGTAATCAGCAAAAAGGAATCCTCATCATTGATATCACGAGAAATACCGTGGAACTTCAGGCAGTTTTTTCTGTGAAATCATCAAAAGGACCATTCAATATTCTTCAGACCTCGGCAATGATTCGGAGCTATATTTCAAAAGAAGTGAATTGGGCTTTAGAGAGTGTGATTTTTGTTCCGCTCAAAAAGTTCCACCCTAATCCAAACAGAGCTGATGATGTTGCTCAGTAGCATTTGGCAAAAGAAGAATTTTGAGGACAAACAACAGGTGCAACAGATCGACTTTGCTAGCGTGGGTTTTCAACAGGCTTTTTAGAACTTTTACAGAGTATATTTAGTAGATATGAAACTGCTCTGATAAGATCCTATGAGTTCACTACTTAAGGCTTCAGTTTTTCTCAAAGGACTATCTGTACAATACTAAGCAGACGGCAGATTCCACGGCCAAGTATTTGACGGCTATGTCAGCTCACAATCTCTGTTCCAATGGAGGGTAGCTGAGTTTGAAACTACTTTGCCACTCAAAAGGAAGTCACAATGCTCGATTGCCTACCTTGTTTCGGTATAGCGCGCAAACCATGAGTTATTGAGGATATTAGCCAACCGGGCATCAGTATCCTCCTGCAATAGGATACGAACATTCTAGGAGAGGGAATATGCCATCATAGCATTTTCACTGTTCGTCTTCAGAAAGGATACATTTTCTATGCTGCCCTGCTTATTAACTTAAATATCTGTGCATATTAAACTCTATTTATCAAACGGCCCTCGCATTTCTTTCGAATCTTCATATATTTTTTAATTTATAAGTTTATGGCGGATTTAAGGTGTGCTTAATGTACTGCGCCAGCCATCACATCAAATGTGACTTTAGTGTGACATAATATGAAACGCTAAGATAGCGGTAAATAATTAAACCTTCAATATAGCGGAGTACTTAATATTTATTTTTAATTAGCACGATATCATTAAAATTACGTACTAACCCTAATCAGAATATTTGGAAAATATTTGAAAATTATGTGGCATATCTTACGCGTTTTTATATCACACAATCATGCGATGTCACACTTTTATCGTATGATATGAATGCCCAAGAAATGCTCTAAAATATTTCTAAAGTTTATAAAGGAGAGGTGGAGCGTGAAGCGGAAATGTCGCAATAAACTATAAGTTTTTATTGACAGCAAACACGCAGTTGAAATGTTGTTGTTGTTTTTCTCTACTGACGGTTGGTGTTCAATATTATCTACGAATCATTATGTAAGTGATAGGTCTAGGTGATGGAACAAATTTGCCACACCTCATTAGTGGCAGCTACAGATATGCACGACAACTAAGATTGCTATATGGAATTGTCTATTTGCGCGGTGATGAAAGGGTGAAGAAGACGCGTTGAAAAAGGACGCAAACTAAAAAAGGCAGCGGATGTGTGTTTGTATGTATGCATTTGATTGCCTTTGGAGGTACAACAAAATGTGGCAGCATTGAAGCTGAACACTTTCACAGCTACATATGGCATGTCATGCCAACGTTAGTGATGAAGAGGGGAGTTTATTGTTTAAATAAGTAAATAATGTGCTTAAGGTATATGCCGCAATTTTTTGGGTGTCGAAAATTTCTTAATTTCTCTTTTTCACTCCTTTACACAATTATGACATGTGACATTTGACACGGTCGCTGAAGCATGACATTGAGATATGCTAATTGGCGGAAGAAAAGTATTAAAATTTTAAATTGTGTGCATATTGCTTGGAGGGTTTATAGAAAATGTGCTGGGCTCGTTGCGCTTGTGCAACGATGTGTGAAAATTCATAGTGTAAAATTGATTAAAATTAAATTTATATAAATATTTAATGTGTCGTGAACTTTCTATTGCAGCGCGTTGGCTGGGGTTTATGGCCATTACTTTCACATTTCAATATTTTATAATGCCTAATGCGCTATAAATCACACCTAGTTTTTACTAATTAACATAAATCAAATGAGTGCTGCACATATGGTTCACAGTTCAGCAGTGGAATGATTTTAGTTTTAATAGATGCAATAGTCTTTGATTCGTGAAATGAAGAGGTAAACCTTTTTAGTAGCGACTAATCGGGAACAATTTGAAATAAACGGAGCTATGGTAAACCCTTAACGGTGTAGACCGTTCACTAAAAAAAGCGCGTCGGCTATGCTGTCAACACTCACTCGTTTTTTTCTCATCCAAACGAGGACATATAGATTCTTAAAGTAAAACAGAAAGAAGACATAAATCATCCATTTTCTGACTGCTTCGGGATTGTTTAGTGAATATTTCAGGATGACTTCAAGAACATTGCGGGGCAATTTTAACGATGATTTCTAAAATATTTGAGCGCAATTATAGTTCCATTTCAGGATCCCTTCGGGATTATTTTTTTCGATACTATGTCAGCACCAATTTAAAACAATAGCAGCTTCACTTCAAGACATCTGCTGGATTGTTACCGTAACTTTAATAATTGATCCCGAAGTACTATCGAAATGGTTTCATATATAAGTGATCCTGAAATAGTTCCAAATTTGTTGGCAAATTATCTTGCAAATACCTCCGATAACAATACTGAGGTGATCCTGAAATAAACCTGTAGCTGTTTCGAAATGAGTTCAGAATAGTCTCGAAATGATCCAGAATTTGTCCTAAAATGATATCTACAATAATGCTGAAGTAAATAGAATAGTCTCAAAATGATTCCAAAAATAATCCGGAAGTGATCCTATAACGGGCCTAAAAAGGTTTTGATATGGTCACGAAATGATCCTAAAATGATCCCGTAGTGATGGTGAATTGATCCAAATTGGTCCCAAAATAGTTTCGAAATGATTCCGGAAGTAATCTTGAAGTTATTATGAAATTGTTCCAAATTATTCCCGAAATAGTCGTGAAATGATTTCGTAAAAAAAAAAACGGAATTTTCATGTAACCCGAAAGTTGGCCCGAAACGTAATCAAAAATAATTCCGAAGTGATCCCCGAAATTGGTCCCTAAATAATTTCGAAAACATCCAGAATTTGTAACAAAATGTTACCTGAAAACATTCCGAAGTGATCGTAAAATTGTTCCAAATCAGGTCTGAAATAGTTTCGATATGATTCCGAAAATGGTCCCGAAGTGATTTTGTTACGGGTTTAAAATGATTTCGAAGTTAGTTAGTTAATGAATCAGAAAGTGTCCCAAAATTATACCTAAAATAATCTGATTAAGAAATTGTTCCGAATTGGTTCCGAAATAGTCTCGTAATAAACGCGAAGTAATCCTGAAATGATCCGGTAAATCTCCCGAAATGGTTTTGGAATAGTACATAAAAAAGCACAAGCTTATTGAATATATATATAGCATAGTCCTTGGTCTAGCTACCAATTTTAATGGAGTTTCAAGAGGTCTTTATTGCTTAGGCCACCTATGCAAGAAATTTCAAGAAAATGTATCTTTAATTTTGAAAACATCATTCTTTGGGCTACTTTACTGAGAAATACGTACTCTGATGTCCTTTATACTAACCCACGCCACAAGTGAAGTTCACAATTTCATGTTCTGAGGAAGTTCTTTTCGAGCTTTACCTACCCGATCTTTGATGTATCTACATAGATAAATTTATAATTTCAAGAAATTCCATAGTTCTTTTCTCCTCTCGTCTCTCTTTTTACCTTTTCTCTTTCTCACCCTTTTTTACTTCAACTCTGCTGCGCTAAAAAGCTGCCTTTGTAACCGTTTTGTGCCTTCATTGTCGTATGAAAACTGAACTTTGAGGAATTGACACCATACCACATAATTTTTCAGACAGAAGAAGTTTGCGATACATAATATCTTTGGAGAGTTATATTCTGAAGCAGGGTTCAAATTGTGTTGGTAACCCAAGTAGTTTAGCAAGTTTTCTGATCTTACAAAACTACATCGAAGCTTATTTATGAATGCGTAGCAATCCATTGTGAAATTTCTGTGAATAAGAGACATGAAGTGCTATGTGAAAATCTTAGAGTCCAAAGCACTCAAAATAGCAAAAACGAGGAACATCAGAAGTAACTGGGAAGATTAAAAGTTTGGTCATTAACACAGAATAGAAATAATACAAAATTCATGCGGAATAGGCGGCTTAGAATATACCCGCGGGAGGTATGCCTGTCGTAAGGGGCAATTAAAATACCAAATTTATTCAAGGGGTTGTGTAGCCCAACCCTCTCAAGGGGTTGACAGCGCAATATATAGCTCAATTGTCAACCTCACCTACCCGTAGCGAATCTTTTTTCATTATCAGCTGAGACTCTGGCGACCCCGAACTCATGATGGATCTAGGGGTGGGAGGGCGTGTTGGCCTAGAAGGTTGCATGTGGTTATACCAAATCGTTTCCCAGATGGTTGGGCTAGTACTTTTCTGGTGCTTGTTACCGGAACGTACCGGATCTGCATCCGGCAAAGGACCAACAACATCGATAGCACTCCCCAAGGCCTTTGTTGCTATAGCAAC
Organism: Eurosta solidaginis; assembly: GCF_040869045.1. Taxonomy (NCBI): domain Eukaryota; kingdom Metazoa; phylum Arthropoda; class Insecta; order Diptera; family Tephritidae; genus Eurosta; species Eurosta solidaginis. Next base: position 16,926,948 of record NC_090323.1, on the reverse strand, counting down.
AACAACAAAAATAACAACAATACGAAATTAAAGTACGCTATGAATGCTGGGTACCAAATCGCTGATGAAGAAAAAGAAACCGAAATGGTCTATTTCCAACAATGCACTAAATTAAAATTAAGCAGTATTGCGTTTCTTTTTAGAAAGTCATATGGTGACACTTAAATAAGAGCATGTTTTATTACATTTTTTAAAAAACATTTTTTAAACATAACACATCATATTTAGTCAATTTTAAAGTACCTTCAACACGAACCAGCGACACCAGATGCTTTGAGCTAACAATGGAACTCGTCTAACAAAATAATACCATACTATTAAAGATCTACTACTTTTGTGAAAAAAATTTATCTAAACAAAAATTAAGATACACCAATGTTGTGTTAGAATCAATTAAATGAATTGAATTTTGACCCCAAACATAGCAGACACACACTTAAATATATACCACACAAAGGACGCACAGAATCTAAAAAATAAGGCAATGAACAGGATATAAATCTTTATGGAGCCACTGTGATTTTCAACAAAAGATTTGGTCATATAAAATGTGGAAAAAAAAGAAAACTCATAATCAAGCAAGCGTATGAGGCAATAATAATGATAATCTTTGTTGGAAAATAAAAAAAGCAATTTAATAAATTGAATATAAAATGCATTGAGGTGTAATGAAATGAATTCGTATAGATATGATATGAGTTTCGGTAAGAATGGGTTGTTTGTGTGCCACATTGACATTTTGTCTAAGCTGAGGTTGCACCTTTAAAACGTACGCAGCAATAGAGATGTGAGTTTTTATGTTGCTGCTTTGATGCAGTTTGTATACCCAGTTGTACTTAGTAAAGCGCAGGGTGTTAAAACTCAATTACACTTATTTTCTTCAATATTGTGGGTCAAATTCCTAGCACCTATCTCAAATGAGACAACCACAACTTAAGTGTGGGTCTGAGTAAACTGAAAAGGGGACCGAGTTGTTGAAAAAATTCGTTAAAAAGTAAGGGATATTGAGATTTCCATCTTACGGTACCTTTATATGTTATGAAGTACAAATGGATCCATATCATCGGATACGAGACCTCTAATTTTTCTTCATCAAACTTCAACTATTCTTTGACGCTAAAAAAATGATGACCTATCACAAACCTGGACAACCTAGCAAACAACTGCTTGATCTAGCACTATCTTCAAGACGGAAGGAAAAAAAATCTCCATAAGCACTATGGGAAAATTCGGCATCTGCCTATACCGCTGCTAGATCCAGATCAACATAAGAAGCCCCTAGGCAAAATTCACTCAGAATCGGTAACCGCCTTTGCCAGGACGCGCCCGGTAAACCCCGTTATTAATATACCTTATGCTACTTTTGCAAAATAAGAAAACACACTATCAAGTGAGACACGAGTCACACTGGCCCAACCTTGTACTGGACACTGCAACAGGTTAAATTCTTCCTCATCCAAAATCAACCCCGACATACGTAAATTATGTTCTGCATGCGATGTGTCCCCACATGACACCAACCATGTTTTCATTTGTAATGTGGAAGCTACTCCTCTAACACCAACTTCCCAATGGTCCACCTTTGTTGAAACTGCTAGTTTCCTTCGACTCCCGTTAGAGAACTTTGACGGCAATTTGTAAGAGGGCGCACCCATTGAATGGGGCAAAGCAATGTTAACACAACAACATGTCTCACGCTGTCGATTTGGTTCAAGCACCAGGAATCTACCCCTATTTGTTTATTTTTTCACAAGCTTTTTGTCCTAACAAATCCTCGATCACTTCTTTTACTACCTAAATACAATGATTCATTATGGTATATTCGTCGCCTTAACCAACAAATGGAAAATATTGGGTGTTAGGATTGAAAGTATCCCCGCCTATCACGGCAGCGGTCATGACGAAAATATAGAACCACAGCTGAATGCAAAAGTTGTTGGCTGGCGGTTCCTGCCACAAAGACAATCCTTTTATAAGGCACATAGCCCACCCATCTTGAATTGCGCTGCCCGGATTTGGACACAAGAAGCTAGTTAAGCATTGAGGAACAAACTGCAAACTTGTCAAAATATTGCACCCAGTAACGTCGCGAATTGGATTTTGACTTCTTCTTTGGACGATAAGAAGTGAAGTCCTCTCTCGATCAACAAGCAGAGATTGAATTATTCGAAGGAAAAGTTTGGGGAAAGTTTTAGGAGCTATATCTGGTGCCGCTTATGGATATCGTATGAAATTTAAATAAGGCATTTGCGGATGTGCGGGTAGGGGCATGCTATGCGTTTGAGCGAAAATGCTAGAATGTAGAAAATAAAGCGGTAGCCCCTGCCCTTGTAAGTTAGGATGAGAAGTAGTGAACACTTGGTTTTCTATTAATGAAAATAAGAATTCGCGGATAGTGAGTGAGGGTCATGTTTAATTAATTTCTTGGACATAGTCGTAAAAGGAGAAGACGAGCATGCGATTCGGATAACACAGCATGTAAGTCTTACTCATTCGAATTGAACCCGGTCATTCCTATAGCGTGTGCTTGCTTTTCGCAATCCATGCAGTCAATTTAACTCCATACATCTCAAATAGGCGAAAGGGCCTAGAATATATCAGTCGTAAAAGGCGACTACAAACCACAGACCGCAAGGTTAGAAGGACCTAAAAAATGGAGCTCTACGAAGTCGGGCTAGTAGCTGACATTTCCAGTAGCCGAGCTTACTGGGAGAGTATTTTTAAGGAAACGACAATAACAAAAACAACGACCACATTTTCTTAGCCTTACATGGAAATCGGGCTACTTTTGGATGAGTCAGTCGTCATTTGCTGGTACAAAAACAATATAAATTATAATTCGTAACTGAAGCTTCTGTTGAACTCTACAGCAGTGTGTATAAGGTTTAGTTTTCCCCGAACTTAGATTTCTCCTTCCTTAACTAGACTTGTACATACTTTTTGTTGTTATTGCTTCTATGGTCTGACTTAATTCATGCTTAATTTTTATCTAATTTTTTTGATTTCTTAATGAATGATAAATGCGGTAATGAAAATCCTAGAAAAATTTACAAAATTTGAAGTTTAGACAAAAAATGAAAAAATGTTCCTAAAGAAAGACAAATTTACGTGCAACAGAGGCATGTGTCATCTTACTGATGTACCTAAAGCTGTTAAGCCAGCAGCGGCAGTGGACGTCTACAAAACACAGCACCCAACGCAAAGTGCTGCTCAGTGGCTACAAAAACACGGCTTCTACTGCTTCGCCTTTTACATCTACTGTAGCTTCTTCTTTGGCGTTCATATTATTCTTTCTTCGTCTACATCTACATACTCTTCCCCTTCTTTTCCATTAATACCTTTCTCCAATTTCGTTTTTTTTTTTCTCTGCTGCACCCCAAACCGATCTCCAACTGTGTTTGCTGTGGCAAGCATCAACACCGCAGGTTCTTTTTCACAGAATCCATATTGCGGTAGTCGATGTCACTGGCGCGTCGGTAACAAACGAGCATCCATCCAAAGCACCTTTTGTCCATCTCATTTTCATCTCAGGTGAGTTTGCGCAGTGGGTTATCAAATTTTTTTGTTTTCTCGCTTTTTTGGGTAATTTAAATTTTTTAAAATTTTTTTTCTCTTAACTCAATTCCCTTTTATTTAATGTTGATAATCACGAAAATAAGATGTTGATCGTTCACTTGAATAATGACGCCAATTTAATTTGTGCTGCCCGGTGTGATTTAGTTTTTGTGTTCTTAGTTCTCTTCGGTCTTCTTTTTTTGATAACTATTTAGCATTTAAAAGTATTGAGTTACCATTTTTACGTCAACAACTTTATGGTTCTATGTAATTCGCTGCGTCATAAAAGTTAAACAAGTGTTTTATGAAACTAATTTCAATCTGAGTTCAGCTTAGCATAAAAAATAGTTTAGAAAAGCACAAATACTTAGGGAGGTCAAAGATAGAATATTATGATGCTATATAGCTCATATTCGTAAGCTAGTGGTATATTCTGCCCGATTATTGATCACAAGGACGATCCACCAAATGCTTCTCTCATCTGAGTGAATGTCTACTCCTTCCTTGGGTGGAAGCGTGTTCATCCACTAGTATCGTAAGAGCTACCCCGTGTAGAGTGCCTCAATTTGACGATGTCACAGAAACTTCACTCAGAAATATGCACTGCTTAAGGCTCTCATAGCTCGTGATTCAATTTCTTTCGCTCAATGTCGTTGGTATCACAGAAAGGTTCATAAATATTCCGGATAACCGCTCTCTCGAATTGCAAAAAGACATTCCATCTTCTTCCGTCGCCGCCCATGATTCTGAGAGATACATTTGTACAGGTATGATGAGCGATTTGTAAAACAGAAATTGTTGGGAAGAATGCTTACAGCTATGCTTTTTAAGCCGACCTGTTTTTGTAGGTAGGTAGGTGTATTGACTGCGACCTAGGTAGCCCAAGTAGTAAAAAGCTTAAAAAGTCGTTTTTCTGCCATAAAAAACTAGTCCGAACCTTCTGAGTGCGTCATTGTATACGTACTTTAACCAGCACGGGTGCTTTATAAAATAAAGAATATTTGGAATCCCTATTTCAGATAATGTACCTAGATTTTCCATAGAGGGACATTTTATTAAAGAAGAGTAAAAGATGCGTTTTCTACGGATTTAGCAGAAGGCCATATCCCTGGGCCCACCTACTAAGTTTTTGTAACGTTCTTTCTATAATATCACACAACACGGAACGGAATTGACCTTAAAAGAGGATCGCCATATTCTCAGCGCATTCCAACGTTTTTTGTTAAGTTTTTCTATTTAACGCACAATTTATTTGTATCAATCTTAAATCGACCTCCGTTTCATAGGCTATGACCACTCTGGCTTCGAAGACAGCTTATTTTGTGAAGGCTACTTTCACCTTTCTCAATCCTTTCTTCAAGAGACGACTTTGGAGAGTAACTCCCTTTGTGATTCTGAAGAGTGACTCACTGGTTTACGGATTTGTCGAGGTTGGAAGAAAAAAAGCGTACCCTCTCGGTAAGTCCTGCCAAGAACTCGATAAACTTATGTCGCACGTTTAAACTGACCACCTCTTTTTTATCGAAGTTGGCGCGCTTAATAATGCAGAGGATGGGATGTTATTAATTCCTTCTACGCTAAGAGAATTCAACATTTACTTTTTTTTTTACTGTAAGTGCAAGTAATGCGATGGCGGCTGTCTGGGTAGCTTTACTGCTCTTACCATTGCATTGAACTATTTTATGTTTAGAGGCATGTGGATTGCTTGCCATACTTGTAACCCGGAAAACTGAGCTCTTAGCTCGCATGGGTAACACTGATATAAATATAAAAGCTGGTAGAAATTTCTGCAACTGCATTCCATCCACCTGTGACCTTCTTCTATATATGTATATAGTCTCCAAGTCAGCTAAGCTGGAGGCGACGGACATGGCCTTATGATCTTGATTGCTCGTAGAATTTCTATTAGAGAGTATGTGGAGCTTCTCAAACTCGCGACCATTTGCTTCGCGCGCCATAATAGCAACCCTGGCAATTGATATATTAGCTCGCATTTGGAATGCTGATCTGTATGTACAAGGCCGTGGGAAATTCGAAGCTCCGCTAACCACTTGTACAGATAGTCCTCAAGTCAGCTCAGCATACACTGGAGCTAGCGAATATGGCCTTGTAACCCTAGTTTCTTGCAGACTTTTCTTGCATTACTTCTAGCAGAGAATATATGAAGCTCCTTATAATCACGTCCTTTGCCCTAATGTTTCTCTGTTCTTACTAGGCATTTATCTTCCATTGAGTCACGACGATAATGCTTGTATCTCTATTCCAAGGTAGTATGGCACTCCTTATCGTTCCAGTTGTCTTTCTGTGTTTACGTAGATTTACCAAGTCTTAATCCGTACTGTGTTTGTTGGATGGAGTGACATTGTCTGAGTATGAGCTCACTGTTTTTCTGACTCAAATCCAACAGAATACCAGGAAATATTTCTTCCTCTACTTCTTGAATTGATAAAGACACTCTCCGAAGATTTTAGGGCGTTTTATGGAAGTTGATGGCCCTTTGCCGGATATCGTTCCGGTACGTTCAGATTGTTATTGTTGTTATTGTAGCGATAAGGACCCTCCCCGAAGGCCTTGGGGAGTGTTATCGAGTTGATGGTCCTTTGCAGGAGGCAGATCCGGTACGTTCCGGTACCAAGCCCGACCATCTTGGGAATGGTTTGTTATGACCACGGGCGACTTTCTAGGCCATAACGTCCTCCCACCCCAAGATCCATGAGGAGTTCGGGGTCGCCAGAGCCTCGGCTGTTAATGAAAAAGGACTCGCCAAGGATAGGTGAGGTTGAATATTGGGTTTGGAGAAGCTATATATTGCGATGGCAACCTGAAAAGGTTGCGCTATATAACCCTTTGAATGTGTTATTTTAGTCGATAAGTGATAGTTACATCTGGAAATATAAGAAGTAAACAGCATGATCTCCTACGTCAATGTCTGATCTGGATATTTTCAAGCATTTGAACAACTATGATAAGAACGTCGCACAAAAACGTGGGTTCAAACTAAGTACAATGCCCAGCCTGAACTTCAAGCTACTCAAAGGCAGCACGGTAAGATAATTTAATTTGATTTACAGCATATCTATTGGCAGATTTGCTCATAATAATAATAATACCACCTGATTGTGGATATAATAACAGATTCAACTCTTACTTGAACAAATTTACTTTAGCCATACCCAACGTTGGGCGCGCATAGGCCGGACGGGGCATTCCTATAAATGCACTCTTAAGCAAGCTTATCAAATAATCCAATTCTGTGGTTACCCTAAGCGGAATCCTTTTAGAACTTAGCAGGAGCCCTGGTTGGTTAAAAGTCTACTTTTGTATTTTCTAGAACGCCGCCGCGATTTTTAATTAAATGCAATGGACACAAAAATAAAAATGATGCACCGCTGCTAGCTGAGCTTATAAAAAACCTTTCTATATACTTTCAACGGCCCTAAAAGCGTAAATTATGAATTCTTTACTTAAATGGACAACAAAAATGTGAAATATGATTTCGTTCAAAAATGCAAGAAATTTGTTTTCGTGTACAAGCAAAATGAAATATTTGAAATTAATAATTTTATGGTACACTAAAATGACAAAACGCTGCAATAAAAGAATTTCAAAATTAAGTTGAACACGTTTCAAGAATTGTTGCGCGCTTAAAAAGGTAAAGGTCCAACTACTACGCATGTATGTGTGTGCATGCTTTAATATATGTAGCCCCATTGTTCCTGCGACGTAAAAAAAGAAGCGGAGCCTCCTTCATCCTGTAAACACAACACATTTTTATAGCTGCCGGTAGTTGTTGTTGTTGTTTTCACTTTTGTTTGCTATAGTTGTTTTAATAGCAATTTGCTCACTTAGTCTGAATTATAGAACGTCTTTCCATTACTGCCATACTTGATTCCATTAATTCATATTATTGGCATTGGAATTCGTCTGCGAGTATTAATTTAATTATTCACTTTTTTTTATGCAGTGCGCAGACCAAAGCGATTGCATAAAAAAATAAATGCGTTCATAATTGCATGGAACAACTTTGAAATTTTTGCTAAAAATATGCCAATGCCATTGCGGATGACAGAAGGGACAATTGAAGCAGTGGAAAGAAGTAAATAGGTCTAAGTTCCTATGTAGCTGAATGGTGTAGGTATACCCAGTTGTAGTTTTTGCTGAAAACATATACATATGCAAAGGATTGCTTTAATTAGAGGTTTCCAGGGAATATTAAGGGCAATTAGTACAGGACACGAAAGTGCATAGGACAACTAAGCTCATCAACAAACATTGAATATTCTATGATGTTCGCTCTTTCGTTCCTCTACGTGACATAAGTGCTGAGTTCAGGCTCCTGTTTGTGGAATAAAAGTCTAAAGTAAGGCATTCTTCAAATAAATCTGAAATAGGTGGTTTTTCAAAAGTTTTCTGAGACAGGACCACTGGGAATCGGCAACCGAAATAGGGTGATATTCCTTTTGTTGTTGTTGTAGCGATCAAAGGTTTTGAGGGGTTTTCTCGATATTGATGGTCCTTTGCCGGATATAGTTCCGGTACGTTCCAATAACAAGCACCATTAAGGTACAAGTGAGATTATCTTAGGACCGATTTAATATGGCCACATTGAACCTTCTAGCCTATACCGTCTCCGCCACCTTGCTCCATTAGGAACTTGGGGTCGCAAGCTAGAGAAGCTATAAACTACGCTAACAACCCCTTGAAAGGGTTACACAACCTCTTGAGTCATTTGAGTGTTGTAGTCGCCTCTTATGGAAGGCATATCTGCCGCGGGTATATTCTAAGCCCCCCAACCCGCTGAGGGTGTTCCTATCAGGCGTCAATACATGAACACTCAAGCAATGTTTAAAACCTGTTGATATCATAAGCCAAAAATGGTTTCATTTAAAAAGAAAAAAGTTTAATTTGACGGGGGGAAAGTCTCTGTTCTCTTGTACTGTAGAAAAAGGTACCACTGGCAAGTTCAGGGATCTCTCGACTAACTGCTACTCGGGCTGCATAAAATTGTGGCCAAGCCGATGGGATGCATTGCAGTATACCTGTGAGGAACACTTAAATCGGCTTGAATATTATAATTTTGTTAGGGGTTTCAAGTCGTATTTCTCGTTCCTAATGCTACAAATGCACTCCCGTTTAATAGAGTTACACAAGTACCACAAATACTTCAATTACAGTGAAAGGACCATGATCGACTTGAAAATAGATTCGGCGCTCGCTGTTGTAGGACAGACATTGGCTGCGAATCTTACATGCAGGTTTGAGTGCCCATATGTCTTTAGCTCTTTAGATCTCAAGTACTAGCGCGTAGAAAAAAGAGACGGAATATACCTCGATAGGCTTACATCGGTCTGTTTGGCGGCTTTCCGAGGAATTCTCAGAGCAGCAGTTCCTAAGTATATTTCTGTAAGTTTCCAGTCCGGTAACATTTTTATGCATTCGATTGACGCCTTCGATGAAATATTCCTCATAATTTCAGGTAACATTGATTTTCGGGCACTATTCAGTTTCCTTCTTCCTCCTCTTCTTGTGTGTATAAGGGGACTACTCGAAGGTTTTGGGGAGTTCTATCGATGCTTATGATGCTTTGCCGATTGCTGGTTCGTTTAAAAAAAAGCATAAACAAGATACTGAATGCCTGATCTCGCACTTAATTGCTTCGAACAATTTTATGATACACATCATATGAATCCGAAAGCGTAGTGTCATACCGATTGTTTGGTTGTGATCTCCAATTGGAGACAGCAGATGGTGTGCTGTAGGGATCTCACACTTCGAGTGTGCTCCGAAAAGGCTGGATACATATAACTCTTACAAGGCAGCAAGATCTTCCTGGTTAGGTCTACTGCACCTGCTGGAAATGAAAATCTTCAGCCAACCTATTTTCGAGAGTGCCTTAGAAATCAAGGATGCGAAGCTTGGTGAACATCTCGATTGATTAAGCACAACTGAGAGAATGTAGTGGGAAAATATCTCGAATACCGTGATTTTCAACCACCAACAAAAAATGCACATCTGGGTATACAAATCAAGAAAAGAAGAAGAAATCTTCTGTTATGCTAACTGCAGTGCAATAAGAAAGGGAACAGCATGCTTAATTTTCATTGCTATCTCGTGTCATACAACAACTGGCAACAAGTCCAATACCTAACAAGCGACATACAAGCGCTCATAATCGTATGTAACGTTTGGTAGTGGACTTGGCGGCAGCATAACACAAAATAACATCAGCACAGCGTGTGTAAACATAGCCGGGGGGCAATAACAGACAAACAAAAAAGCTATGCAGGGCAGCAAGAATAGCTCAATGCATTGATGCAACGCAATGATATCCTCAGCCTGTTCGTTGTATGTAAAACCGAAGCATTCATTTACGCGCCTCAAGATTACTCAACTCCGCTGTATACTGTCATACACAAGCGACTGGCGCACTGGGACATGCCGGCGGACACGGATACGCATATCGCGTTTGGTCAGTAATCTTCCTTGACGTCGTTGCCTTCTCGCTCAAACATCGTCTTCCCTAAACAATGTCTTGCACATCATCATCGTCGCGGCCAGTGTGCACCTATCGAATGATCAGACGACGTCCAACAATTCTTTCATTACACAAACTGGCTCTGTTGTCTTTGACTGCCACATACGTATATGTTTATCCGTTGCTCTGTCCATAAAGCAGGTGTGTTTCTCACGCAGTTTATAACTACAGGCTTTTCTGTTCATACCTCAATCGATCTTTCTGTTTTGGCTGTTTTGCGCAGCTCTCAGTTATATTTTTTTTTATAGAGGGCTAGCATTTATAGCGATTTTGATATGTCTTTCAAGCACTTACAATTCTTGTTGTTATTTTGTTGTTTTCTGTGCTAGATGTTGCTGTGCTTTTCCTTTAGCGAACTGGAGCTCCAGCGGTGATGGTGCTCCGGTTTGTTTGCTTCATTGGTTATCTGTCGCGTTCTGCCAATCTGTCTGTTTATCTTTTTGATTTGAGAGTTGCGTGTTTTAATTCTTTAGTTGTGTTTTTATTTTAGTTGCAATTATTTGGCGTCTAACTTGTTGTTGTACTATAAGCTGAACGACAATGCGTAGCATGTGTGGTACTGTGGTCTAAAGCAAGAACTTTCTAATCAAAATTTAAGTAAAGTCTCCCTTAGTTACTCTTACGACCATTCGCTACTCAAGGCCAGTTGTAGGTCAATTAAACGAAAAGGGGAATTCTGTCGTCCACCAGGGCAGAGCACCGTACCGCAGTAAGGCCATCATTACTCTGTGCCTTTCTTCCGCTTCCTTAGTCAGACAAAGAAATCAGTGTTCAATGTGGTGAATATTAGGCCGGTTGAGCCATCATTACTCCTAATGAAATCGATCGTTTCAAAGGCTGCGAATTTTCATGTGGAAGCTGTATTCCATAAAAATTGGTGTTGCAGGTTGCCAATTCTAGGTGCTTCTAGTTGGGAAAAATATGACACATTCGAGGGATGTAATCTTTTGCCCGGAAGAGAAAACTGAAGTTCCTGAAAAGAGTATGGCACATTTCACCTCTCCTCTAAGCTCGGTATGGTAGCCCGTGCAAGATGATATGATGAGCTGGTGCCATTTTGGTAAACGTTTGCGCATTTAATATCATAAAAAACGAAAGAGAGATACTTATAACCCTGTATTTCTACAAACTGCAGAAAGCGCGTTAAAAGCAGATATGACTGACCAAAAGCCCAAAAGTGTCAGCCAAGTGAGACGAGAGGGAGACAGAAAAGTTTAAGCAATCGCAGCCCCTGAAAAGGCGCTGAAGAAAGTAAAATGACCTCCTCTTATAATTAATCATAAGGCCGAGTCAGACAGACCAATTCAGAACAGGAAGTTCTTTATAGAAGTGTGACTTGTCAGCAAAGATTTGAGGCTTACAAAGGTTTTGGTCTATATTTTTTTATCAACTTTTCTGTTGTCAGAAATGAATCACTTCTGTGCTTCAACTAAATCCCAAAACAGAATCGTTTTATTGTCCATAATATCCGGGTACAGAAAGAGTCTTACATGACCTAACTCAACAAAGTGATTTCGAAAACGCTGTTAAGATTTCATTATTGTTCTTGTTGCAATTTTTCCTGATCGGTTTAGCTGAACCCAGTCCAATGGGTTGACAAAGGTACTCCTGATCTTTCGTTTTTCTCTTCTTTTTTCTGACCTCCTATTTCATAATGTGTAACCGCGTGGGTAGAGGCGTTTTGATGCTAACGGACTTAAAAGCACGTACTCCCCGAAATCATTAAGTCCTCACAAGTTGTTTAATCTTTCTAGACCTCAAGGACAAGTGCGCCCAAATAGCGCTGTCGATTGAAATACTTTCTTGGCTGGAAATGTGTGCGTCTATTTACATAACATGACCTAGCCAGCGAAGCTTTTGAACTTGTATTTGTTGCACTGTCTTCATGTCTGCTTAAAGCACATATAGCTCATTATTAAACCTCCCTCGATACTCGCCTTCGGCATCACGAAAGAGAACTCATCTCTTTATTTATTTCACTTGAATATCTTCCTTCAAGTGCGGCTTGAATGAGCCTACAGTAGGTTGTAATACACCCATTGAATAACTACGGTTGCAGATTTATCTCTATAGGCATTTTCTCGTGTAGACTTGTAGTCGTGACTTTCATCTGGCAGAGATTCGGAAGCCTAGTTGTATTTACATTATGATTTGGAGGCTTCCCTTTCTGATTCAATCTTATTTTTTCGAGTAGTATCTCTAAGCTTTGGGGGCGACCCAAGCGGTTTTAAACTGCTTTTCGAAGATAATTATCTTAATGATGCAATCTAGTGAATCTTGATGCCCTGAAATGGGAGCATACTAAACTTATGGTAAATTGAATCAGAAAAGAATAGCCTTTATAAGTCTACAACGAATAAAGGAAATGAGTATGATGTATTCTGACTTTGAGACATAGAAAAACGGGTCTGTGAATTAGATACATATATTCAAAGAATTAACTCTTCAGCTATGCTCCACAAAACCTGCTATTGCTCAGCAACGGCAACAACAACTCGAAACATCACAGGCAGTTTTAGAGAAAAACGGATTTTCATACTGAACTTTTCTAAGCGCAGTAAGGTACATAACTTAGGAAATGAATTGCTCCATGTAGAGGATCTCCTATTTATCTACTACTGTCTGGTTGGCTAGGTATAAATAAGGCACGAGATGGACTTCGCTGTTAATCTGTACAGTAGAACCTATCCAGCGAAGCTCATAGACTTCGGATTCGGTTGTCGATTTCTACCGTTCGAGGTATAATCTACGTTGATAGTCTGCATCGGCAATGCACGAAAATTGTAGAGGATTCCGAAAAGTGATTTGTCTTCGTTTCACTGGTTGTGTGACCAGCTATTTTTCGGTAAATCTTTTGGCGGCCACAGTGGTGTGATGAGAGTGTACTCCGCTCACCCCAACGAAGATCCTGGGTTCAAGCCTCGAGCAAAGCAACACCGAAAACTTTAGAAAATGTTTTTTTCAAATTAGAAACAAGTTGTTTTAAGCGGGGCCCGCCCCTCGGAAGTGTTTTGGCAAACACTCCAAATGTGTTTCTGCCATGAAAAGCTTTTCAGTGAAAATTCATCTACCTTGCAGATGCAGTTCGGAGTCTGCATAAAACATGAACATAGGTCAGGTCCCGCCAATTTGTTGGAGCAATTAAAAAGAGCGCGACGCAAATTGGAAGAGAAGTCGGCCTAAAATATCTTCGGAGTTGATCGCGCTCTGCATTTATTTTTTTATTTTTATAATTTTTGTATACTTTAAGAAGCTTTTTGCGAGATAAAATTATTATTTATGGCTGCCCTGATAGACGCTGTGATTTCAAAGGCTTCGTTAAACCTTCATTAGCCCTGAGGCTAGCGACGTCATGGTTTTACCTTCTTATTATATTCTTAGGACTCAATGAAACTTTCTTGAAGGAAGTTATTATCGGAACGGGTGGTGGCTTCGTTTTACGAAGAAAGGTATGAAGACTTGCTGGCGAGATGACCTAGAAGGTTTAAAGTGGTCATATTAAGCGCTCCCGAGATGGTACCTTAGTGGTGCTTATTACCGGAACATACGGGATCTTTATCCGGCAAAGAACCTTCGACATCCATAACACTCCCCAGAACCTTGAAAGTTCCAAAAATATTTGGAACAGTTTTATTAAAAATATCGCTCGTCTTTGTTTAGAGTGATATCACTGTGCCCCTTACATATTGCTAGACCGGCAGCAAAAATAACTGCAAAATGCCTAGCTACCGCCTCATTGCTCCTGTTGTCAGTTAATTGTGAACGCCAACCAACACATGTGGTCCAATAAAACATTTAATATAAACAAACATAAACTCGTCGCACCACATAAAAGGAGGAAAGAATCAGTTACTACGATTAGGTGCTGGCGAACCAACAACAAAAATCGCTGGATCCAGTGTGGGACGAGCTGGCTTGGATGCGTTTTGTTTGCAACAAAAATTATTGGCGTGCTGTTGCATGCGTCACAAAGCACTCGTTACAGTCCCCAGCAGAGTATTCAGTGCAAACAGCGGCAACTGGCGGACTGTGTAGGGTGGTTGTTACAATTGTGAATGCGGTGTGTCTATACGAGCAGTGCGATGAAGACATATCGACAATGATTATGATGATGATGATTTCGCCTGCCAGTGTTGTGGCTGCTGTTGCTGTCTGTCGCAAGAACCCTTCTCTATGTGCTACGTGTTTGAGTGTGTGCAATAATGTCTTTAAGAACGTTGCAAGTCTGCTCGCTCTTATTTTGCCACGGCCACTGTTTTCTACTCGCTACTCGTAGACACACATCATAGTTCGTTGTCTATGTGCTGTTGATCTTGGTTTCTTGGACATGACCGCCAATTTGGTTGGCATAAATCAAATGAAAATAATTACTGACTTCAGGCGGTGCGTTCGGCTCGATGTGCAGTGGAGTTTCTGGCGTTGGGTAAATAATATGAACAACACACAGCGACAGACATTCGCGTACATTTGTGTGTGTTTATGCATGTTTTGTATGATGGTTTTTGGCGGCGCTGCTCGTGTTTTAATTTGATCCGAAAATGGCAGGTTGTTATTTTTTCCACCAGCTCATTTTATTTGAGCGCTCACCTTGTACTTGCTTGCATTTTAATTTGCTTGATTTTTGGCTTTTTGTTATTTTTATACCCAGTAGTACACGTTTTCTTCCTTTTCTTAAATGTTCATCACGATAGTCAGGTCTATACAAGGGAACCACCTATTTGCACATCCGAGCAAGGTCACTACGTGGGTCGTCAAAATACGTTAGATAAACTTAACATTAATTCGTTTGGATATCGAACCGGTAATTAAGATTCAGTGTCCAACATTGGTTTGGTTGAAGGTGCTCTTGGAAAGACTGATATCGCTCTCGAACACCAGATATCAAGGGTATTCATTCCATGTCACAATTATGCATTAATTTCGCATACGAAAGGGCGGAGAACAAGTTATGGAGACCAATGCCATATACCATCTGGGACCCGGAACACACTGCCACGCGCATATCTTGTCCTGAATGGGTTTTTGCCAACGTGACGTAAGTCGCTGATAATACGGTAGATAACCTAAATTAATCGGATCGAATATCGGACAGGTAGTTATGGCTATAGGAAAGTCCGGTATTAGGTCTAGTCTGCTTTTTAACCTATACGCTGGGCAAAACCTGAGCAGGTACTACTTTTTAGACTGTAGGGGGAGCATTTTGCTCTGAAATTGGTTTCGAGCGTTGTATCGAACTTCTTCTAAACAATAGATGACAGCGAGATTAGGAATTCCCACTTTCGTAGTAACAGTTTTTTTAATACGAAATCAAATGATAAATGTGTGCAAGGTGATTTCGAGACCGGAATCATTCGTATAAGCTTGAATTTTGAACTTTTTGCTGGCATAATTTTTAGACTTTTAAGACTTAGTCTTACACTCATACGCAGTTAGGCTTTACATACAGTTATGTTAACAATTTTTGTTGTTATATCGGCCTACTGATTTGTAAGATCGCGGGTTCGAATCGAGCTCAAGGCCTAACAATAATTTTTTATCATTATTATTGTTATCAGTAGGCCGATATAACAACAAAAATTGTTAATACATCCTAGAGCACGGGGAAAAAAGTGTCAATAAAATATGACACAATGGCAGCATTGCGATCAAACAAGTCCAATTTTCACATCCATTCTGCAACAGATGTCGCAGTGTTGTGAATATCAATTGGCACGAACCAGAATAGAAGTAGGATTAATGAAGACAAACAAAAAACCGCTGTGATGGCTGAATGGTTATAGCAGCGGCGCCTAAACATTACCGATGAAGGAATTTAGCAGTTCCCGAAATGGATCTATACAACGAGCTTTGGCAGTTGTCTAAATTTTTTCTTTCTTCTATTCTAATTTAAAAATTATTTCAATTAAGAAAAAATTTATCATAACAATAATAATGATAAAAAATTATTGTTAGGCTCAAGGCCTCGATTCGAACCCGCGATCTTACAGTTATGTTATTTAAAAGCTTGTTCTTGGCAGAACCGTGGTCTTAAGGTAATTTATTGGATTTACTTTTCCTCGTATGATGTTCAGTCATTTCATAACTAAGGATTTATTGTTACGGTATAATACATGGCGTCTTGGCTGTCACACAAAAAACCCTCCACCACAAAAAACTTAGATCTAAGTGTCGCTCCTTATATCTATTTCCACGAGCAATAGAAAGAACATTTTATTTTGCTCCCTTTCAGTGGTAGCATAAGCTCCATATGTCAGAAGTTCATCCGGACAGAAGGCTTAACAGTCAGCTTTCTTCCGTTAGAGTTCGTAAAGTAAGTATAACGAAGTGGATCGACTGATAGTAATAATATCTTACGCATTATGTGTGAAGTTTTCGTTATGTTCTACTTACTTTGTCTTTGTTGTTGTGACAGCACTTAAGTACTGAAGGAAGTTTAAAATTGCGTTGCAAAGACTATCCCAGATATGTCATATCGCCTCTCAAATATGGGGGAAGAAAGAGCTATCTAAGACCTGTTAGAGACAACAACGGGCCAGAAAGAATGCTTGACTTCACGCGTCACAAAGCCATTTTACGGGGCTGCAGCAATTTGTGCATCATATTAGCCAGGTAGAGAAGGAATTACGTTTAGTGCCAGTGTAGACGTTGAACGAAGAGTGCGGCTTATTCTAACGCCAAAGAAGAAATTGGCTCGACCACCATAACGCACACCCAATTTAACATCCTTGGAGCGTGCCCCACATGTTTGCCAAGTGTCCTTCGACCGGGGTATTAGGCAACCAAAGCTTTCCTAGCCCAGATCTCCTCATTAAGCTTGCACGACAACTTTCTGTAAAGAATAATCCCACGATATTTAGCCCTGTCAGACACAACCAGCGGTACACCCCAGGGGAGGTTGTTCTAAGTTCAAAAATCTTGTACTTTTGCGTAAACAAGACGAGCTCCATTTTTCTAGAATTGACAGCTTATTGGCAAGATTCGGACTAGCTGGTCACGACACCCAGGTAACCCTGTCAAAAAACTTACATTATATTCAGAAAATTACCTCTGCGAAGAATTTCCAAGTCATCGCTATAAGACACCCCTTGGTAGCCCTATCTTTAGGTCTTGTAGCAGGTCGTCCATCATCACGGCCCAAAACAGAAAAGAAAGACAATTCCTATTCATTGCCTTTCTCTCAATCTTATGAGATGTCGTTGGTCTGAATTCGCTCGTTCGTATATTACGATTTCGAAAGGGAGTTCAAGAGAGGATGATATCCCTTCCAAAGGACGATGTGCTCAATGAGATTTTAACTAAATAAAAGTAGGTGGCTCTATTGGTCGCTTTTTCATTCGGTTGCGTTAGAGCAGAAAACCGAATAAAGTGCGTTTCCGAGGAATATTTTTGGCTGACATTGATCTTGAAATTAAAATTAGAGAACTGGGTATATAAAATTACGATCCAACTGAACTTTTGCAGTTTTTCTCCATATCTTTTTGTTTTTGGTTGTTGCTTCTGCATTTCATGTATCATTTCATTCGTATATCTAGTAGAAAGATATATGCACAGTCTATGGTTACCTATTATTTATTATTATTAACAAATAAACATATACACACTCATGTGTGTGTGTGTATGTATGAGTCAGTATGTTATAATTTCATTCCGTCGTCGATGAAGGTTGTAATTATATATTTATTTTTTTCTTTTTCTCCCAACTTAACCAATTTTGTTGTTGCTTTTTCATCATTGGTTGCTTTTAATTTTCGCACAACTTTCTTACCATGAACTTCCAGTTATGTTAAATATAATAAAGTTGACTATAGACATGCAGGCCACATCTTTCTTGTATCCGTTGCTTGTAGGTGCAATCTAAGCTTTTGTATCGTTAATAGCAACAACAACAAGCATGATGTTGTAGTTAAATGCCATGTATCCGTGTCTGTTTTTAATTTTGTTATATTTCACGTTTGCATAATTGTAGCTTTCATTGCGAATCTTCTCTTACCCAAATGGTTATTGAGGCTTCGTTCATGAGTAAAATACCTATTAACATATTGTGCAATATACATAATATTGTACAATGTTATACTCGCATATATGCACATATTTTTTTGATTCACAGGCTTTAAATTTACTTAAAGAGATAGAACTGTAATCAAATATAGGTAAATGAAGTGCTAGTGGGAGCAACACTTTTGATGAGTGAACTGATATGCAAATTTTTTACTGTGCTTAGTCTGCTTTCATTCGTGAGAAAATTAAACAAACGGCCATAGAATTTGACAGTACACTATTTCTGGCTTTGGGTGTGTAATTTGTTGTTATGCAATATGTGCGAAAAGGAATCGTATTCTTCTTAGACGTGTGAGAGCCCAAGGCTCACGAGCTGTTAGTCTTACTAGTTTTGTAAAGTCTACAAATCTGTGTTAAGAGTAATACTTATCTAGTCTATATTGGATTGGAGGATTGACACACCTAGATACCAAAACTCTTTTGTCGTTGGTCGGTTCTGAGCAAGGTCAGACTTAATTTCTCAACCGATCACATAACGCGGATTGTCTTAGTTATCACCATTTGTGTGTCTACGAAACTAACACAATACCTCTGAAAAATAAATCAATTCGACTGAGCTACTCCGTCAATTTTAAACTTAGCCGAAATAGATTTGTATTGTCGCAAACTGAAATTTGAGGTCCAAGTAGGAAAAAATTTGAGGTACAAGTCGGAACAATTGGAAAAGAGACACCAACCAGAGTAAGGTGTAAATTTCGTCATAATGCAAATTGTTTGAAGCAGAAGTCCTCGCGATTTGGCAGATCTGCAACGCACTTCAAGACAGGAAAGCATACGATACGGTGATTATCTTCTCTCACAGCCATGCAGCAATAAAAGTGCTTGCTACACCATATACTAACTACAAGCTGACAGGTGAATGTTGACAACTTTTAGCTGAGTTAACTGACACGGTACAAATCACATTCAACCTACGTACCAAGGGCCTAGAAAATGCAATGAAGTCATATAAAATCGTTGCCGAGATTGTCGGGCTAGTGGGTTTATGGTGCTTGTTACCGAGACGTGCTAGATCTATATCCGGACCATTAACATAACAGCAAAAACCTACCAACAAACTGAGTTTAAGGTTTTCTTACAACTTCGGCAGAAAGTTAGAGCTTGACTTACGCTTGAAAATATTATTGGGACTGTAAAGCGTTTCCGTAAATATTGACGATATTTTATGATTTTTA
Organism: Eurosta solidaginis; assembly: GCF_040869045.1. NCBI lineage: Eukaryota > Metazoa > Arthropoda > Insecta > Diptera > Tephritidae > Eurosta > Eurosta solidaginis. The sequence continues at coordinate 16,907,625 of NC_090323.1, read as the reverse complement.
TTATATCATTTATATTGTGGCGAATATTAGCATCACTATGCTGTTAGTAAATAATCACAACAACAAAAACAGCAAGCGGCCACACTTATGTACATGTACACATTAAAGCAAGCAGCCACGCTAATATACAAGGCAACGGAGAATTTCCCACATATATAACCAGCAGCTGGAAGTGAAGAAATATCACACATACACACATGTAGTCATCAGCTAAGAGCAGAAGTTGTTACTCACATATACACACGCATATAGCTAAATAACCAAGTATGCGATACAACTGTTCCATATTCGTGAAAAGTCTGGACCTTAGGAGAAATATGCGAACGAGGCAACAGAGAGTATAAAGGCAGCACAAGCTGAGGAATAACTAATCAATTTGATTTAAACACGCCAGTAGTGACGTAAAAATGAATTTGTGAAGTATTACTCCCAAAGCAGCCTAAATAAAGACCATTTTGCGGTACTGAATATTGGAGTTATTTATTCGACCGTTCAGCGATTCCAACGTTGGCAGAAGGTGCATAATTACCAGTAATTTTCCAAAAATTCGTTACAATATCATTCAGGACAAAATATTCAAGTACAACGATGTGTTTAAAATCTGAATTGTTGCATGATATTGAAATGCATTTTGTCTATTACTTAGAAACTTCTCTAACCCCTTCCAAAAATACTCTGTTCATTGCTAGCTGATTTTTTTTTATTTAAGCCACCTTGAAGCATCCTTTTTGGTTTCAACCTTATCTAACAAATTGATCAAACTCAAATTCTCATTTGCTAATGTCATTAAAAGTTTGTTAAAGAAATTCGTTACCTGCAACCCTAGAAAGAAAATCCTATAAAAGGTTAAATAAAGACAGTTAGGCCAAGTATCTGATTGAGTAACATCCTTTTTCATTACAATCACTAGTCAATCATTACCATCATTCATTTGCTCTTACCAAATGTCAACTACTGTTCTACAAATGATTGACACGACCGCCCAAACAACCAAAATATTTATTAATAGGTACTCTTTTAGGTCAAGACTACATCTGTAATCAATCAAAGAACTGTCAACACAAATCATTAATTGGCTTTTTGGGTATGGAAAAATTAAAGCTAAAGAAAAAGTAAACAAAATTATTGTAAAACACAAAGTAAAGTAAGTAAAAGAAATTTATTAAGTATTTAAAAATTTTGTAAGAATCTTAGTAACATTAAAATTTGAGCCAAGCGTGTTTTAGAATTTGATGACCAATTAACTCTATTAATACTTGCACAATATCTACACGGTTGAAAATTTTGGTTTAGATTTTAATCTTTTTGGACTACAGTGTACTCTCTCTTAAACGGACACCTAAGAAACTGCCAAATTTGTCCGCTTTTGAGAGGTGTCCGCTTATGAGAAAAGTATTATTGATGAATGTTTAAACAGTTTAGACAAGTTTAAACAAGAATATTAATACATACAAATAAGACGGAGTCAGGAGGTTCATAAAGCATTGTTCATAAATTAGAGAATAAAGTTTTGTGTACAAAATATTCAAAGTAATTTTAAAAAGTCAGAATATTTCGCTTGGCAAGTTTTTCCTTTAATTTCAATATCTTGAAGATGTATGCAGTTGACTATCAGTTAGCAGTTCAACACCCCTAAGGTCGCTGTGATTTAAAGAAAAATCCTTTAGTTTTTTTATAGAAGTAATCTTGCAAGCAATATCATTTTCTATTTCATCTTCAGACGAGATGGCCAGCGATTCTTGGAAAACAGGTAACATTTCAGTATTGATATTTTCCACGACTTCATCATTAATAGAGATTTCATTATCTAAATTAGTATAGTCCTCCACGTCAATTTGGATTTCGCTCTGAACTCGATTAATAACTCTAGAGAACTGGGCAAGTGCTGATAAAGGAAGCTCATCTTCTGCAGTCCACCCGCTTTCATCATTGGGTAAATCAGTTTTCACAAACCTAGCTTTAATAAAACCATTTTGTATTGTCTGTGGACTCACTTGTTCCCACGCCTTGTGTATAAAATAAACAACGTCTAACAAATTTATTGATTTTGATAATTCCATAGCAGAATTTGAATCTTCCATCCGTACCAAAATATGCTTTAAAAATCACGATTTGTACATAAATTTAAAGTTTGATCAAGGTGTTATGATTAAGCGGCTGACAAAATGCTGTTGTATTTGCTGGGAGAAAAATTACTTTAACATTTTTCAGTTTTAGATCACGAGGATGGGAAGCTGCATTATCTAGAAATAACACGACGTTTCGTTCTTGAAGTTGCATTTTTCTATCGAACTGCACGAGAAAATCTGTCATCAAATCAGATGTCATCCAAGCCTTTTTGTTTGACCGCCATGTAACTGGTAAATTGTTCAAATTAATGTTGCGAATACTCAACACTACTTTAGGCATTGCGATTCACGTACGTACACACACAAGAATATACTAACTACGTGTATGCAAAACATTTTTATGTTTTTTACTGTATTGAAAACAGGTTCTTCGTATTTAGGGGATTCCCCTACATCCATGCACGTATTAGTGAATAAGCAACAGCTGTACGAATATGGTAAAGAGTAAAAGAAAAAAAGTGTTGTAAGCTGTCCGGTTATGGGAAATTAAAAAGCCCTTTGGGGTAAAAAGCAAGTGTCCGCGCCCTATTATGGGAGGGTTGTCCGCTAAAAAGGGAAAAACTTAACAAATGCTTAAGGATTTTTTTGGTTCTGAAAAAATTGTCCGTTTATGAGAGGTGTCCGCTTAAGAGAGGTGTCCGTTAGGAGAGAGTACACTGTACATATATTAACATAATTTGGTTTTAAATGCAGACCTTGGGAAGTTTTAAAAGAAACGAGCTCATATGATTGATTTTGAATTGAAATATTTTAGTTTAAATTTTATTCTAGAAATTTCCATTTTTCAAACAAAGAAATAGTAACATTAAAACATTTCGGTTTAGATTCAAAACTTAATTGTTTGTGAAACCAAAAAAAGACTAGAACTAAAACACTTTTGCTTTCTATTTAAACCCTCGAGTGTATGTATATTTGAAACCTTGAAAGCTAGAATTAAACCATTGGATCTTAAATTTTAGACCAAAGATGGTCTATGTTTTAAACCAATGTATCTGCAGTTAAAACTTATATATACAAAAACAACCCTAATCTAAAATTTTTGTTACAGAAATCAAAGTAAACGAGTTTCGGTAAGAAAGGGAATAAGGGTAGACCTTTTTGGTTTTACTTCTGAACCACTACTAGTTTAGAATGTTAAGACTTTTGGGTTTTAATTTCAAAGCACTCTTTGCAAATTATATTTTGCAAATTTCTAAAATCTTAACTTAGAAATATTAAAGTTTGGGATTGTTTTCTAATAGTTTATAATATGAACCGAAAAAGTTCTAAAAATACAGAAGAAGGAAAACTTTTTGGTTTTAATTTTAAACTTTTCATTGAAAACTGTAGTTTTCCAGCGTCTTGGATAAATTGACACCAAAATATCTTCGAAATTGCTTTAAACTATTTAGTCTTTTAAAAGTAGTTAAAGAAACATAAAATTAGCAGTAAACTTTGCTTAGTTTAAAAAACAAACTAAAAATTTTCGCCGTGTATTCACTTGTCCTTGTAAACCAATATTAGCTTATGGCGATAATCCTCTAAAACAAATTTGACCCTAAAGGCATTAATAAATGATTACGACAGATCATCTTTTAAATATCTTAAATAATTTCGAAAATTCGTGTATCTGTTTGTCTTGTTGTTTCTTTGTTACCGTTGTTGTTGTTGCTCAGCTATAAGTATATTTAAATAAATTTTAATTAATAAATGACGTTAACAAGCTGTCAAAAGTTGAAATTAATGACATAGTGATGGACCGAATTAAAGCAAGAAAGAAAATATAGAAACATGATTTGGTAAGCAGACGGAAATGTGTAGATACGAGCATCATAGTCTGTATGACGGTATAAGCCCATATAAATGACAGCAATAAATGCCACAAATTCTAATGAAAGCTCGAAAATCCAATGCAACAAGAAAATTCTTTTGTTTGTTTTGAAAAATAAAATCAACACGCAAAGCCGCGCAGAGGCCGAAACTGTAAAAAAGGAGGGGTGACATAAGCTGAACGGCCAAAAAGTCAATTGACCTTGTGTCCACTTCAAATGGTCACAACTTCAAATCCAAAATGGTTACAATGTCAACGATGTTATTATTATGACCATCCAGATTTTTCATAATGGTCATAAGATCAAATATTTGGTGTCGCGCCTCCACGTATTAAAATTTCACCCACTGTTGAATTACTTCTACGTTTTATTATTTTGCTAAATTTTTGTTAAATCAAAAGGAAAGAGACATTTTTCGAATACTGAATGTAAGCGTAAGGTGTAAAGTATAGGCATAAGCGCAAGCGTAACCTTTGTAAGTGGTTTTTTATATGGAGGATAAACATTACTTAATTAGTGCTTAACCGTTTAAACGGTTATGTTAGCCATAAACATATGTAAAATGTAAGCGTAGGCGTAGTGTGTGGTATTGGTATACAGTACGGGGTAGGTACTACAGAAGCGTCTACCGCGCGTAGTGAGTGGTTTTGGTAAGTGTAATCACTATATTGTGGCGTAATAGTTACAAAATCAAAGACCTTGGGGTTGTTTTTGACTCGAATTTCACGTTTGTTGATCACTTGAATTACATTATACCTAAAGCTTATTCCTCTCTAGCTTTCATTAGACGGAATAGTTCTGAATTTAAGGATCCTTATACTAAAAAATTGCTGTTTAGTACATTTGTAAGGTCCAAATTGGAATATGCTTCTATAATCTGGAATCCGTTTTATGATGTGCATTCCAATAGACTTGAACGTATACAAAAAAAGTCTCTAAAATTTGCATTATCCAGTATTAGGTTTAATATGCCTATTCCATCTTATATTCGCGGTGCAGACTGATCAGTCTGCATACTCTTGCCAGTAGGCGATTGATATCTGGCTTAGTTTTTATTCGTGATGTTCTCAATGGGACTATTGATTGTCTGTTTTTATTGCGTTGTATTAAACTCAATGTTCCAGCCAGAAACTTACGACCTCATGATTTATTTTCTATTGACCTCTGCAAAACCAGGTATGCTCAAATATTAACCAATTATCAGACTGCTATCGGAATTTAATTTGTTATGTAGAGAAATAAATTTAGATATATTTGTAAATCACAATGAATTTAAAGAAAAACTTTGTATGTACTATTTTCAATATAATTAATAACCTATGTACGTCTTAGTCTGTAAGGTTACTAAACCACAGACTTAATAAATAAATCTAAATCTAATGTGGGAACATGAACATGGCAAGGCAAAGAATGGAAAGGAATGGAACGAAATGGTTTGGAACAGAAAAGACGGGAAAGGAAATTTAAGTTAGGATAGGAAAGAAAGGAGAAGTAAAGTTTAGGATAGGAAAGGAAAAAAAATGAAGCGAAACTAAAGGAAAGAAAATGGAAAAATTGGAATAGATGGGAGGGCAAAGAAAAGAAACGAAACTTAAGGAAATAAAGGGGAAAAATTGGAATATATGGGAGGGCAAAGAAAAGAAATGTTTATAATAAGTGTGTTATCGGCGAAATTTCTCATCGAAGTGCTATAAATATGATTTCGATCCCTAAGGTTATTAATGAGTTATCGCTTTCTTATCGATGAATTGTTGGTTTGTTATCGAAAAAATACCGATTTGTTATCGAAAAATTATCGACTGTTTATCGAAAAGCTGTTGATATGTTATGGATTCGCTATTGAAAATGTAGCGATGTGATGTCGAAAGTTTATCGATTTTTTATAAAAAGGGTTTCTATTAATTATCGAAAAGTTATCGATATGTTACTGTTATGTTATCAAAAGTTATCGATTTTTATTTATCGAAATTTTATTGATTTGATATCGTAGTTTAATCAATAAGTTATGCGTGTGTATCGATTTACTAACGTCGACTCATCGGTTTGTATTGCTACAGATGCCGATAAAGCTTCAACATTAAATCTTTTGCGATAACCGATTATTCGACGAAAAATTTATGTTTACACATCAAACTGCACGAGTCCTTGATACATACTACTTTTCTTCCTATATTTTGGTTCCATTCTAGGGAAAAATTGTATAAAAAAAATGGTCCAACGTGGTTCTCTTTGAGACAAGAAGAACTGATTGGATTAAAAGCTCAAAGAAAATTTCAAATTTTCGTCTGCGGCGCTACTCTTTTCCTTATTCTGGTTTCATTACAATCCAAAATCGGTCTTACATACATCTGTGCCGGTGAGGGTTACAAATACAAATACAAAAATTGCTGTATATGGTTATTATGGTCTCTTTCCCGAAATGGTCTCAAAAAAGTTTCTAAATCGCCATAAAGTCAAAATTATAAAGTTCATAAAGTCAGTTGATGTTATTTATTTATATGATGTGGACATAAGTCTAATTGATGTTATGACCACTTGAAGACAATGGACCTTTTGGCCGTTGACCTTATGTCACCCAACCAAAAAAAAAAAATCAGATAAATCATAGAAAATGATATTTTTACTAGGTAATGAAACAACAGAGCAGCAAGGGCTCAAAGACATATGTACAACTGTTAAATAAAAATATGTTAAATGAACGAATTCTATTAATTTATCATAAATTACGTTTGTAGCACAACCACTTAACAACACGCCACCATATCACCATTGCACAACAGCACAACAATGAAATAGACGAGTATCAAGCGCGTGGAGCTACTAGACATGAAGAGGAAAGAGCATAAAAGCTGTGGTAATCAATGGTGAATGGTCAGTGGCTGCCACTGTCGGTTCATACAGACCTCATATATATAAATATAGAGGTGCATGTAACTTCACTTGTTGGCTACCGATTATAATCAATCTTTCTAGATTCGAATTGTTGCAACAAAACTCAACCTGCCAAGCAGTCAACCAGCTCAGACAGTTTTCTGTTTGTTGTTGTTGCTCAAAGACCAAAGCAAACCTTACCTCTTAATACTACTGAATCGCTGCAGCGTCATCGGTGATCTGTGCTTTGTGGCATTTCGCTATGAGCTCTATGCTGGCAGTTTTATAAATGATCTGCTCGAGAAATATTTGTCTACGCACAGCGTACAGCTCAGCTTTTGCTTTGATTTGCGCCATACTAAAAAGCCCATAGTGGTGGGGTGCATGGTGCAGTGCATCAAACCAGGTGCTCATATAATCAATCCTGATTTGAACCGAAAAACGTACCAGATCTTTTTTAATTTCAAATTCACAAACGGATCTGAGAAGCAAGAAATACAACCATGTAATGGTAAGTATAAAGGAGCCATTATTTTTTATTCATAAGAAGCTGGTCAGATCTATTTTATGTGGGGTGCCAATAAAACAAGCTTTTTACACCTTGCAGCCCAACGTTTCGCTAAGATTTTCTTAGCATCTTCTGGGGCGAGGCTGTGAGCTAGGTTTAGGTTTTGGAAAGCCGAAGGGCACTTAACTCAATTGCATCAACATATTGGGCACTTTCAGGACACTTTTCGTTCGCTTTGCTACCATGCAAAGGGAACTTAATATTAACTAGAATATCCAAATATCCAATTAAAATTTTGAGCTCAGTAGTGGTGTGATCGGAGAAGTCTTGGCCTGCATGGGTACTTGGGAACAGGACGTGGCGGAGTGTACCGAATTATCAATTCAGCTGGACATTGCTAATATCTTTCCGTATAGTCGGGTCCCGAGTCAGTTAATGCTGTTCAGCAAGTCCTTCTTGCAGAATACCGAAATCTTTATGGCGGAAAGTGAATTGTAGAGAGACTGCCAAATTTGTTGGGTTTACCAGGGAATCTGTTGAGCAAATGCTCTACAAATACTTCGTCTTGCGATAAACCGAGCTTTTCATTGCCGGACGTTGTTGACGGACAGACTGTCGAACTTGATAAGTTTGCCAGGGCTCATTTATTTCTTGTAAATGGGATTATGACGGGACATTGTGAATGCCTCTACGAGCAACTGCATGGACAATGATGAGTTTGAATAATCTAGTACAACTAGCCGAAAGTACTTCAAGACGACCCATAAATTACGTGACTATCTTAGGGGGCAGGGGCTTAAGGACAGCTTGATGATCTATTATGGATGCAAGTATGCAAGCTTCACTATTCGTTGGGGGAGGGTGAAATTATGGCTCCTTCGGTGTTGGCTTCAATCTCCGAAGTATTTGCCAAATATCAAAAGTAAATCTCTAAGTAAATACAGCTGACGTCATCGTTAATTTTATGAGGTATCACAACGAACATTAATACAGCACAATTGACCTACTTCTACAGGGAGTCTGACGAGGCGGGTATATTCTAAGTCTCCTAAATCGCTTAGGTGGGTGTTACTGCGTTTCAGGAGTGCTAATGAGTCAATTCGTGTATCGGTGCGTGTTTCGACCAACTGCGGCGAACCGCGTACATTTGTAGCACGGTTGGCAGCCCTGGTTAAAAGCTTATAAAAACAAAGAAAAGTTGCCCTGTCATAACTCTGCTGCAAAATAAATAAATAAAGCAAATGAATCATTTAACAACCGGACACTACTTTTTCTCATACGCAAGACCTGTTCACTGCTGCTCTCCTGCAGATTATCGCAATATCAAATTCTTGTTCGTAACATATTTCATATGTTTTTTTGTATTTCGAAATTTTTTTTCTCTAGCTCTAGCACTTAAAACACTAAAATGCCTAATCCTTAGTTCATCCAACATTTGTGACAGTTAAAAGTATTGCTTTATGTTTTCGTATGCAAGATAGATAGATACTTGGGAGAAGATTAAACGTTATTTATTTTTGCGTACATTTGAGATGTGCGTCGATTAGACTACAAGTGGTCGGTCATATGGGCTATGTAAGAAAAAAAGTAAAAATATTCATAAACTAAAAGATATTTTACACAAAAGTGATAAATGACTTGCGTATTGGAATGTGAACAGATTTCGCGAATCCATTATAAGACCAGAAAATAAATTTCAATTATGAAAATGTTTTGATGGTCATCTAAAGCTAACGTAGGCTCTTGCAAGCTTAGTTGTTAAGCATAAAATATTGACATTGTATATTTCACAACGGTAGATAATAATTTAGAAATAATGACGCAGATCCTCAAGGCTCCAATGGAGTAACATGGCAGTACGATTTTTAATACTGTGGTAAATAAGAAATACAAGTCTATTGGGGAGACATGTTTTACCTGTCCCAATATGGACCCCCATTGGCCAGTGATCGATCGAACCCCCAATCACCATTGTTAGATGAGTCCAATAATTTCAGCAGACTGCTTGCTATCCTCTCACCCCCCTACAAGAAGTAGTGTGCTGACTCGATACCCACACTTAGAAGAGCCGATCACAAGTGGCCAGGCGTACTCCGCATTCCCTACGCTAATCTATATTCGCTTTAGTTGTACACATGCGCGCTAGGAGGCCCGCGTGACACTTGTCAGGTATATTGCTATGTCCTGAAACCCAGACGATATTGATATTAAAAAAGTTCGACACAAACGCAACCGAGGTCAGACATTTCCATACCACTTTCGATCGCACGACATTTGAACTTGGGGCTTTGATTTTCGCGTGGTCTATATGTTTAATTCTCTAACCGTAGTAGCACTGGACAGCATCCCATCTGGCAATCTTAATTTGGAAGACACTGCGATGATCGAATTCCATGTCACGATGCCTCATCTGTTACCGGGCCGCTGCTACCTTGCCTGCAATATCAGTTTGACACTAAAATTTGGTTAATATTCGCGGTACTAAGTGCGCCCAAAAGACCACTACTCCATAGAACAAGATCGGCTTGACTTTCGTGTCATAAATACAAGCAAGAGTCCTCAACTCTAATCGATGTACCCCCCACCCCTTGCTACTGTGTAAGGCTACCGAAGTCCCCCTAGCGCTATCCACATTTGCTCCACAGTACAGTTTCTTGTCTAATATTACTTAACCGTATCAGAAAGAACCAAGCGGTATATCCCCGATAAAGGGTATTATGAAAACAAGGATCTTATGTCTTCTCGTAAACAGGACCATTCATGCTTTTCCAGGTTTGATTGCCAGTGCATATGACTCAGCCCAACTGGACACCGATTCCACATAGCCCGTATGTACAGATCAATAAGCTGCTCCAACGTTTTAAGGAGAAACTACAAACGACTCATTCGACTTAGATGTTACGTGAGAGCTCATAATTTTGACCTTATTTTAAGACTTTGGTACGCAGTCCCATTTAATGCAATTAGTGTAAATGATGGTCAACCTGTGGCAAGAAATCCTTAAAGAATTTCGAAGTTGCGCAGGAAAAATATAAAATTATCTAGGATTTAACATATACATTGGACTTAACATGCACATGACTACTACTGCGAAGAGTATCGTTGTACAATGTAAGAAACGTAAGAGACACAGCCAACAAGGTCAGGCAGCGATCGAATGCAACTAACACTGCTTCACCCCATCCAATAGGTTAGATCACCTACAAATTGTTATCGATATCCTCTAACGTGCTAGGAAACTTTCAGTGTCAACAGAGACACATGGGACGTTGATTCCACATTGCATTTGAAAAGATGATGGATCCAGACTGAAGTTGTGCCTGTGTAATGCGTGTCTTCCCGGTAATTCTTCTTTCCTCTATTGCAAGTTTCAGATATTGAACACTGAGAATGCGGCTCGCCGTGCATACACCGAAATAAGACTTTGTCGCCTCTTCCTGGATACGGCGGAGGGTATGTTTATGAATTTTTGGTTAAAACTGCTAAATTATTGTCTGCCGCATTTTTTCATAATGCAAGCAGAGTTGACTTATATCCCTGAGAGGCGCGGCGTCAACAATCGGTGAACTGCTAGGATGCCTATGTTCCTGAGCATTTAACAGAAACTGTTTCTTCAGCCTTTCATTTCTCTCATTTTAGGAGAGTTCTGGCGTCATAAGAAAATATTTCGTGGTAGTTCTCAGGTCGGAGTTCTGAAGTGTTTGCTTTTTTCAGTGTGTACACCGAGAGTCTCTTAAATTTTTCATGGAGGAATTAGGACAGTAACGGATGGGCAAGAATAAGAAAAAAAGTCATCCAACTTCTGATTGATGTTAAGACTTGAAACGAGGAAACCTTCAGTGAAGATGGTAAACCCGAGGGGAAATGGTGTCCCCAGCGGGTGAGGGGGTCAGAATATACCGCGGTAGGTATGCCTGTCGTAAGAGGCGACTAAAATATCAGATTCGAGGGGTTGTGTAGCGCAACCCTTTCAGGTTGTCAGCGCAATATATAGCTTCTCCAAACTCAATTATCAACCTCACCTATCCGTGGAAAATCCTGTTTCATTAACAGCCGATGCTCTGGCGACCCCGAACTCCTCATGGGGGTGGGAGGGTGGTATGGTCATAATAACAATCGTTCCGGAGATGGTCGGACTTGGTACCCGAACGTACCGGATCTGCATCCGGCAAAGAACCATCAACATCGGTAACACTCCCCAAAGCTTCGGGGAGTGCTAATATCGCTACAACAACAACAACAACAACAGCAACGCGGCTTTATCACATTTATAAATATTGCTGGAGTAGCCGAGGGGTATCACTTTGTTCACTTATCTAATTATGCTAAATCCTCAGCAAAAAAAGAATATATAATCTTAGTTGATTCAAGTCAAGCTAGCATAAAGGCTACCGTCATAATCTTGTGTAAATAATTTAATTGTTACTTCACACAGATCTGCTCGCCAATTACAGCCAAGAACTTGAAGCAATTAGTAAGCATTTTGTCTTTTTTTTTTAATTTTCTAGCAGAGTCATTTACTTAGAATACTGAAAATTCTACATTCTAATTTTTTACAACAACAATCTCTATTAATGACGGGGCAGTCTTGTTAAAGAACAATTTTCTCAGCTGCAAATTTAATAGCTTTGACACCCAGCTAAAGTCGTGGAAAAAAATTTAAAAGCTGAAAATAGAAATACTTGCACATAAACTGAGTTTTGCTTCGTGTTATGCGAGAATGCATGGTTAAGTGAAGCCTCTTGTAAGAGCCTATTTATATTGAAATCCGACACTGAAGGAAATGGTGCTAGTAAAATCAACAAATCGGTTCTGTTGTTCTTGACTTAACGGAGATTCGGTGAAATTGATCGAATTATGGTTAATTCGACCGAGTTCTTTGTGAAGCGAACAAATTAGGTTAGTCATTTCAACAGAAGAGAAATCGTCGCTCTTAAGTTAACAAAATTTTGTAAAATTGACAGATTCCTAATCAATCTGTTAACACAACTGATCTTACAGGTCATTTCAACGACGATCAACTGTCAATACATGAGCAAATTTCAAAGAGAATTTTACGCTCACTGCGCTCTCTACTTTGTACTTATGACGATGGTGCCACTTGTTAAAAAAAAAAACACCAAAATAAGAAAACCATCAAATCGAAAAAACACACAAAATGGGAAAACAACAAAAAACTAGTTTTTCAGTTATCAATACAAAACTAAAAAATCCTTTTTTGAATTTATTGTGCAAAAAATTATGAGATACCGGGACACCTATCTATAAGGTACAATTTTGCAACTTATCGTCCAAGCAAAATGCAAAATTGCGCCCTAATGTTACAAAATGTTTGCTTGAACGAACAGGATTTTTCCAAGGTTAGTAACATTTTTTTCAAGTTTTTATGAATTTTCACTCACGCGAACGAATTTAATAAGATAATAAAAACATCCTTTTTTAATGTTGCGTTTCCTACAAAATAAAAGTTTGAGTTGTTTTAGAATCGTTTCAACTTAAAGTGTTACGAAAATTAAACTTGCCGAATTTCATGTACAGTTACTCCAGTGGTGAATTACTTTCCTGCGATTTGATTCTTTACTTTTCTATAACTTACAAGTTCTCTTTTTAAAATGTTACGTCAAACATTTATGCTACAAGTTTTGTTCGAAACAATCAAGTGTGGCAACTACATGCGAGAGAAGAAATTGAGAATGAGCTGAGCTACAACTGAGAGAATTGAGAATCAGTTTTGTCACTACTATTTTCATTTCTATATCCATATGTATGTATATGTAGCAAGCACGCGTGTTTATGTATTCACATATTTACGTATTTATATGGCGGCCGCCGTGGTGTGATGGTAGCGTGCTCCGCCTACCACACCCAAGACCCCGGGTTCACACCCCGGGCAAAGCAACATCAAACAAGCTTTTTCAATTAAAAGAAAATTTTCTAAGCGGGGTCGCCCCTCGGCAGTGTTTGGCAAGCACTCCGAGTGTATTTCTGCCATGAAATGCTTTCAGTGAAAACTCATATGCCTTGCAGATGTCGTTCGGAGTCGGCATAAAACAAGTAGGTCCCCTCCCGCCAATATGTAAGAAAAATTAAAAAGGAGCACGGCGCAAATGGAAAAGAAGTTCGACCTAAAATCTCTTCGGAGGTTATCGCGCCTTACATTTACAATATAGGTACTTTCATACAAACTGTCGCAACAACTTTTTTTGTTCATTTGACTACTAAAACGGTCAATTACGAATCAACGATTTGTGCGCAGTTGATTCAACATCTTGTTGCGATGGATAAAAATTTACAGAAATTTCGGTTGAATTTACCCGTATTTCGGTTGATTTTACCAGTCTTTTTCTTTCAGTGAACCAATTGTGTAATATATGAAAAATGTTTGTATTCCGAATGAATGTTGTGTGGCATTTTCGATGGAAAAAAATATCAGAAATGCATGCAACAACAAACAAATACTGACTGACAAATTGAAATGAAAAGCAAGCAACAGCTATTAAATAAAGAAAAGAAGAGAAAAGGGGTCAGCAAACGAATGGCACTTAAGTAATCAGTAAATATTAAACAATTTTGTCGTAATAAGCAACAACATGGGTAACTAGTAACTAGACAACAACAAAAAACATATTTACGATATGAAAAAAATGAAGCGCCATCATAATACCACCAACAGTCAGTAAATGTTGATGCTAACTCGAGGGCAATAAGTGATGCAACAACAACAAGGAACACAAATAAAGAAAATAGAGAAATAAACCAAATACAAGTCAAACAAACAGACTTAACAAGCACAAGATTCTTGTCAGCGCGCAACAAGATGCCGTTTTATTGTTAAAATTGTTTAATACTATTGCTATGATTTGTTATTGTTGTTGCTGTTATGTACTTTTATATAGCCAGCAGTCACTTTTAAGTAGTAGCCATTGCTACAGCAGAAAATAGCAAACAACAAAAAATTACTTACCTCTAACTTTACTTTTACTTTAACTTTACTTTAGAGACAGACAACAAACAACAAATAGAGATTTGTCTGCAGCAATTTCAAGTTGTTATACCCTCTCGAGATTTTTTAAGAAGATTTTTGTATGAGCTGCTCAGCAGTTAGTTAAAACTGTTTTTGTTTTAAACCCAAAAAAACTTCTCGAAGGTTTAGAAAATGTTACGGATATGGCCAATATTTTGCAGGATTATAAACTGGTAAGCCCCGTACCAGCATTTTCTGGTACCTGCTAGCCCGCCTGCAGGGGGAACGATTTTTTGGAACCCTCGAACATTTGGGCCTCTGAATTCGAATCTCACGACAGACATGCCTACGGCGGGAGTATTCTAAGCGCTTTAAGCTACTAAGTTCCAATTAAACTGAAGTTATGGGATATACATTTTTTATAGGGCAATGCTTTCATGGCTTCTTATGTGTAACTTAAGAGAATGTTGGAAACCAAGTTACTATTTATTATCTTAAGCTGTTCGGTGCTTGTTCGGAAGCCTTGTTTTATTTTGCTAATTTTTAAACCATTTTAATTTTCTTTCAATCTGTTTATGGCTTTAAAAATGCAGGATCCCTGAAGATGGTGAAAGAAAGCAACAAAACGCGTTACATAGTAAGGAAAACTGTTGCTTTTTTTATGACTACCCGAACAAAAAGGTCACAAATAACGAAAAAAAATTATATTCCGAGCTTTGGCTTTACCTAAACTAACTTTTGACCCCTGGGCGTGCTTGTGATGTCGTAAGAGAGGGGGGGTTCTTTGTTGTTGTTGTTGTTGTTGTAGCAATGCTCGCCCCACCTAAATAGCCGCGACCGATCACAAATTGTCATCAATATCCTCTAACGGGAGTCCAAGGAAACTTGCCGTTTCAACAGGGGTGGACCATAAGGAAAGGGGTGTTAGAGGCGTTGGTTCCACATTACAATTAAAGAGATGGTTGGTGTCATGTGGGGACACATTGCAAGCAGGGCATACATTTTGTATGTCGGGGTTGATTCTGGATAGGTAAGAGTTTAACCTGTTACAGTATCCAGAACGAAGTTGAGCAAGAGTGACACGCGTTTCCCTGGGGAGTATGCGTTCCTCTTCTGCGAGTTCTGGATATTTTTCTTCAAGTACTGGATTCACCGGGCAATTCCCGACATAAAGGTCCGACGCCTGTCTATGGAGTTCACCAAGGACCTGCTTGTGTTTTTCCGCTTCATACGGCTGGGTTCTCAGGTGCCGTATTTCCTCAAAATGCTTACGGAGATGACTCCTTAGGCCCCTAGGCGGTGCTGGTTCGTCAATCAGATGTCTGTTGGGATGCCCAGGTTTCTGGGTATTCAACAGAAACTGTTTGGTCAGCATCTCATTTCTCTCCCTGATGGGGAGTATTCTCGCCTCATTATGCAGATGGTGTTCTGGGGACATAAGAAGACAGCCCGTGGCGATTCTGAGAGCAGTATTTTGGCAGGCCTGTAGTTTCTTCCAGTGGGTGGTTTTTAGGCTTGGCGACCATATGGGTGACGCGTAGCACGTAATCGGCTGGCTAATTGCTTTGTATGTGGTCAAGAGCGTTTCTTTATCTTTTCCCCAGGTACTGCCAGCAAGGGATTTGAGGATTTTATTACGGCTCTGAATTCTTGGAACAATTGCGGTTGCGTGCGCACCAAAATGTAGATCCTGATCAAACGTCACACCCAAGATTTTGGGGTGTAGGACAGTCGGTAGCGTAGTGCCATCGACGTGGATGTTCAATATGGTCGACATTTGGGGCGTCCATGTTGTAAATAAGGTCGCGGAAGATTTAGTCGGTGACAATGCCAGGTTTCGCGAGGCGAAAAAACTGGAGAGATCAGGGAGATAGCCGTTTATTTTATTGCATAGCTCATCGATCTTTGGGCCTGGGCCTGTGGCCATTATTGTGCAGTCATCGGCGTAGGAAACGATTGTGACTCCTTCCGGTGGTGAAGGTAGCTTAGATATGTAGAAATTAAACAAAAGCGGGGATAGGACACCACCCTGTGGCACCCCTTGTTTAATTCTCCTTTGTTTTGATGTTTCGTTTCTGAATTGCACCGATGCCTGCCGACCACCCAGATAATTTGCGGTCCACCTTTTAAGACATGGGGGAAGGGTGGACCCTTCCAGGTCTTGCAGTAACGAGCCATGGTTGACCGTATCAAAAGCTTTTGATAGGTCTAACGCTACGAGTACTGTTCTATGGTGGGGATATTGATTCAAACCGCAATTTATCTGGGTGCTAATGACATTTAGCGCGGAGGTAGTGCTATGGAGTTTTCTGAAGCCATGCTGATGAGGGGCTAGCTGCAAATGTGCTTGGAAATAAGGGAGCAAAATGGCTTCAAGCGTCTTTGCCACTGGCGATAGGAGAGATATCGGACGATATGACTCACCTACGTTAGCTGCTTTCCCAGGCTTTAGTAGCGGGACCACCTTGGCCATTTTCCATTTCTCGGGTATGACAAAGGTGGAAAGAGACAGGTTGAAGACATGCGCTAAATATTTGAAACTCTCTTTCCCTAGGTTTTTAAGCATCGGCATGGCTATGCCGTCTGGGCCCACTGCTTTGGATGGTTTAGCGCGACCAATGGCGTCCTCAACCTCTCTAGCGGTGATGGTAATTGGTGACACGCTGAGTTTGTGTTTATGTGCGTGTCTATTGGCTCTCCGTCTATCTTTGTCGACCTTAGAATGCATTATATATTGTCGGCAGAAAGCGCTCGCGCATTTTTTCGCATCCGACAGCACCTTATCGCCAAAGGCGATGGAAACTTTGTCTTTGTGCTTAGTCGGATTCGATAGGGACTTTACGGTGGACCAAAGTTTACCCACACCGGTTACAACCTCTTAGGTGCTCTTCCCATTTCGCCCGCTTGTGTTCGTCCACAAGCAATCTGATGCGTTGGTTTATATCCCTTATTTGGGGGTCGCCTGGATCAAGCTGTCTTATAAGGTCGCGTTCCCTCGCTAAGCTCGTGGCCTCCGCCGGGAAGTGGGGCCGGATTTCGGGAATTCTCCCGGCGGGAATGAAATGTGCCGAGGCGGATTCAATGACCTTACGGAAGGCACGCTCCCCTTGGCGGGCATCAGTCGGGATAGGGAGGGCAGCAAAGCTGCTGTCTGTTGCAGATTTATATTCTTCCCACTTTCCTTTTTTGAAGTTTATGAAAGTGCGTTTTTCGGTGACGATGAAGTCGGCGGTACGCTCGAACGAAATAAGTATGGGCAGGTGGTCGGATGCCAATGTTACCATCGGCTGCCAGTTGACGCAGTTTACGAGTTCTGCGCTCACGATTGAGATATCTGGCGAGCTATGACAGCTTCCTACCATACGTGTGGGGACGTCTCCGTTTATTGTGCAGAACGTCGTTTCGTCTATTTGATCCGCCAACATCTCACCCTTACTGTCCGCCCGCAAGTTTGAATGCCATAGGTCATGATGGGCATTGAAATCGCCTAAGATAATGCGATTATTGCCAGTGAGTAAGGCCTCGATATTAGGGCGGTATCCACTGGGGCAACAGGTGACAGGAGGGATGTAGATGTTGATGATTTCTAGATTTGCATCGCCTGACCGGACAGATAGGCCTTGACGTTCTAAGACATTGTCACTGCGGTCGATGCACAGAGTGGTGTATAATAAACGCGAGGCCGCCTCCATTTCCGCTCTCGCGGTCTTTCCTGTGGATATTATAACCAGAGCAGGTCTGCGATGCAGATCTTGCTGTGAGTTTAGTCTCTTGAATCGCAGCAATGCGGATGTTGTGCCGCTTCATGAAATCGACTATCTCCGTAATCTTCCCAGTTAGTCCATTACAGTTGAACTGCAGAATTCTGAAGTGCATGAGGGGTGACGCCGCCACTCTAGGGGTAAGTGAGGGGTGACTACGCCTAGGTTGTGGAAGGCCAGGACGCAATTGCTGTTGTGGCCTTGGAACTGGGCGCCCTTGGGCAAGCATTGGGGTACCCGGATGATTTGGGCAGGAAGGCAAGGCAGGAGCTGCATTGAGCGGATGTCGCAAACCTATATATTCTGTGCTGGCAGACGGTGCAAACGGAGGCAGGGACTAAGAGTCTGTTTCCCTGACCTGCACGATTGCTGCCAGAAAAGAGGGGGGGAGAAGAAGACGGGGGCAGGGGCTGATGCTCAGCATTGCAACCAGCTCTACTACGAAGGTAGTAGTTATGAGTGGTATCAGCTGTTTGAGTTGTTGGCGCCGTGGGGCGCGAGCAACAGCGGGTACTTGTTGTGGCTTGCTGAGCAGCGAAGCTGCTGGAAGGTAGTGGGGATACGCTTAGGCGTAGACTACGGGACGCCCTTGGGCGTGAGCAGCAAGGAGCCACAAAAGATTTATAAAAGTTACGTGGACGTCGGGTTTTGGGATCAAGCCCAGAACAACCTGTCCGATGCAACCATCCCTTGCACGAGACACACTGAACAGAGTATGACCGTCCTAAAAAGATTCTTTTCTGGCAAATGCAGCAAAACCATTTCTCATGACCGGGGTCAGGAGACGGACCCGGATTGGGTTCGATACCTTCCCGGAGTAAGAGAATATGTAGCAGTCCTGCTGCAAGGAGCTGCTGGGAGGATGACAATTTGTGGGAGGGACGAAACAAATTAAATGGGGTCACAAATGGGGGTTCTTTGTCGCAGTTCACAGCGGTGTAGAGGAAATGTGCAGGTCTTACTATGCGAGGGTTGAAAACTTCGGGAAGTGTCTTTATCGCTACATACAACAAAAACATTGCTATTATCATATTGCAGTCCTATTGAATCCATACCATAAAATTTGAATCATACAAACAAATGATATATACAATGGAGTATCTTAGACCACAGCTGCCAGACTCTTCATTTAATCAAACGTTAATTTCTTTGCTCTCCAAGGAAAGAGGAAATATATACGGCGGATAAAGAAAGGTTAAGAGGCAAGGAAACCTAGAAAGAGAGAGACAAAGATAGGAAAGTGCATAATTGACTAAAAACAAATTGGAAGATGGAGTTATGAAAAAAATTAGGAAAAGTAAGAAATATAAGGGAAAGGGTTGGATGACGACAAAGAAAGCGAGAACGAGAGTGATAGAAATCAGGGGAAAACTTAAAAGAAGATAATTACAGAGGTGGAAAAAGTAAGAGATATAGGGTAAAGGGATGGATGACGCCAAAGAAAGAGAGAGAAAGAGTGAGAGGGATGAAAATCAGGGGAAAATTTAAAAGAAGATAATTATAGAGATGTATGGGGGAGAGTTATCAGGAAGTTCGATGTGTAAACATAGGTATAGATCTATTTATATATTAAAAATTATACCGATAAATTTTTGTAATAAAATATCGATACATTTTTGATAAACTTCGATACCTTTACGATAACATATTGGAAAAACATATTGGAAGAAAACCCGATGACAAATCGATAGCTTCTTGCTAAATATTTAATAATAATCGACATACTTTCGATAAAATAATCGAAAACTAAAAAGTTGATAACAATTCACTAGCACACCGATAACATATCTATATTTGATTAATTTTCGATAATGAATAGATAACTTATTTATAAAGAATGGTCAACTTTTCCATATAAAATCTAAAACCCATCGACTATCTTTGCTATCGATAGTCCCACTTTGCTACATTCGTATGTGTATACAATCACACACACATTCTAATTTTTTCTCTTCTAATAGCAAAAACACTCCCAAGCTTCCACCCCTGATACTGAAGCTCTTTGCTCGCGCAGATACAGTTTCTTCCTAGTCGGCTCCATCAACATTTCGAGGTATTTAAATCTACTTATTGAATATTTATTATCTTTCACGATAGAAAATAGCTAATTGCTTGTAAGTATTACACTACACCATAGCAGCTGAATTACTTTTTTCCAGCCTTCCTTTCAAAGGATGTTGTATCCAAAGTTCTTATCCTTAAATCCATCTTTAATTAGTTCTTCACCAATGGGGATCAAGGTTTCTTCCATAAATTTTTCAATAACGTCCGTGATTCCAAGCCAAATATAAGGACATTCATGATGTCAGACTTATGAAGCATGACTTTTGTTCACTGCGAAAGGAATTTCTTTGTGATGTGCCCATTCAATCCAAAGTTCTTCTTAGACAAAGTCGTTCACTTATCGCATTTTATATCTGGTAGCAGAGACGAATCTTTCTTACTTCGTTTTGTCATCATTCTCCACAAGAACCAATATTTTACCAGTTTTATCCAAGGAAAAAGAGGCATAACTTTCGTAAGCTTATATTTTCGTAAGGAAGCTTTGGGAGACTAGAGAATAACTCAGCTTTTACCGGGCAATGTATGATTTTGCAGCAGATGATCTATTTTTCACAAAGTAAGTTGGGAAGAAAAGTTAGCGAGTTGCGACACATTTTGACGTCTGCTGTTTTAATCCAGCTGGGGCAACGTTAGTAGTATTATAGTCTCATTCGCAGCGAAGTTTCCCATATGTAGCCTTCAATTGAGATGTTTTTGTGAATGCGCGTTTGACTTATGAGAATAATAAAAATCTGTCGCTCAGTTGATTTGCTTTATCAACCGCATACAATTTTAGTTTTTCATATAGACCTCGTAGCTTAATAGATTCGCTAACATTAAGTGCATGTTTATTGTAAAAACCAGCTGCATAGTTTTGTAGAACATCGCCCGTCATTTCAACTCTCTTGTACCTTGTTTCCATGTCCATTTAAGCTCCAAGCTTGCTATGGGATCTAAATATTCCTTAAGGGGTATAATCCAACATCCGACACCACACACAGTTTAGAATTTCCCGGATTCACTCATGCAATCATTTACGCACACGCAAACCGGGTACAACGACTAGCACACACTGACGCACACGAATTCGAACTCAAGCTTTGGCTGGTTGAAATGTGCAGCGACACGGACAGGTGTAGTTGAGTTGAAAGGAGGAAACCAACTACATACATAAGTACATACACACCCAAAAGCTGCGCGAAAAAAAAGAAATAAGGCAGCAAGCAGTAAAGGGCTTCTTTCTAATCTTTTTTTCTGCAATTTCCTTTACTTCTCGCCATTTGTACTGCCGTTGCAAGAAAGTGGTGCAGAAGGCGTGAGAGACGCACACAACACCAAGACGTGATGACAGCTAGGTCAACAGCTCCAAGGGGGAAACAGTAGTAGTGGGGGAAATGTTAAGCGGCAGTGCACAAATGAATAACAACGTCTAACGGCGGCATTGACAGTGACAGTGTGACAGCAGTGTCAAGCGATAAAAACATCAAATGCCATTGTTGACATTTACCTACAGCACGCAGTGATTGCCGCCGTAGCGACGCATAGCCACCGTAGTCGACAAGCGAGCGAGCAAAGTAAGTATCAAGCGCATAAATGGGCAATGATGCGTTATTTTGTTGTTGTTGCTGTTGCGCATGCGCTTATTGCAACACGGCGCTCGTGATTGTTAACAACTACATGCCGCATACTCAAGCCATAATACCGCTGCAATAATAACAACAAAAACAAAGATATTACATTATTTTGACTTCTTGTCAAGTTGTTTGAGCGAGAGCATTTTGTTATTGCGTTAACAAGCTACTTGTTAGTGTGGCGCGCATGCGTGTCGTTCAGTTGCATCAATCGCCTTCAAAACTTATACTTTTACTTACAAAAATACTAGTTACTGGGGCTGGTGATGGGGTGCTTATTGGTTGCTGGTCGTATCTGGTTGTTAGCATTTAATTGTGAAATACCTCCTTTTAGCGCATTTTCTTTAGATGCGGCGCCATCGTTGGCGGCATTCGCCTTCTATCTTTTGCGCTGGTGGTCAAAGCTTTTCTTTTTGAAAAAGAAAAAATATATAACTGTTGCTCTTTTATGTAGTACGTTTTGGTGCTTTTATGTTTTCATTTAATACTGGGCTTGATGTTCCATTTCTTGTAAATCTTTTGATGTTGTTCAGTTTTTTTAAACTTTACTACGAAAGAAAGTTATAATTTAAAAGTCCTAAAGTTTCTCGTCATTAAGAGGTTAATAGGGAGCCAGCAGTGAACCGAGTAGGGAATAGAAAAGTAGAGTCCTCACTCGGCAAAAAAAAATCATGATTACAAGTCATTCATCATACCCGTCTTGTTATATGAACGCTAACAATATCAACTGAAGCTGCACTGGGAGCATAAGAGAGAAAAGTTCTACGAAAGATTTACGAGCTCTACCTTTTCTTGTCAAAACCCATATATGAAAGCAGAGGTAGATGGCTGCTTCCACTCTGCTGGAAGAACCAGGTGGAAAAAGATTTGAGTTTCTTTGTTGCTACCAATTGACAACAGTTAGCACAGCGAAGGAGTGTGAGTAAGTAAGTAGAAATCTGGACGGTAAAGAAGGAACTGTCATTCCTGTTGATTTCTCCGATGGTTGTGGTTTGTGCTGCCGATATCTCAGTCCTTTACCGAAAACGAGTATCGTACACTTGGGTATTAGTGCCTGACTGTTGTGCGATATGTTTGTATTACGGCGAACTTTCCATGTGGCCTTACAAGCTCCTGTTATCTGTTCTCCAAAAAATGTTTACATCTATCAGCACCACCCGTAAAGGACTTTTTTTAATAAATGTACCTAAGCAGTTTGGTGACAGTTTCAGACAGATTGAACACATGAAAAGCTTCCTTGTTAGCTTCCAACGGCGCCAGTTTAAGTAAAGGTCAAACGCACATCAACATTTTTTCACCTTAAACACAATCTAAGAAAATCTGAGGTGGCAAATTTATCGGTGGCTTTGAAAATAATGTCTAATAAGCACATGTGGGCTTCGTCGAAGGCACTCAGACAATCCAGACACGAATAAGCGTATTTCCTTAACGAAAGAATACACGATGATGGTAAGCTGATGACCAGTGAGTCGATTTACTATCAGCCTATTAATGTATTTAGGCTTCATACGCATATACGTACCTCTTCAGGCTTTTTCTCGATATCAAGAAGTGATTAAGAGTCCTAATGTGAATGTGAACCAGCGGTTTATCCTCGAGCTCACAAAAGCGACATATTTGTCTGTCCGATTGATTACCTTTACTTAGGTGATATCGTAGACTACAGTGTCTTGCATAGTACTAAGTGAGAGTTCGTAGGTCCTCTCTGCTTAGATTACTGAATTTGGCTGATACTCTCGTTAATGGGAGTATAAACAATTTGGCGGCCTGTCTCTGCCATAGGCACCAGTATTGTCTGAACTGCTTATTTTCTCAGTTACGAATTGTTTCCCTGGTGTGTGCCTTTGTGAGACCATAGGTTGGGTTAGGTTAAACGGGCCACCTTCGCTCCCCAAGCGGAGACTCACGTAGGCCATTGTGGCCCGTTGTAGAACCACGAAACAGCTTAAAGCTAAACCAGCGCATTTACCTAATGTTGCGTAGAATGACGTTTATATATACGGATTATAGCTCCACAGGGCACCGAAAGGAGTATCTGTGGAGACATCAGTACCTCGTCTTCGACAAAGTGAGACAGCGGCATCGATAATGCTCTACACTTTCTATCTTCTCCTCATCCCTGCGGATGGAACAGTAGTCAATTGTTTGCAGCACTATGGGTGTCTGTAAGACACTGACCTGGGATAGAGAGGCTATGACAAATAGCTATCCGTTTTCGTCCAGCTAGAGCCAGATTGAACATCCTACATGCTGGTTCCATTGCCCATCTTGCGTTAGCAGCCAGTGCTTAGAAGTATTTAGAGGAGGATTGCCTAGCGAACAGAGAGAGGTTATTGCTTGCAATTTTTGGGATCATATAAGGGCTCTTGGCCATAGAATGTTGCTATAGCATCCTGTTGGGCTAGGTAGCCTGCTTATTCATAAAATGCATGTATTTGATAAGAGGGAAGCCATGCAAACATTGTTTTTTGCTCCAAGGTCATTTAGGACTTCACTGCATTCATCCATGCAAGGCTATCTGGCTGTCTAACATAATGAGTACACTCCCTGGGGGACAAGCCACTCTGTTGACAATCTCTACGGCAAACTTCTATTCCATTGATATCTGCCTAAAAAATAGTGGGTTCGCCTCCCAATGGTATCGATTTCTTGACATTTGGCTCATAGATGCCAACACCCGATTTTTCGTATTAAAATTTTGACCCATTCGTAAACCAGTTGAGGTCAGAACGGAAGAGGCGAATGCTGTTTCGATAATACCTTGTAAATCCCTTCAAAGCTTTTTCTCTCTTACATGCCTTTTTCTTGTAAACCTATCTCAATTGCCTTCTTTGCATATTTTATTCTTTGCACACTACATACTTCGTATATTATCATATGTCAAAGTTATGCTTTTTGTTGTTGTCAGGTTTCAAAGAAACTTTCATTTCACCAAACAATGAAAAAGCGGCTAAAAATAAAAATGGTCCATGCTCGCCCTGACAAACCGGTTTACTATGGCTCTATCGGTTATATATTTGCTCAGTGTCTACGTTTTATTGCCGAAATCGACCTTTCCAGGGATGTGAGACATATTTTTCTCCTCGTGCCCCAAACTATGTACGTGTGATTCCCATTTAAGAATAATTTTTTAAGTAAAATATTACTGAAGAGTCTTACATGTGACTTTTTATCAAGTGTACCTTCCGTCTTGCATACTGACACTACCATCGGATACTCTTTAGGTGTACTACTGACGTATGAGCAGTGGAATGGATTCATAACTGTCCGTAGTCTGACTCTTTGCTTCGTCAAAGTTTAACGGGCGCCACTGTCCATCGCAGAGACGCGACTACCAACCCTTCTACTTAGATTAACATAAATATTGATTTGTCTTTTGTTTTTCTGTCTTCATATATGCTTAAGACTCTTTCTTTCTTTGTTCAAATTCTGTACTTTATTTGTGTTT
Organism: Eurosta solidaginis; assembly: GCF_040869045.1. Lineage (NCBI taxonomy): Eukaryota > Metazoa > Arthropoda > Insecta > Diptera > Tephritidae > Eurosta > Eurosta solidaginis. Next base: position 16,882,459 of record NC_090323.1, on the reverse strand, counting down.
AAAATCAATTTTTTTTCTTTGTTCATCTTAACAATAAATATGTAAATATTTTACAGCTGCTAATGGTCGCTAAGCCTTCTTAAATAAGTAAATATTGAATTCGTGTAAATAAAGTCAACGCAGTTTAAGATCGACTATGAAAATAAGCTAAAAGCGGGTTAAGGCAGAGTATGAAAGAAAGAAATACAATTTTGAACAATTTTGTATGCATTTAATTATTTATTTAAGCATTGCGCGTGTACAAAGTCAAAAAGCCGCTGCTGTTCCGGTGTAAACAACAACGAAAAGTATGTAGCAATAATAACAAAAAACATCAATAGTATTAAGAAAATTTACTGAAATACGGTTGTCACAAAAACAAAAACAACAACGCCAAGAAGTTAAGTTAAGTAGGTAGTTATAATAAGCAAAAACAAACAGCATTCCTTTTTGACATTACGCTATGCTCTTCCGGTCGTTATTTCTATTTCCGCTCGCTACAAACAATACAACGCACAGCAGTAAAGTCAGTAATAATCGCAGTAAAACACAATCTATTAAATTCTACTACATTTCACATTTCACATTCTTATTTATGTTTTTGACACTCGCTGTCCATTGTCCGCGCTATTCTTAATGTTAAGTAATTTATCCGTTTCGTTACGTTTGGTTGTTGTCGGCTTGGCTGCCTGCCTGGGTTCATCTTGCCATCTTGCCATCTCATAATCGGCTCAATATCATCAACGCATAAGGATGGCAATTAATCAAACGACCATTTGACTGCCCCATAGCGAGCGTCACCAGGTATTATGCTTCTTCGATTGAATGAAATAAGAAAGGAAAAAAAGTTATAACAATAAATATTGGTTATAACGATTAAATGCAGTGTACGGAGCTCGTTAAGGTTCCAATTAAGTTTTTTGACGATTTCCATAGTACATTTCCATACAGGGTGTCGTAGTATGCTCTTTGTTCTGCTAAAAGCCTCCCTTCATCAATTGTGACCTTGTTGCTACGCAGTTTATAATCTGCCATCCAGAATGTTTAAGCTTTTTTTTTAGAGGTAATATCGAGGAATTTCTTAGCAGTATATTATGGTTTTTCATATGATGTAGCAAGTCGATTTCCCGTTACATGGTGCCTAGTGGATTCGAGGAGCATTGTCATGCCAAAACTGTGGTTTACGGTTTACAAATTTTACAAACAATTCAGGATGTTTTTAGCTCTCATTCTCATTTCCCTCTCTCTTTTCCTCGGAAGTATTTCGACAGCCGATTGCCGCACGTGAATTTGGTACACTCCGGCAGCACCACTTTCTGGCAGGGCAGCCACCGGTTCGAAACGAACCGGTTCATGATCCGAACCACCCGCTTTTTGTGGCTTTGAACCGAACTACGGACCAAACCTTTTTTTCTCAACTCCAAAAACCGAACCGAAAACCACCCAAAAAAATTGGTCAGTTCGGTTCAAAATAAAGTTTCAACAATTATCACTTATTAAATTCACAACTTTGCTTGAAAATACAACTGTAAGATCAAATTGCATACATTTGTTTTTGATGGAAACGCCGCGAGTTGTCACTTTTGATAGTAATAACTTCTACTGTTTGCACCTGTGGTCAAAAGCTTGTGAAAAAATAAACAAATTTACATAATGAGTTCAAACGTTATGGACGGGAACAACTTTGTATATGAAAGAGCTTTTTCATTTTCCATTTAAAAAATTTTTTCATTTATAACATATTCCGAACTATAACACAAACCACATACGTATGTATAATTATAAAAATGTTTGAGTTAAATTAATCAAATTTTTATCAATTTTCGAAACTTGTTATTAACATTTTTTAGAAAATTTCTGAATGTGCAGTCTTGAAGCTCATTCAATTTTAGTGTAATAGTGTGCAAGTTTCAAGCAGATGAGAATTACCGTTAATTTAAAAAAAAAAAAAATTTCTTCGAGGGTGTTGCCCATATCTTCCATATAAAAACAAATTGTTTTCATGCGGTGTATGGAAAAAAATGCAAACACCCTCTTGAAACTTGCACATTATTACACTACAGTTAGATGAGCTACAAGACTACACACTCAGAAATTTTTTGAAAGTTTTCAATAAGTCTGGAAAACTGCTGAAAATTTGATTAATTGTTGGGAGCTTTTAGTAAGCTTTGAAATGTATACATATATAGTTTGTGTTATAGATAGAACGATATTTTAAATTAGAATTTTTAAAACCTAATAAATAAACATAATTTCGGAACAATACGTTTTAAAGGGAGACCATATTATTTTTGACATAACCGTATATCAACATATATAAGGTTAATACCTAAGAAAAGCTAAGAAGACATTTACATTTTTACGAATATCTTTTAGTTTGTGTAGTAATCTCGTATTTAAAATTTCGTAGGTATGTTTTATATGTATATTGAAAGCAGCCAATTGAATAGCTTTTCTTCTCGTAAAAATACGACTACTTTCTTATGTGCAGAATATATGCGTTGTAAATACTCCCTATAGGTGTAGTCATTCATTCTACCATTTTCCTTCCTTACATTTTATAATAATCAACAAACCGTTTTGATAAGTTTTATAAATAAACACATAATTGAATTTGATCTCAATAACTGTATTTTATTTGTATGCATAGTAGGTACATATCGATGGTTGGTTGCACACCGGAGATCTGCTTTCAGTACTAATAAAATTAGTGCACTCAGTCATGAGCCAAAAAATTGTGTCTAAATGTGTACTTAGTCAAGTACAGACAAATACTATGAGTGATTAGCACATAAAATAGAAAATACAAACGAGTGCCCCGTAACACATATGTCTCATACATATATGACATTGTTGTTTATAAACTGATGTCATAGTCGCTTTAACTCAGTAGCACCTTGATTTCGTGTGTAATACACTGTATACTTCGTTTATCGTCGGTTTTACTTTGGCGCTGTATTCAGTTTAGTTTCGTGTACATCTTTGTGTTGCTAGCGTCAGAAGACTGATATGACTTTATTCATTTTATTGCACTATTAGTCTTAATTATTCCAATTAGTGTTTTCGTATAACACAGTTGACTTTCTTGCCCACTAAGTCAATTGAGCACTGAACTGCTTCGTGGCTTATGAGCGGTTATTCATTTTACGAAGCATGACTATGTAAATGTGTTAGTGGATATAAGTGCTTGATATTCTTTGTTTGCATACGCACTAATAATAATTTTTTGGTTAGTCCACAAATAACCTTAAAAGATGAATAATTGCAGGTCACTGTTGCACACAGATCCCAAGTGACGAATTTCAAATTTTGTATACTATCAAAACTTAGTATCAAACGTTTGAACCACTTGAACCGAACCGGTTCGGCGGTTCAGAGGTAGCCGCGAACTGGTTCACTAACCGGATCAAGTTTTGTCTGACTACTTCGAACCACTGAACCGAACCGATTCGATTTTCGCGGCGGTTTGCAGCCCTGATTTGTGGTACTATCCTGATTGCGTCGGCAGCTATTTTTCACCCCACGAACTTTAGGGTCTGCGGATTTTAGTCGACCCTTACCACAGGCATGCGTACCGCTGGAATATTCTAAGCTCCTTGCCCACTAGGATCTTAATCTTTCTCGTTATATTCTGTGTTCTCCTTCGTCCTTTCCCTCCGTTTCCCCAATTCATTTCAGTATCTATTTCTTTCCCCTTTATGCTACCCATAACTCTACTCCCTAGTTTTGGCCTCTATTATTACGACCCCTCTTTCTAGCATTGGTCTTCGATCCTTATCTATTTCTTAGAGCTGCTCGCTTCTTGGATAATAAGAGTGTGCGGCAAGGTTGAGGTTGTGGCCATAGCGCAGTTAAAATAAAACTGTAATACTATGTTCAAACAGAAAAATAAATTGAGGAAATTTCGATTTGAATTGAGTGCTGTTCATACAACTCGATTTAGCTTACACAATAGTAATTTGATAGCTGGTTGGCTCATCTCTACAGCAAGAACATACCTTTGTTCAGACTGTCAAAATGAGCACGCACATTATTGGGCGAATGAAATTGAATGAAAACATAAAACTTTGAAATTTTTGTGTGTTGTAAGAAAATGTGTTCAATGTTTCGGTTTCATTTTGAGTTTGCCATCTTCTTTTGACAATCCCTACTCCAGTGAAATGAAAGACATAAAATCAGCTGCTGAGATGAGCCAACCATATAGTTCAGCCATGCGTAACTGACGTTAAAATATACTCAATAAACACACTTTACAATGTTGCATTTGCAGTTTGAAACAATTTATTACGCAATTTTTTTTAAATGGGCAATTTATTATTACAATTTATTATATGACAAATTGCGTAATAAATTGCCCAAATAGTATAAATTGCCAATTTGGTGTGTGTTTGAACCAAGTATAAAACTGGAAACTTTGTTTGGTCCGTTGTGCTACTTCTCTCTCTTGTGGTTCAACTTTTGCCTCTTAGACAATTTTTATGGTGTGTTGTGCCATTACATGGTTTAAATTTCATTTTGTATAGCAATTATTGCATCCCTGAGGCGTTTTAATTGACGTGCAAGATTCTCAAAAATTCTCAATAGGTTTTAAGCTCAACTGTAACTTTTCTCCTTATTCTTTTCTTCTTTCACGCTTTCCAGTTTCTCTCTCCGTCCTGATCTTTGCCTCCTGCCTCTCTTTCTCTCACTTGTGTCCTCTTCCCTATATTTCCCTCCCTAAACTATTCCTCTTCCATTCATCACCCTCTCCCATAAAAGCTGACTACTTCGATATTCAGAGGGTAAAGTAGTGTTAGGGTTGTGGCCGCAGCTTCGTTGAAAGACGACTTTCTTGGAAACCTTTTTCCGCCACTGGGCCACCACATTCTCTAACCGTGATACTGGCTTAAAAATATTTAGAAATTCGCTGAGTGGCGATAGTAACGCAATGGATAGAGCAACCATTGACCTGATCATCAGAATGAAAAATAACACTGAAACCTGCACAACGCCGAAATAGTTTTATTTCCTAACCAAACTTGACAAATGACTACAATATACATTAATAATCCTCCCAGTCGAAAAGCCAACAGAGCAAATTGAATGTGTGAAGATTACGTGAAATAGAAACAAAAAAATTGTACAACGACTTCTCATATATGAAACGAATTACTTTTCGGAAATTACTTTCCCGCTAGTGTTACATAGAGTACTCACGCACAAATCCCGAGCTGGATAATGCTATATGTAGGTAGGTGAAATGGCTGCGACCCTGGTCACCCAAGTAGATATTTAAAGCCGTTTTGATGCCATGTAACTCGTATAAAAACCTACGGAATGTTACGGTCAATGTATTACAACCAGCCAGAGTTGTTGATAAAATTAAGAATAGAAACGGGGTTCCAAGGAACCTTAGCCGGGCTCTAGCTAGAGTCGGGCATTTACACATAAAGTGTTCTACTGTCTCCCTGGCAATGCTATACTGCCCTACAATATTGAAATGTAACTGAGGATAAGTAAAATAGAAACAAAAAAAATTGTACAACGACTTCTCATATATGAAATGAATTACTTTTCGGAAATTACTTTCCCGCTAGTGTTACATAGAGTACTCACGCACAAATCCCAAGCTGGAGAATACTATAGGTAGGTAGGTGAAATGGCTGCGACCCTGGCCGCCCAAGTAGATATTTAAAGCCGTTTTGATGTCATGTAACTCGTCTAAACACCTACGGAATGTTACGGTCAATGTATTACAACCAGCCAGAGTTGTTGATAAAATTAAGAATATTCGGGATTGCTAGCACATATAACACTCTGAGGTCTTCTAGAAACGGGGTTCCAAGGAACCTTAGCCGGGCTCTAGCTAGAGCCGGGCATTTACACATAAAGTGTTCTACTGTCTCCCTGGCAATGTTATACTGCCCTACAATATTGAAATGTAACTGAGGAAAAGTTGTAGAGTACTCTCATATTCCTATGGATAGTGTTTTTTTTTAATTCTCAAAAAGTTACTTTACGAAGCGGTCACAAGGAAGTAGTAATCATAATCTGACAAAAAACAAACATAGTTCAAACGGGTTTTGCATGATCATAACTGATCAAGGCACCACGCAGAGGTCTTTTTGTGTTGCAATATTCATATATTGTTGCAATATTAGCATATTATTTGACCAACTTTAATAAACACCCTGTTAAAAATTTATACATCACAGCATAACTAACTTCGCTTACTTTAACGTAAATTACTTCACACTTTAACTCACTGCTTCACCATTATGCGCATTGTATGCTCCCATTAAACGCCTTCAACTGGCGTATAGTTTTTTGTTTTTGTTGTTGTTGTAGCAGCTTTGTCGGGATTTCTGCTTTTATGCTTTATTTACTTAAGTCAGGCTGAAATTCCATTTGTAATGCTTATACTCTGTTTAGCACTCAGCACCGGAAAACTGAAAATAATTGCAATTGTGTTAGACGCACTTTTTCAGCTTCTCATTCTTTTCCATCTTCCTCTGCTTTGTCGACTAACACACCCTGTTTTAGTGTGCTCACCTTGACTCTGACTTCATTACGCTTTGTTCGAAATAATTTTTCTAACAACATTTTTTTTAATAGTATTGGTTTTTTTTTATTGTCCTTTCTTTTCTTGCTTGTTCTGTTGCAAATTCAGGAAGAGCTATGCTGTGTTAAATAATAAAATAAATGTGCAACGAATGCACAAAGACACGGAAATGGTCTAAGAAACAATGCAAATAATGAATCGCAGATAAATTAATGATCAATGACCAATACATTTCGCAGATCAATTTTTCTATACAGATCTTTATATGATTCCATGATTGATGCATGCAGTCGGAAATACGATATTTTTACTTACCGGACTTTTCTTGCTATGACAATCAAAAAAACCTGCGAAAGAAAAAAAAAATCGGTAAACATTTTCAATTTAATTTAGTAATTTCAGAAAAGTGGATTGGAAAGTTTCATTGAAGACCTATCTATCTTAAGTCAAAAACTATTGAACTTATGTACAGTTAGGGCGTTTTTGAAAAAATTCGTAAACAGGGCGTTTAGAAATGTTTTATTTATGTAGGTGTTTTCGTCATCAATCCATCTGGCCACGTTTAGCTATTATCAACGTTTTCCTAAAACAAACTCCCTTTATTTAAGTATGAATGTGCAAATTTTCCGATTTTGTGTCAGAAGCTGCGTTGGATTACCCTTTAGATTCTTTAGATTATACTTAAATCTACAGTTTCGGTGTAACTTTTTTCATTTACATACTTTCTATCAGTCAGAGCCATGGATGTTTTCTCAAGTATTGTGATGCTCTGAACCCGAATCCGCCAACGGAATTGGCCTGCAGGAATTTTTTTACGTCTTTTGAAGTTAAGGCCATACCATTGCTTTGCACACAGAGTATATTAACTTTGATTGGATAACGGTTTGTATAAAGGAATCGGGATAGATATAGACTTCCATATATCAAAATCATTAGTAT